>NC_082709.1:186000064-186600064 GCF_030144855.1 Hypanus sabinus | reverse complement strand
AACTATTTAATTTACAGGAGAATGTTGTTGAAAGGCCTTGATAGAGTGAATGTGGAGAGATGTTTCCTATGGTAGGAGAGTCCAAGACCAGAGGACACAGCCTCAGAATAGAGAGGTGTCCTTTTAGAATGGAGATGAGGAGAAATTTCTTTAGCCAGAGAGTGGTGAATCAGCGGAATTTGTTGCTCCTGGAGGCTGTTGAGGCCAAGTCTTTAGGTATATTTAAGGCAGAGATTGATAGATCCTTGATTAGTCAGGGCATGAAGGGATACTGGGAGAAGGCAGGAGATTAGGGCTGAGAGGGAAAATTGATCAGCCATGATGATATGGAGGAACAGACTTGATGGGCCAAATGGCCTAACACTAATATATCTTATGGTTCCTTGAACATCTTCCACCATTCTTCTTTGATCCAGATTGGGCCACAACTCAACTTTTTTTTGTCTTTTCCTACACACTTGATTTCTGTGGACTAAAAATCCTTAATATATATCTGCCTCTACCAGAATCTTGACAGCACATTTCATTCTGTGTAAAAATAAACTTCGTCTGATATCCCCCCCCCCCAATACTTTCCTCCAATCACCTTAAAGTTATGCCTCCTCATGTTATCATTTCCGCCCTGGAAAACAGTCTCTGTTCATGTCTCTCATTGCATTATACATCTCTATCAAATCACCTCTCTTTCACTCCAAGAGAACTTTCATCCTTTCCTCATAAGTCTAATCCCAGTGTTTCTGATCTCAAATAATGATTAACCTGGGGGTCCATTTGTCATTCTGATGCATTTGACTGGAAAGCCTTAGTTCACTCAACCTTTCCTTATAAGATGTGCTCTCTAATCTAGGCAGCATCATGGTAAATCTCCTTTGCACCTTCCCGAAAGCTTCCATATCCTTCCTATAATGAGGCAACCAAACTGAACACAATATTCCAAGTGTGGTCTAACCTAGGTTTTATATAGCTACATCAATACATTGTGGCTATTGACCTCAACCTCATTGCCCCTCGTGATCTTGTATACCTCAATGAGATCAGCCCTCATTCTCCTCCAACAGAAGAATCAGAGCACCCATGGGAAGCTCACCCAGTCATAAGGGAGAATATAAGAACATAAGAAATAGGAGCAGGAGTAGGCCATCCCACCCATTGGGCCATTCACTAAGATCATAGCTGATCTGTAAACTCAGCTCCATCTACCTGCCTTATCCCCATAACCCTTAATTCCCTTACTATGTAAAAACCTATCTAACTGTATCTTAAGTATATTTAGTGAAGAAGCCTCAACTGCTTCCCTGGGCAGAAAATTCCACAGATTCACCACTCTCAGGGAAAAACAGTTTCTCCTCATCTCCATCCTAAATTTTCTCCCCTGAATCTTGAGGCAATGTCCCCTTGTTCTAGTCTCACCTACCAATGGAAACCACGTTCTTACATCGATCTTATCTATCCCTTTCAAAATTTTGTATGTTACTATAAAATCCCCTCCCATTCTTCTGAACTCCAGAGAGTATAGTCCCAGGTGACTCAATCTCTCCTCAAGGGTTAACCCCTTCATCTCTGGAATCAATCTGGTGAACCTCCTCTGCACTGCCTCCAAAGCCAGTGTATCCTTCCTCAAGTACAGAGAATGAGCAGTCTCCTGCACTCCAAGGAGTCAAGGAATAAGGACACAACTTAATCAAACCCTTCCTATAATTCAGTCCCTCAAATCTTGTCAGCACCCATGTAATTATGTTTCTGCAAAAGAAGATAACAACACTCACTTGCCCATTCATTGAGATGTCCCCACAACCAATGATCTCAATTTAGGGACTCTTTATTGTGTTGCTTCATGATCTCGTTATTTATTATTATTTATTTATTTTTGTATTTGTACAGTTTGTTGTCTTCTGCACTCTGCTTGATCTTTCATTGATTCTGTTAGTTACTATTCTGTAGATTTGCTGAGGATGCCTGCAGGTATAGTGTCATATACTGTATGTACTTTGATAATAAGTTTACTTTGAACTTTGTGCATGCACACACACACACACACACACACACACACACGCACACGCACACGCACACGCACACGCACATACACACACACACAAACATAGAAAGCATACAGAACAATACAGGCCCTTCAGCCCACAAAGCTGTGTCAAACATGTCCCTTAGAACTACCTAGCCCTCTTTACCCATAGCTGTCTATTTTTCTAAGCTCCGTGTAGCCATCCAGGAGCCTCTTAAAAGACCCTATCGTTTCCGCCTCGCCAGCAGCCCATTCCACGCACTCACCACTCTCTGCGTAAGAAAATTTACCCCTGACATCTCCTCTGTACCTACTTCCAAGCACCTTAAAATTATGCCCTCTTTCACACTCACACACACACACACAAACACAAACTCTCAGATAGATAGGCAGACACACTATGTACAGCACATACTACAGTAGAGCACAGAGCTCCATAGACAAGTGGGCACACCAAAATATGTAAACACACACATGTAGATAAAATATGATTGCACGAATACTGCGTGCAATACAAGCAGTTTGGAATTTGACTGTCGACTTCTGCACATACGACATGAGTGAGCATCACTGTTCCAGATCTGCGAACCTGCCGCTCAGTTGGAACAGCCTCCCGGCAAGCAGTGCTTAAACAGAGCGATGCATGAAGCAGCCTCCCTCATGCTGGATGCCAATCAGAAGGCTCGTGTGCCTGGCGAGGGTAATGCCAGCTGGCACACTGCAATAACCATGTCACTGCTCTTCATTCTTGGACGCCTCCCAGCAAGGATCTAGGAATGGAGGAGGTAGAATTAGGAAGTGTATTTTCACACCAGGGGCATTGTAAATCTGGAAGTGCGTGTGTCACAACAGACTGTGGGAGCTGGGGCAGTGAAACTCTTGCTTGTGAGTGAGGAGATTGTCGATTCATTTCGCTCTCTACAGATTGCTGCACACAGTCCCACACTACTCTTCCTAGTCCACTACAAAGTGTTATGTGCTGTCAGAGATGTCTTTAAGGCATGAAAAATCAAAATTAGAATCAGAATCGGAATCAGGTTTAATATCATCGGCAGATGTCATGAAATTTGTTGTTTTCCAGCAGCAGTGCATTGCAATACATAATAATAAAAAGTATAAATTACAATAAGGAAAAAAAGTATATATAATTAAAATAAATAAAGTAAGTTCTGCAAAAAGAAAAGGAAAGAAAAATATTGTGGTAGTGTTTATGAGTTCATTATTTACTCAGAAATCAGATGGTAGAGGGACAAAGCTGTTCCTAAAATGTGGAGTGTGTGTCTTCAGGTTCATGTACTTCCTCTTTGAAAGGCGGTACATAGGAATAAACTAGCCTCAGGAAGACACAGCATAAAACCATCTTCAATAATATCAGTGGTCCACATCTCACAGCAACTTTATTACATTATTTCGAATCTACAAAAGATAAGAACACAGTTTGACTTGAAACGCTCTGAGAAATCTCATTAAACTCTTGCTAGGGGAGCAAAGGCTTGGATCTCTGTCAGATTGTTTATTATTAATGGTCAGAGCACTTTCCTCCTGGTTGTGGCTCTGACCCATGGCTCAGGCAGAGCTTGGTTTATTTTGGAGAAGCTGCATGCGGCAACAGCAAAATCAGGTGAAGAATCTAGGACAACACTTCAAATATCTACCCATGTCATGGATACCAGTCAGACAATATTGAGGCCTCCTGTTGGTTGGGGTCACCCATGACGTTGCGATCCAGCTGTCTATGTACACGCAAGTCAGGGCAGTACAATATGTAGTTCTAAGGTAAGGACACGTTTGGCACAGCTTTATGGGCTGAAGGGCCTGTATTGCGCTGTAAGTTTTCTATGTTTCTATGTTTCTCTGAAGAGCAAGTTGTTGCTTATGCAGCAGGCTCCCCCTCTCTATGCAGCTGATGAATCTAAAGGAATGACAGAGACCGATACAGTTTGGCACCAGTGGCATCGCAGGAATTCCCAATCAATTTTGAATTCAATGTTGGACCGCCTTAGGGGCTCCAGTTCTGGATTTTCCCTCGGGGTTTATTCCCACAGCCTTCCTCATGAGGGGGTATTGCTGCAAGGCAATGGGGGGTTGAGATAAGAGCTTTCCTTCTCCAATTTCTGCAATTTAGAACATAGAGCACAAAATACATAGAAGAGTACAGCACAGAAACAGGCCCTTGGACTCATTATCTTATGCTGAACTAATTAAATACCTAACCAAACCATTTCAATTCAACTCCCCAATCCCATTCCAACATGTCAGTCCTTGGCCTTCTCTACTGCTACGGTAAGGCCACACTCAATTTGAAGGAGAAACCCCTCAACTTCTATCACCTCCCTCTGGCTCTCCTCCTTCCTTCATGCTCCATTGTCCTATCAGATTCCTCCTTCTTCATCCTTTTACCTCATCAACCTATCACCTTCCAGCTTTGTTCTTCATCCACCCTCCCCTCATCTCTGCCCACTCATCTTACACCTCACCCATCTCCTGCCAGCTTGTACTCCTTCTCCTACCTCCCACCGTCTTATTGTTTTCTTCCCCATTCCTTTCCAGTCCTGTTGAAGGATCTTGGCTCAAAACATTGACTGTTTATTACCCTCTATAGATGTCAGAATCAGTATCAGAATCTGGTTAAAGATCAATGCCATACATTGTGAAATTTGTTAACAATGTAATACCTGATAAATATAGAAAAAAAGAATTATGATAATCATATATATGTATATTAAATAGTGTAAGTCAAAATAAGTAGTACAAAAACAGAGATGCATTTTAAAAAAAGTAGTGAGATAGCATTCGGGGGTTCAGTGTCCATTTAGAAATCAGAAAGCAGAGGGAGAGAAGCTGTTCCTGAATCACTGAGTGTGTGCCTTCAGGCTTCTGTACCTCCTACTTGATGGTGACAGTGAGAAGAGGGCATGCCCTGGGTAGTGGTGGTCCTTAATGACACTAACCTGTGGCACTGCTCCTTGAATATGTTTAGGACACTACAAAGGATATTACCCAAGATGGAGCTGACTAATTTAAAAACTTCCTGGTGCTTCTTTCAATCCTGTGCAGAATCCCCCTTCATACCAGGCAGTGATGTAGCCTGTCAGACTGCTCCCCACAGTACATCTGTAGGTTTTGAGTGTTTTAAGTAACAAAGCAAATCTCCTCAATCTTGTAATGAAACATAGCTGCTGTCTTGCCTTCTTTATAGCTGCATCAATATGTTGTAAATAGTTTAGGTTCTCAGAGATATTGACATCTGGGAACTTGAAATAACGCACTCTCTCCACTTTTCATCTCTCTGTGAGGAATGGGTTGTGGTCCCTAGTTCTACCCTTTCTGAAGACAATAATCCATTCTTACTAACATTGAGTGCAAAGTTGTTGCTACGAAACTAACTGGCGTATCTCACTCCTGTGCTCCCTCTCAACGCCATCTGAAATTCTGCCAAAAATAGTTGTATCATCAGTAAATTTATAGATGGGGTTTGTGCTATGCCTAGCCACACGAAAGTAGGTGTAGAGACAGTGGAGCAATGGGCTGAGGTGCACAAATGTTGATTGTCAGCGAGGTAGAGATGCTCTTACCAACCCACACAGATTGTAGTCTTCTGGTTAGGAAGTCAAGGATCCATTGCAGAGAGAAGTACAGAGGCCCATGTTCTGTAGCTGTTCAATCAGTCTGCAGGAATGATGGTTTTGAACACTGACCTATAATCAATAATCAGTGTCCTGAAATAGGTATTTGTATTGTCCTGGTGATCCAAGGTCTCATGGAAAGCCATTGAGATTTCATCTGCCATAGACCTATAGTGGTGAAAGGCAAATTACAGTGAATCCAGGTCCTCGCTGAGGCAGGAGTTGATTCTGGCCATGACCAACCTCTCAAAGCATTTCATCACCGTAGATGCGAGTGCTACTGGACGATAGGCATTAAGGCAGCTCACCCTGCTCTTCTTGGGCCCTGGTATAATCGTTGCCCTTTTGCAGCAGGTGGAACCTTCCAAACTGTAGCAATGAGAGATTGAAAATGTCTTTGAATACACCCACCAGTTGGTTGGCACAGGTCTTCAGAGCTTTACCGGGTACTCCATCGGGCCCTGCTGACTTGCATGGTTCATTGTCATGACATAGACCTCCAAGGCAGAGATCACAGGGATGCCAGATCCTCACAGCTGTAGTTTTATTCTCCCTTTCAAAGCAAACATGAAGGGCATTGGGCTCATCTGGAAATGAAATATTGCTGCGATTCATGATGTTGGGTTTTGTCTGTTTAGATGTTGTCAGACTTTTTGAGTTCCTCTGCCATTCTGTGTGTGTTGCTCAGGATTTCCAGCATCTGCAGAATCTCTTGTGTTTGTGTCCCACAAGTACAATGCTTTAAAGTCCAGCTTCAAAGTTCAAATTTGTGTTTATTGCCATATGCATGTTCTCTGTGTAATTTGTTTACATTTTAATTGTTTGCACAATTTGTTCTTTTATCACACAGTGGATGTTTGATCTCTCTCTCTCCATCTCTGAGTCAAACTGTTGGTTGACATCTTTTATAAACCTACATCTTCCCAGCCTGTCTCCTGTGACAATGCTATTTCCTTTTCTCAGTTCCTTCGTCTCCATCGCATCTGTTCCCAGGATGTGGCTTTCCTTTCCAGGGAGTGATCTCTTTCTTCAAAGAACAGGTTTTTCTTCTTCCACCACTGATGCTGCCCTCACCCAGATCGTCTCCATTTCCCAGACATCCATGTTCACTGCATCTTCTTGCCATAACTACTGTAACTAAACACAACCATGCAGCTGCCGTGGCGTAACAGTACAGGAGGGGATTGAAGTTTGGAGCATTGAGTTGGACGAATTGTCCTGAACTGAACGGAATTACTAATGCTGATGGCGGGTGGAGAGTCTCCATCACTCACCTGATCTGTGCCTTGTGAAAAGCTCTGGGAAGTCAGGGTCTGGGGAAGACTACTGAATCTTGAAGGCCTAGAAAAAGTAGATGTTTTAACTCTGATTTACTTGGGGGTGGCACGGTTGCATAATGGTTAGCACAGTGTTATTACAGCACCAGTGACGCCGGTTCAATTCCCACCACTGTCTGTAAGGAGTTTGTATGTTCTCCCCGTGACCATGTGGGTTTCGTCTTGGTGCTCTGGTTTCCTCCCACAGTCCAAAGATTTACAGATTAGTGTAATTGGACAGCATGGACCTGTTGGATGGGAAAGGCCTGTGTAAATAAATAAGATAAAATATACAAATGGCATGTACTTTGAAACATCCAATGAAATGTGTTGTTTGTGTTCAGAACTATCACACCTGAGGACGTGGTGTGCCCGTGATTGTCGCCACACTTTCGGTAACAACACAGCATGGCCACAGTGCTCAGCAGAACAACCCAAGCAGCAACAATAACAAACACAATAGAACAAAACTAGAGAATAAAAGCAAAACCAGCCCCTTTCCCACCATCCCACACACTCACACACACAGAATGGCCGCCTCCCAACATTCCAGAGTAGTGTAAGTGGTAGGTTGACTTGTTGCTGTAAATTATCCTTAATGTGCGGGAGAGTGTTACATTCTCTGAGGATGTTGATGGGAATGTAGAGTAGGGTGAGTATAGGTGGGTGATCGATGGTCAGTACAGACTCTGTGGGCTGAAAGGCCTGTTTCCATGCTGTATGACTCCATGTTTAACGTGGTAAAATATCTTACCTTTCCACATATTCAGAAAAGTTGCAGTTCCTTGTGGAAACCCTTGCCACTCCTCAAAGTTGCAAAGAATTGGGTTGGGAAGGATCATAAATCAGCCATGGAAGAATTGCATGAGTCCATGATTGAATGGTGGTTCAGACGTGATGGGCCGAATGGTCTAATTATGCTCCTACAGTGTGTCTTATGCTCTTAAAAAATCAGAAAAAGTAAATTTAAAAGATAATGCTGTTCAAAAGTTCTAAGTTCTAAGTAAATTTATTATCAAAGTACATTCATGTAACCATATACAACCATTTGCATTTTCTTGCAGGCATTCACAGTAGACAGAGAAATATAATAGAATCAATGAAAAGCTACACACGAACTGAGGCTGACAAACAAACAAATGTGCAAATTAAAATAAATGAATCAACACTGAGTCCTTGGTAGTGAGTCTGTAGATTGTGAAACCAGTTCAGTGTTGGGGTGAGTGAAGTTACCCATACTGGTCAGGAGTCTGATGGTTGTAGAGTAAAACCTGTTCCTGAACCTGGCGGAGAGAGACCTAAAGCTTCTGTACCTCCTTCCCAATGATACTAGTGAGAAGGGAGCATGGCCTGGATTGTGATAATAGGTGCTGCTTTCTTGTGGCTACACTGCATGTAGATGTGCTCAGTGATGGGTGATGGTCTGAGCTTCTGGGCTGTATCCGCCACTTTATGTAGACTTGTCGGTTCTTGAGTATTGCTGAAGCATCTGTGCACCATTCACTGCTGCGTGGTCTCAGGCGAGCATCTCTTTCTCTTCCACTGCAAGCCCAATATTGCTAAACTCCACTGGAGAGCACATGGACTTCACTCTCAAAAGTCCACTCACACCTGGCACATGTGATGGTGTGGTGCTGGGTGTGGAGAGATACCAACAACCCAGTGCAGGAGGGACCAAAATCAAAATCAGAATTAGGTTTATTATCACTGACGTATGTCGTGAAATTTGTTGATTTGTGGCAGCAGTGCAGTGCAACACATAAAAAATATAAGTTACGATAAGAAATACTCTGTATTTGTATGTGTGTGTAATGAATAAGTGGAATAAGTGTGTCTTCATGAGAGTTGGTACACAATGTGCAGTGGAGATCAGCAGTTTCTGAGATACTCAAACGACCCCATCTGGCACCAACAATTATTCTACAATCAAAGTCACTGAGATCACATTTCTTCCGCATTCTGATGTTTGGTCTGAACAACAAATGAACCTCTTGACCGTGTCTGCAGTTTTATTGGATAAATTGCTGCCACATGATTGGCTGATCAGATATTTGCATTGACCAGAGGTTGTACCTAATAAAGTGCCCTCTGAGTGTATTGTCTTGAAATATACTCTTTTGTGGCAGCAGCACAATCCGATTCATAAAAATTTGCTATAAACTACAACAAGAATTATATATAAAATAAATACGTAGTGCAAAAAGAGAGCCAATAGTGAGGTAGTGTACATGGGTTTGTTGTCCATTCAGAGATCTGATGGGGGGAGGAGAAAGAAGCTGTTCCTGAAACATCGAGTATGTGTCTTTCATGATAACCAAGTGAGCTTCTATGCAGCCTCTGTACTTTATTTATGTGGTGACGTGGCATATCAGATCTACGGTGACTTCAGATCGTTGTTGGCGCCAGGGTCAGTTGGTTCGACTCTCATTTTATTCTTTCACAAGATAGGTACCTGGAGTGGAAAGAGATGGAGAAATATGGGCCAGGTGCAGACAAGCGGGACCAGCTTAGATGGTTGATATTGCTTGTATTTTGTATAATTCCCTGTAGTACTGTGCAAAAGTCTAAGGCGCTTACATACATAATATCCAGGGAACCTAAAACTTTTACACAGTACTGTAGTAACTGTATGTATTGCACTGTACTGTTGCCGCAAAAAAAAAAACAGATTTTGTGACATATGTGAGTGACGATAAACCCGATTCTAATATGGGTCTCTATTGTGGACCGAGAGTGGGAAGGGGACAGGGAGAGGGGATTCATGGTTGGGAAAAGAGGAAAGGAGAAGGGAGGGAGTGGGAACCACCAGAGGGACATTCTGTAATGATCAATAAAACAATTGTCGGAATCCAATTACGTTCCATGGTGTCTCAGGGCTGAGGGTGTCTACACCCGCGCCAGACCCTTGCCCTGGCACTTCTTCTCTGCCATTTGTCCCATGGCTCTCTACCTTCTCCATTCCCAAAATCCTTTGGCCCTGTCAGATTGACAGATTCGCTCTCCGCTCCACATTGATAAATACAGTGCTGTTGAAAAGTCCTAGGCACGCTTGCTATATACCATATACACTATATGCCTAAGACTTCTACACGATGCTGTAAATATCTGTAATTGTTCATTTTTCCTAGTGTTTTCAGTTCCTTTTGTAATGGCTTGGGGGCAGTAGCTGGTATCACCTTATTTGAATAGGGGCTATCTGATTCGTTAACTCTATGGAAATTTGATGGAACTAGCAATCTGGTACAAAACCACACCACGTTGTCTTGGCCACTTACGTCTCCACTCTGCTCTTTGGCCCTTTGTCCTGTCTGTGTCTCTCTTTCTCCCCTTATGTTTCTTTTGTCTTGTTTTCTTCTGTAGTACTTCATAAATGATTGTGAGCAACAAGTTTTATATCTCGCTCTTGACTTCCAAAGAACCTTGGATCCATCAGCAGTATTTAACAGCATGGATGAGTTGGGCAGAACAGCCTGCTTCTGTGTTATATGATCCATGCACAATGTCACAAATGTGGCTGCAAGATATTTCATTGGCAGTAAAATACTTTGGCTACTGTTGCAAAAAGAATACTTCTGTTGCTCCTGCCTCAGTAATGTTGTTTATTGATTTAGGAGCATGGAGAAAATGGTGGAATGGCCATCTCCCCTGCTGTAACTGTGCATGGTGCCATGAAGCCAGGTGAAACAGTGTTTAGTTTCTAACAGTTTGCCCACCCTCTGTGCTGAGCTCAGCAAATCTGGCCCTTATTTCTTTACACGGACCTTCATTATCGTTCCGTCCATGTAGCGCAGAGTTTAATTTAGATGGCCTTCCTGCTGCCTCGCTATGCAAACCTTCAGCAGCAATATCTTCCCTTGATTTTAAGAAGTCAATAATTGAAGAATCATAGCTTGACCAGCAAGATTAATCATTCTGTGGATGTGAGGAACACTTTTCTAATTCCATCAACCATTCTGATCTCAGACCCAAAGAATTATCTCCACTCAACAGGAGGTGGGAGAACCCTTCTGATTTTTTAGAATCATTATCTGGTGTTCATTTCCTTGTATTTCTCAAGGTGTTCAAAAATGAGACCTCCAATATTCCATGATATCCAAGAGATGCCATGGCACATTCCCTGGGAAATGATGCACACCTTAAGGGATGGATGGCATCCTGGGTCCAGTGAAGAATATTTTCATTTCTGTTTTTTTTTGTTGGCATTTAAAAAAAACTAATTATAAAACTAAACAAAAGTCAAAATGAATGTATTATTGAAGTAGGTACATAGCACCATATACTACCTCGAGGTTCATTTTCTTGCAAATATTTACAGGAAAATAAAGAACTACAATAGTTTTTTTGCACATTGGTTGCTGTTTATGCTATTGGGCGTGGCCTTTCATTTATCCTGTTGTACAGTATTTCTTGCACTTACTGTGAATGCCCACAAGGAAATGTATCTCTTATATGGTCTCATATAAATACTTGGATAATAGATTTACTTTGAACTTTGAATTTAGAACATAGAATAGTTGTGCTGACCTTCAAACCCTGCCTTCCATATAACCCCCCACCTTAAATTCCTCCATATACCTGTCTAGTAGTCTCTTAAACTTCACCAGTGTATCTGCTTCCATCACTGACTCAGGCAGTGCATTCCACACACTAACCACTCTCTGAGTGAAAAACCTTCCTCTAATATCCCCCTTGAACTTTCCTCCCCTTATCTTAAAGCCATGTCCTCTTGTACTGAGCAGTGGTGCCCTGGGGAAGAGGCGCTGGCTGTCCACTCTGTCTATTCCTCTTAATATCTTGTACACCTCTATCATGTCTCCTCTCATCCTCCTTCTCCCCAAAGAGCAAAGCACTAGCTCCCTTAATCTCTGATCATAATGCATACTCTCTAAACCAGGCAGCATGCTGGTAAATCTCCTCTGTACCCTTTCTAATGCTTCCACATCCTTCCTATAGTGAGGTGACCAGAAATGGACACAGTACTCCAAGTGTGGCCTAACTAGAGTTTTATAGAGCTGCATCATTACATTGCATCTCTTAAACTCTATCCCTCGACTTATGAAAGCTAACACCCCATAAGCTTTCTTAACTACCCTATCTACCTGTGAGGCAACTTTCAGGGATCTGTGGACATGTACCTTCAGATCCCTCTGCTCCTCCACACTACCAAGTATCCTGCCATTTACTTTGTAATCTGCTTTGGAGTTTGTCCTTCCAAAGTGTACCACCTCACACTTCTCCAGATAGAACTCCATCTGCCACTTCTCAGCCCACTTCTGCATCCTATCAATGTTTCTCTGCAATCTTCGACAATCCTCTACACTATCTACAACACCACCAACCTTTGTGTCATCTGCAAACTTGCCAACCCACCCTTCTACCCCCACATCCAGGTTGTTAATAAAAATCTCAAAAAGTAGGGGTCCCAGAACAGATCCTTGTGGGACACCACTAGTCATAACCCTCCAATCTGAAAATACTCACTCCACCACGACCCTCTGCCTTCTGCAGGCAAGCCAATTCTGAATCCACCTGGCCAAACTTCCCTGGATCCCATGCCTTCTGACTTTCTGAATAAGCCTACCTTGTGGAACCTTGTCAAATGCGTTACCAAAATCCATGTAGATCACATCCACTGCACTACCCTCATCTATATGCCTGGTCACCTCCTCAAAGAACTCTATCAGGCTTGTTAGACACGATCTGCCCTTCATAAAGCTATGCTGAATGTCCCTGATCAGGCCATGATTCTCTAAATGCCCATAGATCCTATCTCTAAGAATCTTTTCCAACAGCTTTCCCACCACAGACATAAGGCTCACTGGTCTATAATTACCCGGACTAACCCTACTAACCTTTTTTGAACAAGGGGACAACATTCGCCTCCCTCCAATCCTCTGGTACCATTCCCGTGGACAATGAGGACATAAAGATCCTAGCCAGAGGTTCAGCAATCTCTTCCCTCGCCTCGTGGAGCAGCCTGGGGAATATTCCGTCAGGCCCTGGGGACTTATCCATCCTAATGTATTTTAACAACTCCAACACCTCCTCTCCCTTAATATCAACATGCTCCAGAACCTCACTCATATTGTCCTCACTGTCATCAAGTTCCCTCTCATTGGTGAATACCGAAGAGAAGTATTCATTGAGGACCCTGATCACTTCCACAGCCTCCAGGCACATTTTTCCACTTTTATCTCTAATTGGTCCTACCTTCACTCCTGTCATCCTTTTGTTGTTTTCATAATTTATGAAAAACTATGGATAAACAAAGATTGACAAACAGCCAATGTACAACTATAAATAATACTGAGAACTTGAGTTGTAGAGTCCTTGAAAGTGAGTCTGTAGCTTGTAGAATCAGTTCTGATTGTGTTGAGTGAAGTTATCCACACTGGTTCAAAGGCCTGATGGTTTTCAGTTATAACTGTCCTTAACTGGGGGTGTGGGACCTGAGCTCCTGTACCTCCTGCCCAATGATTGAAGGGTAATATCTGTTCCTGAACCTGGTGGCGTGGGAACTAAAGTTCCGGTACCTCCTGCCCAATGATTGAAGGGTAATATCTGTTCCTGAACCTGGTGGCGTGGGAACTAAAGTTCCTGTACCTCCTGCCCAATGATTGAAGGGTAATATCTGTTCCTGAACCTGGTGGCGTGAGAACTAAAGTTCCTGTACCTCCTGCCCAATGATTGAAGGATAATATCTGTTCCTGAACCTGGTGGCGTGAGAACTAAAGTTCCTGTACCTCCTGCCCAATGATTGAAGGGTAATATCTGTTCCTGAACCTGGTGGCGTGGGAACTAAAGTTCCGGTACCTCCTGCCCAATGATGAAGGGTAATATCTGTTCCTGAACCTGGTGGCGTGAGAACTAAAGTTCCTGTACCTCCTGCCTAATGATTGAAGGGTAATATCTGTTCCTGAACCTGGTGGCATGGGAACTAAAGTTCCTGTACCTCCTTCCTGAAGGCAGCAGTGAGGAGAGATCTTGGCCTGAGCCGTGTGCGTCCTTGATGACGGTTGCTGCGTTCTTGTGACAGTGCTTAGTGTAGGTGTGCTCAGTGGTGGTGAGGGCTTTACTCGTGATGGACTGGGCTGAAAACAAAGCATTTAGTTCAGATTAAAATGAGTTCTACACTGCCCTGCCAACATCACCAGGGGTGGGGCAGCATTGGTAAGTATTGGAGTCAGTCAGTGCGGAAACAGGCCCTTACACTCATTTTGTCCGTGCCAAACAAGATTCCCATCAAAGCCAGTCCCATTTGTCTGCATTTGGCCCACATCCTTCTAAAGCTTTCCTGTCCAACATCTTAAAAATGTTGTTATTGTACCGGCCTCAACCACTTCCTCTGGCAGCTTATTCCATTCACTTGCCACCATAAAAAAGTTCAAAATTCAAAGTAAGTTTACTATCAAAGTTGTATGTTATCACATAGAACCTTGAGATTCATTTTCTTGTCTCAATAAATCCATAGAATAATAACGATAATAGAATCAATGAAAGACCTCACCAACTTGGACATTCAACCAGTGTGCAAAAGACAATGAACAGCAAATACAAAATAAATGAGCAAATAATGTTGAGAACATGAGATGAAGAATCTTTGAGTCCATAGGTTGTGAGAACGATGCAGTGATGGGGTGAGTGAAGTTGTCATGCCCCTTTTTTCAAAAGCCTGATTGCTGAGGGGTAATAACTGATCCTGAACCTGGTGTTCTGAGTCCTGAGGTTCCTGTACCTTCTTTCTGATGGCAGCAGGGAGCATGACCTGGGTGGTGGGGGTTTTTGATGAGGGACGTTGCTGTCCTGTGACAGTTGCCATTTAGGTCCCATTTCAGTCATTCTCCTCTCACTTTAAACTTAAGCCCTCAGGCTTTTGGTTCTCCAGAAGAAATGACTGAGTGTACTTTATGCCCCTCATGATTTTATGCAACTCTGTAAGGCCACCTTCAGCCTCTGAATTTTCAAAGAATGAAGTCTTTGCCTGCCCATCACTCAGTCTTGGCACCCATATTAACATATTCTTTTGGCATATCTTGGACTGAAATTGATCTGGACAATTTACATAAAAAATAAGAAATGAAATTCCAAATTATAGAAAACACTATGTATTCTCAAATGCACTTAGATTAAACACTACCTAGGTTAGGAAGAAATATACCAGACATAAAAAATGCACAACATTCATATAAAACTTCTAAGGATATACTTTCATCAATGAAAACAGGATTCAGCACTCCATGCAAGTAGATGCAATTCTGATAAGTAATATACTCCATTAAACTTAAATGAAAGCACAACCCAGAAAAATGAAGAATTATCAACGTGGAAGAAAAAAATTAGCCAGTTGAAGAGCATTGCCCTCAATGGAAGACAAATCGAACAGACGAGATGCCGACAAGGAAGCGTTGAATGTCTGGTTCAGAGTTGGAGACTTCTTCCAGAGCAGAGGGCTTGTTGTGACAATACAGATCCTGTAGCAGTTTAACTCAATCTGATGACTTACACAGGAACAATCAACTGGCAAACATCATTCACCAAAACCCTGCTTTAAAATACAAACTCATAAAGGACTCCATACCCTGATCAAGTTTTAGAGTCAGAATCCTACAAATTATATTATGACTGATCCATTATTGCAGATACAACAATCCATAATAACCATTCGGATATACTATTACAGGATAAAGAAGCAAGAACAATTTACTTAATAGATTTAGTCATTCTGAACACACATAACTTACAGAAATCAATAAGTGAAAAGCACCAGGAATATGCTGAATTAAAAGAGGAAATTGAAAGACCATGGAGCATTGCCCCAATAGTAATATCTAAAACTGGTATCAACCTAGTCACTACACAATGGCATTAAACGATTAGGCCTACACAGCAATATTTATGTAAATCTCCTGAAAGCCACAATACTAAACATTACTAGAATAGTCCAAAATTTACTAGCGATTGAGAAATGAGAGTGCCTAGCTATGTCAGAACCACAGGATTTATGAGCTTGAGCTGAGAAAAAAAATAATAATAATGACTAAGTAAATAAATAATACTAAGAACATTAGTTATAAAGTCCTGGAAAGTGAGTCCAATGGTTGCGGAATAAGTTCGGTCTTGAGGTGAGAGAATTCAAGGGAATGCAAGATTGTTTAATGTAATTTCCTGTACCCAGGTATGAAGGAGAACAAAGTAATTGTTACTCCAGACTGGAAGCAGTGCATTAAAAACACAATAAGGTAAAGAATAGAACAACAACAATAAATACGTAAGATACCTTATATACATTGATTGTATGTCCACAAAGTGATGCTCGGCACAGGAGTGTCCACACAAGGTGACTGACAGGAAATGATAAAGTAGTGGTGATGGGGGATGTGGAGGGGTGGATTAGTGGGTGGAGGTGTTGATCAGCCTTACTGCTTGGAGAAAGTCGCTGTTTCTGAGACCAGTGGTCCAGGCATGGATGCTATGTAGCCTCCTTCCTGATAGGAGTGGGACAAAGAGTCCATGAGCAGGGTGTGTGGTGTCCTTCATGATGTTACTGGCACCTTTCTGTATATATGTCCTTGATGGTGGTTTGGCTGGTGCATTGGGCAGTTTTGTTTACCCATTGAAGAGCCTTTCTGTCTGCTGTGAATTTGTAGAATGAGGTGAGAATAGATGTGCTTTCTCCTCAGAAAGTAGAAGAGTTGGTGAGCTTTCCTGACTGTGTAGAATGTGTTCTGGGACCATGAGAGTTTGTACAAGATATGCACTCACAAGAAAGTGCTCGTAGTTTTCACTGCTATGCCGCCAATGTAAAGAGGGGTGTTAATGGTGCAAGTTCTCCTGAAGTTATCCATGCTGGTTCAGGAGCCTGATGGTTGAAGGCTGATAACTGAACCTGGTGGTGTGGGACCTAAGTCCCCTGCACCTTCTTACAGTAAGAAGAGAGAATGGCCTGAATGGTGGAAGTCTTTGAAGACAGATACTGTTTTCTTGTGACAGAGCTCCTTGTAGATATGCTCAGTGGTGGGGAAGGCTTTTCTTGTAATGGATTGGGCTGCGTCCACCACTTTTTTATTCTTGGGCACTAGAGGCTAACCACAAGTTTGTAGAGTCATAGGGTTATAGACTACTACAGCACATCTTGTCCATGCTGAACTAATAATCTGCTTATTCCCTTTGACCTGCACCCAGAATATAGCCATCCATGAACCTATCCAAATTTCTCTTAAATGATAAAATCAAACCCGAATCCACCACTTCCTGCTGGCAGCTCAGCACCTCTGAGTGAAGAAGTTCCTCCTCTGGCTGCCCTTAAATATTTCACCTTTCACCCTTAGCCTCTGACCTCTAGTACTAATCTCACCAATCCTTAGTGGAAAATACCTGCTTGCACTGACCCTACAGTATCTATACACCTCATAATTTTATATAACTGTCTCAACACACTGACTGTATGTAGTGTGCTAGCAAATGGCTCCATCATATCTTGTGGGAAATAAAGATGAAACGAAAAATGTAATTAGTCCCATACCAAATCAATGGATATGGCTAAATCATACAGTGTTGGGAAATTGCAATTCTAATTTAAGTCGTGACATTTTGTAATACCATTATCACAGGGCAGTTCCCAAAGCAGCTGAATTAAATCATAGAAAACCCTTTAGAGCTAATGAATTTACTAAACTGTCAGTGATAAATAGGTTAATAATTAATAATAAATAACAAATATCATGGCTTTATAATTTCCATTTGATAAGCACTGCCAAGCTCTGAAAAGCAACGATTGGAAGAGGAATCGTCAGCCAGCTTGTCGGTCAGCAGCTTGCACGAGAGGACAGCTGTGTTATTAATACTGGGAGGTGTGGACTGGAATGAGATAACTTCATCTAAAGTTGACAGGGCCATCACAACCACCAGCTGCCAAGGTGCCTGTGACTGTAGCTGGCTGACACTTCTCTGGGATAATATTTGCATACCTTGTCTCACATCCCATTCTCTCCTTCTGTTTAACCTGAAGTTGTTCGACAATAACACCAGCCTGCTTCACCTTTAATGTGATAATCAGAATCGGGATTATTATCACTGACATATGCTGTGAAATTTGTTGTTTTGCATCAGTAGTACATTGAAATACAGAAAAATACTAAAGGTCTCAATAAAAATATATATTAAAAATTAAATTAAATTGTAAAAAAGAGCAAAATTTGTGAGGTACTGTTCATGGGTTCATTCTTTGTTCAGAAATATGATAGTGGAAGGGAAGGAGCTATTCATAAAATGCTGAGTGTATGCCATCAGGCTCCTGTACCTCCTCCTTGATGGTAGCAATGAGAAAAGGGCATGTCCTGGGTGATGGGGGTCCTTAATAACACTTGCCATCCTGGGTGCTGTGGAGGCCAGTGCCCTTGATGGAGCTGTTTGAGTTTATTACTTTCTGCAGCATCCTGTGCGGTGGCCCCTCCATACCGGACAGTGATGCAGCCAGTTAGAATGCTCTCCACAGCACATCTGTAGAAATTCATGAGGGCCTTTGGTGACGTACCAAGTCCTAATGAAATATGGCTGCTGCCATACCTTCTTTGTAATTGTATCAATATGCTGGGCCCAGGATAGATCATTCAGTACAACCACATTCAAGACATCCTTTACTACTTAGAACATACAACAGAATACACTGCAGGCTTTTCAGCTGATGATGCTGTACCAATCTGTTACCTACTCAAATCAATCTGACCCTTCCTTCCCACATAACACCTTCCACTGACATGGCCCTCCATTTTCCTTCCACCCCTTGTGTTCCATGAACCCACCACTCTCTGTGTAAAAAAACATAATTCTGTCATCCCCACTATACTTCCCTGCAATTGCCTTAGAATTGGGCAGCATTGATCGAGGGGAATAAACGGTCGATGTTTCATGCCGAGATCCTTCATCAGGGCTGCGTAAGTCCTTTACAAAAAGCAGAGAAAGAGCAGTGAAGGTTTAAATGCTAGCACAAGAGATTCTGGAAATCCAGAGCAACACACACAAAATGCTGGTGCAGCTCAGCAGGTCAGGCAGCCTCTATAGAGGGAAACATGCTTAATCAGGGCTGGAAAAGAAGGGGGCAGAAGCCAGAATAAAAAGGTAGGGCAAGGGAGATGGAGGAGCCCAAGATGGCAGGTGGAAGGTGAGACCAGGTTCAGATGAGGAAGATGGGTAGGGGAGGGGTGAAGAAAGGCAAAGTAGCTGGGTGATGAGGCATGGAAAAGGCAAAGGATTGATAAAGAAGGAATCCGATAGGAGAGAACAGTGGGCCGTGGAATAAAGGATGCAAGATGTCCTGCAGATGCTGGAAATTCAGAGCTACACACATAAAAGACGTTTCAATGATACTTGTGCCATTGTGATGAATGGCTTCCTTCATAGCAGTGCAAACTCAGTGGCCATTTTATTAGATACACCCATACACCCACTCGTTAACGCAAATGTCTAATCTATCAATCCTGTGGCAGCAGCTCCATGCATAAAAGTCAAGAGGTTCAGTTGTTGTTCAGACCAAACATCAGAATGGGGAAGAAATGTGATCTAAGTGACTTTGACCATGGAATGATTGTTGGTGCCAGAAGGTGTGGTTTGAGTATCTCAGAAACTGCTAACTTCTTGAGATTTTCACACACAACAATCTCTAGAGTTTACAAAGACTGCTGTGAAAAATAAAACACACACAGTGAGTGGCAGTTCTGTTGGAAAAAATACCTTATTAATGAGAGAGGCCCGAGTAGAATGGCCAAACTGGTTTAAGCTGACAGGAAGACGACAGCTACTCAAACAACCATGTGCTACAAGGGTGGTGTGCAGAACATCTCTGAATGCACACGTTGAACCTTTAAGCAGGTGGGGTACAGCAGCAGAAGACCACAACCATACACTCAGTGGCCATTTTATTAGGTACAGGAGGTGGTTAATAAATTGGTTACTGAGTGTAAGTAATCTGTTTCTCTATTAAACTTCTTGTACGGCTAAATGCCCACAATTTGCTGTCAATAATTAATGTAGCCATTACAAAGATGACTGAGAAATTTCTGTCCTGTCGAGCTGACATCTTCATATCGAGCCATGATTTATGGATGTATGGCTGGAGAGGCAGCAAAGGATGGGGTATCTCCCTGGAGCCGGGCCTGTAGATCCTTTGCAATTTCTGGGTCAAGACCATAGAATACTTTCAAAATATTTTGTGCATAATCTAGTCTGTAGTCATTAATTTCACCCAGTGAAGGGTGACCAGGGAGTATGGCGTATTTGGTTAAGGCAGAAGATAAATTAGCAGCTTGTTGAATCTAAACAACTTATTTTCAGGCTGTTTTCCTGTGGAGTTTAAATCAATAATTTGTATTTATTTAGTTTTTATCACATCCTCAGAAAGTCCCTTTGAGCTTCAAAATGCACACAAAATGCTGAAGTAGCTCTCCAGGTCAGGCAGAATCTATGGAGGTCAAGTCTTTGGGTATATTTAAGGTTGAGAGGTTGATAGGTTCTTGATTAGTCAGTGTGTCAAAAGTTGTGGGGAGAAGGCAGGAGAATGAAGTTGAGAGGGATTACACATCAGCCCTGATAAAATGGCAGAGCGGACTCAATATGCTAATTGGCCTAATTCTGCTTATATGTCTTAGTCTTTTAGCCTATGGAGAGGAATTAACAGCTCATATTTCAGGTCTCGGCACAAAGGGTCAACAGTTTATTTCCCTCCATAGATGCTGCCTGACCTGCTGAATTTCTCCAGCATTTTTTGTGTGTTAAATGGAAAAGAAATTTTGTAAACTGAAGTTTCATGAATCTGCAAGATCATTTGAAACCGCCCATTATGAGTAAAGCCTTCCCACCATTGAGCACATCAACATGGAGCACCGTCACAGGAAAGCAGCATCCACCATCAGGAGCCCCCACCACCCAAGCCATGCTCTCTTCACACTGCTGCTATCAGGAAGAAGGTACAAGAGCCTCAAGACCCACACCACCAGGTTCAGAAGCAGTTATTACCCCTCAACCATCTGGCTCTTGGGGTTAACTTCACTAAACTTCACCTGCCCCATCACTGAATTTTTCCCACACCCAAATTTCAAGGACAATTCATTTCATGCTCTTGACACATGTTGCTTATTTATTTATTATAATTATTTCTTTTCTCTTTTGTATTTCCACAATGTCTTTGCACAGTTGTTCTTTGTGTGCTCTGTTGGGTGTGGTCTTAATTGATTCTATCATGGTTGTTGAATTTACTGAGTATGCCTGCAAGAAAATGAATCTTGGGATTATATGTGGTGAGATATATGTACTTTGATGATAAATTAACTTAGAAACCTAACGCCTTCACCATCGTATTGGGAGATTTTAACCAGGCCAGTCTGAAAAAAAATCACTAAACTACCAGCAACAGGTCACTTGCAATACCAAAGGAAGCAACACACTGGGCCATTGCTAGATCACCATCAAGAATGGCTACCATGCTATTCCACGCCCTCACTTCGGGAAGTCTGATCACCAAGCTGTACTTCTACTCCCTGAGTATAGGCAGGGACTGAAGACTGCAGCTCCAGCATTGAGGACCAAGAAGGCATGGACAAGGGAAGCACAGGAGTGCCTACAGGATTGGTTTTAATTGATGGACTAGATCGTATTCAGGGATTTATCTTCAAACCTGGATGAGTATGCTGCAGTTGTTACCGACTTTATTAAAACTTGTGTGGATGGGTGGGTGCCTACAAAGTCTTACTATACATTACCAAATCAAAAGCTGTAGATGAACCAGGAAGTACATCGTCTGCTGAAGGCTAGATCTGTGGCATTCAGGTCTGGTGACATCAGATGCACAGCAAATCTGGCAGCGTTTGCAAGACATTACTTCCTACAAAGTGAAACCCAATAGCATGAATGACAGTGATGCTTCACTACCAGATGAACTCAGCACCTTCTATGCCTGCTTTGAAAGGGAGAACACAACTACAGCTGGGAAGATCCCTGCTGCACCTCATCACCATCTCAGAGGCTGATGTTAGACTGTCTTTAAAGAGAGTGAACCTTCAAAAGGCGGAAGGTCCTGATGGAATATCTGGTAAGGCTCTAAAAACCTGTACCAACCAGCTAGTGGGAGTATTCAAGGACATCTTCAACCTCTCATTGCTACGGGCGTAAGTTCACACTTGCTTCAAAAAAGCCACAATTATACCAATGCTTAAGAAGAAGAACGTGGGCTGCCTTAATGACAATCGCCCGGTAGCATTCACATCTACAGTGGTGAAATGCTTTGAGAGGTTGGTCATGACTAGACTGAACTCCTGCTTCAGCAAGGACATGGACCCATTGCCACTTTCCTATCATCACAATAGGTCAACGGCAGATGCAATCTCAATAGCTCTCCACATGGCCTTAGACCACCTAGACAGCAAAAACACCTACGTCAGGATGCTGTTCATCAACTATAGCTCAGCATTTAATACCATCATTCCCACAATCCTGATTGAGAAGTTGCAGAACCTAGGCATCTGTACCTCCCTCTGCAATTGGATCCTCGACTCCCTAACCGGAAGACCACAATCTATGTGGATTGGTGGTGACATATCTTCCACGCTGACGCTGAACACTGGCACACCTCAGGGGAGTGCGCCTAGCCCACTGCTCTACTCTCTCTATACTGTACACATGACTGTGTGGCTAGGCATAGCTCAAATGCCATCTATCAATTTGCTGATGACACAACCATTGTTGGTAGAATCTCCGGTTGTGACGAGAGGGTGTACAGGTGTGAGGTATGCCAACTAGTGGAATGGTGCCACAGCAACAACCTGGCACTCAATGTCAGTAAGACGAAAGAGCTGATTGTGGACTTCAGGAAGGGCAAGACGAAGGAACACATACCAATCCTCACAGAGGGATCAGAAGTGGAGAGAGTGAGCAGCTTCAAGTTCCTGGGTGTCAAGATCTCTGAGGATCGAACCTGGTCCCAACATATCGATGTAGTTATAAAGAAGGCAAGACAGCAGCTATACTTTATTAGGAGTTTGAAGAAATTTGGCATGTCAACAAATACACTCAGAAACTTCTATAGTTGTAGCAGGGAGAGCATTCTGACAGGCTGCATCGCTGTCTGGTATGGGGTGGCTACTGCACAGGACTGAAAGAAGCTGCAGAAGGTTGTAAATCTAGTCAGCTCCATCTTAGGTACTAGCCTACAAAGTACCCAGGACATCTTCAGGGAGCGGTGTCTCAGAAAGGCAGCATCCATTATTAAAGACCTCCTGCACCCAGGCCATGCCCTTTTCTCACTGTTACCATCAGGTAGGAGGTACAGAAGCCTGAAGACACACACTCAGCAATTCAGGAACAGCCTCTTCCCCTCTGCCATCTGATTCCTAAATGGCCGTTGAATCTTTGGGCACTACCTCACTTATTTTTTTAATATACAATATTTCTGTTTTTGTACGTTTTTTAAATCTATTCAATATATGTATACTGTAATTGATTTACTTGTTTATTTATTTTTTATTTTATTTATTATTTTTTTTCTTTGCTAGATTATGTATTCCATTGAACTGCTGCTGCTAAGTTTACAAATTTCACATCACATGCTGGTGATAATAAACCTGATTCTGATTCCGATTCTGAGGATGTACCGGGGGCAGCCCACAAGTGCTGACATGCTTCAGGCGCCAACAAAGCATGCCCACGACTTACTATCCCTAACCCATATGTCTTTGGAATGTCGGAGGAACACAACGTGGTCGCAGGGAAGATGTAGAAACTTCTTTCAGTCTGTGGTGGAGACTGAACCTGTGTCATTGTAAAACTCTGCTCTAATTGCTGCACTACTGTGCTAGCTGATGCAAATGACACATTTCACATGCCACTGCAATTATTTACCTTAGTGTACGGTGCAGATGATTTATTCTCGACTGCTTATCCCAGGTATAACGAGCGATTCAATTGATTGGAATGATTTTCTGGAGATGTGCTTGATTCAATGGTTAGTTGGAATCCTTTTACTGGGCATGTATGTACCTTCTAGGTTATGAGCAGCAAACCTTTCATCTGGCCTTTATTAATGTGCGAATATAATCTAAACTTTCAAGAATCGAGATTGTTCAATGTAATTTCCAAGACACAAATGTAAAAAATAATGAAATAATTGTTACTCCAGATGTAATGCAGCACAAAAAAAACACAATAAAGTACCCAGTAATAATAGAAAACACAAAAAGTAGTTACAAAAAATAATTTATATCCATAGATTGATTAGTATGTCTATAAACTGACACTAGGCACAGGAGTGCCTGTACAGGAAGGTAACTGACAGGAAATGATAATGTAGTGGTGGAGGTGTTGGTCAGCCTTACTGCTTGGGGACAGTCACTGTTTTTGAGTTTGGTGGTCCTGGTTTTGAGTCTGGTTATGTAGCCTCCTCCCTGATGGGAGAGGGACAAGCAGTCCATAAGCAGTGTGTGTGGGATCCTTCATGGCGTTACTGGCCCTGTTCTGGCACCTCTCTGTATATATGTCCCTGATGGTGGGTTGGCGTTGGTGATGCATTGGGCAGTTTTGACCACCTATTGCTGAGCCTTCTTGTCCACTGTAATGCAGTTCCCATACCGTACAGTGATGCATCTTGTCAGGATGCTCTCTAGTACAACTGACCTGGGTTGATTGTTATCTGGCTACAAGTAATGTCTAGTCTGTAAGTACTCTGGGAGCAGAGAGTTAAATCAGCTTGTGTTCAAAAGTCACCGGCTAAGCTAATGTCCCATCCTGCCAAGGTGCCATAGTTTATTGGTACTCTGCTGCAGAGGCAGCCTGAGGCCAACATCGTCTGGTGAATTGGAATGAGCAAAGCTATATAAAATATTCAGACAGAATACTGAATTATCTTTTAAAAGCAAATTACATTGTCAAACCATCAGATCTAATTTAGAAGCACTTCTGGAGAAATACATATATTGCTTTGTAAAAGTGATTGGGGATTGTTCTCACTGTCAAACCCATTTAAAATACTGACGCCGCGGAATAGATATCATTAATAATCTGTTGATTTGTGCAGTGAGTCACAAGGAGTTCCTAACAACATCATACACGTAAACATCAGCACCTAATGAAAACAATGTGTCCCAGATGGAACTGAATCCCAGGACCCCTGACTGGCAAGGGGTTGTCATGCTAACTGTGTGCAATATAACATTTTCATTAATCAATGATTGCCCAAACTATCAGATCTCCATTTTGTCTTGTAAATTATTCTGGTGCCTGTTCAGACCTGAGGGCACTGAAATATTGAACAGCGGGGACATTAGCAAAGTGGAATGATGTACATTTATATATCTAGTAATGCAGAAATGAGTGATTTCTTCTTGCAGTTGGACGCATTCCATTGAATGACAAAGCAGGAAATGAAATGTTATTCTGCTGCTGAGAGACTTCTGCATTCACTCATTTAGTTGACCGGTAGTACAAGGGTACTAACGTATGGGGCCCAGCACAAGGCTTTATGGCACCAGCAATCAGGGGTTCAGTTCGTGCCACTGTCTGTAAGGGGTTTGTACGTCCTCCCCATGATTGCATTGTCCTCTGGGTGCTCCAGCTTCCTCCCACAGTCCAAAGACGTATGGGTTAGGGTTCATGAGTAATGGGCATGGTATGTTGCCGTCAAACACGTGGTGACACGCCCTGCCCTGCCCCCAGACCGTGTTAGTCATTAGGTGTACTTAAAACAGAGGCTGATAGCTTCTTGATTAGTAAAGACATCAAAGGTTATGGGGAGAAGGTAGGAGAATGGGTTTGAGAGAACGATGGAGCAGACTTGATGGGACTTGATGGTCTTACGGTCTTCTTATGGATCTGTAAATATGAAGGTATAGCATCTACCTTGATGGGTAAAGTTTATTTGCAGTTTATCTTTTTTGGCACATTGGTTATTTGTCAATCTTTGTGTGTGTTTTAAATTGATTTTATTGTATTTCTTTATTGTGAATGCCTGTAAGAAAATGAATCTCAGGATTGTATATGATGACATTCAGAATACCTACTTTAATAATAAATTTACTTTGAACCTTGACTTTAAACCTGGTGATGTAGGACCTAAGGCTCCTGTACTTTTTGCCTGATGAAGTAGGGAGAAGAGAGCCTGGCCTGGATGATAGGGGTTCTTGTTGATGGATTTGATCGGACTTGTTCATTGTAAAGTCTCCTAAATCTACCACCGGACCTCAGCCTGAAAGGTCCTCTGTTTACTCTTTTCCATAGATGCTGTCTGGCCTGCTGGGTTCCTCCAGCGTTTTGTGTATGTTGCTCTGGATTTACAGTATCTGTGAAATCTTGCTTGTCTACTTAGTGCTGCTTTGGGGTGTCATGCTAGCATGGCGATTAGCATGACACTATTACGGCTTGAGGCATTCGGGAGTTTGCAGTTCAATTCCGGTGCTGTCTGAAAAGAATTTGTATGTTCTTTCCGTCAACCTTGTGCGTTTCTTCCTGGTGCTCTGGGTTTCTTCCCACATTCCAAAGTTGTACTGGTTAGCAGTTTAACTGATCGTTGGAAATTGTCTTGTGATTAGGCTAGTGTAAAATAAATGGTTTGCTGAGCAGTGTTGCTCATTGGGCCGGAAGGGCCTGTTATTTCTAAATAAAGAAAAACTTCCTTGATGGCGCTGGTTTAAGTAGACTTCACAAATCACAAAGTACCTTACAAGGACATTAGCTGAGTATTGATGTGGATAGAGAATTGGTTGGCAGACAGGAAGCAAAGAGTGGGAGTAAACGGGACCTTTTCAGAATGGCAGGCAGTGACTAGTGGGGTACCGCAAGGCTCAGTGCTGGGACCCCAGTTGTTTACAATATATATTAATGATTTAGACGAGGGAATTAAATGCAGCATCTCCAAGTTTGCGGATGACACGAAGCTGGGCGGCGGTGTTAGCTGTGAGGAGGATGCTAAGAGGATGCAGGGTGACTTGGATAGGTTAGGTAAGTGGGCAAATTCGTGGCAGATGCAATTTAATGTGGATAAATGTGAGGTTAACCACTTTGGTTAAAAGAACAGGAAAACAGATTATTATCTGAATGGTGGCCGATTAGGAAAAGAAGAGATGCAACGAGACCTGGATGTCATTGTAAACCAGTCATTGAAGGTGGGCATGCAGGTACAGCAGGCGGTGAAAAAGGCAAATGGTATGTTGACATTCATGGCAAAAGGATTTGAGTACAGGAGCAGGGAGGTTCTATTGCAGTTGTACAAGGCATTGGTGAGACCGCATCTGGAATATTGTGTGCAGTTTTGGTCCCCTAATCTGAGGGAAGACGTTCTTGCCATAGAGGGAGTATAGAGAAGATTCACCAGATTGATGCCTGGGATGGAAGGACTTTCATATGAAGAAAGACTAGGCTTATACTCACTGGAATTTAGAAGATTGAGGGGGCATCTTATTGAAACATATAAAATTCTAAAGGGATTGGACAGGCTAGATGCAGGAAGATTGTTTCCGATGTTGGGGAAGTCCAGAACGAGGGGTCACAGTTTAAGGATAAAGGGGAAGCCTTTTAGGACCAAGATGAGGAAAAACTTCTTCACACAGAGAGTGGTGAATCTGTGGAATTCTCTGCCACAGGAAACAGTTGAGGATGGTTCATTGGCTATATTTAAGAGGAAGTTAGATATGGCCCTTGTGGCTAAAGGGATCGGGGGTATGGAGAGAAAGCAGGTACAGGGTTCTGAGTTGGATGATCAGTCATGATCATACTGAATGGCGGTGCAGGCTCGAAGGGCCGAATGGCCTACTCCTGCACCTGTTTTCTATGTTTCTATTTTCTGGGCAATCTTCTTTAAAAAGTGCCAAAAGCGATGATCTTATCTTAAACTTGTAACAGCTTGCTGTGCATTGATTACCTGTTTCCTATGCCACCCTAAAACATCAGGAGCACTTCAAAGGTAATCCATAGGTTGTTAAATCCTCAGGATACCCTGAAGGTACAATAAAGTGGTAGATTTAAAACTAGTTATTTTCTGCTTGTTCGGTTTTCTTCGCTGCTAACATAACAGGGCTCACAAAGCAACAAGCATTTGACATGCTAATTCACAATAGCTTTTAGATTAAATAAGATGCATTTGGGAGCCGAAGGGGAGGTTACATGTAAACGATTTCCTCCGATGTTCTGATGTTCCTAAACTGTTGGTTAATTATTAATGACTTAAAATGGGACATTAGATTAGGTCTGAAGCACCAGGTGTTAAATGTTAGTTCTTGCGACAATAAAACTAGTCTCCGTGTGTTACATTGCAAGGTTGCTGTAGACCAGAGCTCCATTGTGGCAGTTCTGTCACCCTGAGCTCATTGCAAATTTCATTTCACGCTCTCGTGATCCAGAGGGAGTTGCGTTGCTGCTCCCCAGGGGGAGATGGTTTGGCTGAAGTTATGTCCCACGCTTACTCCTCCGAGACGTGAGCGGAACCCCATTCCTCTATCTTCGAACCGCGTTCCTGCGCTCAGGTCTCTGCTCTCTCTCAGAATCCGTTTTATTATCATTGACGTTTGTCATGAAATGTGGCAGCAAAACTGTCCAATACATCAAAACAATAAATCACAATAAGAAATGTATTTAAAAAATCAAACCAAGTAATTAGTGCCCTTCCCACCATTGATCACGCCTGCACAGAGCGTTGCTGTCGCAGGAGAGCAGCGTCCATTATCAAGGACACTCACCATGCTGGATGCAGATGCTGGATTCTGGAATAACGGACAATCTGCTTGCCGGAGGAACTCAGCAGGCCGAGCAGCATCCGTGGGGGTTGAGGAGGGAAAATTGAATTGCTGACAAATTGGGTAGAAACCCTGCATCAGGACATGAGAGGGGAGTGGAGAATGCACTCTCTCCTCACTGTTGCCATCAGGTAGAAGTTACAGGAGTTTCAGGACTCACTCCACCAGGTTCGGGAACAGTTATCACCACTTATCCATCAGGCTCTTGAACCAGAGGGTCCAAGAGTGAAATTAACCACTCAATTTCACTCATCCCTCTCCCCACAACCTATGGACTCACTTTCAAGGGCGCTTCATCTCATGCTCCTGATATTTATTGCTTATTTATTTATTATTATTGTTTGCTTTTCTCTTTTTTGTATTTGCACAGTTTGTTGTCATTTGCACTTCGGTTGTTTGTCCATCCTGTGTGCAGTTTTTCAATGATTCTGTTGTGTTTCTTTGTGTTTACTGTAAATGCCCGCAAGAAAATGAATCTCAGGGTTTTATTTGGTGACGTGTATGCACTTTGATAATAATTTTACTTTGAACTTTACAAGGTTCAGATTTTCCCCCACAATGATTTCCATTGGGCTCCTCCTTTGAGAGCCCCCTCGATTGACTAGGCTTTGATTATCTGCCTCCTTAAGCTGATCAGTGTCACTTGATCTTTGATAATGGAGGCACAAGAGACTGCAGATGCTGGATTCTGGAATAACGAACAATCTGCTTGCCGGAGGAACTCAGCAGGCCGAGCAGCATCCGTGGGGGTTGAGGAGGGAAAATTGAATTGCTGACAAATTGGGTAGAAACCCTGCATCAGGACATGAGAGGGGAGTGGAGAATGCAGATGTCCAGTATAAAGAGGTTGCGAGCAGGAGGGAATGTGATGGTGTTTAAGACCAAAAAGGCACAGGAGCAGAATTAGACCATATGGCCCATCGAGTCTTCTCCACCATTCCATCGTGGGTGATATATTATCTCTCTCAACCCCATCCTCCTGCCTTCTCCCCGTAAGCTTCGAGGCCCTGACTAATCAAGAAACTATCAACAACCACTTTAGATATACCCAATGTCTTGGCCTCCACAGCTGTCTGTATCAATGAATTCCACAGATTCACCACCCTCTGGCTAAAGAAATTCCTCCTCATCTCAGTTCTAAATGTACACCCCTCTATTCTCAGGCTGTGTCCTCTGTTCCTAGCTTCCCCACTATAGGAAATAGCTCCTCTGCATCTACTCTATCGAGGCCTTTCAACATTTGATAGGTTTCAATGAGATCCCTCCTCAGTCTTCTAAACTCCAGCGAGTACATCAAACGCTCCTCATGTCACCACACCTCCACTGCCAACGCAACATGCCCGCAATCACTAATTGTGATTGTTCATGCGGGAGGAAACTCACATGGTTGGAGGGAGAACGTACAAACAGCGGCAGGAACGGAACCCCAATCGGTGATCACTGGCACTGTAAAGCGACTGCTCAAGCCGCTAGGCTACCATGCACAGCATTCACAAAGAAAGCAGAAATTATACGACAATTAGACAAAAACACAATTAGAACAAAAAAAGGGAAAATTCATTATAATGCTAAATGGCCAAAGTGGTCATGGTATTGTATACTGCATAATTAGATCAGATTAGATGAGATGAGATTGCTATACACACCAGGGTGTAATGAAATTCCCTCCTCTTATAACATCCACAGAGTAAACAGTGTACAGAGCAATGACACAATAAATACAATGCTGAGCACTAAACAACACAATGATACAAAGATATTAGTGCTCACAGAAATGCTAAACTAACAGTAGAATTAATTGAGAGAGGTAACGTTAAGAGTACAAAAACATTGCTGCGGTTAGCATAACGCTATTACAGCACCAGCAACTTGGGTTCGATTGTCGGTGGGAAGTTTGTATGTTCTCCCTGTTACCTCGTGGGTTTCCTCCGTGTATGTAGCTGCTCCCAGGTCTCCTCGCTCTCTTTCTTGTCCCTATCTCTCTCTCAGGTTCTAGAACTTACCCCACACCCTCTCTCTCGTCACTATTTCTCTGCCTCGTCCCCTTCTCTCCCTCTCCCTCTCTCTCTGCCTCTAGCTCTCCTATCTCTCTCTCCCTCTCTCTCTGCCTCTATCTCTCTCTCCCTCTCTCTCTCCACACTATTTCTCTGCCTCAAGTCCCCTTCTCTCCATCTTCTCTCTCTCTCTCTCTCTCTCTCTCCCTCTCCCTCTCCCTCTCCCTCTCCCTCTCCCTCTCCCTCTCCCCCTGGTCACACTCTCTCTCTCTCTCTCTCTCTCTCTCTCTCTCTCTCTCTCTCTCTCTCTCTCTCTCTCTCTCTGGTCACTCTTTCTCTCTCTCCCTCTCTTTCTTTCTCTAGATCTTCCCAATATCTTGAGCACCAAAGACAATTTCATGCCTTTACCTGAAATCTAGCGAATCAAAGCTTCTCTCATAATTTTGCCTTTGTGTCCTCGTTCATTCTAGGTTTACCAGGTTGATTTTGGAATTGAGCGGGGTTGGCCTATAGCAGAGATTGAGATACCTGGGACTGTACTTGCTGGAATTATGAAGATCCTGGAGAAACATATAGAATTATGAGAGGGATAACAAGTGAGATAAGAACCCGGGACTGTCTCAAGATTTAGAATAGATATAGGATGGAGATGAGAAGCTTGTTTCAGGGAGTGGTGAATTGGTGGAATTCCCTGCTCAGGGAAGCAGTAGAAGTACCTTATTAAATATATTTATGATATAAGTAGTAGAGAATTAAGGGTTATGGAGAAAATGCAGGTAGATGGAGCTGAGTCCACAGCCTGATTGGCCGTGGTCTTATCAAATGGCACAGCAAGCTCGATGGGATGACTCCTGCTCTGACTTCTTATGTTATAGTGTTATAATAAATCTATGTAGCTTCCTTCCCCCCCTCCCCCCCTGACCAATTTGTGCATCTCAGTTTCTTCATCTATACTGTGGTCTTCCCCATTGAACAGGAAGGTTGAGAACATTTGGCTGAGGGCAAATGATTCCTAATCCCTCTGAGAGCTGCCTGAAACAAAACATACAAAACCTCTGGGGAAACTCAGCAGGCCAGACTGTATCTGTGCAAAGGAACAAATATCAACTGTTGGTTCCTCTCCATATACGCTGCCTGACCTGCTGAGTTCCTCCAGCATTTTGTGTGAGATGCTCTGGATTTCCAGCATCTGGAGAATTTTTTTGTGTTTATGAAATGAACAGTCAACATTTCAGGTCAAGACCCACCCCTACCCCTTACCACCCCCCTCCCATTTTATTCTGGCTTCAGTCCTCTTTCTTTCCAGTCCTAATAAAGGGTTTTGGCCCAAAATGCCGGCTGCCCATTTCCCTCCATAGATGCTACCTGATCTGCTGAGCCCCTCCAGCGTTTTGTGTGTCTGTATGTGCTCCAGATTTCCAGCATCTGCAGAATCTCCTCTGAGTGAGAAGTCTGATTGTTAAAATAAAAGCACACTGAGCTAATCTGGTCACGTGCCTTTCCCCATCCCCACACATACTCACATATCCAGCTAGTTTGTCTCTAAACAGATGGAAAGGAAAACAAGACTGACAAAGGACTGTATTGAAAAGGAGCTCGTAAGTGTTTAATATCTGTAATCCAGCACCTAACGTTCATTCCCTGTATCACCATACCCACACGCCCCACCCCCCTCCATTTCACACATCTGAGACAGCACTGCAGCTTGTTCACGCTTAAGGTGAAAAGATATGTGACTCCTTGACAAAGCAGCAGTGATATTTTTGTTTGCCTGAGAAGGATAGGCTGATCAAGCTCCTTGCTCATCTCAGCTCCTGAACCAGTGTGGAAAACTTCAGTCACCTCAACACTGAACTATGGATTCACCTATAAGCTGACTCTTTACAAGGACTCTACAATGTTTTATGTATTCATTTATCTGTCTCTATATCTATCTATTTATTTATGTAGGAATACAACGTAGAACAGGCCCTTTAATGAGCCACACTGCTCTGCAACCCACCTATTTAGCCCTAGTCTAATCAAGACAATTTACATTGACCAATTAACCCACTAACCGGTACATCTTTGGAATGTGGAAAGAAAGCAAAGCACCCAAAGGACAGGACAGCAAGTCAGGCAGCATCTGCAAAGAAAAGTAATGGTCTCAATGAAGACTCTCGATCTGAAGCAATGACGTTTCCCCCCAGAGATACCATCCAACCCACTCCAGATTCCAGCATCTGCCATTTCTTGTGCTTCCACAATATCACTCCACTCTCCGTGGAAAAAGGCGTGCATCTCTATGTTGTATATGATACACAAGCTTTGATAATTCAATTTGAACTTTGAAACCACAGAGAGACTTGGACACAAGGATAGGAATTTGAAGCATTGATTCAAAATTCAAAGTAAACTTATTATCAAAGTACAAATATGTCACCAAATACTACCCAGAGATTCATTTTCTTGTGGCCTCTTAGAAGGGTAAGTCTTTTAAGTTTGAATCTTAATGCACATCAGAATTCACAAATGCTGTGGTTCCAAACAAATATTTAATCATTTGAACGTGCATCCTCAATACCTCTTTTTCCCCCAGCTTCCTGAAGTGGTTATGACTTCTCCAACAAGGAAGCTTACAAAGTTCACATGAAAGTAACATTATTCAAAAGGACTGCTTATTACAAGCCACAAAAACCAGCTGGCAGATTCATAAAGGATGAGGCATGGCATTTTGAAATGTATCCTATTCCTCAGCTTGCTGTTCATATCTCTGCTCAGAATAGTGAGAAATAAAGTGTGATAAAGCTCAATTCAAAATAAATTTCAAAGTAAATTTATTATCAAAGTACAATGTAGTACCTCAGAGTATCCTGAGATTCATTTTCTTGTAGCACTTACAGTAGAACAAACACAATAGAATCAATGAAAGACTACACAAAAAGACCAACAACCTATGTGCAAAAGACATCAAACTGTACAAATACAAAGAAAAACAAGTAAATAAGTAATACATGGTATTGAGAACAAGAGTTTTATTGTCTTTGAAAGTGTAAATTTTTAAGCAGGTGGGTTTTACAGAACTTCTTAGAGGTAAAATAGAAGTAATGAGGGTAACAAGGATTAGAAAGGGAATAAGACAATTAGACCAAAAAACGTGGAAGCAGATTTAGGCCATTCAGCCCATCTGATCTGCTTCACCATTCCATATGGCTGATTTATTATCCTTCTCAACTCCATTCTCCTGCCTTCTCTTAACCTTTGAGGCCCTGAGTAATCAAGAATCTATTAACCTCCACTTTAAACATACACAATGACTTGGCCTCCACAATTGTCTGTGGCAGTGAATTCCTCAGATTTACTACCCTCTGGCTAAAGAGATTCCTCTTCAATTCTATTCTAAAAGGGTTTTGTGAGGCTGTGTCTTCTGGTCCTAGACTCCCTGACTATGGGAAATATCCTCTCCACATCCACTCTATCTCAACCTTTCAGTCCACCGATCGAGAACAAAACCCTGGTGGATTCCCTGAAATAGGACAGGTCGTTGGGTTACTGGTGGGCACCCGAGCCCATAAAGTCAGACCATAAGAACACAAGAGTCTACAGTTATTATTTTGAGGTTCTCCTTTGGTCGGGGTTAACCATGGATATTGTGTTCATCTGTCTACGTATACGCAAACTAGTATGCAGGTCAGGGTAGTAATGTGGAGTACAAGCTGTCACCCATGCAGCACACTCCCTCACTTCACACAGCTGATGAATCCAAAGCAACAGCAGAGACCCATACTGTTTGGCACCAGTGGCACTGCAAGAGTTGCCAGTTAAATCTGGACCCCTGCTCCAGACTTTTCCTCAGAGTTTACTCCCGAAGCCTTCCCCTTGAGTGGGTATAGCCACAAGACAACAGAGCTATGAGATTAGATTCTCCTAGATGAGCTGCCAACCACAGCTGATGAGCCCCATCTGCCCAGAATTCTTTCTTTATTTTTATGCCGTATTTACAGTTTGTTGTCCTTTGCTCAATGGTTTTTTATCTGTCTTTGTTGTAATTTTTCATAGATTCTGTTGTGTTTCTTGGTATCTACTGTGAATGTCCACAAGAACATGAATCTCAGGGGAATATTCACAAGGAAAAGTAGCCAAGTATTTACCATTTACCAGCCTTCCATGCTTGGCAGTTCCAACTGGGTAGCTTCCAACCTCCATCTTGAAAGCAGGAACAGCAATTTCTCTAACTTTCAGTAGTTTCTCCCGTTTCTTTCTCTCCTTTTCCATTCCTCATTCTGGCCCCTTCTCTCCTCACCTACCCATCAACTCCCCCAGCTCCCCTTGTCCTTCCCTGGTGCATATTTGTATAATTGATGTTTCCCTTGTGAATGCTGCTTATCTGATGCCCTGTGTCTGTCATACTGCTACAAGCAAGTTTTTCACTGTATCCGTGGATGAAGATGAACTAACTCTGAATTTTTCTTCGCTCACCTTCAGTCTATGTCCTCTGTTTTTAGTCTCCCCTACCCTTCTAGTCATACTCAGGTTGGAGGAGCAATACCTCGTATTCCATCTGGGTAACTTCCAACCTCATGGTATGATCATCAATTTCTCCAGCTTCTGGCAATTTCATCCCCTTTCCCCATTCCTAACTCTGGTTCCCTTTCTTAACCCTTCTCTTCTCCTCACCTCACTCAGGAGCCTCTCCTCCTTCCCTTTTCCCATGGTCTACTCTCCTCTCTTTTACCAGTTTCACCTATCACCTACCAGCTTCACTCACCAACCTTCCCCCTCACCTGCCTCCTCCTCACCATCTGAGATTCTAACAATAACAGTGGTGTCATTGGCAAATGTAGAAATGGTATTTGAGTTGTACTTAGCCACACAGTTATGAATGTAAAGCGGGGGTTCCCAGCCCGGGAGTCACATATTGGACCATGGCATAAAGAGGTTTGGGAACCCCTGGTCTAAACAGAGTAGAGTAGACCAAAGTCAACGTCAAAAGTCAAAGTAAATTTGTTATCAAAGTACACATATGTCACCTTGAGATTCATGTTCTTGCAGGCATTTACAGGAAAATAAAGAAAAGCAAAAGAATTTGTGAAAATCTCAAGGTAAACAAAGACTGACAATCAATTTGCAATAGAAGGCAGATTATGCAAATTAAAATAAGTAAATAACTAATACTGAGAACATCTGTAGATTGAGGTGAATGAGGTTATCGAGGACTGTTCAGGTGCCTGACGGTTGGAGTTGTTCCTGAACCTGCTGGCGTGAGGTCCAAGGTACCTCCCGCCCAATGGTAGAGAAGAGCATGTCTTGGTCTTCAGTGATGGATGCTGCCTTCTCGGAGCAGTGTTCAGTGGTGGGAGACTCGGATAGGAGGCGTTTCTAACACAACAAATGTTAATTCTGGGATGTACTGGAAATGGGAGGGGTGCGGCGGGTTGGTGGGAGGGAGAACAGTAGATCTAGATTTAATCACATGTTCAGCTGAACAAAAAGGGGAACTATCTGCCTGGTGGAGCGTGGGAGTGAGGGAAAACGGGAAGAACTGTTAGAACTGAAAGCAAACAGATATATTTTTAAAAATCAGGAAGCAAATGCCAAGAGGATCCCAGACCCAAAACATTGCCTGGTCTCTCTCTTCCCACGTGCATTGGTTGACTGGCTGGGTTCTTTCCGCTTTGTGGTGTCTTTGTTCTGACCGAACCAAAAGTGAATTCGCTTCTGTGTCATCAACTTTAAGGCGAGACTCCGTGGCATCAGTAGTTTCATGTTTTTAAGACAGAAGTATGTTTGATAAAGCGTGCAGTATCTTCCCCGACGTGTTTGAATTGGGGGTAATAGTAAAATGTTGGCTTGGGGAGACTCTGTATACCGTGCGACCAACAGGAGGCGCAAGAGACTGCTGTTTCTTGTACGCAAATAAATTTTGTGCACACTGAGCTTTCGGTTCCCCCCGTGAAATTTTTTGCCCATGATAGGCAGGAAGGGATAGTCGGTCAGACAGACCATCAGATAGTTTGCGGAGAATGGTTCTGATAGCTGTTCACGTTAAGTGGCGAGAGAGAGAGGTATCCTGTTACGAAATTCTGAGAGAGACCCATGGCTATCTCTCGGAGAGGCTCTTTGTGTTGCAACCTGATGTGCTCGTACTATCCAAATTCCTCGGCGTGGTGACCAGTTGGTGATAATAGTTTACAATCGCGAATGATGGTTTTAAAAAAAAAACAGCCCAAACTAGTGGAGAATGAACAGAAGGAAAGATTGCGACTGTCAACTCGGTCCGAAGCCAGGAATTCCATCTGAATAATGTTAGATAGAACCAATAAATATTCAGGATTTTAACGGAGGGCTTCCGTAATTTTTTAAAACTCACCAGGTGGTAGAGAGAAGTGCTAATTTATATTTTAAAATCCCCAACCCTGACTTCTTTGCATCTGAATGACAGATTAATTCTAGAAATATTGTCCAAAAAGTACCGGAATGCTTCTGCACACCCAAAACAGCGCGCACCGAGCCCGAACTTAGACAGTGCCTCGATAACTGAAGGAATTGGAGAGCCGAATCTACCAATTTGAGCTTCAGACAATTGATGGAAAAAAAAACACGTTTCCCCCTTTCCTTGTCGAACTTCACATGAACATTAAAAGCATTCGCGCGGCACCCAAGCCAAATCCCGTGCCTCCGCTTCTCTGTTTCACGCCTGAATGGTTGAATCCAGACCATCCTTTCCACAGGCTCTCTCCACCCCTTTTTCCCAAGTTGTGTGTATTTTTTCCTCTCTCTCTCTCTGTGCCGGTGGTATTCTCGGGCTGTTCTCTTGCCGCTTCAGAGCGCGCCAGTGTGTGTGTGTGTATGTGTGTCTGAGGCTGAAGATACGGTACACATACACATACACACACACTCACACAACTGCTGAAGATGTAAAAGACCTACCCCGTGCCAAGTAGAACTCTACGCCTGCCCGCAGAGAAGGGATGCAGCCGGATTATAACGAAACTCTGAAACGGAAGGCTGAAGATAAAATACCATTGCTTGTTACCAGTTGAACTACAATGTAAGTCGGTCATCAGAAACCCGACGGTGGAGAAGACACGACAGTATCCAAGGCTGTGTATGAGTGTGTGGGTGAGAGAGAGAGGAGAGAGAGAGTGTGTGTGTGTGTGTGTGCGTGTGTGTGTGTGTGTTTGTGCATGTGTGTGTGTGTGAGAGAGGGAGAGGTTTTAAAGATTGTGGATTTTGGACAACATCAGGATCAAATCCAAGGATTCTCCGCCGACCTCCGCATTCTGACGAGAAAAGTTGAGATCTCGATATCGGATTCAATCGCTTCCTCCGTCTGACGGATTCCTTCAGCCGCGGTACACCCAGTCCAAGCTCCGCCGACCAAGAGGGCTCGGATCTGTCCGCTGTCGCCGGGAGGGGAACTGTTCCCAACTTGGCCGTTCCCGTTTGCCCGCACTTCATTCAAGGCCCTCGCTCAACAAATTACCCTCCTGTGCATCGGGGTGGATGTCTGTGGAACACAAGCCCCCTCTCTACCTCCCGTTCACCCGCTGGAAGTTGCCTGGCAGTCTTGGCGCGCCCCCGCCCAGCGGCGATGCCAGGATGGGATTGTTGGTCTTCCTCGTTCTCTGTGGATTGTTCTCCCAAGTTTTTGGTAAGTCCCCGACAAGACAAGAATTGGCAGAGATTGCGGGCTGAGCTTTGGGTCTGAGGTGGGTGGGGTGAAATACACAACCCTTGTTTTAAGAATTAAGAACAAGATTCATCTACAGAAAAGCTCGTTATCTGAGATTGTATTTCCCCGTGATGCAGATAGTTCTCCGGGTTAAGAGAAAATGCTTAACTTCAAAGACCGTTTCAGATTGAAACTCCCCTCCTTACCTCCCTGCGACAGGGAGGGGGGAGCAAGGCTTTCATTGTAAGTGCAAAGAACGGAACGGGGAAGTAGGCGAGGGTAATCACTTGTGTGGGGGGCAGGGGGGTTCTTTTTGGCAACTGGAGACTTTTTGAGGTTGGAGAAAATTCTTTCCACATCCCGCAGCAGGCAAGAGTCGAAAAGAATGCATTTTGGGGTTGGCTGGGTAATATTTGATATTCGAAACCCCCAAACGGCTCCATCGTTATTGGGGAGAGCTTGAAATGTGGACTGATAAACTGGATTCCCTTGAGATCCGGGCTGGTGTATTTGCTGAGTGTATGTATTCCAATGCACAATCCCTTGTCACAAAGGACTATACAGTGCGCTGGCTCTCCTTGTCGGTGGGTACCAGTCAAAAATGTGTTCTGGGCGGTGCGTTTGATGAAAAGGATGGGTCGGGTGTATGCTGAGTTTGTGCGTGTAAGGGTGTGTGTGTCTGTGAAAAAGAGAACGTGAGTGTGAGAAAGTGAAAGACCGTCTGTGTGTGTAAGTGTGTAAACCCGAGTGTCTTGAGTATGAGAGAATGAATGTGCTTCTTTCTCTGAGGGTATCTGTATGTGCACAAACGTGTGCGTGTGTTAGTGTGTTGTGTGTGCGTGTGAGAGAAACGCCTGTTGTATCACTAAAAGTGCGTGTATAAGGATGGGAGAAAGAATGCGTGTCTATGGATGTGTGTCAATGAGTGTAACTGTATATGTACAACGTGCGCGTGTGTGTGTGCAGGGGATGTGCCAATGTCCCTGAGATGGTCCTGATATTTACTCGCATCCACAGACCCTGAGACCACTGCCAACCCCGCCCACACCCGGGGCCATTCGTAGGACATTCACAATGCTGGTTCCGGGACAGTGAACAATCCAGCGGCAGCTTTAGTTATGCATGCTTGTTAATTCTCTGTAAACTGGTCCCTAATTTCCATAATTTCGATCTCCAGCCTTTACCGAACCCCTCATCTTCATCCAGCCACCTTCCCAATTCATCCAGTTTCCAAACCCACCCCTACCTTCACCTCCCCCTTGCCCCTCTCCATCCCTTTCCAAACCCTACTCCCCTTCTCTCCTCCCTCTCCTCCCTCCCCTCCCCCTCCCCTCTCCCTCCCCCTCCCCTCTCCCTCCCCTCCCCTCCCCCTCCCCTCCCCCTCCCTTCTCTCCTCCCCTCCCCCTCCCTTCTCTCCTCCCCTCCCTCCCTTACTTCTCTTCTCCCTCTGCCCCTCCCATCACTTCTGCCCATTTCCCCTTCCAACCTCCCTCCAACTCCTCCAAACCCCTGCCCACTTCTCCTTCCCTCTGACTGTCCCAGCTCTGATTTCCCTTCTCCCTGCACTCCCCCCTCCCTCACTTTGCCTTTGTCTCTCCAGCTCTGGTTCCCCTTCTCTCTACACTCTTCCCCGCCCCACTCTCCCTTCCTTTGTCTCTCCACCTCCTCCCTCTGCCTGTTCTTTCTACCTCTCATTTCCCCTTCTGCTCACACTCTTCCCCTTCTCCCTCTCTCATTCTCCTCTTCCTCTCCACTCCCCCACCCTCCCAGTGTATTTCTCTCTCCCTCTTTCAGCCCAATAACCCAGTGAGTAATCATGTGCTTTCATCCAGAGCTTCACCCAATTATTTCTATTTAACAATTTACTGCATTAAACTGATGCTACATTGAAGATGCAAAGAATTGCAAAATGTCTTTCGATAAGAATCCATTTATTGTGAGTCATTACCAAAATAAAGTCAGCTTCAGTCAGTCAGAATAACCCATTCCAAGTGCAATTGTCTTTCACCTTAATAGCACCAACCTAACTTACAGTAACAACCTTATTCATATTTTAATCAAAATAATTGGATAAATCATTTTAACCCTTTTCTGTGTACTCTTTCCAAAAAAAGGGATAAAATGATCAGTCTGCATCTATCAGTGACATCGTAAGAGGGCAGAATTTCCCAGATCTTCTCATTCACAACACACTATGTTAGATTTAATTCAGAATCAGGCTTAATATCACCAGCTCATGTCATGAAATATGCTGTTTTTGCAGCAGCTGTACATTGCAATGCACAATAAAAATTCTATAAATTATAAATACAAATATATACAATTAAGTGAGTAGTGCACAAAGAGAGCAAAAAAGTAGTGAGGTTGCATTCATAGATTCAATGCCCATTCAGAAATCTGATTCTAAATTGCTGAGTGTGTGTCTTCAGCCTCCTGGCCCTCTTCCTTGATGGTGGCAGTGAAAAGAGGGCACGAAGGGGGTCCTACATGTTGGATGCCATCTTTTTGAGGCATCGTCTTTTGAAGATGTCCTGAATGCTGGAGAGGCTAGTGCCCATGATGGTGCTGGCAGAGTTTGCAACCCTCGGCAGCTTGTCCCAATCCTGTGCATTGGAGCCTCCATACCAGATGGTGATGCAATTCTCTCTGCAGAATTACATCTGTAGAAATTTGCAAGTGTCATGTCCTGTCTTGGCTCCTGGGGAGGGTGGGGGTGAACTGGTAGAACTGTAGCTGCAGAATTGGCAAAGGGAAAAGAGAGGTGGGAATGGACAATGGGAGAGAGGTAAGAGTGTGCCGTGGGGAAGGTGGGAAAGGGAGAGAGAGGCTGACTGACCGACCAGAGACGGGAAGAAAGGGAACATCAAACAGAACAGCACTGGGCAGCCACTTGGCTCACAATGCTGTTCAGTTCAAAATTTAATCACATGTTTAATCTGAGTACTCATGCACTCAGTGGTCACTTTATAAGGTACAGGAGTGGTACCCAGTGTGGTCTTCTGCCGTTGTAGCCCATCCACTTCAATGTTCAATGTGCTGTGCATTCAGAGATGTTTCTCTGCACACCTCTGTTGTAACGTGTGGTTGTCGCCTTCCTGTCAGCTTGAACCAGTCTGGCCACTCACCTCTCACCGTTCATTAACAGGGGATTTTCACCCACTGAACTGCCGCTTGGTGGATGCTTTTTTGTTTCTCGCACCATTCTCTGTAAACTTTAGATTCTGTCACGTGTGAAAATCCCAGGAGATCAGCAGTTTCTGAGATACTCAAACCACCCTGTCTGGCACCAGCAATTGTTCCACAGTCAAAGTCACCTAAGTCCCATTCTGATGTTTAGTCTGAACAACAACTGAACCTCTTGACTGTGCCTGGATGCTTTAATGCATTTAGTTGCTGATTAGATATTTGCATTAACGAGCTAAGTGGCCACTGAGTGTGTCTCGCCATGTACTACCTGGAGATTTGTTTTCCTGCAGGTATTTACAGGAATACAGTTCTAAAAAATACACTAGAATTTATGAAAAGCTATAGTTAACAAGGACTGACAACCAACATACAAAAGGGGACAATGAACAAACCAATAAATAGTACAGAGTTGTGCAGATCTTGATGCCAATATATATTAAATGTCCTCCTCCTGAGTATCATCCCGTATCCCTCCGTTCCCTTCATATTCACGTGTTTGTCCAAAAGCCTCTTAGACCCCACCAGACTGCCTGATTCTACTAGCACCCCTGGTCACACAATCCAGGCACCCACCACTCTCTGTGTGATGAAAGGAAAAAAGAGCTTGCCCCTCAGGTTACCTTTAAACTTCACCCTCTCGAGAGAAGAGGTCAGAATGAGGAGGTGGGGGGAGGGGAAGGAGGACAAGCTAGATGGTGACAGGTAAAGCCAGGTGGATGGGGGAGGGGAGATGAAGTAAGAAATTGGGGGCTGATAGGTAGAAAAGGTAAAGGGCTAGAGAAGAAGGAATTTGAAGGGAGAGGAATGTGGAGCATGTTTGGCATTTCTAACTTCGGGTAAATATTCTGAATGTCTACCCTATCTATGCCCCTGATAATTTCTAAATCCTGTCACCCCTCAGCGTTTGGGGGTCTAGAGTAAGCAACCAAAGTTTGTCCAACCATTAGTCCAATTCACACCGGGTGGTGGGTGCGTGGAGTGCACTGCCAATGGTGGTGGTGGAAGCAGATACAATAGGGTCTATTAAGAGCCTCTTCGATAGATACATGGAGCTTAGAAAAATAGAGGGCTGTGCGGTAGGGAAATTCTGGGGGGTTTCTAGAGTAGATTTCACAACACTGTGGGCCGAAGGGCCTGTAATGTGCTGTAAATTTCTATGTTCTATGTTAGCTCAGTCAGATATTCATTGCAAAAGCCACCACCTCCTAACTGCACTGTAACCAGCTGGGATAAGAGAAACACCTCTTTGACAGAGATTTGAAAAATCTTTAGCAGGTTTAATTTCCTCTCTGTGCACCTGTTAACACACGGGCGGAAATTCCTACCCACACTTGTTAGCTCAGGATTTAGAAGAGTGAGATAATTATTTCAGCATCTGGCCTTGGAGTGAACTTGAAGTGTGAGGACTGCGGGCCATACTGTAAAGATTCTGGTGACAGGAATAACACCAGAATCTTAACACGAGAAAATCTGAAAATGCTGGAGGATCTCAGCAGGCTGGGCAGCATCTATGGAAAAATCTATGGTCAGCATTTCAGGCTGAGATCCTCATTGGGAGTCCTGATGAAGGGCCTTGGCCTGAAACATCAAATGTTTACTCTTTTCCAGAGATGCTGTCTGGCCTGCTGAGTTCCTCCAGCATTTTGTGTGTCTTGCACCAGAGTCCTTGTAGGCTTCTATTGTTTTAGCATTCTGAAAGCTACACCCTTTATTATGGATTCAATGTAAATTTGTTATCAAAGTATGTATATCTCACCGTGTACTACCTTGAGATTCATTTTCTTGCAGGAAAACAAAGAAATACAACAGAATTTATGAAAACTACATATAAACAATGTCTGTCAACCAATGTGCAAAAAGAGGACAAATAGTCCAAATAGAAAAAGAGACTGAGAACGTGAGTTATAGAGTCCTCAAAAGTGAGACTATAGGCTGGGAAGTCAGTGCAGTGCTGCGGTGAGTGAAGTTATCCACACTGTTTCAGGGTTCTGAAGGTTGTAGCATAATAGTTGTTCCTGAACCCGGAGGTGTGGGACCTAAGGCTCCTGTAACTCCTGCCTGACGGTAGAGGCGAGAAGAGAGCATGGCCCGGATTGTGGAAGTCCTTGACAATGGATGTTGCTTTTTTGTGGCAGTGCTCAATGCTGGGGAGGGCTTTGCGTGTGATTGACTGAGCTGTATTACCACTTTCTGTAAATCTTTGCTTTCCTAAGCATTGATGTTTCCGTATCAAGAAAAATTTAACAAACCCAAAAGTTGAGCTGTGTTGCAACCAGTCAGTATACTCTCAATTTGTATCTATAGAAGTTTGTCAAAGTTTTAGATGACATGTTGAATTCACCCAAGCTTCTAAGGAAGTAGAAATGCTGTTGTGCTTTCTTTGATATGGCACTTACGTCCTGGTCCCAGGAAAAATCATCTAATATGGCAAAGCCAAGGAATTTAAAGAAACTGATCCTCTCTGCTGTTGATCTCCTAATGAGGACTGGCTCATGGACTCCCAATTTCCTGCACCTGAGGTTAATAATCAGCTCTTTTGTTTTGCTGATACTGAGTTGTGGTTGAGGTTTGATCCCAAATCAGTACAGTGGCTCTTCATCACTCAATCCATTTTCATCTCTGCACTCCCTCCTTTTTTGCTCTTTATTTCCTTTCCATCAAATGTTGAGGAAGAATCAATGGTTCTGACATCCCCCCTATACTTCCCTCCATTCACCTTAAAATTATGCCTCAGAATGGAGGGACATTGAATTAGAACAGAGATGAAGAGGTATTTCTATACTCGGAGAGTGGGTAATCGGTGGAATACATTGCCACCGACAGCTGTGCAGACCAAGTCATTAGGTACATTTAAGGCAGAGGTTGATAGATTCTTGATCAGTCAGGGGATGATCAAGATCATGAAGGGATATGGAGAGAAGGCAGGAGTTTGGGGCTGAGACTGAAAATGGATCAGCCATGATGAAATGATGGAGCAGACTTGATGGTCCAAATGGCCTAATTTTGCTCCGATATCTATGGTCTCAAGGTAGATTTTCTACAGTGAGTGGTGGGTGTGTGGAATGTGCTGCCAGGAGTGGTGATAGTGGCAGATACAATAGGGGTTTTTAAGAACTCTTCGTTAGGCACATGGATGATAGAAAAATGATGGGTTATTGGGGAGGGAAGGGTTAGATGGATCTTGGAGTAGGTTAAAAGGTCGGCACAACATTCTGGGTTAAAGGGCATGTACTGTGGTGTTATGTTCTATGTTGAGTAGTCTTGAGAGGAAATTTTTCCCCCAGAAGGAATTACTAAAGTCAAAGGAGTATGGGTTTAAGATCAAGGGCAAGTATTTAAAAGGGACATCAGGAGTGGGAACTTCACACAAAGTGTGGTGTGTATTTGGAATAAGCTGTCAGAAGTAGTGTTTGAGACAGACCTTTTAGCAATTTTTAAAAGCCATCATGATTAGTACATGGATAGGAGAAGCTTAGACCATAAGACCAAAAGATATAGGAGCAGAATTAGGCCATTTAGTCCATTGAGTCTGCTCCACCATTTCATCATTGCTGATTCAATTTTCCTCTCAGTCCCAATCTCCTGCCTTCTCCCCATATCCCTTCATTGCCTAACCAATCAAAAATCTATCAACCTCTGTGATAAAGATTTGGCCTCCACAATTGCCTGTGGCAAAGAATTCCATTGATTCTCCACTCTGAGAGCTATGGTCAAACACGGGAAGATGGGACAAGCTCACTGGAGAACACAAATGGAATCGATGAGATGGGCTGAAGGGCCTGTAGGCCTACTGAATGACTCTGACTCTGTGACTAGTTATAATCATTGCCCATGTGTGGGTTTGGGTGGTGCCCTGACTGGCCCCTTACCTGCTTGGCTTCCTTCTGCCAAGCCATGGAGTCATACGGTACCTCTGCACAGAAACAGGCCTATCAGCCCATCTTTGCTCTTCCCGGCTTTCTGCCTGGCCTCATCTAACTCCACAGGGACTATTTCCAATTCAGATTAATTTACTGATTTATCAAAACTTATAGTGAAATGTGTTGTTTGCGTTAACAACCAACACAACCTACGTACCCCTCTATTCATGTATATACCATACTATTCCAAAATGTCACAGGTCAGCCTGTTTCTATCACTTCCACTGGCAACTCATTCCATGCTCGCACCACCCTCGGGTATTAAAGAGGTTCCCCTTAAGTGATTCACATTTCACCCTAAATCTAGGACTTCTTGTTCTGGACTGTCCATACATTCACCCCACTCGTACTCCATGTAATCTTGTACACCTGGTGGCAGTTTACGGTGTACTGTGGCTGCCTGGCTTCTGAGAGCACTGTGATGATTGGAAAAGACTTCAAGAGATTTTTCTGGTGAAGAGTGTGGCAGAAATGCTGGCCGTTGTAGTTGTGCTTTGGAAATAGAGGGAGAACACCGAGGCTTCCTTTCATTGGGAAACAGTGAGAAAAGACACAGTGCAGCCTCCATCGACCATGGATGTTGTGTCCGGGCTGTCACATGCAAGCCAGGGCAGTAGGATATGGAGAGCAAGTTGCCTATGCAGTAGGCTCCCCCCTTCATGCAGCTGATGAATCTAAAGGAACGGCAGAGACCAGTACAGTTTGGCACCAGCAGTGTCACAGGAGTTGCCAGTCAGTGTCAAACTCAACATAGGTCCAGCTTAGGGACCCCAGCTCTGGACTTTACCCTCGGGGTTTACTCAGAAAGTCTTCCCCATGAGTGGGTATAGCTGCGGGGGAACAGAGGTTTGAGATCAGAGTAAAGAACCAAAAAGACATGACAGGATATTATTATGGGATTGTGCACCTTACTCCTTTAATATTTTGATCTTTTTCCTACCTTGTCTGCAGGCTGCAGCCACTGAGCTACTTGCTGTACCTCCTAAACTTGTGATCACTGATGAGAATGATTTGGGGAATAAAAGGTTAATGTTTAAAGAGCATTTGATGGCACAGGGCCTATGCTCATTGAAGTTAAGAAGAATGAGGGAGGATCTCATTGTAGCTTATCGAATGTTGAAAGGCTTCTATAGAGTGGATGTGGAGAGGATGATTCCTGTGGTGGAGGAGTCAAAGAGCAGAGGGCACATCCTCAGAGTAGAGGGACATCCATTTAGAACTGAGATGAGGAGGATGTTTTCTCAGTCAGAGGGTGGTGAAGCTGTGGAATTTATTGCCACAGACAGCTCTGGAGAGCAAGTCATTGCATATATCTAAAGCAGAGGTTGATAGGGTCATAATTATTAAGGGTGTCAAAGGTTATCAGAAGAAGGGAGAAGAATGAGGCTGAGAATGGTAATAAATCAGCCATGATGGAATGGTGGAGGAGACTTAATGGGCTGAATGGCCTAGTTCTAGTCCTATGGTCTTGTGATTTAAAGGATTTTTGGATGTAGTGGAGGCTACCCGGAGTGAACGTAATTAACCAACTCAGGGAAACTGTCAGCTGAGATCTGAGTGGGATCTCTCATACAGAATGTAATTAATACACTGGATTGTTTGTAGATGTATGAAGCAGATGCAATTAACTAGTCAGCCAAAAGAAGCAACATAATTTATTCCATCTTTTATAGATCATTCTTGCTTGATTGCTCCTGTGTCACATTTGTTCAAAGTTATAATGCAGGATATGTGGGGAAAGCAAAACATTTCCTGTTTGTTCTCTCACCTCTGCTTACCCCCAGTGCCAGTCTCCTTTCTCACCAACCCAACCAGCAATCCCTTTTTACAGTAGGTTGAACAAACCTTTGTTTTGTCAGTCTAGGCATCTATTAGCACAACATCTGGACCAGGGTCCGTTCAGCGTGGAACAGCTGTTCATCTTGATCCCCTCCCAGCCCCATCACTTCAGCTGCTCTCTGACGGCTGTGGATTGGTGAGTGGCATGGGTAGCTGAGGCTGTTGCTGGACTGAAGGATTGCTGTAATGTTAGATAGAGTCAAAGAGCATTTCAGCACAGAAACAAGCTCTTTGGCCCAGTCAGTACATGCCAAAGTATTTTTCTGTCTAGTTCTATCAACCTGCACCTGGACCTCTATTGATGTACCTATCCAAATTTCTCTTAAATATTGGCATAGAATATGTATCACCACAGACATGAGATTCTGCACATGTTGAAAATCAAGATCAACACACTCAAAGTGCTGGAGGTCAGCAGATCCGGCAGCATCCATGGAGAGGAAGAATGAGCCAATGTTTTGGTCTGAGTCTTTTCATCAGGACTCTTCTGCTGCCTTTTCCACTGGCAACATTTTTCACACTTAGATCACCCTCTGACTGGAGAAATTCCCTCCTTGTGTTCCTGTTAAACATTTCACCTTTCACCCTTAATCCATGACCTGTAGTTGTAGTCTCATGCAACCTCAGTGGAAAAAACCTGCTTGCATTTACCTTATCTATACCCCTCATAATTTTGTATACATCTATCAACTCTCCCCTCATTTTCCTATGCTCCCGGGAATACAGTCCTAACCTGTTCTATTTTTCCCTATAACACTGGTCTTCAAGCCCCAGCAAAATCCTTGTAAATTTGTCCTGTACTCTTTCAATCTTTTGCTATCTTTCCTTTAGGCAGGTGATTGGAACTGCACAAATACTCCAAATTAGACCTCACCAACATTTTGTATATCTTCAAAATAACAACCCAATTCCTATACTCAGTGAGATGCACTACCATTCAAACTAGATATCCAGTCAAGAGCCTTTGTGACCACTCAAGGGGAGATCACCATGCTAATGTTTGAAAGGACTTGAGACTCAAACACATCCCTTGACTAATGGATGTGAATGAACATAGAGTAACTGACATTATGGTCTTATTGAATGGGTTATCAGATTAGATGGGCTGAATAAGCAGCTCCTGCTCCCATTTGGAATGTGGGAGGAAATTGGAGCACCAGGAGGAAACTCATATGGTCATAGTGAGGATGTACAAACTGCGGCACGAATCAAATCACTGGTGCTCTAGAGTTGTGTTAACCACAGCACTACTCTGTAAGAAGGACAAATGCAGGGGAACACCACCACCTTCGGGTTCCTTACTTACTCACTTACCATCCTAATCACTATTTTCAGGGGTCTAAGTCCCGGGACTCACTGTAGCAAGCTGGTGCAGCAATAGAAAGGTAGAGGCCAATTGATTTGTGCAGATTGAAATCCAGCAGGGTGTGATTGGATTGTTTGAAGCACTGTCATTTTCCTGAGCATGCAGAGCTTTCAAACCCGCTATCCAAAACAGCAGTTATTTGCACAAGAGATTACAGTACTGTATGCAGAGTGGAGCTGGGCATCAGATTGAGACCCTTCACATCAATAGCTTAATGATAAAGCAGAGCACAGCTGTAAGTGTGAGCACTGTTCATTCCTAACACTAAGCCACAGACGTAGTCGCTCAGCTCAGTTTTCCCCTACCAATAACACTCACCACTCTCTGAAGCTCAAATACCTTTTCTCTTGTTTTTAAATCTGTTTTTGCACTACTTACTTAATTTAATTTTTAAAATATATATTAGGTACTGGTGCTGCAAAAATAACTAATTCCACAACATATGCCAGTGATATTAAACCTGATTCTGATTATGATCCCTGTAAAATCCAAAAGAGCAATTGAATCCAATATTGATCCAAGTCAGGGTTTTGATCCTCTCCTTTGTATTCTTCTCTCCACTTTTTCCCCCTCCTATCTTTCCACCTTTCTGGCCTTCTTTCACTGTCAAAAGCATCCTATCTGAATGCATCATGGCAACCACTCTGTCTGAGACCACAACAAGGGTCGTTAAGAAAGCTTTTGGCACATTGGACTTCGTAAATCGAAGTATTGAGCACAGGATTTGGGATGTTACGTTGAAGTTGTCTAAAGCATTGGTGAGCCCTAATTTGGAGTATTGTGTGCAGTTTTGGTCACCTACCTACAAGAAAGATATCAACAAGATTGAAAGAGTTCAGAGAAAATGTACAAAGACATTGCCAGGACTTGACCAAAGTTATAGGGAAAGGTTGAATAGGTTAGGTCTTAATTCCTTAGAGTGTAGGAGAATGAGGGGAGATTTGTCTTATAGGTAATTTCTTGTTGACTATCAGTGACAAAAGTCACTGATTTTTGAACATAAACACACACAACTGATGCTATTTAAAAACTGTTCACTCTTAAGTATGGTGTAATGTCTAATGGCCGCACAAGCGCACGTGACTGATGCTAGTTAGAAACTAGCAACAGTCTTTTGTCTCAATTAAGCAGCATAGTATCCCAAATAAACAAAGGGAATCCCAGCTATTTTCTCAATTAGATTTTGTTCTTTAAGAGCTGTCCCAAAAAAGCGGCCGCCAGATTAACCGATGGCCTAATTAACCAAAATCCACTGTATTCCCAAATCAGAATCAGGTTTAATATAATTTAAATATGTCATGAAATTTGTTGGTTTGTCATAGCAATACATTATAATTCTTAAAAACAATAACTAATATGGATTAAAAAGTTCAATTTAAAATGTAGTTTTATTAGAAAGCAAAACCTGTGAGGTAGTGTTCGTGGTCTGTTCAGAAACCTGATGGTGGAGGGGAAGAAGCTGTTTCTAAAACATTGAGTGTGTCTTCAAGCTTCTGTACTTCATCCCTGATGGTGGCAATGAGAAGAGGGCATGTCCCAAGTGGTGGGTGTCCTTAATGATTCCTGAAATGTCTGTGGTTCCTTTTGCAACCAAGAATTGATTATTCAAATCTGGCATTATAACTGGAAGAAAATTATTCTTTATTATTCAACCGTTAGGTTGGAATCAATCACTGGTTATATCAGAGCTGAGACGCAATGTAGTACAGAAGTATTTGAACCTTTCATTCGGCGATGGTTTTAACAATGCCACCAGTTAAAGAATGGATCTGAACTCGATTGTGACAATTATTCTACTTAATTTGTGAGGCAGCAGTTAACAGTATACAATGCAAACCCACTCTTAGTAATGGTTCTTGCTCATCCAGTTGGACAGATATGCAAACAGCCATTCAGCCCATCAAACCTCTCACTGCACATTTAAAGTCATGTTTGTTATCATCTGTACATCTCCATGTATGAGAAATTTACTTTCCACAGCATCACAGGAACATAGAAACAAGGACACACCATTCACAAAAGAAACGTAAATTAAAAATAAATTCTACACATTTTTTTCAAGGAAGAACACAAATAGAACAAAGAAAAGTCCATTTTACTGCATAGTGATCAAAGAGGTCATAGTATCATTTGCAAGAATCGAGTGGTTGAAGGGAAGTAGCTGTTCATGAACTTGGTGGTGGGGTCTCCAGGGTTCTGTACTTCCTGCCTGATGGTAGCTGTGAGAAGGTGGCATTTATTTATTTACTGAGATAGGGTGTGCAATCCAGCCCTTCGATCTGTACCACCCATGTAACACTAGCTGAGTCATGGGACAATTTTACAATGACCAATAACCTGTCAACCAGTATGTCTTTGGACTGTGGTGGTGGGGTGGGGGGGGGGGGGTAACCGGAGAACCTGCAGAAAACTCATGCATTCCACAGGGAGGACATACCGATTCCTTACAGATGATGTCAGAAGGGAACGGCTTCGCCATTCCATTATGGCTGATTTATTATCCCTCTCAACCCCATTCTCCTGCCTCCTCTCCAGACCCTTTGATGCTCTGACTAATCTCTCAACCTCTCCTTTAAATATACAAAGTGACGTGGATTGCACAGCATCTGTGTCAATGAATTCCAGAGCTTTCCCTCACTCTGGGTAAGGAACTTCCTCATGTCTATTCCCTCTGTGTGGTCCGGTCCTAGACTCCCCCACTATAGGAAGCATCCTCTGCACATCCACTCTATCTGTGCCCTCTGGTCCTAGACTCCCCCACTACAGGAAACGTCCTCTCCACATCCACTCTATCTCGGCCTTTTAATATTTGACAGGTTTCAATGAGATCCTCCCTCATTCTTCTAAACTCCAGTGAGTACTGGCCCAGAGCCATCAAACTCTCCTCATTCATTAACCCTTTCATTCCCAGAATCTTTCTCAGCACCAGGGACTGGAGTTCAGTTCTGACCTTGGCTGCTGTCCATGTGGAGTCTGCACATTGCCCCGTGATTGTGTGGGTTTTCCATCAGACCACATGACGTGGGATCAGAATTAGGCCATTGTCTCCATGGAGTCTCCTCCATCATTTGATCATTGCTGATTTATCATCCATTTACCTACCTTCTCCCTGTATCCTTTTTATTTGAACAAAGTATCGTTCTCAGTCTTGGACATTTTAAACACTTATCAGCTTTCAAATGGATTATTCAGCAGAGATGGGGTTGTCCGGTAGAAAGAGTATAGGTAGGATTGTACAGAAGAGATGATCTTGTTCAGGAGATAGAATATTGTGTGGTAAAGATATGTCACTGACTGGAGAAAGGTCAAGAATTTGGGCTATATCCCTGCTGTTGCAGAGAGAGGAGAGACCAAAAGGGTAGCTTATAAATTAGGTAACTAACCTCCCAGTAAAGTGAATAATCATAATATTTAACGAGATAAGAGTCAAGACAATGTTAAATCCATTGATCAAGAAATGGTCTTTCATTGGGCATCACTGATTAGCGTGATGCTCTTACAGTTCAGGACATTGGAGTTCAGAGATCAATTCCAGCATCGTCTGTAAAGAGTTTGTACGTTGCACTCTGTGACCAAGTGGGTTTCTTCAGGGTGCTTCATTTTCCTCCCACATTCCAGAGACGTACCAGTTAGTGGATTAATTGGTCATTGTAAATAGTCCTGTGGTTAGGTTAGGTTAAATAGATGGGTTACTGGGGTTAGATCATTGGCCCTGGTCCATGCTGTATCTCTAAATAAATAAATAAAAATTAACCAACCTCAGCTGGGTTCAGATACGTTACTGCCATCCTCATTTGTCCCTCTGCCTCCTGAAATGGCAAGAGGAGGGGCGGCTAGACTCCGGCTGATGGGACCCAGACACAGCAGGCAGGATAATGATAGCCCTCAGGGTCTATTTGATGAGATCACTTTCTCATAGACCGGCATACTCTTCATATACCTCGGATCTCTAACTCTCTGATCTGTAATGCCTTCACAAGCTGTTCCCAGGGACAGACGGGGACACACCCATCAAAAGCTGCAGGAAGATCATCAAATTGGTGAAAGGCACCTTTGGTCTGCCTGAAACCCATTGGTCTCCCAGCATATCGAGATATTCATAGAGGAATGCCTCTTTACCTTTTCCATCTATCCCCTCCCAGTTTCTGACTTTACCCGCTCACTTTCACCTTCACCTTCACCTGGTCTCACCTATCACCTGCCAGCTTGTACTGCCCCCTCTCCATCCAACTTCTTCTGGCTTCTGTCCTCTTCCTTTCCAATCCTGATGAAGGGTCTTAGCCAGGAACGTCCACTATTTATTCCCCTCAAAAGATGCTGCCTGACCTGCTGAGTTCCTCCAGCTTTTGTGTGTGTTACTCTGGATTTCCAGCATCAGTAGAATTTCCTGTGTTTATGTATTTCTCTGTACCTGTTTTAAACTACAGTTAAAGTGTATTGCACTAGCTTTGAGGCGTTTTGTGATTTTTCAAGGATAGGGAAAATGCTACAGAAATGTAAACCTTTCTTGTTATTACATTCCATTTCTAAATTTGGTTTAATCAAAATTCTCCAAGCACTGCTGCAACAAGCAATGGCCAAATCTAATTGTTGTGGTATTTTGGAAACATTTGAAAGCTTCAGACTGTCCCCAGGGACTCACTGAGAGCCTTTAAGAATTCAGGAAGAGGTCGGGACTTTGTCACCCAATCGATACAAGCTCTCTCTGTTCTTTCATGGATAATGTCTTGTTGCTAAGTGAACAAGGTTCCCCACGCTCACTATGCAAACGCCTATGTAACAGAGATGGAGAAGTTCATGGCAAAACTCATGAGCTGGCAACGAATCATAACTACTTAGCAAAATACACCATTCTCGTATTTGCTTCACTCCCTTCTCTGACGTCCAACACCACACACTCCCCCATCCCATCCTCTCCAATTCCACACCAACTCTTCCCCTCCCCGGCTCCTGAATCCATTTTTTTTTGTGTCTCTTGATACCTTTCCAGGCATCTTATCAATCTGTCACTTGTAAAGTTTTTAGTCAGAAGCTCAAACAGTTGAGATACCACTCAGACAAAACAGGGACAGTCCGTTATTCATGGAACCAAATTGCCAGAAACATTGTGCTGACTGAATAACCCACTTTAAATCTGCAGTGATGAATGCTGTGTGTTTCTAAGAGGGTGAAGTTCAGTGGAAAGAAACATCACTCCTTCTGGAAAGAAACCAGTGTTGGGGTGGCTGATTTATGAAATAAGTTACTACCAAGATCAGAGAAAGATTCGGGTCCTGTCATTAGGGGTTTGGAGCATTGGCCTGTCTTGAGTATATTCTACTGTCAAATGTGTCAAGGTCATTTACTGTGTTGTTCCTCTACAGGAGGGAAAGTTGGCCAGACGTGAAGGGTTGGGAGAAGGAAGAAGGCTCCACTGTGCCACAGAAACAAACAATTTGATACCCCCTGTTCACTTCTTCAGTTCCTCACTCTGGCCTCTTACTTCTTCTCTTCACCTGCCTATCACTTCCCCCTGGAGCTCCTCCTCCTACCAGTTCAACCCTGGTCCACTCTCCTCTCCTATCAGATTCCTTTTTCTGCCACCTATCACCTCCCAGCTTCCCAATTGATTCCCCACTCCTGGCTTCAGCTATCACTTTCTAGCTGGTCCTCTTTTCCTTCCTGTCAATTTTTTTTTCTGCCATCTTCCTCTTCCTTTTCCGGTCCTGAAGAAGGGTCTCTGCCTGAAATGTTGACTGCTTATTCATTTCCATAGTTGCTGCCTGATCTGATGAGTTCCTCCAGCATTTTGTCTGTGTTGATTTGATTCTAGCCCCTTCTAATCTTTGAAGCAAAGACAATTCAGGTGTACAAGATGACAGGAGGCAGAGATAGAGAGGACAACCAGAGACCTTTCTCCAGGGCAGGAATAGCTAATATGAAAGGACATAATTTCAAGGTGTTTGGAAGAAAGTATAGGGGGGATGTCAGTTAGGTTTTTCACATAAGGAGTGGTGGTATGTGGAACAAGCTGCCAGGGTGGAGATAGAGCAGATACACTGTGTACCAACACCTCTGGGAGTATGTTCCACTATCATGCATGTGTCTAAAAGACTCTTGGATAGGCACATGGCTGACAGAAAAATAAAGGGCTAGGTGAGAGGGAAGGGATAGTTCAAAGTAAATTTATTATCAAAGTACACGTATGTCACCATATACAACCCTGAGATTCATGAGATTGATTTTAGATTAGGTTAAAGGGTCAGCATAACTTTGTGGGCTGAAGTGCCTGTAGTATGCTTTACTGATTTACATTTTATGTTCTAATGTGGCTTTAAGAGGTCCTACGTCAGTATTCGAGAAAAGCCAGCATTTATTGCCCCATCCCAAACTGCCCTTAAACAGGGTGGGATGGCTTGCTGGACCATTTGACAATAAACCACTGTGATGGGTCTGGAAGTCACATGTAGGCCAGTGGTAAGCATGGTCAGGCCTCTTCACACGATGGACAGTAGTGAAGATGATGAGTTTGACCAACAATGAGTTTTATATTTTAAATACCATAGTAAGACTGAATTTTAATTCTGCAAGTCCCATGGGGAGATTTGAACTCAGATCTCTGGATTAGAACATACAAGAGTACAATCCCTTCGGCCCACAAATGCCTGTGCTGAACATGATGACAAATTAAATTGGTCCTTCTACCTACGCGTGATTCACATTCAGATTGATCGATCACAGGTACATCGAAACATACAGTGAAATGAGTTCTTTGTTTTAACAACCAACACACCCAAGGATGAGCTGGGGGGAAACCTGCAAGAATTGCCACACACGCTGGCACCAACGTGCCAGTCAGACTATGCTTGGCAGAACAACAAAACACAACATGCCAAGCAATGAAATGACACCGTTGAAACAAATGCCGTACCTCCCTCCTAGCTACCCTCCCACATACATACACAGTCCTATAACCCCAGCACAGGCCTCCTGCCTCAGTGGACTCAAGGACTTGCAGACATTTGCCCTCAGCTTCCTCAGTGGAATCAGAGGGATTCAAAGATCGGGGAATCCCTGCATAAACCGTATTTCTCTATTTCCTGCATATTCATGTGGCTTTCTAACAACCGCTTAAACAGAACCAGCGTCATAGAGAACTACAGTACAGAATCAAGCCCTTTGGCTCATCTAATCCATGCTGAAACCATTTGAACTGCCTAATCCCATTGAGCTGTACAGGGATCACACCCTCAATACCCTTACCATCTATATATCTATTCAAACTACTCTTAAACATTGAAATTGAGCTCACACGCACCACTGGCAGCTCGTTCCACACTCTCACCACCCTCTGTGTGAAGAAGTTTCCTCTCATGTTCCCATTTAACATTTCACCTTTCACCCTTAACCCATGACTTCTGATTGTAATCCCAGCCAACCTCAGTGGAAAAAGCCTGCTTGCATTTACCCTATCCACACCCCTCATAATTTTGTATATCTTTATCAAACTCCTCTCAGTTTTCTATGTTCCAAGGAATAAAGTTCTAATCTCTTCAGTCTTTCCCTATAACTCAGGTCCTCCAGACTCAGCAACATCCTAGTAAATTTTCTCTGCACTTCTTCAACCTTATTTATATCTTTACTGTAGGTAGGTGACCAAAACTGCAGACGATACTCCAGATCAGGCCTCACAAATCTCTTATATAACTTCAACATACTGTTTTATCTATCTTCGCCATCAAATCTGGCAATGAGTTCTAGGCACCCACCACTCCCTCTGTAGAAAGAAAAAAAAAGCATGCCCTACACATCTCCTTTAAACTTTTCCTCTCTCATCTTAATATACCCTTGAGTACTCGACTTTTCTTCCCTGGGAAATTGATCCAGACTGTTCATCATATCTCTGCCAAGAAGGAGATAGAGGCAGTGGTAGATAAATGGGTTAATATGGAGACAATGGGCTGACTGGTTTTCTACAGGATTGTGAGACCAGTAGAAGCAAAGGGAGAGGGAGAAAGTTGACGGAACAATAGGAAGACAATGACAGAGACACAGATCAAGTTCAAGTTCAGGTTTAATTATCATTCAACCATACATGAATACCTCCAAATGAAACAGTGTTACTCCAGGGCCAAGGTGCAAAACACAGTACCAACAGTCATACACCACACAAGGCACATACTGGATAACAGAAAATTTACAGAAACACAAAAAAAAAATCAAAAAAAATGTAGACATGAGAAATTCTGCAGATACTGGGAATCTGAAGTATCACACACACTAAATGCTGGAGGAACTCTGTAGGTCAGGCAGCATCTATGGAGATGAATAAACAGGTGATGTTTCGGGCCAAAGCCCTTCAGCACTGGACTGGAAGGGGGAAGATGCCAGAATAAAAAGGTAAGGGGAAGATTGAAAGATACTTTATTGATCCCAAGAGAAATTAGTGTCACAGTAGATTGCAAGTGCACAGATATAAATATTAGAAGAGAAGTAGAAAGAATAAAAAATAAGTTACTACAAACAGCCTAACAAGACAGGGGGTGGTCATCACTTCCTCAGCTATAGGTTGACTCAATATAGAGCCTAATGGCCGCCTTAGGGTATGGCTGGAGAGGGAGGAATCTGATAGGAGAGGAGAGTGGACTGTAGGAAGGGAGAGAAAGGTACAGTAAATATACTGGAGTCTATTAGTGATACGTCCTCTAGACAGATGCTGCATGGGACATTGGCAAGAACAAACCTGCAATAGTCCAATTGTCGCCGAGTAGTGTCGCCACACTCAGTGGAGGGGGGGGAAGGAAAAGATGAGAAAGCAACAATAAAACTAACAGATAGCATTTGGAAACCCTTTCAGCATCCTGTAGTAGTCTGCTGACCTTTCGAGGCAGTTGTCTGCCAAAGGATTCTCATTATCCAGCACCCTTCAGAACACAGCTCAGACCACAGCTTCATCACCAACCACTTTGACCTTTGCTATGACAGAAAATAGGATTGTGATATATTTGCAATTTAAAAGCTGTTGGTGTCTCGATTTAGTAAACTAATCTATAACATGTGGTTTGTCTGCAAAGATACTGTTTTATCATAACTCTCTAACACAAAGAGAGCTGCATCCAACCTGAGCTGTCCTCAATATGCATGGGACAATGTGGAGGGAGCGTCACTCTGTATCTGACTGTCCCTGTCCTGAGAGTGTGTGATGGGACAATGTGGAGGGAGCTTCACTCTGTATCTGACTGTCTCTATCCAGGGAGTGTGTGATCAGACAGTATAGAGGGAGCTTCACTCTGTATCTGACTGTCCCTGCCCCGGGAGTGTGTGATGGGACAGTATAGAGGGAGCTTCACTCTGTATCTGACTGTCCCTGTCCAGGGAGTGTGTGACGGGACAGTGTAGAGGGAGCTTCACTCTGTATCTGACTGTCCCTGCCCTGGGAGTGTGTGATGGGACAGTGTAGAGGGATCTTCACTCTGTATCTAACTATCCCTGTCCTGGGGGTGTGTGACGGGACAGTGTGGAGGGAGCTTCACTCTGTATCTAACTGTCCCTGCCCTGGGAGTGTGTGATGGGACAGTGTGGAGGGAGCTTCACTCTGTATCTAACTGTCCCTGCCCTGGGAGAGGGTGATTAAGTTGGACATTGAATATTGTGTGCTATTCAGCACACCCCATTGGGGAACCGTTGTGATATCCTCAGAAGGGCTACAGAAAGAAGATTGTCAGAATCCTGCTTAGATCAGATGAAATGAGCTATAAGGACAGGTTATAAAAGGCATAGATGACATAGAGAGGTAGAATCTTTTCCCAAGGTTGAATTGTGAAATACCACAAAGTGATTTAAGATGGGGTGTGGGATAATTTAAAGGAGGAATGTGGAGAAAGTGTTCTGGGTGTGTGGAATGGGCAGTCAGGGGCAGTGTGGGGGCAAATATGATCATTTTGTTCAAGACTACTATCCAGTGGTCTTCAGTGGAAGTCTGCATATTCCCGCAGAGTGGTGATTCTGGAGGAACTCAGCAGGTCAGGCAGTATCAAATAAAGAGTCAACCCTTCATCTGGACCCACGTTACGGATTTCCAGCATCTGATGAATCTGTTGTACTTATCAGAGAAGGCAGCCCTGGTTTGTCCAGCCTCTCCTTACTGAGACACCGTGCAGAATAGGACCCTATCTGCCCCTCAAGCTGCACCAACCCAGCAACCCCCAATAACCCCAATTTAACTGTAACCTATTCATGGGACAATGCACAGTGGTCAGTTCACCTACCCAGTATGTCTTTGGGCTGTGGGAGGATCCGGAGTCCCACTGAAAACTCATGCATTCCACGGGGACTCCTTACAGTGGATGCCGGGACTGGACTCGATGCCCTGAACTGTAATAGCATGGCATGAATGCAAGGATGTATGAGACATTGTTCAGAATCAGAATCCTTTATCATCGCCAAGTATGAGGACACATACAGGGAATCTGATCTCCGTTTCCCTGAGCTCTCTCTGTACAGAATTTAAAGCAAACGAAAACAGTAGTGCAAATAATCATAAACTATATACAATGAGGTCCACCTCATTGAATGTACAGGTGGACTTGATTCAGACCACACACGGAGTACTGACAGACATTTGGGCCCCTTATCTAAGAAAGGATGTGCTGGCATTGGAGAGGATCCAGGGAGGTTCAAGAGAATGATTCTGGGAGTGAAAGAGTTAATGTTTGAAGATAATTTGATGTTTCTAGGCATATACTCTCTGGAGTTTAGAAGAATGAAGAACGATCTTCTTGAAGTTGATCGAATATTGAAAGGCCTAGATAGAGTGGAAAGGAGAAGACGTTTCCTATAGCCGGGGAGTAGAGGATCAGAGGGTACAGCCTCAGAATAGAAGGACGTCTTTTTAGAACAGAGATGAGGAGGAATTTCTTTCCAGAGGGCAGTGAATCTGTAAAATTCATTGCCACAGACGATTGTGGAGGCCAAGTCATTGGGTATATTAAAGGCTGAGTTTGATAGTTTCTTGATAAGTAAGAGTCTCAAAGGTTACGGGAAGAAGACAGGAGAATGGTGCTGAGAGGGTTAATAAATCAGCCACGATCGAATGGCAGGACAGATAGATGGGCCAAATGGCCTAATTCTGCTATGTGTTATGGTATTATGGACAGAGCCCGTGAGTGGTGCTCGCCAGGTACAGAGAAGCTATCTGATGGAGCTGTGACATTCAACCTGTCGGCTCACGGAGGAAACTGTTGTGTCTGTTAGTGTTTATCGGAACTCTGATTACACCCTGTTGACAGCACGTTGCTGGGAGATAGCAAAGGGCATGTCTTCCCAGCTCAAGGCAGCTGGTATGAAATCCTTTAAGAGAAATGAAAAACACTCCCCGAGCAGGTGGAAGGAACTGATGTGAAAACATTGGCAGATGACAATGCAGATAGCGAGGCCCTCTGAAGAATGACAAAAGAAATTTTTATGAACAGCAGTAAGCATTCTGTGAGTCCCTTTCATCACCCGACAGCAGGGCTTGGGCTCTGCTTACCTGTCTGCTCGAGTCAGTTTGCCTGGGTGCCGTTGTACATCTGCAGCGTGCGACTGGGTTGGAGCAGGGGACATTTCACTCGCCCATGAGTAAATCTCTGCAGACTCACTTGAGCTGTTCTGTCTACAACACAGAGCATAGAGCAGCAGAACACAGAACAGGCCCTTCAGCCGGTATATAAGGTGTTGTTCCTCCAACCTGAGTGTGGCTTCATCTTGACAGTAGAGGAGGCCATGGATAGACATATCAGAATGGGACGTGGAATTAAAATGTGTGGCCACTGGGAGACCCTGCTTGAATTTCCAGCACCTGCAGACTTCCTCATGTTTGCCTTTTAAATTTACTACTGCGAAGCCTCTGCCAGTGATGCCTACACTGAAGAAGTTAGGTAGCCTCCAACCTGATGGCATGAGCATTGACTTCTCTAACTTCCATTAATGCCCCTCCTCCCCTTCTTACCCCATCCCTGATATATTTAGCTTTTCTCCCCCTCCTTTTTTTTCTCTCTCTGCCCATCACTCTGCCTGTTCTCCATCTCCCTCTGGTGTTCTCCTCCCCCTTTCTTTCTCCCTAGACCTCCTGTCCCATGTTCCTTTCCATTCTCTAACTCTGTATCACTTTCGCCAATCACCTGTCTGGCTCTCAGCCTCACCCCACCTCTCCGGTCTTCTCCTATCATTTCACGTTTCCCCCTCCCCCCACTACTTTCAAATCTCTTATAATCTTTCCTTTCAGTTAGTCCTGACGAAGGGTCTCAGGCCGAAACGTCGACAGTGCTTCTCCCTATAGATTCTGCCTGGCCTGCTGCGTTTCACCAGCATTTTGTGTGTGTTGTTTGAATTTCCAGCATCTGCAGATTTCCTCATGTTTGCCTTTTGGATTTGTAATGTTTTTCTGTCGTTCATTTTTTTGGGGTTCTTCTGTTTTTAGTGAATGTCTATTTCAGGTTGCAGACTGTATACGCTCTCTGAGAATAAACAGAACCATTGAACCATTGAACCTGACAGCACAGAGATTGATTTCTCTAACTTACAGTAATTTCTCTTCTTTTCCATTGCCAACTCTGGCTCCCTACCTACTATTACTCTTTTCCTCACTTGCCTATCACCTCTTTCTGGTGTCCCTTCTCCAGCCCTTTCTCCTATGATCCACTCTCCCCTCCTCTCAGCCTTTTACCTCTTCCACTTATTACCTCCCAGCTTCTTACTTCATCCCCCCCCCTCCCCTATCCAGCCAGGCACCTTCCCCCTCACCTGGTCTCACCTATCACCTCCTTCCCCTACCCCCACCTTCTGATTCTGGCTTTTCCCCTCTTCCTTCCCAGTCTTAGACTGAAACATTGACTGTTTATTCCCTCTATAGATGCTGCCTGACCTGCTGAGCTCCTCCAGCTTTTAGTGTGTGTTACTGTATGATTACTTCATTGTATTATGATGGTTGGTCTCAGGTCTTGCTCCGGTCAGCCTGGCATGTAGAGCTGCAATGTATTGCCATCTGAGTCACTGTCAGTAGCAGTCCCACCTTCCTGAATCACTCATTCAACCTTTGTGGGGCTTGTTATTGGATCACAAGGGTAGTTCAAAAGAGCAGGTAGAACTTGGAAAAGGCAGACGAGGTTACACTGTGGCAGGAGGTCACTGTTCAAAGAAATCAGGGAAGCTTTGGCCTGTACCTGGTTTGCAACTGCTGTTCAATTTTTCTTTGGTCTTGTCCTTCTGACTCTCCAGAATGGCCCCTGACCCACTAGTACTGCTCTGTTCTCTTGTGCACACGCCTGGTTAATGAATACATCAGTAGCAAACTGAAATTCCCTCCTCAAACCTTGCCATTCCCCTTCCTCCAATAAACCAGTGTCAAATTCTAGTGCGGATCAACGTGGCAATTAATAACTTTAAAGGTGGTGTATAAGCGCACATTTTACGGTGTATAAGTGTACACTATATGCCACTTCCATCGAGCACTAGCCTCCCCAGCTTTGAGGACATCTTCAAAGTGCAAAGCCTTGGGAAAGCAGTGTCCGTCGTGAAGGACCCTCACCTTCCAGGGCATGCCCCCTTCTCATTGCTACCATCAAGGAGCCTGAAGTCACACACTCAACATTTTAGCTCACTTATTGTCACTTATAGTATATTTTATGTATTGCTGCAAAATGACAGATTTCACACCACCCATCTGTCGGTAAACACAGAAACATTGAAAACATACAGCACAATACAGGCCCTTCGGCCCACAATGCTGTGCAGAACATGTACTTTCCTTACAACTTATCTAGGATTACCCATAGCTCCATGTACCTATCCAGGAATCTCTTAAAAGACCCTAACACCGTTGCCGGCAGCCCATTCCACGTACGCACCACCCTCCGCGTAAAAAACTTACCCCTGAATCTCCTCTATACCTACTTCGAAGTACCTTAAGACCGTGCCCTCTCTTGTTAGCCATTTCAGCCATGGGAAAAAGCCTCTGAATATCCACACGATCAATGCCTCTCATCATCTTACACACAATAAACCGGATTCAGATTTTGATTCACGAACGGGTGTTGTGTTACATTTAGTTTGAGAATGGATAATGATGGCATCCAATGGTAGATCTTTCAGTCTGTTGCCTTGGCAAGTGAACAGTCAGATGGTGGCAAGCATAAATTCATATGGCATGGTGTGTGTTGTAGTCAGTGCCAGTGATCAGTGATTGGGGTTCAATTCCCATCACTGTCCGTAAGGAGTCTGTACACTCTTTCGTGACCTCCTGGGTTTCTTCCGGGTGCTCTGATTTCCTCCCACATCCCAAAGGTGTACAGATTTGTGTTCACAGCATGGCATATTGGCACCAGAAATAGAACATAGACAGGAACAGGCTATTTGGCCCACATTGTTGTACCGAACAAGCAAGAAAAAAATCAAAAATACCCAAGCCAATCACTCCTACGTACACCATGTCCATATCCCTTCATCTTCCATACATCAATGTGCCTATCCAAGTGTCTCTTAAAAGCCTCCAATGTATATGCCCTTACAACCATATCGGGCAGTACATTCCAGGCATCTACCATCTTACCCCTTGAACCTGCCCCTCTCACCTTCAACGCATGCCGCCTGGTTTTGAACATTTCTACCCTGGGAAACTCTGCCTACACTAAATGGCGACACTCGCAGCACATATTTGGACTGTGTTAGTTGTTGAAGTAAGCGGCACATTCACTGTACGTTTCGATGTAAATGTGACAAATAAAGCTAGTCTCAATTATAAAATCAAAAGGTGCCAGTGCGAAGGTCATAAACTCTTTAAAGCTACCACAGTCAGCTTGACGACGAACCTCCATGTCAGCATTATGACTACCTCAGCGCAGACAGTACACTAATTAACTTCAGAATTTTTCACTGTCAGAAAATAACTTGTTCACACTTAGAGCGTGCACACGCGTGATTGACTGGAAATGAAAGTGCACACCTCAGTGCCTTGACAATGTGCTTGGATAAGTTCTCTGTTGTGTTTATCTTGCAGTGGTTTCTGCTCAGTGAGTTCAGAGCTGTAATCTAATCCTGCTCTCTGATGGAAACTGAATTTGCTTTTCCAATATACAGACTTTCTGCCGCTTAATTCTCCACACTTGTAGAGAATGTAGGAGGCAACGATAGCTTGCCACGCAAGGCAGGTTTATTCAGTGTTCAGCTGAGGCCGATCCCAGCCAACATTGTGAGGGCCCATGCCAGGGGAAGGGCACTGCCAGGGTTCTGGGTTTTAACTGCAGCTTCCTGCAGAAGAGTGGCTCTGCTGGTACTTGTCTGTTTGTCAGTTTGCAATCATTTTTATTTGTCTCTTTTTATTTGGTTAAATCTGTATTAATTTACTTTTATTCAGAGATACTGCCCAATAACAGGCCCTTCCATCTCAACGAGTCAGCACCGCCCAACTGCACCTTTGTGACCAATTAACCTACTAACCGACATGTCTTTGGAAAGTGGGAGGAAACTGGAGCACCAGGAGGGAACCGTGGTCATGGGGAGGATATATAAATTCCTTACAGATAGCAGTGGAACTGAACCCAGGTCGCTGGTGCTGTAATGGTCTGAGTGTGTGTGTGTGTGAGAGAGAGAGAGAGAGAGAACACGTGTGGGCACTTGTGTGAGTCAAGCATAGAATCATACTATATGGAAATTGGCCCTTCGGCCCAACTGGTCAATGCTAACCAAGATGCCATTTGCCTGCAATTGTCCTGTTCTATCCATGGAACTATCCAACAATGGTGTCTCATATGCTTGTATGCTGTTTATCGACTACACCCTGACAATTAAAATGGAAGTCATCCCTCAGAGGGTGGTGGGTAAACTGTCCTCGCCGGGTCTCAACACCCCTCCCTGTAACTGGATCCTGGACTTCTTGACAGCAAGGCCAGGGTCAGTCCACGTCGGCAGAAACATCTCTGGCTCCCTCAAACTGAGCACCAGCACTCCCGAGGTCTGTGTGCTCAGCCTAGTGCTGACCCGTGACAGCACCACTAGATCCAGTTCAAGCCAAATCAACGTTTTCTGACGACAAGTGGTTGGCCTCATCAACAATAGTGACAAGATGCCGCACAGAGAGGAGATAGAGTGGCTGGTAGAATGGTGCAGTTGTAACAACTGGAGTCTGAATGGTGCAATCACAATTGGACAAGACCAAAGAGATGATTGTGGAATTTAAAAAGGAGGAGCATTCCTCACTGCACACACACGGTTCCTCCATGGAGGAAGTTAGGGGCATCAAGTTTCTGGCAGTGCATATAATGGATGATATCAGCTGATCCCTCAACGCCTCCTCAGGAAGTGGAGGCAACAGTAGCGTCATCACTTCCTGAAGAGATTGATGTGAGCAAGGCCCCTCTCCAGCCCTCTACTCTAACCAACTTTTACAGAAGAACCATTGAGAGTGAGCTGACCAGCTGCATCACCATCTGGTACGGGAATTGCAAGTCATCTGGCGGCAAGACCCTCCAAAGTATTGCGAGAACTGCTGAGAGGACCGTAGGATCTCTCATCCGCCCAAAAGAGATATTTAACAAGAGCCTTGCATACGCTGGGCCCTCAGCACAGTCAGTGATCCCTCCCATCTGTCCCACAATCTCTTTGACCCCCTACCAGCAGGCAGGAGCTGCTATGGGAACCAGCTTCTTCCCCCAAGCTGTAAGACTCACTCCCACCACTCAGGTCTCATCCAGTATGAAGCACCAGTAGTGTTAGACTGTTTACTTTTTAACTTGTCATAAATGTTAATTTATTTGTGGTACTATTACTTTATGTGTTGTGTGTGTGAGTTATCTGTAGTGTCTTGTATACATTGGTTCAGAGAACATTGTTTCGTTTGGTGGTATGCGTGTATGTGGTCAAATGACAATAAACTAAACTTGAACGGCTTAATAAATGTTGTTATTGTATCTGCCTCGACTGCTTCCTCCGGCGACTCATTCCACATGTGTACCACTGTTTGTATAAAGAAACAATTGCCCTCAAGTTCATACTAAATCTCTCCCCTCTAACATTAAGCCTGCTGTATGCTCTCTAGTTTTTAATTCCCCTATCCTGGGAAAGTTCAAGTTCAAGCTTAATTGTCATTCAATCATACATGAATTCAGCTGAACGAAACAGCGTTTCTCCAGGGCCAAGGAGCACACAGCATAACACAACACAGGACACATAAAGCACTCTGTGTGTTTGTGCATTTGTTGGTGTGTACATATGCTCAAATTGATGTGTTTTCATGTGTATTCACATGTTTATATTTTGTATTATTTATTCGTGATCCATTCAGGATATTTAAGAAACTCAGGTAGGCAGGTGGATGATAGAAAACTGGAGGATTATGGAGAAGTAAGGGTTACGTTGATCTTGCATACATATCCCATCACCCTCCTGGGGCATAGGCCAACACCAGAGTCCTCTGTCCTGTGCCAGTCTTTCATGTTGTCCTGAGGTGTAGTCCATCTTCCTGGTGTCGAGGTGACGTCGCCAGGTGCTCTTTAGCCAGCCTCTCTTAGAAGGATGATCAGCTTTGTGGCTTTCACCACACAACTTTTTCTTCAAGGCAGAGATCCTTCCCCTTCCTGGGATGAGTTCTTTGGATCTTCTGTAGCTCCGGGATTATACAGGATGGGGTTGTTTGCCCCATCCTCCTTTCACAGCCGGGCTTGGTGGAGCTGGATTGATCTTGGAAGGCTGGAACAACATTGTGGGCTGAAGAGCCGGTAGTGTGTGTGTGTGTCTGTGTGTCTGTGTGTGTGTGTGTGGTGTGTGTGTGTGTGTGTGTGTGTGTGTGTGTGGTTGTGCATCTGCAGATGTATTTTACTGCGTGAGAGTGTGTTCATTTGCATGGATCTGTGCGTGTGCGAGAGATGTGTCAGCACTGCGCAACCACATTGGCAATTGGAAAGATACCAAGACAGAACACTGCCGTATCTTGAGTTCACATCAGAAGGAGAAGAAGAAAGACATGCATCTGTACGCAGTACCTTTCATAATCTGCTGGAATCTCAAAGAGCTTCACAGACAACAAAATGTGCTTTGAACTAGTCAGAGCTGCCATTCAGGGAAATGAGGGTTAGCAAGAGGTGGAGGAAGAAGATATTTGGTCTTTTGATTATTGGTCCTTTGATTATTGGTGCAACTGACTCCTTTCAGTAAACCAATTTTAGATCATTCTTCAGATCTCGTGCACCCACAGTCCTGTAATGAAGGCAAACATTTCTCACCTGGATATGGTTTAGAGTCAAAGACTCATAGAGGCAAACATTGGGCTGAAGGGCTGAATAGCCTGTATCTGTACTGTATTGCTCTATGATACCACTCAGCTTCCTCTGCTCCAGTGAATAAAGTACTTGCCCTTCCAACCCTCGTCCCTCAGGTCCTGGCAGAATCCCGTAAATCATCTCTGCAGTCTTTCCAGTTTAGTAGCAAGGAGAAACGGTTGTAATAACAGCTCTTGTTTCCAAGATGCCCACGTTTTGGAAAGGAGATGAGCCTAGTGAGATGTCTGATTTTATCTCAATACTCTCTATGGGGAGAAGGCAGTAAAATGGGCTTGAGAGGGATAATAAATCAGCCGTGATGGATGGCAGAGTGGACTCAGTGAGCAGAATGGCCTAATTCTGCTCCTATGTCTTATGTATCTGATCACCAAAACAAAGATGGGCATAAAGGAGCATTTTCTCATTTCCAAAAGTCCCCCAGGGCAGATTCAGTGCAGTTTATACAGAGTGAAGCTCCCTCTACACTGTCCCATCACACACTCCCAGAACAGGGACAGTCAGATACAGAGTGAAGCTCCCTCTACACTGTCCCATCACACACTCCCAGGACAGGGACAGTTAGATACAGAGTGAAGCTCCCTCTACACTGTCCCACCACACACTCCCAGGACAGGGACAGTCAGATACAGAGTGAAGCTCCCTCTACACTGTCCCATCACACACTCCCAGAACAGGGACAGTCAGATACAGAGTGAAGCTTCCTCTACACTGTCCCATCACACACTCCCAGGACAGGGACAGTCAGATACAGAGTGAAGCTCCCTCTACACTGTCCCATAACACAGTCCCAGGACAGGGACTGTCAGATACAGAGTGAAACTCCCTCTACACTCTCCCATCACACACTCCCAGGACAGGGACAATCAGATACAGAGTGAAGCTCCCTCTACACTGTCCCATCACACACTCCCAGGGCAGGGACAGTTAGATACAGAGTGAAGCTCCCTCTACACTGTCCCGTCACACACTCCCAGGGCAGGGACACCCTGTTTATATATGGTCATCCAGTAAGGAAGGGGGCAAGGAGGGATGAGGATGTCCTAGTCAACTTGCTCCTGGGGCTGGCGAAATCCGCCATCCGTGGGTCTTGGAAACGGGTGGCGGGAGGATCTCCCCGGGCAGACTGCCTGGCAATGTTTAGGGGGTATGTTCGTGCCCGGGTAACTATTGAAAAGGAACACGCGCAGTCCACAGCGGCCTTGGAGGAGTTTCGAGACCGTTGGGCTCCGCGGGGTGTAAATGCCATCGTGGATAGGGATGGCAACATTTTGGTGTAATGTCTATTGTCTATTTGTAGTGCAGTAATTGTGTTTGCCGCTGTTTTGTATATATTGTATAGCACTGATATTTGTAATAAAGGATTTTGTAATAAAAAAAAGGGCAGGGACAGTTAGATACAGAGTGAAGCTCCCTCTACACTGTCCCATCACACACTCCCAGGACAGGGACAGTCAGATACAGAGTGAAGCTCCCTCTACATTGTCCCATCACACACTCCCAGGACAGGAACAGTCAGATACAGAGTGAAGCTCCCCCTACACTGTCCCATCACACACTCCCAGGATAGGGACAGTCAGATACAGAGTGAAGCTCCCTCTACCCTGTCCCATCACACACTCCCAGGATAGGGACAGTCAGATACAGAGTGAAGCTCCCTCTACACTGTCCCATCACACACTCCCAGGACAGGGACAGTCAGATACAGAGTGAAGCTCCCTCTACACTGTCCCATCACACACTCCCAGGACAGGGACAGTCAGATACAGAGTGAAGCTCCCTCTGCACTGTCCCATCATGCACTCCCAGGACAGGGACTGTCAGATACAGAGTGAAGCTCCCTCTGCACTCTCCCATCACACACATTGCCCTCCATAGATGCTTCCTGAACTGCTGAGTTGCTCCAGCATTTTGTGTGTGTTGCTCAAGATTTCCAGGATTTGTAGAATTTCTTATGTTTATGGGCTGTCTTCTCACACTGTTTTGATTTTCATTGCAAATCTTACAGGTAGAAATTACTTTGATTTCTACCTGAAAGCAGGCTGGAGCCCTTTGGAACTTCGTCAGCAGGCAGAGTTCATCGCTGTCATGAGCCCCATGAATACAATAAGGAGAATACAATATTTTGAATTTTGCTCCTGGGCCATGAGACTAAACAACTGTGTTAAACAAAGTATATGTTACAGAGTGAGGGAGAGAGAAAAAAGACATGATCATATCACCACCAGGCTCACGCAGCAATCTGATCCCAAGGTTCAGGAGGCAGTTAATAAACCATTGGAGCTTTCTTTCTGAGAGTTTGTGATGTCACAGAACATGGATTTACATGAGGTTCTGTAAATCCTCTGAGTACAGGTCTCCCTCATCCCCCACTGGGTGTTATCAAATAAGCAGTATCTCTGTGATACCATCGCTTCCTGTTGGAACGCGTTGATAGAATATTGAAGACTGTTTCCAAAAAAAATGTCAGCTATGCACGTCCTTCAGATGGCCCGTCGATAAAGTTCAACTCTGCATTGTGCATTACAGAATCCCAAAGCACGGCCATCTTTTATGCACGTCTCACCCCTGTACTTGCTCATTCACAGGCCTCTTGGGCCAGCTCCCCTTGCTGTAGGAAGGATGTTGAGGCCTGCGTGAACATGCAGAGGAGTTTCGCCAGAACACTGCATGGATTAGAGAGCATTAGCTAAAAGGACAATGAATAATGATTGAAAAGAGTGATGAATACCCTGCCACTCACGAGGTTTCATCACCAAGACAGCAAACTGTTTACTGTTTACCTGTGCTGCACGCTACTTTGAATTATATTTTAATAACTTGTTTGTGGTCATCTTTTCTATTCTATGTGCTGTGTGTGATATATATTTTGAGGAACATTAAAAATTCTGTTTACTTATTGAGAAACAGCACAGAATAGACCTTTCTGGCCTTTCGAGCTGCATCGCTCAGCAAACCCCGATTTAAAGCCTAGCCTAATTATGGGACAATTTACAATAACCAATTTACCTGTCAACCGGTACAATTTGAACTATGGGAGAAAACCAGAGCACCCAGAGGAATCTCTGTGGTCACTGGGAGAAGATACAAATTCCTTACAGACTGTGGTGAGAATTGAATTTGGGTTGGTGGTACTGTAAAGTGTCTGGTAACCTCTATGCTACAGTGCCACCATTGTCTGGTTTGGTTGTATATATGTACAGTCAGGTGACAATAAAATTGTTTTCTCTGAGGTTGAGGGGAAGTTGAGAGCCAGTCAGAGGGTAGATACTTGCAGTCTGCTCTCTAAGCTTGAAAGGACAAAGAGTGGAGGAGATCGTTTTGGGTGAGAGTGGAGAATGTTTAAGGGTGGTGTGCAAGGCAAGGTTTTGACTCAGCAAGCGAAAGGTGCGTGGAATGCACTGCCGGGTAAGGTGTGGTAGCAGATATATTAGCAATGTTTGAGCGGTATTTAGGTGGGCACATGAACAGGTAGGGGCTGGAGAGATATGGATCGAGCTCGACATTCTCTCTTTTTCCCCAGCCCCCATCGGGCAGAAGATGTGAAAGCTTGTATCTCCATGCTCTTGGACAGATTCTATCCCACTGTTATTCAATGATCCCCTTGTCCTATAAGGTGGACTAAGTGGTTTTCTGAGGCATTTGTCAGACCACACTGGGAATATTGTGAGCAGCTTTGGGCCCTTTATTTATGAAAGGATGTGCTGGCATTGGAGAGGATCCAGAGGAGGTTCATGAGAGTGATCCCAGGAATAAAAGGGTTAACGTATGAGGAGCATTTGATGGCTCTGAGCCTGTACCTGTGGGAGTTTAGAAGAATAAAGAGAGATCTCATTGAAACCTATTGACTATCAAAAGGCCTAAATAGAGGGTATGCAGACAGGATATCTCCCATGGTGGGAGAGTCTAGGACCAGAGAGCACAGCCTCAGAATAAAGGAGCATCCATTTAGAACAGAGATGGGGAGGAATTTCTTTAATCAGTGAGTGGTGAATCTGTGGAATTCATTGCCGAAGACAGCTGTGGAGTCCAAGTCATTGGGTATATTGAAAGCTGAGGTTGATAGGTTCTGGATTAATCAGGGCATCAAAGGTATGGGGCAGAGGCAGGATTAGATGGGTTGAAGAGACTGTTTCTGTGCGGTAGTTATCTATTACTCTATGAAGAGTGATATGGGTTTTCCCTTGGAATCCCCGGCCAATACTTCTTCTCAGTTAACATCACTGAAGTGATTGGCTGCTGTGCTCCCTTCATTACAGCATGGACCATACTTCAAAGGAATTACTTTATTGGCATTAAAACACTCTGAGAAATTTTCAAATGCAAATCATTTTTTTTAATCGAGTCATGTAGCTTGTCAGGTCTAGTAGGTATATTCTCAAGAAAAAGGATTGAAACAAAGGAATTACAAATGTACGATGACACAGGAGAGAAAGTTGTTTAATATTCGTGTTGACAGAATAGAACAAGGGATTAATCACCATGAATTAGCATTTTCATTGAGAAGGCTGGTTGAGTCCCATGTTACAGTACAGAGCTTTGAAATTCTCATTTATCGAGATAGAGCTGCTCTCATTTACTGTCAGGACAGAATGAATAATGAAATAGGTTCCCGTTTTTTCTGCTGGATTTATCATGCATGGAATGTCTTTGTGTTGCTTACTCTATCAATCATAACTCCTTGCTTCCCACCTTTGTGAAGCTCACCTCCAACTCTTTGCTCCCCACTCTACCAGCCAACCCACCAACATTTTAACCTTAATGGTGATAGAGTCATATGGCATGGAAGCAAGACCTTTGGCCCATCTAGTCCACACTAAGCAAGATGCCATTCTATGTTAGTCTTATTTGCCCATGTTTGGCCCATGTCTCTAATGCTTTCCTATTCACACCCATAACTTACTAGTCATAGTTACTAATGTAGGAGGAAAGCAGAGCTCCCAGAGGAAACCCACATGGTCATGGGGAGAAAGTGCAAACTCCTTACAGACAGCAGCAGGAAAAGAACTCCAATCATCTGATCACTGATGCTCAAAAGTGCCACACTAACTGCTGTGCTACTGTGCTGCCCTGTGTATGTCTGTGTGCTCAATGCCAACCAAGTTTCTAATATAAGATAGTCCACTTTGGTCATCTCCCACCTACGTCCCTGTCCGAGGACATTTCAGTTGTGGTTAATGTACTACCTCAACCACTTTCTCTGGCTGGTCGTTCCATGAACTGACCAGTCTCTGTGGAAACTCTCGTTCCACATACTGACCAGTCTCTGTGGAAACTCTCGTTCCACATACAGACCAGTCTCTGTGGAAACTCTCGTTCCACATACTGACCAGTCTCTGTGGAAACTCTCGTTCCACATACTGACCAGTCTCTGTGGAAACTCTCGTTCCATGAACTGACCAGTCTCTGTGGAAACTCTCGTTCCACATACTGACCATCCTCTGTGGAAACTCTCGTTCCACATACTGACCAGTCTCTATGGAAACTCTCATTCCACATACTGACCAGTCTCTGTGGAAACTCTCATTCCACATACTGACCAGTTTCTGTGGAAACTCTCGTTCCACATACTGACCAGTCTCTGTGGAAACTCTCGTACCATATACTGACCAGTCTCTGTGGAAACTCTCGTTCCACATACTGACCAGTCTCTGTGGAAACTCTCGTTCCACATACTGACCAGTCTCTGTGGAAACTCTCGTTCCACATACTGACCAGTCTCTGTGGAAACTCTCGTTCCACATACTGACCAGTCTCTGTGGAAACTCTCGTTCCACATACTGACCAGTCTCTGTGGAAACTCTCGTTCCACATACTGACCAGTCTCTGTGGAAACTCTCGTTCCACATACTGACCATCCTCTGTGGAAACTCTCGTTCCACATACTGACCAGTCTCTGTGGAAACTCTCGTTCCACATACTGACCAGTCTCTGTGGAAACTCTCGTTCCACATACTGACCAGTCTCTGTGGAAACTCTCGTTCCACATACTGACCAGTCTCTGTGGAAACTCTCGTTCCACATACTGACCAGTCTCTGTGGAAACTCTCGTTCCACATACTGACCAGTCTCTGTGGAAACTCTCGTTCCACATACTGACCATCCTCTGTGGAAACTCTCGTTCCACATACTGACCAGTCTCTGTGGAAACTCTCGTTCCACATACTGACCAGTCTCTGTGGAAACTCTCGTTCCACATACTGACCAGTCTCTGTGGAAACTCTCGTTCCACATACTGACCAGTCTCTGTGGAAACTCTCGTTCCACATACTGACCAGTCTCTGTGGAAACTCTCGTTCCACATACTGACCAGTCTCTGTGGAAACTCTCGTTCCATATACTGACCAGTCTCTGTGGAAACTCTTGTTCCACATACTGACCAGTCTCTGTGGAAACTCTCGTTCCATATACTGACCAGTCTCTGTGGAAACTCTCATTCCACATACTGACCAGTCTCTGTGGAATAGCTTGTTTCACATACTGACCAGTCTCTGTGGAAAAGTTGCCCCTCAGTGTCTTCTTAAGGCAAAAGTGCATGTTTGCTTGGTATTAACTGTTGTTGTATGACAATGCTGATAGTACTGGAACATCATAATTTCTACATAAATGCAATTTACTGATGTACTTTAGAGAGTTATAAAGCCATAAGTTGAAGTTCTAGTTTATTGCTATCTAACTGTCAATATTTATAACCAAACTAAACAATGTTCCTTTGGACTACAGTGCAGCCACAAAACATGTATCACACACAGCACATAAAACAAAATATTAACATAAATAAGTCAATAAAATATAATTCTGTGTGTTTAGCATGCAGCAGGTAAACAGTAAACAGCTCACTGTCCCAGTGTCGAGCCCTCGGTATTCATTAGTATTAGGAGGGTATTCATTAGTCTCACAGGCTGAGGGAGGAAGCTGTTACCCATTTTGACAGTGGTAGTCCTGATGCACCTGTATCTCCTTCCTGACGGTAGTGGGTCAGAGAGATTGTGGAAATGCTTTGGGCCTTTCGTCTGCAACTCTCCTGGTAGATGTCACAAGTAGTGGGGAGGGAGATCGTGGTAAAGTACAGAAGTGTGCCGTTCAACCCAACAGCCTATGCCGTCCAAGATAGTTATCGAGGTTCATCCAGCTTGCCTGCATTTGGCCCATATCCCTCTAAACCTTTCCTCTCCTTGTGGCTGTCCTAGTGTACCAGTGTTAGGAACCTACTCTGCAGCTTGTTTCATTTACCCTCCAGCCTCTCTAAGTAGAAGCTGCCTCTCAGATTCCTGGTAAAGTGTGAGGAAATGCTGCAACTCTATAAAAGTCAGGTTAGACCGTACCTGTGTTCAGTGGAGTGCTGGAGTTTTGGTCACCCTATTATGAATAGAATTTGCAAGCTTTAGAGATGCAGAGGAGATTTTATCAAGCTGATGCCTGGATTAGAGAGCTTGTCTTATGAGGTTAGGTTGAGCGAGCTTGGGCTTTTCTCTTTGCACCAAAGGAGGATGAGAGGTGACTTGATAGAGGTGTACAAGATGATAAGAGTTATAGATGGAGTGAACAGCCTGAGACACTTTTCCAGGATGGAAATAGCTAACACAAGAGGGCATAATGTTAAGGTGATTGGAGGAAAGTGTAGGGGCGATGTCAAATTTGTTTTTTTTTACATAGAGAGTGGAATACACTGTCATGGATGGTGGTGGAGGCAGATGCAATGGAGGTTTAATTTATGTATTTGTTGTAATTAGAGATACCACGCGGTGACAGGCTCATCCAGCCCACCCAGTTATACCCATGTGAGCAATTAACCTACTAACCTGTATGCCTATGGAAGGTGGGAGGAAACCGGACAACCGAATGAAACCCACGTGGTCCATGGGGAGAGCATGCAAACTCCTCACAGACTGCGGTCGAATTGATCCCGGGTTGCTGGTGTTGTAATAGCGTTATGCTAACCACTACGCTACTGCCCCACCTCATAGGAACAGACTTTATGGACTGAATTCTGCTGATCTTACAGTCAGTCCAAACATGTGAGCTTTGTCACACGTGCGTACATCGAAACATGCAGTGAAATGCATCATTCGCATTAACCATTAACACATGTGCTGGGGCAGCCCACAAGCGTCGCCATAAACTCCAGTGCCAGCTTATCATGCCCACAAATGTTCAGTAGAACAACACAGAACACAAACGCAAGACGCTGGAAATCCAGACCGACACACGTGAAGTGCTGGAGGAACTCAGCAGGCCAGGCAGCATCGAAGGAAGGGGAATAAAGAGACAATGTTTTTGGGCGCCAATACCAAGCAATAACAAATAGCTAAAACATCCCCGTTCCTCCCTCCCACCCACGCACACACTCGGAGAGTCCTCGACAGGCCTCCGGTCTCCAGGCATGAGCTGCAGACCGTGAAGCCACCCAGTTTAAGCATAATTGAGGGGAAGCGTGAAAAATGGTGCTCTTGCTGAAATGGTGGAAAACAAAGAGAAAGGAACTCACTTTTGGTTGTTTTGTACACTGCTCAGGAGGCTTTGTATTTCACTACGCTGAAGGACTAAGCACTCTCCTTGCTCAATAGAATCAGAAAGGCAGCAGCATGGTGAAGCTGATACTACTGGAGAAGCAGGGCATAGAGGAAAGGGTTAACAAGACAATTAAGAGGCCACAGTGTTGAATAGTCCAGGGAGAATATCGTATGGATCTCCATGAGGAATTTCAATTGAAATCCAATCAATTTGGGCGCGCGAGGTCAGATCGCTGATAGTGTCGGAGAGCGTGGATCAGACAAACCCAGTGCAGTTATGCCGAGCAGGCAGTTTGAGCTCCGTTCCCGAGGCAGTGAACCTCACAATTGAATTTATTCGCCAAAGCCAAATGCTGCGGATGGTGGAAAACCAAAATAAAGGCAACCGTGTAAGAGCTGCTGCAGGAATTCAGAGGACTGAGCAGCGTTTGTGTGTGTGAGTGTGTGTGTGTGAGTGTGTGTGTGGGGGGGGGGGGAGGGGTGTTGGGAAGGTGGGGAAGGAATTGTTGGTGCGTTGGTTGTAAGCACTTCTTTTGGTCCTAAAATATTAACCGCTCCTTCCCTTCACAAAGATACAGCACAGACACAGGCCCTTTGGCCCATCTAGTCCATGCCAAACTGTTATTCTTCCTTGTCCCATCAATCTGCACCTGGACTGTACCCCGTCCCATCATGTACCTCTCCAAACTTCTCTGAAATGTTGAAATCGACCTCACATCCACCACTTGCTCTGGCATCTCGTTTCACACTCTCACAATCCTCTCAGTGATGAAGTTCCCCCTTAAGTTTTTCTTTTAAACATTTCCCCTTTCATCTTTAATCCAGGACTTCTGGTTGTAATCCCACACAACCTCAGTGGAAAAAGTCTGCCTGCATTTACCTTATCTGTACCCCTCATAATTTTGTATACCTCAATCAAACTCTTCAATGTTCCAGGGAATAAAGCTGAACCTGTTGAACCTTTTCAGCTCCTCAAGTCCCAGTAATATCTTGGGTGTTTTTTTCTGTACTCTTTCAATCTTATTGATATCTTTCCTGTAGGTAGGGGACAGAACCGCTCACAATATTTCAAATTTGCCCTCATCAACATCTGAAGCAACTTCAACATAACATCTTAGTGCCTGTACTCAATACTCTGATTTATGAAGGCCAATTGACAAAAGTTTTCTTTAAGACCCTATCTACGTTTGATGCCCTTTTCAAGGAACTAGTGCTCGGGATTCCTTGAGCCTGTTATTCTACTCGGCGACCTACCATGCACTGTGTATGTCCTACCCTAGTCTGTCCTTACAAGATTCACCACTTGTACCTCCTGCGGTTTCACGTATGGTAACTCCATGAAAGCAGTCACTGCTGGTAAAGCCCTGCAAACCAGACAGAAAAAGGATAACAAGCAGGTGGTTGTAGCTCAGATATGAAACCGGTCCAAATCATTAGACCATTAGACATAGGAGTAGAATTAGGCCATTCAGTCCACCAAGTATCCTCGACTACAAACTGAATTGTCTCTCTCCAGGGTATGAATGTGATGCAAACGCTTTCTCGATCATGTTGGCTGGATTTGGAGTCCCAAGGTTTTAGATGGGAGAGGAACTGGAAGAGCTGTACAGTGGCGAGAAGAAGTGGTCATCTAAGGCATTCAGCTGATTACAGGAGAAAGATTAAACATTGCTAATGTGGCCTATCTCTGTCACCGATACAGTGAACATCAACACAATTCTGTTGTTGGGCCATCCAGTGAATCATATCGATCACTTCACATAACAGTTCTGCATTTCAGTTTTCTTAGTGTTTCTTGAGTATTGTATGTTACCATTGAGTCTGTCACTGTATAACACCGGGGTACGGTACCGGTGGGGACGGGTCTGTCACTGTATAACACCGGGGTACGGTACCGGTGGGGATGGGTCTGACACTGTATAACACCGGGGTATGGTACTGGTGGGGACGGGTCTGTCACTGTATAACACCGGGGTACGGTACTGGTGGGGACGGGTCTGTCACTGTATAACACCGGGGTACGGTACCGGTGGGGACAGATCTGTCACTGTGTAACACTGGGGTACGTTACTGGTGGGGACGGGTCTGACACTGTATAACACCGGGGTACGGTACTGGTGGGGATGGGTCTGTCACTGTATAACACCGGGGTACGGTACCGGTGGGGACGGGTCTGTCACTGTATAACACCGGGGTACGGTACCGGTGGGGATGGGTCTGTCACTGTATAACACCGGGGTACGGTACCGGTGGGGACGGGTCTGTCGCTGTATAACACCGGGGTACGGTACCGGTGGGGACGGGTCTGTCGCTGTATAACACCGGGGTACGGTACCGGTTGGGACGGGTCTGTCAGTGTATAACACCGGGGTACGGTACCGGTGGGGACGGGTCTGTCACTGTATAACACCGGGGTACGGTACCGGTGGGGACGGGTCTGTCACTGTGTAACACCGGGGTACGGTACCGGTGGGGACGGGTCTGTCACTGTGTAACACTGGGGTACGGTACCGGTGGGGACGGGTCTGTCACACCGGGGTACGGTACCGGTGGGGACGGGTCTGTCACTGTGTAACACCGGGGTACGGTACCGGTGGGGACGGGTCTGTCAGTGTATAACACCGGGGTACGGTACCGGTGGGGACGGGTCTGTCAGTGTATAACACCGGGGTACGGTACCGGTGGGGACGGGTCTGTCACTGTATAACACCGGGGTACGGTACCAGTGGGGACGGGTCTGTCACTGTATAACACTGGGGTACGGTACCGGTGGGGACGGGTCTGTCAGTGTATAACACCGGGGTACGGTACCGGTGGGGACGGGTCTGTCACTGTATAACACCGGGGTACGGTACCGGTGGGGACGGGTCTGTCAGTGTATAACACCGGGGTACGGTACCGGTGGGGACGGGTCTGTCACTGTGTAACACCGGGGTACGGTACCGGTGGGGACGGGTCTGTCACTGTGTAACACCGGGGTACGGTACCGGTGGGGACGGGTCTGTCACACCGGGGTACGGTACCGGTGGGGACGGGTCTGTCACTGTGTAACACCGGGGTACGGTACCGGTGGGGACGGGTCTGTCACTGTGTAACACCGGGGTACGGTACCGGTGGGGACGGGTCTGTCACACCGGGGTACGGTACCGGTGGGGATGGGTCTGTCACTGTGTAACACCGGGGTACGGTACTGGTGGGGACGGGTCTGTCATTGTATAACACCAGGGTACGGTACCGGTGGGGACGGGTCTGTCAGTGTATAACACCGGGGTATGGTACTGGTGGGGATGGGTCTGTTGCTGTATAACACCGGGGTACGGTACCGGTGGGGACGGGTCTGTCACTGTGTAACACCGGGGTACGGTACTGGTGGGGACGGGTCTGTCACTGTGTAACACCGGGGTACGGTACCGGTGGGGACGGGTCTGTCAGTGTAGGCCAACAATGGGTAAAAAATGAAACACTGAAACAAAGTATCTGAACAGACTGGGCATTGTGCAGACGAGGAATGGGTATGAAAATTAGTTTGCAAGCCAGCAGCATCTGTGGAGTTTGTTCATGGAGACACTGCTGCTCTCTTCTGTGACTCAGGTCTGTACAAGGTTGGATTTTGGTCATGGAGAGCTTTGGACATTGGTCATGGAAGAGATTAGAGGCTGGTCATGGAAACATGGCTGCTCTATTCCTGTGACTCTGGCTATGAGATGTTGGAGGCTAGTCATGGAAGAGGTTGTAGCTTGGTTGTGGAGGGTTCTGGATATTGGTCATGGAGTGCTCCGGATGTTGGTAATAGAGGGTTCTGGATTTTGATAATAGAGGGCTCTGGGTGTTTATAATGGAGGGTTCTGGATGTTGGTCATGGAGGGCTCTGGATGTTGGTCATGGAGGGCTCTGGAGGTTGGTCATGGAGGGTTCTGGATGTTGATCATGGAGGGCTCTGGAGGTTGGTCATGGAGGGCTCTGGATGTTGGTCATGGAGGGTTCTGGATGTTGATAATGGAGGGCTTTGGAGGTTGGTCATGGAGGGCTCTGGATGTTGGTCATGGAGGGCTCTGGAGGTTGGTCATGGAGGGCTCTGGATGTTGGTCATGGAGGGCTCTGGAGGTTGGTCATGGAGGGTTCTGGATGTTGGTCATGGAGGGCTCTGGATGTTGGTCATGGAGGGCTCTGGAGGTTGGTCATGGAGGGCTCTGGATGTTGGTCATGGAGGGCTCTGGATGTTGGTCATGGAGGGCTCTGGAGGTTGGTCATGGAAGGTTCTGGATGTTGGTCATGGAGGGCTCTGGATGTTGGTCATGGAGGGCTCTGGAGGTTGGTCATGGAGGGCTCTGGAGGTTGGTCATGGAGGGCTCTGGATGTTGATAGTGGAGGGCTCTGGGAGTTTATAATGGAGGGTTCTAGGTATTGATAATGGAGGGTTTTGGATGTTGGTAATGGAGGGTTCTGGAGGTTGGTATTGGAGGGTTCTGGATGTTGATAATGGAGGGTTCTGGATGTTTGTAATGGAGGGTTCTGGGTATTTATATTGGAGGGTTCTGGATGTTTGGTAATAGAGGATTCTGGATGTTGATAATGGAGGGCTCTGGATGTTGATAATGGAGGGTTCTGGATGTTTGTAATGGAGGGTTCTGGGTATTTATAATGGAGGGTTCTGGATGTTTGGTAATAGAGGATTCTGGATGTTGATAATGGAGGGCTCTGGATGTTGGTAATGGAGGGTTCTGGGTGTTTGTAATGGAGGGTTCTGGGTGTTTGTAATGGAGGGTTCTGGAGGTTGATAATGGAGGGCTCTGGAGGTTGGTAGTGGAGGGCTCTGGATGTTGGTAATAGAGGGTTCTGGAGGTCGATAATGGAGGGCTCTGGAGGTTGGTAGTGGAGGGCTCTGGATGTTGGTAATAGAGGGTTCTGGAGGTTGATAATGGAGGGCTCTGGATGTTGGTAATGGAGGGTTCTGGGTGTTTATAATGGAGGGTTCTGGATGTTGATAATGGAGGGCTCTGGAGGTTGGTAGTGGAGGGCTCTGGATGTTGGTAATAGAGGGTTCTGGAGGTTGATAATGGAGGGCTCTGGAGGTTGGTAGTGGAGGGCTGTGGATGTTGGTCATGGAGGGCTCTGGTTGTTGGTAATAGAGGGTTCTGGAGGTTGATAATGGAGGGCTCTGGATGTTGGTAATGGAGGTTCCGGAGGTTGTTAGTGGAGGGCTGTGGATATTGGTCATGGAATGGAATTTCCATTCACAGGAATGGAAATACTCTATTCCTGTGACTCTGGAATAAGGTTGTTTGAGGTGCAGTTGGAGGTACTTAGTACGCAAGACACTTCTAAAGCTGTGATGTATAATTATATCAGTGGGATGTTGCTTGCTGTGTGGAGACACAACATTTAAAAATAGAAGCTGTACAGTCACAGAGAATTCCCAAATGGAGAAGTCTGTGTTTGTGTCTCTGTAGTATTGCCAAACACGACAAATCTGAAAGCATTTCAAAAGCCTTATTGGAAGAGAATACAATTTCTAAACCCCTAATACATGCCCGAGAGCATCTCTCTGTGTGTATAACCTTTATCTTAAATGCTCTGTGTGATTGCACATTTAATTGAACAACCTCGGCAGTGAAGATTGTGCTGTCAAACCTTATCTGAAGCAGTTCCATTAACATGTTGTTCAGCGTTGGTTCTTACTTACAATTGTAAGTTTCCATGCAGAACACATTCGTCCGAAACTCAGACTAGAAATAGATAGAATGTGCAGTGCTGCAAATTTCCATGGCTCTGACTGTCCCCGAGGGCTTCCGCGCTACTGATCAGCAATGCTGAGATGTTAGAACAAGGTGATAGTCTCTTCCAGGACATGAGAGATCTGTGACTATCTGTCACTCTTTTCTCCACTTCACTAAGTTGTTCTCCTTAACAAAAACTTGCCAATCTCCTGTCTCGATTGATCCGCAAAATGGAGACATAAGAGATGGCAGATGCTGGAATCATTCAAAGTTCAAAGTAAGTTTATTATCAAATTACATGCACTCAGTGGCCACTCTGTTCGGTACCTCTATCTAACTAAATGCCCCTGACTGTATGTTCACAAACTTCAATATGTCGTGCATTCAGAGATGCCCTTCTGCACACCACTGTTGTAACACATGGTGCTTTGAATTACTGTTGCCTTCCTCTCAGCTTGAACCCGTCCTTCAGTTGATATTTCCATTCTGGGCAGTGGTATTTCCATACCAGGCTGAGATGCAACCGTAGAACTATCTTCAGTCAGTAGATCCAATGAACAGTGTCAATGCAAAGCTCTGTCTGTCCATCTCCCTCCACAGATGCTGCCTGACTCATTGAGTTCCTCCAACAGCTTGTTTTTGGGCAATTGACTGTACATAGAACTTAGAACATTACAGAACAATGCAGATCCTTCAGCCCACAATGTTGTAACGATCCTTTAACCCACGAGGGGCATAGTTTTAAGATGCTTGGGAATGGGTACCAAGGAGATGTCAGGGGTAAGTTTTTCACACAGAGAGTGGTGTGTGCGTGGAATGCACTGCCGGTGGTGGTGGTGGAAGCGGATACGATAGGGCCTTTTAGGTAGGTACATGGAACTTTGAAAAATAGAGGACTATGTGCTAGGGAAATTCTAGGCAGTCTCTAGAGTCGGTTACATGGTTGACACAACATTGTGGGCTGAAGGGCCTGTAATGTGCTGTAAATTTCTATGATCTATGTACTCTATGATCAAGCCAATCCTTCCGTCCCACAGAACCCTCCATTTTTCTATCATTCATGTGCCTGCTTAAGAGTCTTTTAAATGCCCTGAATGTATCTGCCCCTACCGTCACCACTGGCAGGATGTTCCACACACCCACCACTCTGTGTGTAAAAATTTTACCTCTGAGTAAGTCTGTTCACCAGGATGTTGCTGAGATTGTTAGCTTTCAGAAGACTGGGCAAGTTTAGGGTGTTTTCTCAGGAGCGCCAGAGGCTGAAGGAAAACCTGATAGAAGTAGGTAAAATTTTGAGAACATGGGCAGGGCAAACAGACAGAAATTTCATATACTGGAGTGTACATGTTTTTGTGCAAAGGGAAAAGTTTAAAGGAGATCTATCAGGCAAGTTTTTATCTATGCACAGGGAGAGTGATGGGTGTTTAGAATGGGCTGCGGTGGTGGTGGTGGCTGCAGATGTAATCGTGATGTTGAAGAGGAACATAGCACGCCAGTACCAGCGGCCCAGGTTCAATCCCCCCAGTTTGTATGTTCTTCCCAGGTACTCTGGTTTCCTCCCACAGTCCAAAGTTTGGTAGGTTAATTGGTCATTGCAAGTTGTCTCATTATTACGGTAGCTTAAATCGGGGGATTGCTGGGTGGCGTGGCTCGTAGGGCCGTATCTCAATAAATAAGATAGAATAAAATAGAACATAGAACATTACAGCACAGTACAAGCCCTTCGGCTCACAATGTTGTGATAACCTTTTCTCCTACTTTTAAGATCAATCTCACCCTTCCTTCCTACTTAAAATTCTATTTTTCTGTCATCTAAATGTCCCTGTGTTGGCGCGTGGCCAAGTGTTCAAGGCGTTGGTCTAGTGATCTAGTGAAGCCTCAGCTAAGGCCACTTAACCACACATTGCTCTGCGACGACACCGGTGCCAAGTTGTATCGGCCCTTGTCCTTCACTTGGACAACGTCGGTGGTGTGGAGAGGGGAGGCTTGCAGCTTGGGCAAATGCCAGTCTCCCATACAACCCTGCCCAGGCCTGCACCCTGGAAACTTTCCAAGGCGCAAATCCATGGTCTCTCGAGACTATAAATGTCCCTAATGTATCTGTCTACCATCGCCTCCAACTTTCCACTCTATGATTGCCACAGTTGAGATGGTCTAGATAGAGAGACAATGTTCCTATCAGTGGAAAGATCATGATGCAAAATGAGCAGGTCATTCCACGCACCCACCATTTTCTGTGTAAACAAGTACATCTGACATCCCCCTGGCCGCCTCACTACTGGAAGGATGTGGAAGCCATTGAAAGGGTGCAGAGGAGATTTATAAGGATGTTGCCTGAATTGGGGAGAATGCCTTATGAGAATAGGTTGAGTGAACTTGGCCTTTTCTCCTTGGAGTGACAGAGAATGAGAGGTGACCTGATAGAGGTGTTTAAGATGATGAGAGGCATTGATCATGTGGATAGTCAGAGGCTTTTCCCCAGGGCTGAAATGGTTGCCACAAGAGGACACAGGTTTAAGGTGCTGGGGAGTAGGTACAGAGGAGATGTTAGATGTTATGGAGAGTGGTGACTGCATGGAATGAGCATGTTGGATAACAGCCAGTAGTGACACCCCGAGAGCGGGTCCCATTCCCACAAAGTCAACGTGTAACTCCAGGTCACGGTCTTCAAAAGAACTCTGAAAGAGAAAAATAGAGATATTAAAGATGGAAATAGAGCTGTTTCCAAAGATGCAAGCAAAGGAGTCACCATTTAGTGCCATCTTGACTAAGCTCCGCCCTCCATTTCCACATCCTTCCTACATTGAGAAAACCTGAACTGAACATAATACTCCAAGTGTGGTCTAATCAGAGTTTTACAGAGCTGCAACGTTACCTCATGGTTCTCAAACTCAATCCCCCAACTGGGTAAGGCCAACCCTCCATACACCTTCTTAACCATCCTATCAACATGCTTGGCAGCTTTGAAGGATCTGATTGATGTGGACCCCAAAATCCCTTTATTCTGTCAATGATCCTGCCATTCACCCCATACTCTGCCTTTCACATTTGACATTCCAAAATGTATCTCTTCACAATTTTCTGGATTGAACTTCTCAGTTTAGCTCTCAGTGTCCCACTGTAATCTAGACTTCGACCTTCTGTACTATCCACACACTACCTACACTTCACGTCATCTGAAAACTAACTAACTCAGCCCTCTACTTCTTCATCAAAGACATTTATAATAATCACAAAATTCATAGGGAGCCACAGCAAATCCCTGTGGTGGACCACTGGTCACTGGCCTCCAGTCATCTGCTACCACACCCTGCCTTCTGTGAGCAAGCCAATTCTGAATCCAAACTGCCCTGTAACTGTGCTCTTTATGGAAGAGATTGCCAGTGATCAGTAGATTTTCAGGAATGCAACCCTTAGGGTAGTAAGGAATATGGATTAATGTAAGAAAATGGGGCAAAAGACTGGCCATAGTTCACTAAATGTCATTGCAAATACAAAAGGCCAAATGGCCTTCTCCTGCTCCTTACTTCATCCCTCACCTAACTGGTCTCACCTAGTACCTCTAGCTTGTCATCCCGCCCCTCTCCCCACCTTCTTATTCTGGCTTCTTCCCTCTTCCTTTCCAGTCCTGAGCGAGTATCTTGGTACAAACCATTGAGAGCTTATTCCTCTCCGTAGATGCTGCCTGACCTTCTGAGTTCCTTCAGCATTTTGTGTGTGTTGCTCTGGATTTCCAGCATCTGCAGCATCTCTTGTGTGGCCTTTCCCTGCTTGTTTTTGTGCTATTGCAGACAAAGCTCTGTGTGTGCCAGAGTCTCTGCGGCAGGCTTTAAGCTCTGCCTTTTCCTTCTTTCGAAGGATGTGGACTTCGCAGGCTAAGCTAATGTTTATTGCTTATCCCAGTTGCCCTTGAAAGGTTATGGTGAGCTGCCTTCTTGAATAGCTGCAGCCCTAGAGGTGTGGGTACACCAACAGAGCTGTTATGGAGGAACTTTGATGCAGGCGATGATAAACGATCAGCAATATACACTCAGTGGCCACTTCATTAGGTACCTTCTGTATCCAGTAAAATGGCCACGGTGTGTACATTCGTAGTCATCTGCTGCTGGAGCCCGTCCACTTCAAGGTTCAAAATGTTGCGCTTTCAGAGATGCTCTTCTGCACACCACTATTGTAACACATTTGAGTTACTGTCATCTTCCTGTCAGCTTGAACCAGTCTGGCCATTCTCCTCTGACCTCTCTCATTAACAAGGCATTTTCACCCACAGAACTGTCGTGTACTGGATGTTTTTTTTTCCCACAACATTCTCTTCAAACTCTAGAGCAGAGGTTCCCAACCTGGGGTACGTGGACCCTCCGGTTAATGGTAAGGTTCAGAACCCCTGATCTAGAGACTGCTGTGTGTGAAAATCCCCAGGAGATCAGCAGTTTCTGAGATACTCAAACCATCCTGTCTGGCACCAACAATCATTCCACCATCAAAGTCTCTTAATTCACACTTCTCCTCCATTCTGATGTCCAGTCTGAACCTCTCGACTATGTCTGCGTGCTTTTATGCACTGAGTTGCTGTCACACGACTGGCTGATTCGATATTTGTGGGTGTACAGGTGTACCTAATAAAGTGGCTACTGAGCATATGGAACAAGCTACCAGAGGAGGTGGGCCAGGTACGATATTGAACCGACAGCGACTCAGTCTGGCAAGATATGACGGAGTCCACTTGCTGAGGGATGGAACGTCACATCTCCAGCTTGCTGCTGACACAGAGGTGGTCCACACTCTGAGCCATGTAGGTGGAAGCAGTAACTACAGAGAGATTACAGTGTAAGCATATGGTCAATAGGAATTAGAGACAAAAGCAGCCAGAACTGAGCATTTCTGTAAAATGCTGATAACTGGAAGCAAAGAAAGTTGTCAGAGACTTGGGGTACAAAGATTGCTGAACCTCATACAGTTTGGCAGCTCCATCCGACTGGAGTGTCGCGATTAGCGCAACACTTCACAGCACCCAGCTGTAAAGTTGGCATTCAACTCCCACCACTGTCTGTACGGAGTTTGTACATTCTCCCGTGACCACGTGGTTTCCTCCCACATTCTGTAATCTTCAGGCCATGCCACTCAGGGACATGTGCTTGTATAATTGTGTGACTGTATGTGCTATTGTAACTGTTGTAACCATATGCTGTGTATAACTATGAAGTCATAGAGAACTACAGCACAGGCCCTTCAGCCCATCTAGTCCATGCTGAACTATTATTCTGCCTAGTCCCACTGACCTGCAACTAGACCATAGCCCTCCATGTAAATAACACATTTGTGACTGTTTCTACTGTGTTTTGCACCTTGGCCCCGGAAAACTAATGTTTCATTTAGCTGTATGCACATGTACAGTTGAACGACAATTAAACCTGAACGTGAAAAAGCATTCTGCATCCTGGTGATGAAAACGAATCCTCTTTGCTACTGCATCTTTCTCAATCAAATAGCAGCTATTCCTGTTCTGCTTCACTTGAATGATAAATCTGTTTTTTCCATGTTGGTGGGGATAACAGGCAGCATATGCTGGCCACTTAATGAACAAACAATCTGTTGACAAGCCTAATGCACGGGAAGAGAACACTTACTGTAGTCTCTCGTGCCTGTTCTTTGAAGGAGCACTTCAGTCAGTCCAGTCCTCTCTTCAGTTCTGACAACCTTGCAATTTCCCCTTTAAATTGAATTGAAGTAGTTAAGTAAATCTGGAATGAAAGTGTTGTTTTGTTAATGTTGACCATGGAGCTGTCGTGCTGCAGATGCAACACTACTGTAGACCATAAAACATAGGCGTAGAATCAGGCCATTTTGCCCATCGAGTGTGTTCTGCCATTCCATCATGGCTAATTTATTATCCCTCTCTACCCCTTTCCCCTGCCTTCTCCCCGTGATCTTTAACACCCTTACTAATCCAGAAGCTATCAATCTCTGCTTCAAATCATTTGTCCTCCACAGCCGTCTGTAGCAATGAATTCCATTAGTTCACGCTCTGGCTTTACCCTGCATGTGACTCCAGACTCAATAAGGTGGTTGACTTTTAACAAAAGTCAGCAGGTTATGTTGCAACTTCATAAACTCTGGTTCAGCTGCATCTGGAGGATTGTGTACAGTTCTGGAGCCCCACTATAGGAAGGATGTTGAGGCTTTAGAGAGGGTGCAGAAGAGGTTTACCAGGATACTGCCTGGTTTAGAGGGCATGTGCTATTATGAGAGGCTGGACAAACATGGGCTGTTTTCTCTGGAGTGCCAGAGGCTGAGGGGAGATTTGATAGAGGTTTACAAGATTATGAGAGGCATAGGTGAGTAGACAGGGAGTATCTGGTTTTGTAGAGTAGAAATGTCTAATACTAGAGGGCATGCATTGCAGGCAAGAGGGGTAGGTTTAAGGAGGATGTGAGGGTAAGTTTTTAACTCAGAGAATGGTGGATGCCTGTGATGGTGGTACAGGCAAATCCATTAGAAGCTTTTAAGAGACGTTTGCACAGGCACATTGATGTGAGGAAGATGGAGGGATATGGACGTGGTGGATGTAGGAGTGATTGGGTGTTTTTGATTTGCTTTTTAGCTTGTTCGGCACAACATTGTGGGCTGAATGGCCTGTTCCTGTGCCGTACTGTTCTAAATCCCCTCTGTCCAGAGGCTGGTGGGGTTAGGAGATAGATGTGTCACAGTCAATGGTAAATTGGTACATTAGTTTGTTATTGTCACATGTACTGAGGTACAGTGAAAATGTTGTTTTGCATACTATTCATACAGATTGCAAAGATACACCAGTTAGTATGTTAATTGGACAGTGCTGGCTAGCTTAGCTGGAAGGGCCTGTCACCGTGCTGTATCTCAATAACTAAATAGACAGATAGACTGATTGATTGATTGATAAATAAATCTCATTTCCTTACAACAGCGGATTGTGATAGAACAGGAGTGGTGAATCTGTGGAATTTGTTGCCACAGCCAACAGGACACCAGGTCACTGAGTGTATGTAAGGTAGAGGTTGGTAGATTCTTGATAGGTCAGGGCATGAAGGGTTAAGGGGAGAAGGCAGGAGAATGGGAATGCAAAGGAAGTGGATCAGCCATGATCAAATGGTGGGCTGACTTGCCTAATTCTGCTCCAATGTCTTTTGGTCTTAAAACAATAACAGAAAGCAGAATGAAGTGTTACAGCTGCCAAGAAAGTGTCGTGCATGTAGACAATAAAGTGCAAAGCTATAACAATGTAACTTGTGAGGTCAAAGAGTTGATGTATCTAGAAAGGATTCATCTACATTCCGTCCGCCAGAACAATTGGGATATTCCAGTGGCCAGTCATTTTAATTCCACTTCCCATTCCCAGTCCAATATGTCCATCCATGGCCTCCTCCACTGCTGTGATAAGGCCAAACTTAGATTGGAGGAAGAACACTTTATACTCCGTTTGGGTAGCCTCCAAACTGATGGCATGAGCATCAATTCCTCAAACTTCTGGTAATGCCTCCCTCCCCTTATCATTTTCCATCCCCTTTTCCCTCTTTCATGTTATCTCCATACCCGCCTGTCACCTCCTTCTGGTGAATGGGGTGGGAGGGGGCTTTGATTATTCTGTCTGCTTCACTGAGGCAGCGAGAAGTGCAGACAGAGTCGAATGAGGAGAGGCCGGTTTCTGTGATACGCTGAGCCATGTCCACAACTCTCTACAGTTTATTGTGGTCTGGGCAGAGCAGTTGTCATACCAAACCTTGATGCACCCTGACAGAATGCTGCCTATGGTGTATTGATAATAATTGGCTTCACATTCTATGAACAATTATATACAACGCATTAGTGAGGTTATTCGAAGTGTCTGAAGATCAAAGCAGAAGGTGGTTGGACCACCAGGACCTCGGCTCTGACGTTCTGGGCAATGATGCATGACTCCATGTACTCTGTCTGTCCTTACCATGGCCTTGGTAAAGCAGCCAACATGTCCTCTAGTTCAGGCAGCGTCCTGGTGAACTTCATCTGCATCCTTTGCAAAGCTTTTACATCCTTCCATTCATGGGGTGAATAGAATGCAGTTACTCCCGATGTGGCCTAACTAAAGTTTTATAAAACTACAACATAACTTCCAAACTGTTGAACTCAATGTCTCAACTTAGACAAATCAAGTACGCCATATATCTTCTTTACCGTCGGATCAACTTTTGTAGCTTCTCTAATGAGCTGTTTACGTGGACCCACAAGATCTTTCTATACTTAATACAGTTAAGGGTCCATAAATCCATAAGACATGGGAGCAGAATTAGGCCATTCGGCCCATTGAGTCTGTTCTGCCATTCCATCAAGGCTGGTTTATTATCCCTCCTAATCCCATTTTCCTGCCTTTACCTTGTAATCTTTGATGCCCTGACTAATCAAGAAACTATCAGTCTCTGCTTTAAATATGACCTGGCTTCCACAGCTGTCTGTGGCATTGAATTCCATAAATTCTGCAAACTGCTCACCTCTGTTCTGAGGGGACATTTTGCTATTCTGAGGCCGTGCCCTCTGGTCCTCGACTCACCCACTACAGGAAAAATTCTCACCACATCCACTTCATCTAGGCCTTCCAATATTCAATAGGTTTCACTCATCCCTTAACATTTTCTGTTGAGGTGCCTCACCTCACACTAGGCTTGGTTAGAAGCAGCCAGAGCAATCTCCTCCACCATTTCATTCGTTCATGGTGATATAAAACTTTCACAGGACTGTATGTTATTCTAATGAATATGGAACAGGCAGAGTGCCCTTGCCAATCACAGATTTATTCCAGATTCTTTCTAAGAGGCTGCTATTGAAGCACGGTTGGCCGACAACCCATTGCTTCCATGACATCTGCTCATGTTCACTTTTGCAGAGAAAATGCTTTCCAGATGGGGTCTCATGAGGTAAATGATTAAAAGATGGTAGTTTGCGATACAAATTGGATTAAAATAAAATTAGTTTAATATAAGTAGAATACAGTTACAATAATCCCCACAAAGCATATTTCATCATAAACCTACTGAAAGATTAGTAACAAGAATTATTAGTTTTACTTGTCACATGCTTAGCGAAACGTCCAGTGAAACCGCATCGTTCTGTGTCTATTCAAATCAGTGACGACTGGCCGGGGGACATTCACACTTCCTGTCCCAACGCTGCATGCCCACAGTTTACTAACCCAAAGCAGTGCACCTTTTGGAATGTGGGAGGAACGGAGCAATGGAGGACACCCAGGCGGTCATGAGGAGAGAATGTACTAATGTCCTTACAGGCAGCAGTGGGATTTGAATTGTGATCTTACAGCCAGCCGGCTGCTGTAAGATGTTATGATAAAAGTTATGCTACCCTGCCACCCCTATTGTAAGGATTATATCGCTTTACGGAGTGTTTATAGGTGCACTATGACCATAAGGTGCAGGAGCAAAATTAGGCCATTCAGCCCATTGAGTCTGCTCTGCTGTTCCTTCATTTATTATCCCTCTCAACCCCATTCTGCTGCCTTCTCCCCATAACCTTTGACACCTTGACTAATCAAGAATCTATAAACTTCTGCATTAAATATGCCCAATAACTTGGCTTCCACAGATTTACCACCCACTGGCTAAAGACAATTCTATTCTAAACGATGTCCTTCTATTCTGAGGCGGTGTCCTCTGGACTTAGCCTCCCCCACTAAAGGAAACACTCTGTCCACATCCACTCTATCCTGGCCTTTCAATATTCGATAGCTTTCAATGAGATCCCCCCTCATTCCTCTAAACTCCAGAAACATCAAACGCTCCTCACAGATTTCATTCGCCTCCTCTGGACCCTCTCCAATGCCAGCACATCCTTTCTTAGATAAAGGGCCCAAAACTACACGCAGAACTCCAAAGTGTTCAGCGAAGGTATGCCAGGGTTCTGAGTCCAGGCACTGAGGGTATGAGGGAGTCCATGGAGGAAGGAATGTGGGAGGGTGCTGAGATTGTGGGGTTGGGGGGAGGGATAGGTGATAGTGGAGTTGACAAAGCATTCAACACCAGCATTAGAATCAAATAAAGGAGTCAATTTTTATTGTTTATTTATTTATTATTATTGTTTCTTTTTTCATGGTATTTGCACAGCTTGGTGTCTTTTTCACATTGGTTGTTTGTCTGACCTGTTGAGTGCAGTTTTTCATTAATTCTACTGAGTATGCCCACAAGAAAATGAGTCTCCGGATTGTATATGGTGCCACTTATGTACTTTGATAATGAATTTAGTTTGAACTTTGAGTAAGTTGCATGTACCTATCAGCACTGAGCTCTGCCCCAGTTTAGCCTGTCTCTTTGCCATTGTGAGTGAATTCATAGAACCTCATTTCACAGTAAGCACCACTGACTGTTGTGGGATTATATTCTGTAAAGAAACCAAACCACAACAAAATTCAAACACAAGAAATTCTGCAGAGCTGGAAGTCTTGAGTTACCATGGGGCGCCACAGTAGTGTTGTGGTAAGCACAATGCCATTACAGCTTGGATGTTCCTCCGCTGTCTGTAAGGAGTTTGCATGTTCTCCCCATGACCGCGTGCTTTCCTACGGGTGCTCCGGAGTCCTCTCACAGTTCAAGGTGTATCAGTTAGTGGGCTAATTGGTCATTGCTGGGCAGGGTGGCTTGCTGGGCTGGAATTGTCTGCTCTGCGCTGCATCTCTGAATAATAAAAAAATGAAGTGTAGAAGACAAAATTTAGCAGTGTGCCAGGATTCTCAAGGAAATTATTTTCTGCTGATTTTGAGAAAGCTCTCGTCTGTGCTGATTCTGAACTGAGACCAAAAAACTAAAGCAGCTGGTGTACTGATTAGCATATCGTCTATACAAAGCATGTTTAGACATTCAAAAAGTAAGCAGACTTGAGATATGATTTAATTATTAATTATTCCATTAAATTTCTGATATTTATTCAATATAATAAGGACATGTTTTAAATTTACAGCCTAGGTGGCAAAAGATTGGGTACAGAATTTATTTATTTATTTGTCTAAATATCTCAGAACCCTCACCCGCATTGACTGAAGTTCTCATCTACGCTGGCCCCAATTTCTTGTTCAACCCATATCCCTCTCAAACCACCCCTCCATGTACCTGTCCAAGTGTTTTCTGAGTGATATTATTGTACCTGCCTGCCCCACTTCCTCTGGCAACTCGTTCCATGTACTCACCACCCTCTGGGTGAAAACGTTGTCCCTCAGGTCCCTTTTAAATCTTGCGCCTCACACCCTAAACCTATGCCCCTACTTCTGCACTCCTCTATCTTGAGGAAAAGGCTTTTTACCTTACAGATTATTTAAACCTCATAATTTTAAGAGATTACTTAAGGTTGTTATAGCCGGGGTTGGTAGTGGGGATAAGTTCCCACTACATATTAAACGTTCCCAATGGTGTGTGTCTCAAATAGACTCTGACAACCAAGTCCAGCTCCTGGCCTTCACGTGTGGCCTAGCTACTAAGTCCAACGGAGCTGTTTCTACTGACAGGAGAAGGGGCGAAGGTGGGTCCTGGCACCTTAAAACCAGTCGCTTTGGACAGATGGAGCTCATCAGCCACATTTGCAGCTCATCTAGGAGAAGGAAAACTGGTCTCATTTCACCACTGCCTTGTGGCTAAACCCACTCATGGGGAAGGCTTTGGGAGTAAACCCTGAGGGAAAAATCCCAAGCTGGAGTCCCTAAGGCAGTCTTATGTTCAATTCAACACTGACTGGCAACTCCTGCAGCGCAGCTTGTGCCAATCTGTACCGGTCTCTGCTATTCCTTCCGATTCATCAGCCATGTGGGCTACGTGGACATCAGCTTGCTCTCTGTATCGTACTGCCTTGGCTTGCATATCACATAGGTAGCTGGGACGCAACGTCAATGGTCAACCCCAACCAATAGAGGGCCTCAATTTTAATCATTTCCACAAGGCCACTTTTCACTCTTCTACATTCTCAGGAAAAAGAAACCAGCCAGGCCTCACTTTCATTATAACTCAGACCCTGTAGTTCTGTACTCATTCTAGTTTAACAATATTCAGTCATTTATTAATCACATGTACACTAGTGTTGGGGCTGCTTCTTTTCACATTATATGTCAACAATTTGGATGGTGGGCAACACTCACAAAATGCTGGAGGAACTCAGCAGGCCAGGCAGCATCTAGGAAAAGAGAATTGTCATCGTTTTGAGCCGAGACCCTGCAGCAGGTTTCAGCCCAAAACTTCGACTGTACTCTTTTCCATAGATGCTGCCTGACCTGCTGAGTTCCTCCAGCATTTTGTGAGTGTTACTCGGATCTCTAGCATTGGCAGATTTTCTCTTGTTTGCGATTTGGATGGCAGAATTGATGGATTTGTGGCCAAATTTGTAGATGATGTGAAGATAGGTGGAGGGACAGGTGGTGCTGATGAAGTAGGGAGTCTGCAAAAGGGCCTAGATTGGGAGAATGGGCAAAGAAGTGGCAGATGGAATGTAGTGTAGGGAAGTGTATGGTCATGCACTTTGATAGAAGGAATAAAGACATACACTTAATAAACAGAGAGAAAATTCAACATTCTTTTGTGCAAAGGGATCTGAGAGTCCTTGTGCAGTGTTCCCTACAGGTTGAGTTGGTGGTAAGGATGCAAATGCATTCATTTCAAGAGGACTGTATTATAAGAGCGCTGATGTAATGCTGTGGCTATATAAAGTATTGGTCAGACTGCACTTGGAATATTGTGAGCAGTTCTGCGCCCCTTATCACAAATGCGTCTGCATTGGAGAGAATCCATTCACGAGAATGATGCTCAGAGTGAAATGGTTAGTGTATGAGGACTGTTTAATGGCACTGGGTACTCACTGCAGTTTATCAAATATTGAAAGGCCTAGATAGAATGGACATGGAGAGGATGCATGAGTCTCGGACCAGAGGGCACAGTCTTAGAATAGAGGAACCTATTTAGAACAGAGATGTGGAGAAATTTCAGAGGGTGGTGAATCTGTGGAATTCACTGCTACGAATGGCTGTGAAGGTCAAGTCATTGGGTATATTTTCCCATCGGGTATTTAGGTTTTTGATTAGTCAGGGTGTCAAAGGTTATGGGGAGAAAGCAGGAGAAAGGGGTTGGGAGAGAAAATAAATCAGCCATGATGGAATGGTGGAACAGACATGGGCCAAATGGTTTAATTCTACTCCTTTGTGTCATGGTCTTATGGTTTAAGTGTGAGAAGATGCTGTTACTGGAAATCTGCAGTGAGGTTAGAAAATGCTGGAGGGAATCAGGCAGCAACTATGGAGAGTGAAACAGGAAAGGATTGCTTCAAATGCCAAGTGATTTCAGATACTTATAGCAGTTCATTTAAGCTTGTGAACTGCGGTGTCATGATAACATAGCAGTTAGTGGAATGATATTACAGTGCCAGTGATTTGGGTTCAAGTCCTGCTGCTGTCTATGTTCACCCTGTGACCACGTGGATTTCCTCTGGCTCATCTGGTTTTCTCCCATATTCTAAAGGCGTACGAGTTAGTAATGGTTAGTAAATTCTGGGCGTGCTGTGTTGCCGCCGGAATCTGGTCGACACTTTTGGGTTGCTTCCATCCTTGGACTCTGCTGGCTGTTGACACAAACAACGCATTTTACTGAATACTTTGATGTTTTGATATACTGTACATCTGACATGTGAAAGCTGATCTTAAACCTTAAGGCTCAAAACTGAAAGTTTTGAACTTCACCTATGAACGTAAAGTTTGCTGAGCCTGTGAATAGGGAGGTTGGTGCCGGTTATGACATGAAGAATCTTGAAGTCATACAGCACGAAACAGGCCCTTCAGCCTATCCTAACCATGCTGACTTGTTGGAATTTTGATGAACAGTAATAAGAGATGCAACACGGTTTAATATAAGTTATCACTCAGGTGCAATGAACTTAATGAATTCACGTTTTAAGGACAAGATCCTTAACAGTGTTGTTGAGCAGAGAGATCCTGGGGTGCAAGTTTATAGCTCCCTGAAAGTGGCAATGCAAGTAGGTAGGGTGGTTAAGAAGGTGTGTGGCATGCTTGGCTTTTTCAGTCCATAAGACCTTTAAACACAGGAGCAACATTAGGCTATTCGGTCCATTAAATCTGTTCGACTATTTTGTCATGGCTGATCCATTTCCCTCTCAGCTCCATTCTTCCACCCCCTCCCCAAATCTTCCCTGGTCTGACTAATCATGAATCTATCACCCTCCATCTTAAATCACCCAGTCACCTGAATTCCACAGATTCACACCCACTGGCTAAAGAAATTTCTCCTCATTTCTGTTCTATGTGGATGTCCCTCCATTCTGAGTCTATGCCCTCTGGTTCTAGACTCCCTTGATACAGGAAACATCCTCTCCACATCTGCTATATCGAGGCTTTTCAATATTCGATGGGTTTCAATGAGATCCCCCCTCATTCTTCTAAATTGCAGTGAGTAAAGGCCCAGAACCTTCAATCACTCCTTGTATGATAATGCTTTTATTCCCAGAATCACTTGTAAGCTTCCTCTGAACCCCTTCTAATGTCAGCATATCTGTTCTAAAACAAGAGGCCCAAAACTTCTCACAATCCTTCGAGTAAGGCCTCACCTGTGCCTTATAAAGCCTCAGCATTACATCCTTGCTTTTATATTCTAGTCCTCTTGAAGTGAATGCTTACATTGCATTTGCCCTCCTCACCACTGATTCAACCAGCAAATTAACCGTTAGGGAATTCTGCATGAGGACGCTCAAATAATTTTGCACCTCAGATTTTTGAATGTTCTCCCTGTTTAGAAAATAGTCTATGCTTTTATTCCTTCTACCAAAATGCATGCCTTCCACTTCCCAACACTATATTCCATCTGCAACCTCTTTACCCGTTCTCCTAATCTGTCTAAGTCCTTCTGCAGCCTTCCTGCTTCCTCAACACTGCCTGCCCCTCTGCCTATCTTCACATTGTCCACAAAGTTGGCTGCAAGCCCATCAATTTTATCATTCAAACCACTGATATTAGTCAAGGCAATGAATTCTAAAGTCAGGAGGTTATGTTGCAGCTTTGTGAAATCTCTGGCCACATCTAGAGTATTGCATACACTTCTGGACACCCCATATAGCAAAGACGTCGCGGCTTGGAGAAGGTGGAGAAGAGGCTTACCAGGATGATGCCTGGATTAGAGGGCGTGTGCTGTAACGAGAGGTTGGTCAGACTTGGGTTGCTTTCTCGGGAGCGGCAGAGGCTGAGGGGAGATCCCATAGAGGTTTGTAAGGTATAGACGGAGGAGACAGACAATATCTTTTTCCCAGGGTTGAAATGTCTGATGCCAGAGGACATGTATTCAAGGTGAAAGCAGTAATTTTAAAGGAGGTGTGAGCGGTATGTTTCTTTACACAGAGAGTGGTGGGTGCCTGGAATGTGCTGCCTGGGTGCTGGTAGAGACAGGAACATCAGATATTTTTAAGAGACGTTTAGACAGGCACATGGATGTGAGGAAAATGGAAGGATATGGACGTGGTGTAGTTTAGTTGACCGTTTAATTGTTTCAGCACAACATTGTGGGCTGAAGGGCCTGTACTTGTGCCGTACTGTTTATTTATTTGTTTGCTTGCTTATTTTTATTGTTTCCACAGTTTGTTTTTTTACTCTCTGCACATTGGGTGTTTGGTAGTTTCCTTTATTTTAATGGATTCTATTTGTTTTTTGTTTTGTGGCTGCCTGTAAGGAGACAAATCTCAAGGTTGTACACAGCGCACATTTTTTGATAACAAGTGTGCTTTGAACTTGGAATTGTTCTGTGTTCTGTGTGATGCTAGTGTGGTGTTTCAGCAAAGAATTAACCTGCTCTCTCCATTTCCTTCTCGCCCAGGATCCCGACTCCGCCAGGAGGACTACCCGCCCCGCATCGCAGAACACCCCTCCGACCTGATCGTCTCCAAGGGGGAGCCGGCCACGCTGAACTGCAAGGCAGAGGGGAAGCCGAGCCCCACCATCGAGTGGTACAAGGATGGGGAGCGGGTGGAGACGGACAAGGACGACTCCCGCTCCCACCGCATGCTGCTGCCCAGCGGCTCCCTGTTCTTCCTGCGCATCGTCCACGGGCGCCGGAGCAAGCCGGATGAGGGCAGCTACGTCTGCGTGGCCAGGAACTACCTGGGGGAGGCCGTCAGCCACAATGCCTCGCTGGAGGTGGCCTGTGAGTATCTTCCCGTTATCTGCCATTGGTTGAAAGCATTGTGTGTTCCTCTGTGTGCAATATGAGACTCTACATTGTTGGATTATAATGTTTTTTTGCTCTCTGTGTACGGGTTGCTTGGCTGCTTTGTTGCACAAACTTCTTGATAAACTTGGGAAGTTGTAAAATCAGAAGTACCTACCTTGGGTGTTATCCTAGATTCAGACTTGAATTTTAAATCCCACATAAAGTGACCAGAGCAGCATTTCTACACTTGGGAAATACTGCAAAGGTATGTCTGTTTCTGTCACGTGATGATGCTGAAAATCTAATTCATGCTTGTACATGGAATAGACTAGATTACTACAATACACTTTTTACTGGCCTTCCAAAGCAATCTATTGACAAACTTCAACTCATTTAGAACGCCATTGCCAGACCGTTAACTAAAACCAGGAAGAGGGAACATATCACTCCTGTACGAGCTACTTTGTGTTGGCTTCCTGTATCTTTTAGACTTGACTTCAAAGTTCTCTCCCTTGTTTTCAAAGCTTTCAATGGTGGGGGATGGGAGTACATCCCTGGAATCGTTTCTGTTCTAGAATCCTTCTTCAAACTCTCAGTTCTCCTTTGACAGGTCTTTTTCTCTTTTGGTTTCATGTTTATTTTTAGTTTTTAATTTATTTTCATATTTGCACTTTATCCCATTGAAAAGCACCTTGAACGACAGCACCTTGCCCCTTAAGTACAGTTCTTGTTCTTGCTATTAGTATTGTTATTATCCTCCCTTGCTGCCCAGTGCAGTGTACATTCAGCAATGTCTGTGGACATGGTCAGCCCCTAGTTCTCACTGCTGACATTAACTTGAGGATCTTCTCTGCCCCACCTCTCCTGTAGATTTTGGCAGGGATTTCCGACAGTATGTGGAAATATATTTCCAGTGGATTCTTGGTCTGTAGCTACAGGGGCATCTATCTACCTCAGGGGTTTCTGTGACTGTGTCTGTATCTACGGGACGTCCATGCTTGTGCAGAAAGGAGTACGCCAGTTTCTACGGGGTTCTCTTTGCATCGGTATCTGTAGGTGACTGAGCCTGTTTTGAGGCCCTCTGGTTCTGTATCTGTATTTAAAAGAATTTCTGCCAGATTACCAATGTTGCTGTGTCAGTACCTAGAGTGCTTCTAGAGGTACAATGCTTCTGTAGGAATATGCCTATACATTGGTTCTAAGAGTGTTATCTGTACTTGATGTACATATAGGTTCAGGGCCCTATCTGTAGGTACACTGGCTCTAAAGGTGCCTCTGTACATACAGTGGTTCCAGGGTTCTATCAGTAAGAGAGCCCTCTGGTTATTGCGAGATTCCTCAGAGTAGTCTCTGAGCAAGGCAGAGTCTTGTAATGGGAGGTGAAATGAATTCTTCTCCTCAACCTCTGATAGAACATTACAGCACGGTGCAGGCCATTCAGCCCGCGATCTTGTGCTGACCTTTTAACGTACTCGAAGATCAATCTGATTGTTCCCTTCCAGATATCCATTCATTTTTCTATCATCCATGTGCCTATCGAAGAAGTTCTTAAATGTCCATGAATTTTCTGTCTGTACCATCCTTGGCTAAGCGTTCTGTGCACCCACAATCTCTGTGTAAAACACCTACCTCTGATATCCCTCTTATATTTTCTACCAATCACCTTAAAATTAGCCATCTCAGTCCTGAGAAGAAAATCTCTGGGTGTCCACTCAACCTATGTCTCTTATCTTCTTGTAAACCCCTGTCAATTCACCTGTAAAAGAAAAAAGTATTTTTTTGTTTTGAACAAAAACCTTAGATAGGGAAGTCGGGGAATACTTTCACAAGCTGATTGCAGCACAGCAGATTGTGTTGTAAATGCACATTTTTATTCGTTAATTTATTTGTTGTAATATTAATTTATGTGTTATGTGTGTGTGTTATAGATACTGTGTTGTGCACCTTGGTCTGGAGGTATGTTACTTTGTCTGAATGTATATGTTTGTGCATTATCTGCAGCAGAACATAGAAAACCTATAGCCGTCCATGATACTGTGCTGAACACGTACTTAATTTAGAAATTACCTGGGTTACCCATAGCCCTCTATTTTTCTGAGCTTCATATACCTGTCCAGGAGCCTCTTAAAAGACTCTATTGTATCCGCCTCCACCACCATCGCCGGCAGCCCATTCCACGCACTCACCACTCTGTATAAGAAACTTATCCCTGACATCTCCTCTATACCTACTTCCAAACACCTTAAAGCTATGACTTCTTGTGTTAGCCATTTCAGCCCTGGGAAAAAGCCTCTGACTATCTGCATTATCAATGCCTCTCATCATCTTATACACCTCTACCAAGTCACTTCTCATCCTCTGTCGCTGTAAGGAGAAAAGGCCAAGTTCACTCAACCTGTTTTCATAAGCCATGCTCCCCAATCCAGGCAACATCCTTGTAAATCTCCTCTGCACTCTTTCTATAGTTTTCACATCCTTCCTGTAGTGAGGTGACCAGAACTGAGCACAGTACTCCACATGGGGTCTGATCAGGGTCCTATATAGCTGCAACATTACCTCCCGGTTCCTAAACTCAATCCCACGGTTGAAGAAGGCCAATACACTATATGCCTTCTTAACCACAGAGTCAATCTGCGCAGCAGCTTTAAGTGTCCTATGGACTTGGACCCCAAGATCCTTCTGATCCTCCACACTGCCAAGAGTCTTACCATTAATACTATATTCTGCCATCATATTTGACGTATCAAATGAACCACTTCACACTTATCTGGGTTGACCGTCATCTGCCACTTCTCATCCCAGTTTTGCAACCTATTGATGTCCTGCTGTAACCTCTGACAGCCCTCCATACTATCCACAACACCTCCAACTTTTGTGTCATCAGCAAATTTACTAACCCATCCCTCCACTTCCTCATCCAGGTCATTTATAAAAATCACGAAGAGTAGGGTTCCCAGAACAGATCCCTGAGGTACTCCACTGGTCACCAACCTCCATGCAGAATATGATCCGTCTATAACCACTCTTTGCCTTCTGTGACAAGCTAGTTCTGGATCCACAAAGCAAGGTCCCCTTGGATCCCATGTTTCCTTACTTTCTCATTAAGCCTTGCTTGGGGTACCTTGTTAAATGCCTTGCTGAAATCCATAAACACTACATCTACTGCTCTACCTTCATCAATGTATTTAGTCACATCCTCAAAAAATTCAATCAGGCACAACCTGACCTTGCAAAATCATGCTGACTATTTCTTATCATGTTATGCCTCTCCAAATGTTCATAAATCCTGCCTCTCAAGATCTTCTCCATCAACTTACCAACCACTGAAGTAAGACTCACCCATCTATAATTTCCTGAGCTATCTCTACTCCATTTCTTGAATAAGGGAACAATATCTGCAACCCTCCAATCCTCCGGAACCTCTCCCGTCCCAGTTGATGATGCAAAGATCATCGCCAGAGGCTCAGCAATCTCCTCCCTCACCCCCCACAGTAGCCTGGGGTACATCTCATCCGGTCCTGGTGACTTAACCAACTTGATACTTTCCAAAATCTCCAGCACAACCTCTTTCTTAATATCTACATGCCTCAACTTTTCAGTCTGCTGTAAATCATCACTACAATCGCCAAGATCCTTTTCTGTAGTGAATGCTGAAGCAAAGTATTCATTAAGTACCTCTGCTATCTCCTCCGGTTCCTTACTCACTTTTCCATTGTCACACTTGATTGGTCCTATTCTCTCATGCCTTATCCTCTTGTTCTTCACCTACTTGTTGAATGCTTGGGCTTTCTTCAATCCAGCTCACCAAGGCCTCTCTTGGCCCCTTCTGGCTCTCCTAATTTCATTCTTAAGCTCTGTCTTAAGCTCTAATTCTTAAGCTATTCTGTTTGGTGGTATATATTTGTGGTATACATGTGTGTATTTCTGTACTGTGTTGTGTACCTTGGTCTGGAGGGACGCTATTCTGTTTGGCGGTATATATTTGTGGTATACATGTGTGTATTTCTGTATTGTGTTGTGCACCTTGGTCTGGAGGACATTGTTTCGTTTCGCAGTACACATGAGTGTGGTTGATGACAATAAACTAAACTTGAACTTGACATCTGACTTTGACACCTAATTGTCTTGGAGCCTCTACCTCACATCTAGAGTGATCCGAGGTGAAACTGGCAATGTCGACACAACTGTGCATGTTCCTCTTGCTCCAGTTCCCCTCCCACACCCCAGTGAGGTGAATGGCCGTTGTTAGTTGCCCTCTAATGACAGAAAGGTTCAAAGAAGAGTTGTTGGGCATGTGTGAGAGTGAATGGGTTAGGAGAATTCTGGAAATAAGGACAGAGTGAACGGGATTGATGGGGGTGCTCCTGACAATTCATGGGCCAAATGCTCTCCTTTGTTGTTATAAATTAAGAACAAATTAAATTAATAGGATATTTTTGCATAAACCTAAGGCAAATAAATTAGTTTTAACTGTTTTGTAACGTGTTCATTTTCTAAAATACCTTGATAAAGTAAACATCCCCTAACACCACAAAACAGAAAAATTACTTCAGGAGAGACTGGAGTAAAGTAGAAAAGGTACAGAAACAATCTAGCCGGGACAGGATTGCTTGAGTTACTGGGAGAGTTTGGACAGACTGGGACTGTTTGTGCCAGGGTGAAGGAGGCTGAGAGCTGACTTAATAGGCATTTAGAAAATCACAGTGGGCGCGGAGAAGATGGAGATTCATACTATTTTTCCAATAGTTCAAAGTTCAACCAACCAGTCTACAAAGGACAACAAATTGTGCAGATACAAAAAAAAACAAAATAATTATAATGTAATTCAGTGATAAATATTGAGAGCATAATAGATATTGTAGAGTCCTTGAAAATGAGTCAGAAGTTTGTGGAATCAGTTCAGAGTTGAGGTGAGTGAAGTTATCCACACTGGTTCAAGAGCCTGAGGGTTGAGGGGCAATAACTGTTGGTATGGGACCTAAGGCTCCGATATCTTTTTCCTGAGAGAAATAGTAAGAAGAGAGCATGTGCTGGATGGTGGCAGCATAGAATTATATGAGAAAAAAAAGTTAAAGGGAACTTCAAAAGGTGGGATCCATCGTTAAGGACCCCCATCATCCAAGACATGTCCTCTTCTCATTGCTACCACCAGGGAGGAGGTACAAGAGCCTGAAGATAATACACTGAGCAATTCAGGAGTGTCATCTTCCCCTCTACCATTAGATTTCCGAATGAACACTAAACCCATGAACACTACCTCCCAACTTATTTTGCACTCTTTACTTAATTTGACTTTTGAATGTGAGTTTATGTAAAATATAGTATCAGAACTAGAATATATATGCATATATTTGTAACAACAAATTTCACGACATAGGACAGTGATATTAAACCTGACTCTGATTCTGAAATTTTTTGACACAGAGGGTGGAGTTTTATGTAAAACTGACAGCCAGATGTGGTGATGGAGACAGGAGCAATTGGAACACTGAGGAAACATTTGGACAAGTACATGGATAGAAAGGGTTGAAAATTACATGGTCTCAAGGCAGGCAGGAGAGTCAACTTGGTTAGCATGGAGAAGATGGGCTAAAGAGCCTGTTTTCATGCTATATTACTCTATGACAGTACCAGTATTATGTATTTTGTATGTAACTCATATCACAATTACAACAAACTAAAATAATCAGATTCCAAAATAAATAAAAATCCAATAAACAATTAAAATAAAACACAATCAAACCAGAGATTAAATGAACATATAATAATTAATGAATATTTAATTAATTTGTAGCTAATGTGTCCAGATAGTGAACTTAGATTCCAAATTACATTCAATATCAAATGTTTAATTGATGTTTTATTAATTTGTTTCGTTATGTTGCCAGGTGACGGCTGTCGATTTGTTTATAACTTTAATTATGAATTTTACTGCTGGAACGTTGTCAGGACACTGTGGATCTGTCAGCGTGTGTGACTGATGATGTTTCCTGTGAGGTTTCTGTCAGCAAGATATTCAAATGTTGGCCATTATTTCAAAAAAACATTTATTATCATTTATAAAAATTAAAATGTGTTTATGTTAAATTATGTTAAAATTCATCTGTACCCTCTAATTTTAAATTAGATATTTATGTTAGTTGTGTGGAATCACATGAGCAAGAACTATATCTTAGCTCAGAAAAATTAACATTTTCTGTCAGTTGTTGAAACATACAAAATTTGTACGGTGCTTGGCGTGGCATTTACGTTGCTAGAGTAACACACACAAAATTCTGAAGGAACTCAGCAGGTCAGGCAGCTTATATGGAGCCAACATAATCAAAGACTGCTCATCATCCTAGGTGTTCTTTCTTCTTGCCCCCCCAGCTGGGCAGACACTACGAAGCCCTGAAAGCAAGTCAAATTCAAAATAAAGTTTATTATCAGAGTACATACATGTCACCAAATATAACCCTGAGTTTCTTTTTCTGCGGGCATACTTAGCAATTCTATAGAACAGTAACTGTAAACAGGATCAGAAGACAACAAACTGTAAAAATTGCAGATATAAATAAATAGCAATAAATAACGAGCATGAAATAACAAAATAAAAGTTTGTAAATGAATGTAGTTATCCCCTTTTGTTCAAGAGCCTAACGGTTGAGGGGTAGTGACTGTTCTTGAACCTGGCAGTGCGAGCCCTAAGGTACCTGTACCTTCTACCTTTTTCTTGCACAATATACCTTGTCATGGACTTACACCTTATTATCTGCCTGCACTGCAGTTTTCATCACAGTAAATTCTGTACTCTGCTGTTTTCCCGTGTTCTACCTCGACCTACTGATGCAATGAAGTGATCTGTAAGGATGGCACACAAGACCAAGTTTTTCACCGTACCTCGACACACATCACAGTAATAAGCCGGTGTACCAGTTTGGGGTGTCGTGGAAGTACGGTGGTTAGAGTTGTGCCATTACACTGCCTGCCGTCAGCCATCAAGGTCAATTCCCGATGCTGTCGGGTGTTTCTATTTTCTCCCACAAACCACTTGTGATTCGTCCGTGTGCTCGGGTTTCCTCCCGCATTGTAAAGATGTACCGGATTAGGTTGAGTAATTTGTGGGAATGCTGTGTTGGCACTGGGAGCATGGCACGGGGCCACACACACACCCACACGCATATTTGGACTGTTTTGGTCACTGGTGCAAAATGACTTCTTTCACTTTATGTTTTGATGTACATGTGACAGATGAAGCTAATCTTTAAATGCTTGAAGTTCTACACACTGGAATGCACTGACCATTCAGGAAAGTGGTCAATAGATTGTTGGATCTTCAGCAGGTCAAGAGATATTGGGTCAATGCAATAGATGGTCATCATCATTAGGTGCCATGTCATTTGACATGGCTGATCATGGTCTTCCATCTATCTTTAATCCACTTGAGGGGAAGAACCCCTTCACACTGTTGGTCTTATTATTTTCTCTTTCCAGGACCGTGATTGTTCTTGGCAAATTCTTCTCCAGAAGTGGTTTGCCATTGCTTTCTTCTGAGCCGTGTCTTTAAAAGACGGGTGACCCTGGCTATTGTCAATATTCTTGGTGTCAGTGGTCACATAACCAGGACTTGTGATGTGTACCAGCTGCTCATATGGCTTCACATGACCCTGATCGGGAGGTGCTACACCTTGCCAAGGGTGGCCTGCAGGCTAGTGGAGGGAAGGAGCACCCTACACCTCCTTTGGTAGAGACGTATCTCCAACCTGCCACCCTCAATAAATGGTGCTGAGGTTAAAAAAGTGAATCAGCCATGATCTTACTGATGAACTGCAGCAAGCACAAGTAGTTGTGTAGCTTACTCCTGCTTCTATTTCTTACGTCCAAAGTAAATTTATCATCAAACTATGTTTTATACTACCCTGAATTCACAATCGAACAGAGAAATACAATAGAATCAATGAAAAACTACTCACAGACAAAACTGACAAACAACCAATGTGCAAAGGACCACAAACTGAGCAAACACAAATTATAATAGCAGTAATAAATAATTAAATAAATAATACAGAATCAGAATCAGGTTTAATATCATTGGCATATGTTGTGAAATTTGTTAACTTTGTGGCAGCAGTACAATGCAGTACATGATAAATATAGAAAAAAACTGAATTACGGTAAGTAAGTATATGTATATTAAATAATTAAATTAAGGTAAGCAGTGCAAAAACAGAAATAAAAGAAAAAGTGGTGAGGTAGTGTTCATGGGTTCAATGTCCATTTAGAAATCAGATGGCAGAGGGGATGGAGCTGTTTCTGAATCACTGAGTGTGTGCCTTCAGGCTCCTGTACCTCCTCCCTGATGGTAATAATGAGAGCCTGAGTTGTAGAGTCCATAGGTTGTGGAATCAGTTCAGTGTTAAGATGAGTGAAGCTATGCTGGTTCAGGAGCCTGATGGTTGATGGTGCCTGAATCTGGTGGTGTGGGACCTAAGGCTCCTGTAGCTTCCCAGTGGCGGCAGTGAGAAGAGAGCGTGGTCTGGTGAGGGTTCTTAATGGTGGATGCTGCTTTCTTGTGACAATGCTCCATGTAGATGTGATCAACGGTGGGAGGGCTTTGGCTGTGATGGACTGGGCTGCATCTACCACTTTCTGCAGACATTTCCATTCCTGGGCATTGATATTTCCATACCAGGCCATGATGCAACCAGGGAGTAAACTCTCCACTACACATCTATAGAAGCTGGTCGAAGCTTTACGTGACATGCCAAATCTTTGCAAACTTCTAAGAAAGTAGAGGTGTTTTCATTCATTCAACTCAACAAACCTAAATCTAAATGCTTGAATGAAATAGCTCATATTTCCAGCACCCCCCCCCCCACCCCGGAATTGGTTTATTCAGGAGATTAAGAAATATCTTATGGTTTGATTGTTTGATCTGATTGAAATGTATACTCAGCATAGGCCAGATAGCTTGGAAAAGTTGCATAAACATTCTGTCAGTGAAGAAAGCAGCAGCGAAAAGAAAACGGATTTGCTTCTGCACATCTGTCAACATCTGGCATTAAGCATCTTGGTATGAGACAGCTCCTTCTGAAATGGAGGTGAATTGCCGTGGGGGGAATGTGTTACTGCCACGTTCAAATCTTCAGATTCCAGATGTAGATAATTTGACCATACTACAAATCTGTTTATGCTCGTGAAAGCAATGTTTATGAACATGTTATACTTCTGTGAAAGCCAAGCTGGGAATATTGAATGCGAGGTTGTTCCCCACCCCCACCAACCGCTCCAGAAGGAGATGCTAATTTACTTCTTAATTTCAAGAAGGGAAACATTAGTGATTCTGCTTCTGAAAATCTTAGAGGAATTTCCAGCATCTGCAGATTTTCTCTTGTTTGAGGAGGCCCAGACTGCAGCTCTTCTGGGTTCAGACTTTAAACAGATTTACTATTAATTGAAAGCAGCACAAAAGATACAACAATAACGTTTCTCCTGGATGGGGTGTCTCACCAAACACATGCCCTCTGTTCATTACTACCTTCAGGGAGGAGGTGCAGAAGCCTCACACTCAGCATTTTAGGAACAGTTTCTTCCCCTCTGCTGTCAGATTTCTGAACCATCCATGGAATACCTCAACCAACAGAACTAACACTTTGGTCTAAAACTCACCTCGAAACCTGGGTTCACACAAAGTTGGTGTGACCAGGGTTGAAATGTTTAATACCTGAGGACATGCATTCAAGGTGAGTGGAGGTAATTTCAAAAGAGATGTGAAGGGCAAGTTTTTTAACACAGAGGGTGGAGGGTGCCTGGGATGTACTGCCTAGAGTGGTGGTAGAGGCAGATATAATGGGAACTTTTAAGAGACATTTAGAGATAGACACGTGAATGTGAGGAAAATGGAAGGATATAGACATTGTGTAGGCAGAAGGGATTAGTTTGATTGCTAATTGATGAATAATTTGATTGGTTGGGCATAACATTGTGGGCTGAAGGGATTGTTCCTGTGATGTACTGTTTTCTATGTTCTAAGTTGTACAAGATGTTGGTGAGGTTGCATTTGGATATTGAGTTTAGTTATTTTTACTCTCTTTTTGCACTACTTATTTTTAATATATTCTTGTAAATTATGGTATATTTTATGTATTGTAATGTATTGCTACCACACAACAACAAATTACATGGCATTAAAATTAATAAAATTGATTCTGATTGTGAGACCAGAACTCAGTCTTATAATGAGGGCTAGACTGTGATGTAAAGCCATTCCTTCATGCAGAGGTTGTTAGAGATATTGATACAGGCGCTTTGGCCCAGCTCATCCATGCCAACTGAGATACCCCATCAAAGCTAATACCCTTTTCTAGCATCTGGCCCATAGCCTTCTTCACCTTTTCTATCCATGTACCTGTCCAAATGTCTTTCAAATTTTAGTACTGCACCTGTCACTATCGTTTCCCCTTTACAGCTCATTCTAAAAGCCCACGAACCACTGCATGAATGTGTTGCCTCCAGGTGAGACTAGAGCTGGAGGTCATAGATTAGGGTTGAGGGTTTGATTTCAACATTTAAGAGAAGTTTTGATAAGTACATGGAGTGAGGGGTATGGTCTGGGTGCAAGTCAATGTGACAAGGCAGAATGACAGTTTGGCATGGACTAGACGGGCTGTCGAGCCTGTTTCTATGTTGTAGTGTTCCATGGCTGTATGCCCTGAAGTCTTCCCACTGTCACCTGGATCTAATGGCAGGCTCTTTACCAGAAAGGACAATGGAAGTTCACTGGGTATATTCAAGAAAGATATTGTTGGATTTTTGGACACTAAAGGCATCAAAAGATGTGGGATTTGTGGTGCTGGGATGAAAGATCAGATATGAATAGATTGAATAGAGGAAAAGGAACAGGCTCAATGGTCAATTCTCACTTCTACTTCTTACTCTCTTCTGCCATATGATAGTTATGGACCTTGGCCAGAATTGATCTTGCCGATATTAAAGGAGAGACAACAATTTGACTGTCAATGTTGACAAAACCAAAGAGATGATTGTGGACTTTCAGAAGGTGCAGCCTGATCAGTCCTCACTACATATACAGCCTGTCCTTAGAGGGTGTTAGGAGCTCCATGTTTCTGGGAGTGCATATTTGGAATGATCTCACCTTGTCCCTCAGCACCACCTCTTTGGTCAAGAAAGCAGCGTCTTCACTTCCTGAAGAGATTAAAGTGATCAAGACCTCTGACCAGCTGCATCACTGTCTAGTCTAGAAAAAGAATCTTGGCCCAACACAGTTACTGTTCATTCACTTCCATAGATGCTGACTGACCTGCTGAGTTTCTCCAGCATGTTGTGTGCAGGTGCTATGGGAAATGCAATGCATCTGACTGCAAGTTCCTACAAAGGATTGCAATGACTGCTGAGAGGATCATTGTGGTCTCTCTTATATCTATCGGTGGTATTTATCAGGAGTGGTGTATTTGCAGGGTCTTTATCATTGTCAGTCATCCCTTCCATCTGTCCAACGATCTCTTTGACCCCCTACCATCAGGCAGGAGGTGCTGTGGCATTAGATCAAGGACTGTTAGGATGGGAAACAGCTTCTCACCCCAGACCGTGTGATTACTGAACTTCCTGCCATCACCCAGTCCTCATCACTAATGAAGCACCTGTAGCATTATATTGTTTACTTTTTAACTTGTGTCAAGAATGCAGCTTATTATTTGTTAATTTATTTGTGGTAATGTTACTTTATGTGTTGTGTGTGTGAGTTATATGTAGTGTGTTGTGCACCTTAGTCTGGAGGGACATGTGTACAGTTGAATGACAATAAACTGGCTTCGAACTTGAAATTGGAATGGATTGCCAGATTTCCCATGGACAAGGTCTAGTCCCTGCAAACCCCAGACCCACCAGTGGCAGCGGGCCGTCCAAAGCCTCCCATTCCCAAGGGATATATCCATGGACTTGAGGGCAATGATGCCCCCACTGAGTGGCAGGAACGTTGTGAATCTAATGTCCCTGAATGGAGGGGAACTTGTTGACCTTCCTACGTCTGTCCTGTATGTTGCTCGGACATTCTCCCTTGGAGAGTCGGAAACTGAGGGGTGATCTTATTTTCTTTACAGGCTCTTCTTTCCCACTGAGCCTGCACTGCCCGGTTCCACCCACGTGACCAATTAACCCACTAAGCTGGGGTTCTTAACCTGGGGTCCATGGTTAATGGCAGGGGTCCTAAGCTTAGAGGGATATGTGGTAAGCCCTGGCAAAAGGGACTAGATGGAACTCTTGGTCAGCACAGACCAGTTGGGCTGAAGGGCCTGTAGAAATGTTGAGCTGTTGTCTTTTCTTGAACCTATGTGAACAGAGTTCCACTGGGAGTTGGAGCTGTTTGGATGGTGGGGGGGGGGGGGAGTGGATTATATTTCCAGCACTGTGCCGTGGGGGGAGCTGTCGTGGCGCCAGGTCATTTAGTTAACAGAAGGGAGGTGGGGGGGGGGGAGATGTGGAGCAGGGAGTGATGTTGAGGGTGTGTGTCTCAACTGACTTGCAACACTCGATAGCCCCGGGGACATTGCAATAGCTCCAGGTTGTTAACGGAAGCTGGTTGAGCTATCGATTGAGGGAAGTGAAGACTGGGGGAGGGTGAGAGGGATAATTGGTCTTCCATGAAGACCGATGAAAAATATTATTCATACTCTCTTTTTGCTCTATTTATATTATTTATTTAAAAAACTATTTGTGTGTGTGTGTGTGTGTGTGTGTGTGTGTATACGCACGCACGTATGTGTGCATGTCTGTATAATATACAGACATATATATTTATATACATGTTATTGTAACAGTGTGTGTACGTATGTATAATGTGAGAGACAGAAATGGACTTTCATCACCCAGGACATCCCCTCTTCTCCTTGCTACCGTCAAGGAGGAGGTACCGGAGCCTGAAAAGCCACACTCAATGTCTCAGGAACAGCTGCTTCTCCTCCACCACCAGATTTCTAAACAGTCCATGAACCTTCATTATTTTGTTCTCTCTTTGCACTGCTTATTTTTTAATATTTCTGGTTGTAACTTAGTCTATTTTACATACAGCATTCTACTGCTGCTGCAAAACAAGAAATTTCACAACATATGCCGGCGATACTAAACCTGGTTCAAGATGCAGGATTGTTTACTGTCATTTCCTGTACACAAGTGTAAAGGAGGATGAAATAATCGTTGCTCTGGATCTGATGCGGCGAGAGAAAATAGCAATTCTGAAGATTGATCACTTCCCAGGACATTTCTTGCCTCCTCTACAGCTAGATACAATAGAGCATAGAACAGTCTTCTATACTCTTTTCAGTTTACCAAAATCTTTCCCATAGCAGGGAGACCAAAGTTGAATATAGCCTTCCACATGGGTATGACTGCTTCCTTCTAGATCCTGAGACATGTGGGTCAGTGGGTTAATTGGCCTCTGTGAATTGCCCGGAGTGTGTTGGAGAATTGGGCAGGCATGGTTTATTATTGTCGCATGTGCTGAGGAAGAGTGAAAGGAGTGTTCTGTATATTACTCATGTATTTCAAATGAATGCACAGTGCTTTGGGGTGATACAAGCTAAAACAATGATGCCAGAATGCAGTATAAAGTGTACCAGCTACAGAGAAAGCAAGGTGCAAGATCATAATATGTTAGATGGTCAGGTCAAGAGAATCATTCAACTGTTGTATAACAGTGGGGCAGAAGCTGTCCTTGAGCCTGGTGGTACGTGCTTTTAGGGTTTTGTATCTTTTGCCTGATGGGGAGGGAGAAGCGAGAATGTCTGGGGTGAGTGTGGCTCTAATTACACGGCCTGCTTCACTGAGGCAGTGGGAAGTGTAGACAGAGTCCATGGAGGGGGTGCTGGTTTGTGTGATGTGCTGACCTGTGTCCACAACTCTCTGTTTTTTGTTGCGGTCATGGGCAGAGCAGTTGCCATGCTAAGCTATGATGCATCCACGTAAGATGCCCTATACAGTGCATCAATAGAATGTGGTTAGGGTTGGCAGGGACCTGCTGAACTGTGTTAGCCTCCTGAGAAGCTGAGGTGTTGGTGATCTGTGTGAAGAGTATTGATGGGATTGTTCAGACAGTCAGCAGAGAATCCAAGCGCTTCTTTCCAAGTTGTGTAGAAACTTGGGAAAAAGTAGCAGCCTGTATCACAGGACATAGGAGAGTCCACACAGCCCTATACCAACAGTGCACAACGTCCTGCTGAACTAAGTCAGATAGTGACACCCATTTCACCTAATCCTTTCTGCCTGCACATGTTCCGTGTCCCTCCATCCTCTGCACATTCGTATACCCTGAGGTGTCTGAATGAGGTCAATGAGCTTTATTTGTCACATGTACATTGAAGTGTGCAGTTTGTGTCGAAAAGACAAACACAACGCGAGGATGTACTGGTGGCAGCCCACAAGTGTCGCCTTGCTTCCGGAGCCAACATAACATGTCTAGAACTAACCCTAACTCGTACGTCTTTGGGATGTAGGGGAAAAGCAGAGCATGGGGAGAACGTACAAGCTCTGAACAGACAGTCATGGGAATTGAATGCTGACCGCTGGCATTGTAAGGCATTACGCTAGCATGGTACCCACAAAGATATTGAGTTTTACAGTGGTTCAGAATGTTGGGGGGGGGGGCGGGGTTGTTGGGGGGGGCAGTTGTGGTGAGGAGTCGAAATGCAGGTAAGAAAAGTATCAACTATCTCCTCTGCTGAGACAAGACCAAAAATAGAAACATAAAAATATGAATGAAAAGCTGATCAGAATTTCTGAGGTCAAACTGTTTCCTTCATGATAGCTTTAGGGCCCCAAGGCAGTGCTCAGGAACATCCCGGATTGGTAAAAATGAAGGATGGAGAAGTACCTGTCTTGAGCAACATATAAAATGCTGAGGAACTCAGCAGGTCAGGCAGCATCTACGGAGCAGACTTAACACTCGATGATTCAGTCCAAGAAGCTTGATGAAGGGTCTCAGCCCGAAACGTTGACTGTTTATTCCTTTCCATAGATGCTGCCTGACCTGCTGAGTTCCTCCAGAATTGTGTCTGCAGAGTCACTTTGTGTTTTTGAATTTATCTCGACTTGTGTACTTGGACCAGATGGAGTTGCTTGGGTTTTGGCAAGGCTTTTTGTGTCTCTTGGCTCCACCCTGACTGAGAAAGCATGCAGATTGCCTGTGTTTTTTTAATCCTCTCACACACTGGGTGCTACTGTCAATGCCACACACTGGGTGACACTGACAATACCACACACTGTGGGTGCCACTGTCAATGCCACACACTGGGTGACACTGACAATACCACACACTGTGGGTGCCACTGTCAATGCCACACACTGGGTGACACTGACAATACCACACACTGTGGGTGCCACTGTCAATGCCACACACTGGGTGACACTGACAATACCACACACTGTGGGTGCCACTGTCAATGCCACACACTGGGTGACACTGACAATACCACACACTGTGGGTGCCACTGTCAATGCCACACACTGGGTGACACTGACAATACCACACACTGTGGGTGCCACTGTCAATGCCACACACTGGGTGACACTGACAATACCACACACTGTGGGTGCCACTGTCAATGCCACACACTGGGTGACACTGACAATACCACACACTGTGGGTGCCACTGTCAATGCTACACACGGTGGGTGCCACTGACAATACCACACACTGGGTGCCACTGTCAATGCCACACACTGGGTGCCACTGTCAATGCCACACTATGGGTGACACTGACAATACCACACACTGTGGGTGACACTGACAATGCCACACACTGTGGGTGACACTGACAATGCCACACACTTGGTGACACTGTCAATACCACACACTGGGTGACACTGTCAATACCACACACTGTGGGTGCCACTGACAATACCACACACTGTGGGTGCCACTGACAATGCCACACACGGTGGGTGCCACTGACAATACCACACACTGTGGGTGACACTGACAATGCCACACACTGTGGGTGACACTGACAATGCCACACACTGTGGGTGCCACTGTCAATGCCACACACTGGGTGACACTGTCAATACCACACACTGTGGGTGCCACTGTCAATGCCACACACTGGGTGACACTGTCAATACCACACACTGTGGGTGACACTGACAATGCCACACTGGGTGCCACTGTCAATACCACACACTGTGGGTGACACTGACAATGCCACACTGGGTGCCACTGTCAATGCCACACACTGGGTGCCACTGTCAATACCACACACTGGGTGCCACTGACAATGCCACACTGGGTGCCACTGTCAATGCCACACACTGGGTGCCACTGTCAGTACCACACACTGTAGGTGCCACTGGCATTGCCAGTATTTACTGCTCATCCCCCGTTGCCCTCAACTCCTCTATGTCCTCAGTTCACTTGATGCCTGTGAGGAGGTGGGAGGGTGTTGAGCCGCTCCCTTGAACTTCTGCAGACTCTCTGGTAGAAGTGTTAGAGCCATAGAGTAATGCATTACATGAAAAGGCCCTTCAGCCCAACTGATGCGTGCCAACCCCTGCATTCTCCCTGCTACCCAGAAGCCTGTGTTCAGCCCATGACCCTGCAAGACCCTCCCATCCACATACCGATCCAAGTGCCTCTTAGATTGAACCCAACTCAACCACTTCCTCTGGCAACTCTTTCCAGCTCCTCACCACACTCTGTGTAAAGAATTTGCCTCTCAGGTCTCTCATAAATCTTTCTCCAATTCAGCGTTCATCTGTGCCCTCTAGTTTTGGACTCCCTAACCCTGGGGAGGAGACAATGACCTTATCCACACTCCTCATGATTTTATAAACTTCTATGAGGTCACCTCTCATTTTCCTGCGCTCCAAGGTATAAAGATCCAGCATGCTCAACATCTCCCTTTAACTCAAACCCTCCGGACTGAGATTCCCATCCTCGGGAATCTTCTCTGCACCCTCCCCAGATTGACAACTCCTGACATCGCCAGGATTCTGACCCAGTGGCAGTCCTTTTCCTAATCCAGATGTCATGTGACATGGAGGGGAACCCGCGGGCTTCTCTTGCCCTTGCCCTTTTTGGTGGAGGTGATCACCTGTTTGCGAGGGGCTATCAAGTTAGGTCAGACAAGATCATGTAGATGGAGGTAGATACACTTTGGCAAGATTGGGGAAATGAGAGTGATAAGAACTGGAACAGAAGAGGAGTTGAGGCTAGCAGAGTGTAGCCGTGATCATATTGGGTAGTGAAGCAAGCCTGAGGGGCTGAATGGCCTACTCCTGCTTTATTTTCTTGTGCTCTAATGAGTAGCTTATGCAATGCATTTTGTAGATGGTTCATAATGCAACCACTGTACCGTAGTGAGAGTGGCGTGGTAACGTAGTGGTTAGCGTTATACTTTATTGCATCGGTAACCTGAGTTCAGTCCCAGCGCTGTCTGAACAGACCTTGTACATTCTCTGTGTGACTGTGTGGGTTTCCTCCGGGTGCTCCTGTTCCCTCTCACATTCCAAAGACATATGGGTTAGGGTTAGTGAGTTGTGGATATGCTATATTGATGCCGGAAGCATGGCAACGCATCCTCGTACTCTGTTGGGTGTTGACGCAAACAACACATTTTGCTAACAAGAGAAAATCTGCAGATGGTGGAAATCAAAGTAATACACACATTATGCTGGAGGAACTCTGCAGGTCTTGCTGTAAGTTTTGGTGTTCATGTGCTAAATAAAGCTAATCTTTATCTTTAAAGAATCTGTGTGTCAGTGGTGGAAGGGTGTTAGAGGATGCGGGGTGGGGTAAGAGAATAAAATATCCATCAACCAAGTGGACTGGTTTGTTTGAACAGATCAGCTTGTTGAGTGTTGCTGGAGTTAGACATTCGGACAAGTGGAGAGTATTTCATCACATTGTTGAATCATGGGTGGTGGAGATAAGACCATACGACATAGGAGCAGAATTAGGCCACCTAGCCCCTTGAGTCTGCAACGCCATTCCATTGTGGCTGATTTATTATCTCTTGCAACCCCATTCTCTTGCCTTCTCTGCATAACCTTTGATGTCCTGACTAATCAAAAACCTATCAACTTCGACCTTAAATACACCCAATGACCTGGCCTCCACAGCCATCTGTAGCAATAAGTTCCACAGATTCACCACCTTCCAGCGAAAGAAATTCTTCCTCATCTCTGTTCTAAATGGACATCTCTCTGAGACTATGCCCTCTGCTCCTAGACTCGCCCACTATAGGAAACATTTTCTCCACATTCACTCAATCTAGGCCTTTCAGTATCCAATTGGTTTCAGAAAGATTTCACTCAACGATTCAGGAACAGCTTTGACCCTTTGCCATCTGATTTCTGAATGAACATCGAACCCTTGAACACTACCTCACTATTATTTAAATTTCTATTCTTGTACAACTTATTTAATTTAACAATTCAATATATACTTACTGTAATTTACAGTTTTTTTCTGTTATCACACATTGCAATATACCCCTGCTGCAAAGTTAACAAATTTCACAACAGATGCCAGTGATATTAAACCTGATTCTGATTCTGATTCTGAACCACACCCCTCCCCCAACCGTTATTATAAACTCCAGCGACCTTCATAAGCGCCACGATAGCGCAGCAGTTATGTGGTACTATTACAGCTTGCAGTGTTCCGGAGTCTGAAGTTTAATACCCATGCTTTCTGTACAGGCCCAGAGCCAACAGGTACTGGGAAATATATAAAAAAGGGTTAAAGTTCACATGCCATGTAAATACGTATTGAGGTCACATGGTCAACAACAGTGTCTTATTACTCATTTATTATTAACTAATCAGGATTGCAATTAGCCACATCTGGATTTCCAATTAGCCACATGTGGCTGGCAGCTCACATCTCAGACAACAGTGACCTGGTACGGAATCAGTTCCCTCATTACAGCAGTGTCAGAGACTGATTGTTAAGGGAATCTCTCTGAATTCCAGCTTCCGAGTATGGAGGCCTCTGCTTTTCATTGTCTGTCAATAAAAGCAAAAGGCAGGACAGTTAATAAATTGACTTTAAAGCAGAACGAACAAGATCGGGCAGATACCTGATGTTTGTTAATATTTGCACATGATATTTTTGAAACTCTTCTAAAAGCTTTTAGTGAAAAGTCATGGAGAGATAGAGAAGATAATTGGCTAAGCTAATGGAACATTGGCCTTTATCTCAGGGGGGGTCTGAAATACAAAGGGGAAGCAATTATTCTCTGTATGTTCAGAGTAATCTATTCATACCACAGGAGTACAGCTCCTGCAGGAAATACTGTTCTTCTGGTGGCTTTCTTGTGCAGATCCATCAGAATACCACCAGCATCCATCATTGAGGACCCTCACCACCCAGGACATGCCCTCTTCTCATTACTACTATCCAGGAGCCTGAAGTCACACACTCACTGTTTTAGGGACAGCTTCTTCCCCTCTGCTGTCAGATTCCTGAATAATCCTTGAATTCATGAACGCTACCTCAGTATTTATTCTTTTTTTGCAGTATTTATTTTTTATTTCTAGTTATCATCTGTAGTAATTTTTATGTATTGCACCGCACTGTTGCCACAAAACGACAAATTTTGCAGCATATGTCAGTGATATTACACCTGATTGTGGGTCTGCATTCATAGTGGGATACATCAGGGAATATGTGCCACGATAGTGTAGCAATTGCGCAGCGCTGTTACAGCTCGGGAAGTTTAGAGTTCAATACTAGTGCCGACTGCAAAGAGTTTGTACATTCTCCCCGTGAACCACATGGGTTTCCTCTGGGTGCTCCGGTTTCCTCCCACAATCCAAAGATGTACCAGTTAGTAGGTTAATTGGTTGTTATAAATTGCCTCGTAATTAGAGTAGTGTTAAATAGGTGTGTAACTGGGCAGTGAGGCTGGAGAGGTCTGTTCTGTATTGTATCTCTAAATATAACCCACTGAATCCACACCACTCCCTTAAATAAGAGTGAGCAGGAAATGTTGTGGTTCCCAGCAGCACTGAATTAGTAAATAAAATTAGTCCCATTGAGTGGCAGAACAGTCTAGAAAGGTTGAGTGACATCCTCCCATCCCTCTGTCCTGTCTTGTTGTTGTTACTGGGTCTCCTGTTTCCTCTTCCTTCTCTTGGAACCATCTGTGGCCACTCTACAAAACTTGCGGCAGCAACTGCTGCCTCAACATGTGTTTCACAGAGGCGTGGCACCAGGAGAGGAGGTGATATCTCTTGCTGAATGCTTCCCACTCTAATCTGGTTTACTGGAAAACCAATGGGAACATCCACTTCCCTTCAACCATTCGATGGCACAACCCTAATCACTACAGTTTAATGTCCTTACGAGCACTATTGTGATTCTTTGGTTTGGGTCTGCCTGCAGGAAGATGAGCCTCAAGGTTATATATAGTAAACATACTTTGATCATAAATGAACTTTGAACTTGAGCCACTGTGATCACATTACACAAAAGTGAACTTTGTTTTTTGTTGCTCTAATAGTGTATAATTTACATCCTTAAATTATATTTATGGCAGGTGATAAGTTGCAGATGGGACAGTTAACCATAATGGGTAAGCCCTTTGACTATCTGTTGTAAACCACAGAGATTGGCTTGAATTGGCATGAACGTTGTTCATGGTATTGATCTCTTTCCCATCCAAACAGAATTGCTCCTTTCACCATCAGCAACATAGCAGCAAGTCAAAGCTATCTCACATTATGTTCAAGTTGTCAAAACCTTCAGCGATAACCTTCCCAAAGTGAATGGTGCCCAGGTTGATGGTCTTGTCAAAGTCAAGGTCAAGTTTATTGTCATACATACTCCTCGTGGCTGTGTGAGGTTCGTCCCAGTACTCTGGTTTTCTCCCACATCCCACTGTCAAAGTTCAAAGTAAATTTATTATCAAAGTTCGTCACCATATACAACTTCAAAATTCATTTTGTTGTGGGCATTTACAGGGGAATCAAGAAATAAATTAGAGATTATGAAAAATACTAATAAACAAAAACTGAGAAACACCCAATGTTCAATAGAAGACCGTAAGACATAGAAGCAGAATTAGGCCATTCGGCCCATTGAGTCTGCTGTGTCATTCCATCATGGCTGATCGATTTCCCTCTCAACCCCATTCTCCAGCCTTCTCCCTGTAACCTTTCATGCCCTGACTAATCAAGAACCTATCAAGCTCTGCCTTGGATCCCCACTTGGCTTCCACAGCCGCCTGCGGCAATGAACTCCACAGACTCACCAACCTCTGCTGAAGGAGATTCGTCCTCAAATTCTGCACATTTAAAAATAAATAATACTGAGAACATGAGTTGTAGAGGGGTCTGTAGGTTGGGGAATCAGTTCAGAGTTAAGGTGAGTGATGTTCTCCACACTGATTCAGCAGCCTGCTGGTGGTAGATACTGTTCCTGAACCTGATGGTGTGGGACCAAAGGTTCCTGTACCTTCTGCTTGATGGAAGCAGTGAGAAGAGAGTATGGCCTGGATGGTGAGTGTCCTTAACGTTGGATGAACTCAGCAGGACAGGCAGCTCCTATCGATGGGAATAAACTGTCAGTTTTTGGGGCTGAGATCCTTCACCAAAACTGGAAGGGAAGGGGGCGAAAGCCAGAATAGGAAGGTGGGAGGGGGTGAGGACAAGCTGGCAGGCGAAGAAGCTCTTGTTTCCATTCGTTCACACCACTGGTTAATCTGATGCTCAGGGAATGTGTATGTCATTCCATTGAGGTGCAAGGTCAAACCAGCTTCCATTCTGATTTCCTTCTCACCCTGTCTCTTCTGCTCTCCTACCCTTCGTCTTCTGGCACTCCTCCTCCTTCCCTTTCTCCTATGGTCCACTCTCCTCTCCTATCAGGTTGCTTCTTCTTTGACCTTTAATCTCTTCCACCTATCACCTCCCAGCATTTCACATCATCAGCCTTCCCCATCCATCCACCTTCCCCTTCACCTGGTCTCACGTATCACCTGCCAGTTCGTACATCTCCCCTTCCCCCAGTTTCTGCTGCCTCCTGGAGAATAAGAGACACAGGGGTGAACTGAGAGAGATTTATATGATCTTTAGGGGCAGAGACAGGTTGAAAGCACATTGTTTACCCCAAGGACTGGATGCTGTAAACCAGAGGGAATAGGCTTAAGATCCAAGTCGAGAGATTTAAAAGGAACATCAGATCAGCTTCTTCATGCAAAGAGTGGTGTGTATGGGAATGACTGTCTGAAATAGTGGTTAAAAGCTAATGTGTCCTCATTTGCTTTTAAATGTTACTGGGCGCATTACCAGCTTCTGAAAGCCATCTAGATAAGTATAGGGATAGCAAACATTTAGAGGGCTATGGGCAGATGGGACTAGCTCACTGGCAATGTGGTATAGTTGGGCTGAACAGCCTGCTTCCAGGCTGCCTGACCTTGCCCCCTGGTCCCTGTGTTACCAAAGTAACAACACAGATCTCCGGATGAATATAACAAGGACCAGTGAATTAGCCGTCATTTGCAGAATATATTTACCTGAATTCAGCTTCTTCAGTGCTGAGACTGGCCTTGAATCCAGCCCTGTCCAAATCATTCGATTGCTAATCCAGTAACATAACCGCAATCTCTGCCCAGGATGTGCTTTAACCTTCACTGTTGAGAAAGGATCTAATTGCATTGCTGGGTGTTGAGACTCTTTTGAGATATTATTGCAAAGGTGACCCTCAATCTGTGACTGATGCAGTTAATGAGACCCAGCAAAACTGACCCATTGCCTCTGCCTGGTGTCCCCAGTCCCCCTTCTCCCACCTCTCCCTGCAACCTCACTTCCCCTCAGTTGCCCCAGTGCCTGGCTGCTGTGAAAACAGGATTAAGCAGGTGTGAATAAAGCTCTTCAAGGGGCTTTCCATTATCGGTGAAGCACAAGTCTAGTGAGTCATCGTTTAAAGGCAGCCCAGGAGGCTGGAGGACAAAAGCCAATTGTCTCGGAACTTTTAGATGGATGGGTGGGTTTCAGGTTTCCTTTGAACTCATTCCCTCTCCTCTTGCATATGACATTGACTCTCCCAGGCAGAGTCTCACTAAGTCAGAGAGCAATACAGGATGGACACAGACAGCTGTGAAGGCCAAGTCACCACGTATATTTAAAGCGAGGTCGATAGATTCTTGACTAGTCAGGGTATCAAAAGTTACAGGGAAAAGGCAAGGGAATAAGGTTGAGAGGGAGGGAAAATATATCAGCCATGATGGAATAGCAGAGCAGATTCGATGGGCAAAATGGCATAATTTGTTCCTATGTCTTATGGTCTTTTATTTGAACACCTTTAGATGTTAAATATTGACTTAGTTCAGAGTCAGTTTTATTATCATTGCCATATGTGGTGAAATCTGATGTTTCATGACAGCAGTACAGTGCAATACAGGAACAAAAGTAATTTTATCCTATTCAGCCTTCCCCGTAGCTATATATATATAATTACATAGTTATATATAGTAAGAATGTGTATATATATATTATTGTAATATGTAGTAATTTGTCTGCATAAAATTAAAAGAGATAAATAAAGCAAAATAGTGAGATGGTGTTCTTGGGTTCATTGTCCATTCAGAAATCTGATGGTGGAGGAGGAGAAGTTGTTCCTGAAACATTGAATGGGGAAGGTAGAAAACTTTAATTTTTCTTGTTACTCGCCCAGTGGAGTGGAGGTGTGTGAAAGCATACTCATGATCACAACCCATCTGCACGGAGTACGATACTACAATGGCATCCTGTTGATGTCGAGTTAGATCAGAAGACGCTGAGACTCGACAGGTTGGGGAGCTACGTTTCAGAGTTCTTTGCTGACAGCTCACTGACATGAAACATTCCCTCAGCTTCTCTCTTCACTTGCTACTGTCTTTTCCCTTGTTATTTTTGTTTTATTCAAAATTCCAGAATTCATCAGATTTCGCTTTGTGTTAAGCTTTCAATGATGTTGGGCCAAAGGTGCCGGACTGCACAGGATGCTTCTGACCCTCGGTTCCCAGGCAGGGTTTCAACCCGAAACACTGACACACTGAAATCGTTCAGCAGATCAGGTGTAGCTCCAGATTCCAGTCCATCACAGGTGAAGCCCTCCCCTCCGCTGAGCACTCCTACAAGGAAAGCAGTATCTATCATCAAGGATCCCTACCACTGTTCTCACTAATGCCATCAGGAAGGAGGTACAGAAGCTTTTGGACCCACACCACCATGTTCAGGAATAGTTATTACTCCTCAAGCATCAGGATCTTGAACGAGTGGGGATAACTTACTCACCCAGAAAACTGGGATTCCAACTGATTCCACAACCTATGGCTTCATTATCAAGAACTCTACAACTCATGTTCTCAATGTTATTTATTACTTGTTTATCCAATATTATTACTTTACTTTTCTGTTTGCAATATTTGTTGTATTTGGCACGTTGTTTTTGGTCCAACCTGTTGGGTACAGTCTTTCATTGATTCTGTTATGGTCCTCGGATTTATTGAGAATCCCCACAAGAAAACATATCTCAGGGTTGAATGCAGTTTTTCATGGATTCTATTGTATTTCTTTGTAGTTACTGTGAATGCCTGCAAAAAATATGAATCCCAGGGTAGAAAAGATTTGCTAGCATTGGAGAGGGTCCAGAGGGTGTTCAGGAGAATGATCCCAGCAATGAGAGGGTAAACATATGAGGAGTGTTTGATGGCTCTGGGCCTATACTTGCTGGAGTTTAGAAGAATTGGGGGGGGGGTCACCTTTCTTCTAAACGTTAGTGAAGCTATCGAATACTAAAAGGCCTAGATAGAACGCAGGTGGAGAGGATATTACCGATAGTGGGAAAGTCTAGGACCAGAGGCAGCAGTCACAGAATAGAGGGCCAGACATCCATTTAGAACAGAGATGAGGGAGATTTCTTTAGTCAGAGGGTGGTGAATCTGTGGAATTCATGATCAAAGACGACTGTAGAGGCTAGGTCATTGGGTATTTTTAAGGAGAAATTTGACAGATTCACGATTAGTCAGTGTGTCAAAAGTAACAGGGAGACGGCAGGAGAATGGGGTTGAGAGGGATAATAAATCACCCATGATGGAATGACAGAGCGGACTCGATGGGCTGAATGGCCCAATTCTGCTCCTATATCTTATGGTCTATATGGTGATAAATATGTATTTTGATTGTAAATTTACTTTGAACTATGATCTGTTTGATCTGTCGTCTCTTTTGTCCCTACTTCTGATATATGATACCTTCCTGTGGGGTCTTTAATTTCCTAGGAGATTAAGGAGATAACAGAGGTCCACAGGTGAACTGTAAACTTGACTTTAACTAGGATTAGAGGGAAGAATCAATTTGATACCTTGTCCAGAAAGTAGTACGGTTGAAAATATTAACTTGGTATTAGCACCAGAGGCGTTGGCCACAATGTCGTATGGGGGCTGTTGTGTGCAGGTCTGGTCAGAATCAGAATCACAATTAGGTTTAATACCACCAGTATATGTTGTGAAATACGTTGCTTTGCAGTGACTATAAACTGCAATACATAATTAAAAAGCTATGAATTACATCAAGTATATGTACATAAAAATTAATTACACATGTAGTGCAAAGAAAGCCGAAAGGAAACTGAGGAAGTGTACATGGGTTCATTGTCTGTTCAGAAGTCTGATGGAATAGGGGAAGAAGCTGTTTCTGAAACATTGAGTGTGTGTCTTCAGGCTCCTGTACCTCCTGCTCGATGAGAACGAGGTATGACCTGGGTGATGGGGATTCTTAATGATGGATGCTGCCTTTTTGTGGTACAGTATTGTCTTTTGAAAGTGTCCTGGATGCTGGGGAGGCCAGCTCCAATGATGGAGCTGGCTGAGTTTACAAATTTCTGCAGCTTTTTCTGATCCATATGCAGTAGCCCCTCCACACCAGATGTTGATGTAAACAGTTAAAATGCTCTCCATGGTACACCTGTAGAGATCTGCGAGTGTCTTTGGTTACATACCACATCTTTATTTAATGCCACAGTGCAGCGTAGGTCCTTCTGGCCCTTCGAGCTATGACACACCAGCCACCACCGATAAACTTGATTAAAACTAACCTACTCATCGGACTATTTACAATGACCAATAAGCCTACTTGGTACGTCTTTGCACTATGGGAGGAAATTTAGAGGGTCCGGAGAAAACCCACACATTCCCTGGGGAGGACGTAGAGAGACTCCTTACAGAACAGCACTGGAATTAAATTCTGCACTCCAGAATGCCCCAAGCTGCAATAGTGTTGTACAAACTGTTACGTTACCGTGGTGGTTAGTGCAATGCTTCTCAAACTCCTAATGAAATCTAGCAGCTGTCGTACCTTATTTGTAATTGAATCAATTTGTTGGCCCCAGGATAGATCATCAGAGATGTTGATACCCAGGAACTTGAAACTGCTCACCTTTTCCACTTCTAATCCTTCGATGAAGTCCGGTGTGTGTTCCTTTGACTTACCCTTTCTGAAGTCCACAATCAATTCTTTGGTCTTACTGACATTGAGTGCAAGTTTGCTGCTGTGACACGCTCATCCAGCTGATCTACCTTGTCCCTTTACACCTCCTCGACACCATCTGAAATTCTGCAAACAATAGTTGTGCCATTGGTAAATTTTCAGATGGCATTTGAGCTGTGCCTAGCAACAGAGTCATGGGTGTAGAGACTGGAGCAGTGTGCTAAGCACGCATCCTTTTTGTGCACCAGTTTTGATTGTCAGCAAGGAGGAGATGTTATTTCCAATCCCCACTGACTCTGGTCTCTCGAAGAAGAGAGGGAGTTCCAGAGGGAGATACAGAGTCCCAGGTTTTGAACCTTTTTAATTAGAACTGAGGGTATAATTGTGTTGAATGCTGAGCTGTAGTCAATAAATAATAGCCTGACGTAAGTACAGTATTAGTACTGTCTAGGTAATCCAAGACTGAGTGAGGTTGTATCCACCTGTGGACCTAGTGTGGTGATGTAGCTCCTCTAACCGTGACCAACCTCCCAAAGCACTTCATAACAGTGGTGGTGGGGACCTCTGGCTGATGGTCATTGAGGCAGCTCGCCCGGCTCTTCTTGGGCACTGGTATGATTGTTGCCCTTCTGAAGCAGGTAGGAACCTTCAACTGTTGCAGTGTGAGATTGAAGATGTCCTTGAACACACCGGCCAGTTGGCTGACACAGGTTTTCAAAGCCCGACCAGGCACACCATCAGGGCCTGGCGCCACACGAGGGTTCATCCTCTTGAAAGGTGTTCTGATGTCGGCCTCCGAGACACAGATCTTAGATTCACTGGAAGCTGCAGAGATCCTCTTTGCTGTAGTTTTATTCTCCCTTTCAAAGTGCACATAAAAGGCGTTGAGCTCATCTGGGAGTGAAGCATCACAGCCATACATGATGTTAGATTTTACTTTGTAGGAAGTAATTTGTGTGCCTGTGTGACGTGCATCCAATCCCATCTCTAACCTTAATCAGTCACTTACAGAGGAAAGATAACAATGAGATTGAAAGAGTGCAGAGAAAATTTAGAGGGATATTACTGGGAAGGTTGGATAGGTTAAGGCTTTTTTCCCTAGAGCATTGGAGAATGAGGGGAAATTTGATAAAAGTACACAAAATTTTGAGGAGTTTTAAGAGGGAATATGCAAGCAAGTTTTTTCTACTGAGTTTGGGTGAAACTTGATTTAGAGGTCACAGGCTAAGGGTGGAAATATAGAAACATAGAAAACCTACAGCACAATACAGGCCCTTCATCCCACAATGCTGTGCCAAACATGTCCCTGCCTTAGAAATTACCTCAGATTACCCACAGCCCTCTATTTTTCTAAGCTCCATGTACCTATCCAGGAGTCTCCGAAAAGACCCTATTGTATCCACCTCCACCCCCGTAGCCAGCAGCCTTTTTCTTTTCTTCTTGACTAGATTTTCAACAGCCTTTGTACACCACAGTTCCTGTCCTCCACCAATCTTTCCCTGTCTCATTGGATCATACCTATGCAGAATGTCACACAAATATCCCCTGAGCATTTGCCAGATTTTGCCATACGTTTCCTGAGAACATTTGTTCCTAATTTATGATTCCAAGCTCCTACCTGATAGCTTCATATTTCTCCTTACTCCAATTAAGCGTTTTCTTATTTGTCTGCTCCTATCCCTCTCCAATGCTATGGTAGTGAAGATAGAATTGTGATCACTAGCTCCAAAATGCTCTCCCACTGAGAGACCTGACACCTGACCAGGTTCATTTCCCAATATCCTGATCAAGTACAGCCTCTCCTCTTGTAGGCTTATCCACATATTGTGTCAGGAAACCTTCCTGAACACACCTAACAAACTCCACCCCATCTAAACACCTTGCTCTATTGATGCCAATCAATATTTGTGAAATTAAAATCTCCCACCATGACAACCCTGTTATTATTACACCTTTCCAGAATCTGTCTCCCTATCTGTTTCTCGATGTCCCTGTTACTATTGGGTGGTCTGTAAGAACACCCAGTAGAATCATTGACCTCTTCCTGTTTCTAACTTCTATCCACAGAGACTCAGTAGACAACCCCTCCATGATTTCCTCCTTTTCTGCAGCCGTGACACTATCTCTGATAAACAGTGCCACCCCCCCACCTCTCATGCCTCCCTCCCTGTCCTTTCTGAAACACCTGAAGTCTGGCACTCAAAGTAACCATTCCTGCCCCTGAGCCATCCAAGTCTCTGTAATGGCCGCAACATCATAGATCCAAATACTGATCCACGCTCTAAGCTCATCCACTTTGTTCATGATATTCCTTGCATTAAAATAGACACATCTCAAACCGTCAGGCTGAGCACGTCCCTTCCCTATCACCTGCCTATCCTCCCTCTCGCACTGTCTCCAAGCTTTCTCTACTTCTGAGCCAACAGCCTCTTCCCCAGTCTCTTCAGTTCTGTTCCTATTCTAGTGATTCTAGTTTAAACTCTCCCCAATAGCCACAGCAAACCTCCCGGGCAGGATATTGGTACCCCTCAGATTCAAGTGCAACCTGTCCTTTTTATACAGGTCATGCCTGCTCCAAAAGAGGTCCCAATGATCCAGAAATCTGAATTCTTACCCCCTGCTCCAATCTCTCAGCCACGTGTTTATCCTCCACCTCATTCTATTCCTATTCTCACTGTTGCGTGGCCTGAGATTACCACCTTTGAGGTCCTACATCTCAACTTCCTTCCTAGCTCCCTGTAGTCTGTTTTCAGGACTTCCTCCCTTTTCCTGCCTATGTTGTTGGTACCAATACGTAGGTACCACAACCTCTGGCTGTTCACCCTCCCATTTCAGGATATCGTGGACATGATCAGAAACGTCCTGGACCTCGGCACCTGGGAGGCAAACTACCATCCATGCATTCACAGAATCACCTGTCTGACCCCCTAACTACAGAGTCCCCTATCACTGCTGCTTTCTTCCTTTCCCTCCCCTTCTGAATCACAGGGCCAGACTCTGTGCCGGAGGCACGGCCACTATTGCTTCTCCCAGGAAAGTCCCCTCCCCACCCCAACAATACTCAAACAGGAGTACTTATTGTTAAGTGGGACAGCCACAGGGGTACTCTCTAGTATCTGACCCTTGCCCCTCCCTCTCTTAACTGTTACCCACTTACTTGTCTCTCAACACCCCGGTGTGACTACTTGCCTGTAGCTCCTCTCGATCACCTCCTGGCTCTCCCTGACCAGACACAGGTCAGGGAAGGTGAAATGTTTAAGAGAATCCTGAGGGGAATTTCTTCACTCAGAGGATAGTGTGAGTGTTGTCAGTGGAAGTGTGGATGAGGGTTCAATTGCAACATTGAAGAGAAGTTTGGGTAAATACATGGACTGGAGTGGTTTGCAAGGCTATGGTCCAGGTTCGGGCCGATGGGACTAGACAGATAATAGTTTGGTCTGGACTAGATGGGCTGAATGGACTGGGTGCTGTATGACTTGATGTGGTTCTGGGACCCAGAGGTGAGAGAGAGTGCCACTGAATGAGGCACAATTGACTTTGAAGTATTCAACCTGCCCTTGCTCTCTGAGTCTCTGAATAACCAGACACGCCAGCCAGCATTTTACACCCGGCCTTTCGAAGGCATGGAAGCCTTGTTCCTGTTGTCAGGACTTAATAGGAGCTAGACAGAAAGGAGCTGCACTGTGACCTTCCCAACCCCCGGGGCATCTCTTAATGACCTGCCCAATGAGATTCAAAGTTCATTTTCGCAGTTCAGCAGCTCACAGGCAGGGAGCTGCCGAGAAAATTGCCATTGGTTCTCAGAGCCAAACCGCGACCTTTGGTTCCAGCACAATACATATCCTAGAGGCTTATGAATTGCCTCGATCAGGCGATGACACGCTCAGTGGGCTCAAAAATCATGATGGATGTGGAACCCAGAGAGCGTGGGCAGCTGCAGTACCCCGGGTGCCGTGGGTGTGGAGGTTTCCCACAGACAAAATTAAGGAGGGTATAGGTCAGGTAAAAGCAACGAGGTTGGGTGAGACTAGAGCTAGAGGTCATGGGTTAAAACAAGAGAATGCAGGATATTACAGTGTAACATTTGAAGTGTATTGCACGGAGACAATGGGTAAATGGAACGGCATAGAAGCATAGCAGTTAGCTTAACACTATTACAGCACTAGCGACCTGGGTTCAATTCCCACCACTGTCTGTGAGGAGCTTGCACATTCTCCCTGTGACCATGTGGGTTTCCTCCGGGGGCTGTGGTCTCCTTCCACCTTCTAAAGACTTGTGATTTGGCAGGTTAGTTGGGCGGGGGGGGGGGGGGTGGCTCGTTGTGCTGTGAGGGCCTGTTACTGCACTGTCTTAAAAATAAGGGGCAAGGCCATAAGGAGGAAGATTGTGAGGTTAAGAGTCCATCTTATCATTGTAGGGAACTCTTCAATAGAGGAAAGGAGGCTCTCCTACAATCTGGTCATTTCTACTTGTGAAAGTTTTGAGGATTAGGGGAGGATTAGTATAAAATTGTGTGTTTGATGTCAGATTCCTTCTCCAACCTTTACTTATCACTTCTGAGCTTCTTACTTCACCCCCCTGCCTCCCTCCACCTCCCTACCTGGCTTCAGCTCTCACCTACTAGGATGTCCTTATCCTCCCCCACCTTCTTATTCTGGCTTCTTTATCCTTCTTCTCCAGTCCTGATGGAGGGTCAGGCCAAAATGTCACCTCTTTATCCCTTTCCTTAGACGCTGCCTGGTCTGCTCAGTTCCTCCAGCATTTTGTGTTGTAGAATCATAGAGCACTGCTGTATAGAAACAGGCTGTTCAGTGTATATAGTCTGTACCTAACTATTAAACCTGCCTAGTCCCATCAACTTGTACCCGGACCATAGCCCTCCCAATTTCTCTTAAATGTTGAAACCCACGACTTCCGCTGGCAGCTCATTCCACACACACACCATCCTGGGCGAAGAGGTTCTCCCTCGTGTTCCCCTCAAACGTTTCTTCTCTGAGTGAAGTTCCCCCTTATGTTCCTCTGAAACGTTTCACCTCTCATCCTTAATCTATGATCTCTGGTTGTAGTCTTACCGAACATTAGTAGAGAATGCTTGCTTGCATTTGCCCTATCTATACCCCTCATAATTTTTATACCTCTATCAGATCTCCTGTCAGTCCTCAATATTCTAAGAAATAAAGCTCTATCTATCATATCCTTCTTCTGCCTGACTCTGTCGTTGACATTGACTACCCACTTGTCCAAACGCCCACGAAGACGAAAAGCCGCCAACGGCTGCCAGCGGTAAAACACAAACATGTGTGAGTCTCATCGCGCCCGCTGAGGTACACAAAGTCTTCCCGAAAGCTGCGTCAGAAAACTGATGCCAATTGGCCTCTGGGGGTGGTGTGCTGAATAGAGAGAGAGCAGTCCACCTTATGGGGTGGATGGACCAGATTCACAATGACACATGTTGAGAAATCTGTTGTCTTGCGGTAGCAGTACAGTGTAATATACAGGCTAAACCATGGGTGATCGTCTTGGATGCTTCTCTTGTGATTGCAACACCCTGTTGGACGTTGATAACATAAAATGCTGCAATCCGGTTTCCCTTGTTTGGTGGTGAGACAGGCAGCGTGGGAGCTGTGTAGCCTCAGTTGTATTGAGGTCCAGGCCTCAAGCCAGGGGCTTGCCTGCTGCTGCAGTCCAGGTGAGCAGATGCTGGAGGCAGTGTGACATGGTGTCAGTGCTCACTTGAGGGCTGGCCGCTCCCCTTTGCGTTGCCCTCTAGTGTTTGATTGGTGGAATGACAGGCTGGATTGCTTTTTCAGGACATGTCACTCAGGGTCCTGGACTATGTATGTATTTTTTGAATGACTTTTTTTTGCTCACTATTTTGAATGTGCTGTATATGTTTTGCACCTTGGCCCCAGAGGAACGCTGTTTTGTTCAGCTATATCTGTGTATGATTGAATGATAATTAAATTTGATTTGATTTGATTTGATTTTGATTTGAAATACTGGACACTATAAATTATATAAAGAAATACATAAAAAATTAAATAAGTAGTGCAAAAAGAGCAAAAAAATAGATAGTGAGGTGGTGTTCATGGGTTCATTTGTACATTTAGAAATATGTTGGTGGAGAGGAAGAAGTTGTTCTTAAAATGTTGAGTGTGTCATCAGGCCCCTGTACCTTTTTCCTGATGGTAGTAGAAATTCTGTAGATGCTGGAAATCCTGAGAAACACACACACACAAAATGCTGGAGGAACTCAGCAAGTCTGGCAGCATCTATGGAGGAGAATAAACAGGTGATGCTTTAGACTAAAACTCTTCATTAGCTTTTAGTGTTATAGAGTCATAGAACACTACAGCACAGAAACAGGCCCAACAACAATCTGCCTAGTCCCATCGACCTGTACCTGGACCATTGCCCTCCATAATCCTTCCATCCGTGTACTTATCCAGGTTTCTCTCAAATGTTGAAATCAAATCCACATCCACCATTTCTGCTGACAGCTCGTTCCACACCCTCACCAGCCTCTGTGTGAAGAAGTCCCCCTTAAACATTTCACCTTTCACACTTAACTCATGACCTTTAATTCTAGTTCTTTTTCTTCCTGTCCGCTACTGGTACTGCCTTGGAGGCATTTCAGCTCTTCATGACAATCTCACAGCAAGCAGCCATCGTTTGGATCATTTAATATGATATGACAGACAACTCAAATCTCCTATCAAGGGCTCACTCTCCACATACTCTCAAACCCCACATCCTCAAAGTAAGATTGTAGGGAATTAGCACAGTGTGATATATATGTTTAAGAAGCTTAGTATATAATTTCTGCAATCCAAATAGCTCAAGAGATGCATCTGCCTTTACCAACTCAGAGACTGAGCTAAGTATGTTAAACCCATTCCTTTCATTTGTCGCCTTAGTAAGTCGACAGCAAAGAAAATCAGTTGCATTTTACCATCGCTTTGATGGTTAAGAAATGAAAGCAAGAAAGCAAGTACTCTTGTTCACTTTCGCTTCCCCCACCCCCCCCCCCCCAAGTGCTTGTCTCCAGCTTCAGTAGCCTGGGGCCATGTAACATCATGTGCAGAGCCATTATCGCTCCTACACTGCGCTGTTTTTATTTTCAAATTCCTTCACTGTCTCCCAATCACTGAGCAGGGCTGCCTGCTGGAGATGGCATTATTATAGGTAAGTGGGGAACAATCGACTTGTTTGCTGGTTGAGGACGAATGGGCAGTCCACTGGGAGATGAACACAAACCTGAAAGAGACACGGTTACAGGCAGACTTTGGATTGAGTACAGTCTGCCACACTGTGGGAGGGTTGGTACTAAGGGAGAGTCACACTGTTGGAGGGGAAGTAAAGAGGGAAGGTTACACTGGGGGAGGGGTGGTACTGAGGGAGGGTCACACTGTTGGAGGGGAAGTAAAGAGGGAGGATCACACTGTAGGAGGGGCAGTACAGAGCGAGTGTCATGCTGCAGGAGGAGCAGTACCGAGGGCAAGTTATAGATTATAAACCTCAGCACAGAAGCAGGCCCTTTGGCCCATCTGATCCATACCCAAACCATTTAAACTGCCTACTCCCATCGACCCACAGTGGGACTATAGGCTCCATATCTCTACTAACCATGTACCTATTCAACCTTCGTTTAAACGTTGAAATCGGCCTTGCATGCATCACTTGTGCTGACAGATCATTACACATTCTCTGAGTGAAGAAGTTTCCCTTCATGTTCACCTTAAACTTCTTACCTTTCACCCTTAACCCATGACCTCTGGTTGTAGTCACACCCAACCCCAGTGGAAAAAAACCTGCTTGCATTCATCCTATCTATACCCTTCATAATTTTGTATATCTCTTTCAAATCTCTTAATCTTCTACGTTCTAAGGAATAACATCCTAACTTATTCTTTTTTTTCCCTATAATATAGGCCCTCCAGACCCAGAAACATCCCTGTAGTTTTTCTCTGTACTCTTTCAATCGTATTTACATCTTTTCTGTAGGTAGGTGACTGTGGAAGACACCAGCAGTGTGCCAGACGTCCGTGAGTGTCAGGGTACAGGAATGTGTACCATTGCTATTACAAAGGAAAATGTGCTGAGCAAACTCAAAATGTCTTAAGGTGGATAAGTCACCTGGGCCAGATGGATTACATCCTAGAGTCCTGAGAGAGGTTGCTGAAGAAATAACGGATGGATTGATCGTGATCTTTCTCAAATCACTTGATTCCAGCATGGTCCCGGAGGAGTGGAAGATTGCAAATGTCACTCTGCTCTTTAAGAAGGGAGGAAGGCAAAAGAAAGGAAATTATAGGCCAGTTAGCCCAACCTCAGTGGTTGGGAAAGTGCTGGAGTCTATTATTAATGATGAGGTTTCGGAGTACTTGGAGACTAACGATAAAATAAGCCGAAGTCAGCACGGTTTCTGTGCCTGACAAATCTGTTTTGCCGTTCTTCGAGGAAGTAACAAGCAGGGTGGACAAAGGAGAGGCAGTGGGTGTCATTTACTTGGATTTTCAGAAGGCAGTTGATAAGGGGTCACACATGAGGCTGCTTAAGAAGACGAAATCCTATGGCGTTACAGGAAAGATACTGACATGGATTGACGAATGGCTGACAGGCAGGAGGAAGCGAGTGGGAGTAAAGGAGGCCTTTTCTGCTTGGCTGCTGGTGACTAGTGATGTTCCTCAGGGGTCAATACTGGGACCGCTACTTTTCACATTGTTTGTGACTTAGATAATGGAATTAATGGCTTTGTAGCAAAATTTGTGAATGATACAAAGATATCTGGAGGGGTAGGTAGTGCTGAAAAAGCAATGTGATTGTGGTAGGATTTAGGCAAGTTGGAAGAACGGGCAAAAAAGTGGCAGATGGAATACAGTGTTGGGAAATGTATGATAACGCATTTTAAGGAACAATAATGCAGACTATTATCTAAATGGGGAGAAGTTTCAAATGTTCAGAGGGACTTAAGAGTCCTTGTGCAAGACTCGCAGAAGGTTAACTTACGGGTTGAGTCTGTGGTAAAGAAGGAAAATGCAATGCTGGCATTTATTTCAACATAGCATCCCATCTCCTGTACTTTGATTTATGGAAGCCAATAGGTCTAAAGCTTTCTTTACATACCTATCTACCTGTTACGGTGATTGTGGTTCGATTCTTGCCACTGCCTATACATTTTACTTGTGACCACGTGGGTTACCTCTCCTTACCCCATTTCCCTCCCACAATCCAAAGACACAGGGGTTAGGGTTACTCAGTTATGGGCTTGCTATATTGGTGCTGGTTTTTTACATTTAATATTTCTGTTTCACAGACACATATCTCACCTGCCAAGCATAGTGATCTCCTTGTCAGGAAAGATGTTATCCGATCAGAGTAAAAAATCCTTCACAGCTATTAAATATTTAGGCCTGAATGGGACAATTTGAGATTTATTGTGCTGTGGATGTCTGTACAGTGGTGTATTATATAGTATAATGTGCATAGACTCTGGCTGAGATGCCTTCTCTATGCCCTCCCTTAGCTATAAGTTTATAGCTAAGCAGGAAAAAGTGTTGTATATTTAATATTCCAGTGATATTGAGTAACATTGTAAATATATTGTTTGTTTAAGCTTTCTTTGTTGTTTACATCGTGCATTGCAGGTTCTATGTAACAGTACATAAATAGCAGATGCCAAGCCATATATGTGTGCCTTACTTAAAGACAAACATACACGAGATATCTCCAGGCTCCCTTGATTTGATCTCAATGAGCGTTTATGGTTTGGAGTTGCAAACATTTCGCTGGAAGTGTGGAGACACTTGTGGGCTGCCCTCAGCCCAATCTTTGCACTGTGTTTGACGTTGACACATACAACGCATTTCACTGTATTGTTCGACGTACATGTGACAAATAAAGCTAATCTTTTAAAAATCTTTCCTTTAACGATGTGGAGGGTTTGGACTGGGGCTTTCCCCACGGGGAGGGAGAATCATAGAAAATTATATCCTTGATAGTGTGATTCACAATGAAAATGTTTTGAACATGACAAGCAAGTAAAGACCAAAGGTGGTCCAACAGCCTCACTAAATTACACCTTGTGTATGTGTCTAAAATGATGGGATCAGACCACTCAGCTGGAGGGCATCTTAACTTTCAAGTAATTTGTTTTTCTCACGGGTGAGCCATTTTGTCTCAGCCTGTTGCTAACAGTTTACCAAGTCTGTATCACTTACTGTGCAACCATCACCTGTTCACTTAAGGGCTCTTCCTTCTCTAACTACATACGCCAGGCACTCTGAGGAAGTCTGCAGATAGGGTTGTATTTCCTCTTGCTAGTCTCCTCTTGTCCTGTGCTGAAAGGTTTCCCACTCAGGCAGCACAACCCTCTCCACTTGACCTTAGCAGTTTCAGAGACCATAAGACATAAATTCGGCCCATCAAGTCTGCTCTGCCATTCCATCACACCTGAATTATTTTTCTGCTCAACCCCAATCTTCTGCCTTCTCCCCATAAACAATGAAGTGGTTAGCACAACACTTGATGGTACCAGCGATGCGGGCTCATTTCGTGCCGCTGCCTGTAAGGAGTTTGTACCTTCTCCCTTCTCCCTGTGTGGGTTTCCTCCAGATACTCTGGTTCCCTCTCACATTCCAAAGACATTCCAGCTGGTCAGTTAATTGGTCATTGTAAATTATCCCATGACTAAGCTAGGGTTATATCAGGGGTAGCTGGCCTACTGTACTGTATCTTAATAAGATATAAACTTGGATGCCATTACTGACATGGTAGCATAGCGGGGAGCGTAATACTTCACTTTGCCAGGGACCCTGGTGTAATTCTTGCTCTGGCCTGTAAGGAGTTTGTACATTCTCCCTGTGACCATGTGGATTTTCTCCTGATCCTCTGGTGTCCAAAGACGTACTGGTTAATAGGCTAACAGGTCACACGGGTGTAACTGGGCAGTGTGGGCTTGTTATGTCTGTTACCAAAATGAATTTCTGAATACAATTCAAAGTAAACATGTAAATAAACAAATAATCAGCCTCCCCTTTAAATAAACATTATGCTTGGCCTCCAAATCATTGGATATATAATCCATAAATTTTTATTATGAGGATAGGTTGTGAGAGTTTGGCCTATTCTCTTTGGGTGAGAGGTGACGTGACTGACTGATTGACTGATGTAGCGATACAGCAGGAGTATGCCCTTCTAGTCCTTGGAGCCACGCCACCCCAGCAACCCTTGACAAATCCAATTAACTCTAGCCTCATCATGGGATAGTGTACGATGAACAATTAACCTTCCCAGTTTGAACTTGGACTGGGAAAGGAAACCGGAACACCTGGGCAAAACACACACTTCCCACAGGGAGGACTTACAAGCACAAAATGCTGGAGGAAGTGAGCAAGCCAGGCAGCATCTATGGAGAAAAGTACAGTCGGTGTTTCGGGCTGTGACATGCGACAGGACCGGAGGTAAAGAGGTGAGGAGTAGATTTAAAAGATGGGGAAGAGGAGAGGGAAACACAGGGTGACAGATGAAACAGGGAGGGGGTGGGATGGAGTAAAGAGCTGGGAAGTTGATTGGTGAAGGAGATGCAGTGGTGGAGAAGGGGGAGTCCGATAGGAGAGAACAGAAGGCCATAGAAGAAATAAAAAGAGGGGTGACCACCATTCAGGGCCCCAAACAGTCCTTCTAGGTGAAGCAACACTTCACCTGTGAGTCTGTTGGGGTCCTCCAGTATTTGGTGCTTTCGGTGTGGCCGACTGTATATCGGTGAAACCCAACTTAGATGGGGAGACTGATGCGCTGAGCACCTACACTCTATCTGCCAGAAGAAGCAGGATCTCCCAGTGGCCACCCATTTTGATTTAATTTCCCAATCCCATTCCGATATGTCAGTCCATGGCCTCCTCTATTCTCATGGTGAAGCCGCATTCAGGTTGCAGGAGCAGCACCTAATATTCTGTTTGGGTAGCCTCCAACCTAATGGAAAGGACATCAATTTCTCAATCTTCCAGTATTCTCCCCACCCCACCCCTTTCACCATTCCCCATCCCCTTTTTCCTCTCTCACCTTACCTCCTTATCTGCCCATCACCTCCCTCTGGTGCTCCTCCCCACCCCCTTTCTTCCATGGCCATCTGTTTTCTCCAATCAGACTTTCTCTTCTCCAACCCAGTATCTCTTTCACCAATCAACTTCTCTGCTCTTTACTTCATCCCTCCCCCTCCCAGTTTCATCTGTCACCTTGTGTGTCTCTCCTCTCCCCACCTTTTAAATCTACTCTTCTTCATTATCTTCAGTCCTGCCGATGGGTCTCATCCTGAAGAGTCGACTGTACTTTTTTCTATAGATACGGAGTTCCTCCAGCATTTTGAGTGTGTTGCTTAGATTTCCAGTTTCTGCAGATTTTCTCTGGTTTGAGGATGTTCAAATACTCATTGCAGAACGGCACAGCAACTGAACTCCAAGCTATGGAACGCCCTGAGCTGTAATCGCACCACGCTAACTCCTACGCGTCCATGGTGTAGGAGGCGGTATAGCCACAAGGCAGCAGAGGTTCGAGAGTAGAATCTTCATTTTCCTAGGTGAGCTGCCAGCCACTGCAGATGAGCCCCATCTGCGTGAAGACGTGGTAGAGGTGTACAGGATGATAAGAGGCATAGACCGAGTAGACAGCCAGAGACTTTTTCCCAGGGTAGGAATGCCTAATACCAGGGATAACAATTTTAATGTGATTGGAGGGAAGTATAGGAGGATGTCAGAGTAAGTTTTTTTACACAGAGTGGTGGATGTGAGGGAGGGCCTACCAGGGCAGATACGTTAAGGTCATTTGAGAAACTCTTAGAGGATCGAGAAATGAGAGCAAAGTGGGAGGGAAGGGTTAGATTGATCTTAAATTAGATTAAGAGGTTGGCATAACATCGTGGGTTGAAGAGCCTGCACTGTTCTATGTTCTAAAACTAGGTTTTTCAATTTGCTTTAATGTTGTGTCAATAAAAAGAAAACTAATTTACCATTTTCGTTCCCCAGTCCTGCACCATTTGGTACTACGTGCCCGCATGCTCTGCTCATTGTTAATGGGATTGGCTCCTCTCCTCCGTATTCCTGATCCATGACATTCCCCAAATTGCAAGTTTTTTCTTTAATATTGAGCTTTCATATTTCTTAGTGTAGTTCTGAGGTGTGCAACTGCTTGGAGGCACTCGATTTATTCAGTCTTTGCTGGCGATGTCTCTGAAACAGTAAACTCAGGAAAATGTTCCAGAGGGGATTTTTAAGCTTTCATTTCAACTTGAAATAAATCATCTGACTGCTCCAAACTCTGTAAGCTTTTCAAACTGACACAGACCTATTTATGCGAAAGATAAAAAGCTGTGGAGCATTTTTTGACATGGTATTCCTGGTTGGTGAGTTCCTCCTGTAAGAGAGCTTCAGCTTCTCCACCAGTGTACGATTTCCTGCCCACCGCATCACCTCATCACTTCACCATATCCTCCACCCTCGCAACAAATCTCTCTCCAGACACCAAAGGAAATGTTTGCTGCAGCCTGCTTCAAGCAAGAGGAGAGTACTCAGTGTCTGCTCTATTAGATATACCTGCTCATTGATGCAAATATCTAATCAGCTAATCAATGCATAAAAGCACGCAGACGTGGTCAAGAAGTTGAGTTGTTGTTCAGACCAAACATCAGAATAGGGAAGGAATGTGATCTAAATAACTTTGACTGTGGAATAATTGTTGGTGCCAGACAGGATGGTTTGAGTATCTCAGAAACTGCTGATCTCCTGGGATTTTCACACACAATAGTCTCTAGAGCAGGAGTTCCCAACCTGGGGTCCACGGACCCTTTGTTTAATGATCAGGATCCATGGCATAAAAAAGGTTGGGGACCGCTGCTCTAGAGTTTACAGGAAATAGTGTGAAAACAAAAAAAATCCAGTAAGCGGCAATTCTGTGGGTGAAAACGCCTTGTTAATGAGAGAGGTCAGAGAGAATGGCCAGACTGGTTCTAGCTGACAGGAAAGTGACTGAAACTCAAGTAACCACAAGTTACAACTGTGGTGTGCAGGAATGCATAGCACATCGAGCCTTGCAGTGGATGGTGCCGGGTTCCTCTCCTGCCCCTTATAACATGGCAACTGAGAGTCAGACAGCAGCCAGTAGTACGGTGCCCGTTCAGTACTCCTGACCAAAAGGCACAGTGTCTACTTCCACCAAAGACCTTAGAATACCCATTCCATCCAAAACTGTGTTGGAACAGATTGGCATCAAAATTTCCCTTAAAAATGCAGAAGATGCATCACTTGTTCTGGAGACTGTAAAATTGTGTAAGCCTGATGTGTTTGTAGGACAGTGCAGAAGGGAGCTTCACTCTGTATCTGACTGTCCCTGCCCTTTTTTTTTATATTACAAAATCCTTTATTACAAATATCGGTGCTATACAATATATACAAAACAGTGGCAAACACAATTACTGCACTACAAATAGACAATAGACATTACACCAGAATGTTGCCATCCCTATCTACGATGGCATTTACACCCCGCGGAGCCCAACGGTCTCGAAACTCCTCCAAGGCCGCTGTGGACTGCGCGTGTTCCTTTTCAATAGTTACCCGGGCACGAACATACCCCCTAAACATTGCCAGGCAGTCTGCCCGGGGAGATCCTCCCGCCACCCGTTTCCAAGACCCACAGATGGCGGATTTCGCCAGCCCCAGGAGCAAGTTGACTAGGACATCCTCATCCCTCCATGCCCCCTTCCTTACTGGATGACCATATATAAACAGGGTGGGACTAAAATGCAGCCAGAAGGCGAGAAGCAGCCCACGCAAATATGCAAAAAGAGGCTGCAGCCTCACACACTCCATGTACATGTGGTACACGGTCTCCTCCTCCAGCCCGTAGAAGTGGCATGTGGGTGGGAAGTCCATGTACAAACTGAAAAACTTATTGCAGGGCACTGCCCTATGCAGTACCCTCCAGCCGAGATCCCCCGGGTGCATGGGAAGAACCCCGGCGTAAAGGGACTTCCAGTGGGGACCCTCCTCACCTCTGGGTGGAAGGACCGACCGCCATGGCGTGTTGGGACGGTGTACAAGGGCAAGGAAATGGAGGATGTGGAGTAGCAGCCCATACAGATACCTCCTACTTGCATCCCTGAATGGGACTGTGTGTGATGGGACAGTGTAGAGGGAGCTTCACTCTGTATCTAACTGTCCCTATCCTGGGAGTGTGTGATGGGACAGTGTAGAGGAAGCTTCACTCTGTATCTGACTGTCCCTGTCCCGGGAGTGTGTGATGGGACAGTGTAGAGGGAGCTTCACTCTGTATCTGACTGTCCCTGCCCTGGGAGTGCATGATGGGACAGTGTAGAGGGAGCTTCACTCTGTATCTAACTGTCCCTATCCTGGGAGTGTGTGATGGGACAGTGTAGAGGAAGCTTCACTCTGTATCTGACTGTCCCTGTCCCGGGAGTGTGTGATGGGACAGTGTAGAGGGAGCTTCACTCTGTATCTGACTGTCCCTGCCCTGGGAGTGTGTGATGGGACAGTGTAGAGGGAGCTTCACTCTGTATCTGACTGTCCCTGCCCTGGGAGTGCATGATGGGACAGTGTAGAGGGAGCTTCACTCTGTATCTGACTGTCCCTGCCCTGGGAGTGCGTGATGGGACAGTGTAGAGGGAGCTTCACTCTGTATCTGACTGTCCCTGCCCTGGGAGTGCGTGTTGGGACAGTGTAGAGGGAGCTTCACTCTGTATCTAACTGACCCTGCCCTGGGAGTGCGTGATGGGACAGTGTAGAGGGAGCTTCACTCTGTATCTAACTGTCCCTGTCCTGGGAGTGTGTGATGGGACAGTGTAGAGGGAGCTTCACTCTGTATCTAACTGTCCCTGTCCTGGGAGTGTGTGGTGGGACAGTGTAGAGGGAGCTTCACTCTGTATCTAACTGTCCCTGCCCTGGGAGTGTGTGGTGGGACAGTGTGGAGAGAGCTTCACTCTGTATCTGACTGTCCCTGTCCTGGGAGTGTGTGATGGGACAGTGTAGAGGGAGCTTCACTCTGTATCTGACTGTCCCTGTCCTGGGAGTGTATGATGGGACTGTAGAGGGAGCTTCACTCTGTATCTGACTGTCTCTGTCCTGGGAGTGTGTGATGGGACAGTGTCGAGGGAGGGAGGAAAGGGGCTTGTTGTGCTCTGTGTTGTTCTGCCAAGTATTGTAGGCATGGTGTGGATTGTGTAGTGACACTGGCCCAGCACACTGTTAGGTTGTGTTGGTTGTTAAGGCAAATGACACGTTTCACCGTATGTTTGAGAAGGGAGGTGTGCTTCCACACAGTGGGTGCAATATTGAACGTAGAACAGTTTGACCCACAATATTAAGCTAAGCCTATTGAAATAGCCAACACTAATCCCTTCTGCCTATGCAATGCTCATATCCTTCTCTTTCCCTCCCGTCCATCGAAACACCTCTTAGAAGTCTCTAATGTATCTGCTACCACCACCCCAAGCGGCTCACTCCAGGCACACACCCCTCTCTGTGTGAAAGAATAGCATTAAAAAACCATGTCATAAACCCTCTTTCTTTGGGGTAACTGTCCCAGCAGTTGGGTAGTGATGAGACCGCATGCACAGTAGTTTGAGGGACGCAGTGCTCAAAAACAGAAAATTGAATTATTCTACCTTGCCAGTTTTGACCTGACCTCACAGATGACAGCACGAATGAATGTTCTTCCTTAATGTAATACAATTAGATGAGAAATATCTTGCTAATAAAGTTATGCAGTCATTTAAAGATTGATGAGTATCCATTTAGTATTTAGTGGGTTATTTGTGACAGACACACTGTATCTGCTGTTATTGCTTTTCTATATTATTTAAAACCACTGAAGGGAATTAATAATGGAGACTGTTAATTCTCTGCTTGTCCTGTGGGATGTCACCAGCTTTAGGATTATTAGCTGATCTGTGGCAGTGGAATTTTTTTTAATCTTTGCAATGCAGCCTCAGGCAAGCGTCATAATCTGTTAGTGTTATTAGCTGTTGTTCTTACAATTGCTTTTTTTTAACAAGTTGACATCTCTCTGTGAAGGTTGGGTGGGGGAGAAAATCCTATCCATCAGTCCAGTTACGTGATTTCCCTCCCTCGGGTAGGAGAAGATAAGGTTTAAGTGTGTATGAAATTGTGGCGAATGTTGTTGGATTGTTCAGGCAGGAAGAGGCAGCAAAGGAAGATGGAGGGGAAGGCCCAGTTGGAAAGGGAAGGGTAGAAGGAAAAGGAAAAGAAGGGATGGTCTGTGAAAGAAAGCAACATTGAAGTGAAGGACAAAGCAATTAAATAAAGAACGAAACATGGAGATGAAAGGCAAGGGTTTGGAAAGGATGGGAAAGCAAAAAAAAGGGAAAAATGAGCGTAGAGATTTCATTGAGATATACAAAATTGTGAGGGGTATAGACACGGTGAATGCAAGGAGGGTTTTTCCACAGGGGTTTGGTGAGACACAAACTAGGTGTCATGGGTTAAGGGTGAAAGGTGAAGCATTTCAGGGGAACCTGAGGTGAAGCTTCTTCACTCAGAGGATGGTGTGAGTGTCAAACAAGTTGCCAATGGAAGTGGCGGATTCGGGTTTGATTTCAACACTTAAGGAAATTGGGATGAGTACATGGGTGCCGGGCTATGGGGAGCTCTGGTCCAGATGCAGGTTGATGGCTCTGGGTAGAATAATAGTTTGGCACTGTTTTCCTGCTGTAGTGTTCTATGAATCAATTACTCTGTATAGAGAAAAAAGCACAGGACAAAGCATGCAGATCTTATAAACTGGTGATAGAAAACTGGAATCTCTGTGAGCCCACTGGGGATGCTGAGCCTGGGGTCTGCTGGAGGCCCAGCCTGAGGTTGAGGAATTATGTGTGTGTGGGGATGAGAGAGAGAAACAGGGCTTTTGTTTTTATTTTTGCTGTGGTTGCTTTGGGGCTTGCTGTGTTCTGTGTTGTTCTACCAAGCATTTTGGCACGGTGGCGACGCTTGCAGGCTGCCCTCAGCACGTCCGCAGGTCTGTTGGTTGTTCAGGCAAAGAAAACATTTCACTGTGTGTTTCAATGTACATGTGATAAATAAACTTGAACCTTGAATCATGAATTAGATTGATCAGAGTAGGTTATAAGGTCGATACAACATTGTAGGCTAAAGGCCTGTAGTGTGCTGTAGTATTCTATGCTTGATGCTATTGATATTCAAGATTCAAGATAGTTTCATGTCAATCCAAGTACACAAGTGTAAAGGAGAACAAAATCATTGTTACTCTGGATCTGATGCAACACAATAAGATAAAGAACACAATGAATATAAATACATAAGATAGCTTACATGCATACATTGATTGTATGCCCATAAAGTTACGCTAGGCATGGAGTGTCTATGTAATGTAACTCTGACAGGAAATGATAAAGTAGTTGTGGCAGTGGGGGGTAGTGGAGGATTGGGTCAGTGGGTGGAGGTGTTGATCGGTCCTGGAAAGTAACTGTTTTTGAGTCTGGTGGTCCTGGTGTGGATGCTGTGTAGCCTCCTCCCTGATGTGAGTGGGATAAACGGTCCATGAGCAGGGTGGGTAGGATCCTTCATGGTGTTACTGGCCCTTTTCTGGTATCTTTCTGTATGTATGTCTGTGATGGCGGGTAGGCTGGTGCCAGTGATGCAGAATCGAGTATTGCGGTTACAGAGAGAGAGCAGTGATGGTAGACAAATTACGTGTAAGGACTATTTGAGAAACATGGAGAGATTAAAAGTTCATCTTTTATTGTACAAGGGGATATGAAAGGGTTTGATGAAACTGTCCTTGAGTCTGGTGGCAACTCCGTGATAAAAACAGTTTGCCTGGTGTTATTCTGATATTGGTTCTGAGACACTACTGGACCTTACAGTGTCAGAACACAACCAGTAGCCTGTGGGATGGTGATCGTGGATTGTCACAAGACTGTAACTAGTCCATTAATCCCAATGATCTTCACCCCCAGTCTACTTCTCAATCCTTGAGCTATCCTAACTACCTCCCTTAGGATACCCCATAAACTCCTAGACTCAATGAAACACCTGAGGACCTGAGTGATAGAGGAAGGTTGAATAGGTTAGGACTTCATTCCCTGGAGTGTAGGAGAATGAGGGGAGATGTGCTAGAGGTACACAAAATTATGACAGGTATAGATAGGTTAAATGCAAGAAAACTTTTTCCACTGAGTGCTGAAGAAGGGTCTCAGACCAAAATGTCAACTGTTCATCTCCATAGATGTTCCCTGAACTGCTGAGTTCATCCAGCATTTTGTATATGCTGAGATTAGGATAGAAGAGGCTGTAGGAACCAGCACTGATGATAAAGTGAAGAACAAAGGACTTTATTCCCTGGAACAGGGAAGAATGATGGGAGATTTGATGGAGGTACTCAGAATTAAGAGGGGAATAGATAGGCTAAATGTAAGCAGGCGTTTTCCATTGAGGTTGGGTGGGATTATAACTAGAGGTCATGGTTAAGGATAAAAGATGAAATGTTTAAGGAAAACCTGATGGGAACTTCAGTCAGAGGGTGGTGAGGGTGTGGAACGAGCTGCCAGCAGAAGTGATGGATATGGATTCAACTGCAACATTTAAGAGAAATTCAAGTATATAGATGGGTAGGCACTGACATGATGAAAGAAGCCATGTACACCAATGGAGATGGACCTTCATTGCTGCCTTAAATGCCAGTGGCATAACGGGAAAAAGAAGAATATGGATGGAAGGGGTATGGAGGGCTATGGCCCGGATGCAGGTTGTTGGGGCTAGGTAGAATAATTATTCAGCATGGATTAGGTGGGCTGAAGGGCTTGTTTGTGCACTATAGTGCTCTATGACTATGACTCTGAGTACAGTCGGCCCTCCATATCCGTGATGGATTGGTTCTGGGACCCCTCGCGGATACCAAAAAACGCAGATGATCAAGTCCCTTATTGAACCTGTCTCAGTGCGGTGAACATTAGGACCTGGCAGCGCAGCTCTGAATCCGCAGTGTTTCTGTTCACGAAAATAATCACGATCACGATTGAAAATAAAGTGGAAATAATAAAGCGATCGGAAAGAGGTGAAACGCCATCAGTCATTGGAAAAGCGTTAGGCTACATCGGTCAACGATCGGAATAATTTTAATGGAGCATGTGAAAGGCCCTGCCCCAATGAACGCTACAATTATTTCTAAGTGATGCAGTGGTTTAATTATTGGGTTTTGGGGTTTTGGGTTTTTGATCCTCCCGGCACTGAAACACACATTCCTAAGTGTTTTATATGCATAAAAAGGTAAAATATATACTATATACTGAGACAAACGTTTGACTAATTGACGCTAAATAATACCGGATGTACCTGTTCCGACTTACTTAGTAAGAGAACTTCTGATTTTTTTCTATCCCGATCCACGATAACCCCGTATACTTTAAATCATCTCTAGATTACTTATAATACCTAATACAATGTAAATGCTATGTAAAATAGTTGTTATACTGCATTGTTTAGGGAATAATGACAAGAAAAAAAAGTCTGTACATGCTCAAACAGCAAGTGCTGGGAGAGCACTTCCGGGTTTTCTCAATTCGTGGTTGGTTGAATTCGTGCATGCGGAACTCGCGGATAAGGAGGGCCGACTGTACACGACCGTTCTGAGCAACCTGTCATGCACTAATATATTTATTCTCCCAGGAAATATGCACTTCCCCTTCCTTAAGGTCAGTTTCTTCTCCTTCAGGATGTGAACAGGGCTTCTAACTGAAGCTCTGTATCACAGCAATTGAACTCCCACCCATCCTAGTGCAGTCCAGTCCTTTCAAGTTGATAGCTAACATTACTGATGGGCTTCAGTTCTTTTTTGATAACTTTGACAGAACGAATCAGCTAGCTTCATTCCTGGAAGGAGATGCTCAGTTACACTTTAATAATCTGCTGTTCAGTGGCAAATGTTTTCCAGCACGAGTATCTTCAGCGTTGTTTAACATGTGCTAATTTGCGCTAAATGTTGATCATGAGACATTTACAGATGTGTAGATGTCTGAGTTGTTTCCCTCACACAATTCAAGTACTTCCATCAATGTGCTTTGTGAATTACGGAGAAACCTCATTACTGCACTGTGGGTTTTAACTTGGGAATTAATCAGCAGAGATACAGTGAGACTTGAATCTTCCTTCTTCAATTTAATTAAGTACCAATATAGTAAGATTTGCATTTCTATAGCGCCATTTTATCACGTCCCTTGGCACTTTAAAGCCAGTGTGAAGTTCTTTAAAAGAGTAGCCACTGCTGTAATGGGAGACACGGTGAAATGCATCATCTGTGTCAGATCGGATTGGAGAAGGCAGTGCTGGGGGCAGCCCACAAGTGTCACCAGCATAGGACTGGATTCAGAAACAGGTTTACGATCACTGGCATACTTCATGCTTTGCAGCAGCAGTACACTGCAATACACAGAACATCAGTAAGCAATATATATAAAATTTTAAATTAAGTAAGTAGTACAAGAAGAGAGCAAAGAAATAATGAAGTGTTCATGGGTTCATTGTCCATTCAGAAATCTGATGCTGGAGTGGAAGAAGCTGTTCCTGAAGCATTGAGTGTGTGTCTTCAGGCTCCTGTATCTCCTCCTGGGTGGTAGTAATGAGAAGAGGGGCATGTCCTGAGTGATGGGTCCTTAATGACAGGTGCCATCTTTTTGAGGCATCGCCTTTTGAAGATATTCTCGATGCTGGAGAGGCTAGCGCCATTATGGAGCTGGCAGAGTTTGCAACTTTTTGCAGTGGCCCCTCCAAAACCAGATGGACAACTCATGCATTTAAAGCCAACACGAGTGAATCTGCAGATGCTGGAAATAAATAAAAACACAAATTGCCGGCAGAACTCAGCAGGCCAGACAGCATCTATGGGAGGAGGTAGTGAGGACATTTCGGGCCGAAGCCCTTCATCACCCTTCTGATGAAGGGTTTCAGCCTGAAACATCATCACTACCTCCTCCCATAGATACTGTCTGTCCTGCTGAGTTCTGCCAGCATTTTGTGTTTTCATGCATTTAAAGCATGTGTTGCACGCCCCCAACACACTAACGTGAAGAAGACAATCATGAAGAAAGCACACAGTGACTACAGTGGTGCTAGAAAGTTTATGGACCCTGTAGAATTTTCTCCATTTCTGCAAAAGTATGACCTAAAATGTGATTAGATCTTCTTCATGTAAGTCCTAATGCTAGATAAAGAGAACCCAACTAAATAAATAACACAAAAAACATTATATTTGTTTACCTATTTGTTGAGAAATGTTATCCAATGTTACATGTATTTATTGGAAAGAGTAGGTGAACCTCTGGGGTAATGCCTTCTTCAAAATCTATTTGGAGTCAGGTGTTGAGATTGGAGGTGGGGGTTGTAGAGGTGCCCTGCCCTATAAAAAAGACACACATACTTAGGTTTCTGACAGAGCCTGCTCTTCTCAAGTAAGATCTGTGCACCATGCCTTGATTAAAACAATTTTTAGAGGACCTTAGAAAAAGAATTGTAGAGATGCATGGAGTTGGAAAAGGCTACAAAAGCCTTTCTGAAGACCTGTGTTCCTCAGTCCACAGTACGAGAAATTGTCTCCAAATGGAGGAAGCTTAGTGCTGTTGCTGCACACACAAGAGGCACTCAGCAGGCCAGGCAGCATCTATAGAAAAGAGTACCCATTCGGCAGGACTCTGTTCTTCTCTCCCTAGGAATGGGCATCCTGCAAAGATCACACCAAGAGCGCAATGTGCAATGCTGAACGGGGTGAAAAAGAACCCAAGGGTAGCAGCAAAAGGCCTGCAGAATCTCTAGAAATTGCTGAAGTCTCTGTTCATGTGTCCACTATAAGAAAAACACTGAACAAGAATTATGTTCATGGAAGGACACCATGGAGGAAACCACTGCTCTCCAAAAAAAAACATTGCTGCTTGTCTCAAATTTGGAAAAGACCATCTGGATGTTCTATAACGTTTCTGGGACAACGTTCTTTTAACAGATGAAATAAAATTTGAACTTTTTGGCAGAAATGCACATTGCTATATTTGGAGAAAAAAGGGCACCTCAACCAACAGCAAAATCTCATCATGGCTATGAAGCACGGTAGAAGGAGCAGCATGCTTTGCTGCCTCTGGGCCTGGACATCTTGCAATTGTTCAGGGAGCAATGAATTCAAAATTGTATCGAGACATTTTACAGGAGAATATCAGGGAAGTACTCCATCACCTGATGTTTAATAGATGTTAGATAATGCAACAAGACAATGATCTGAAAAACGAGTAAATCAACAACAGAATGGTTTAAAAAGAAGAAAATTTGTGTTTTGGAATGGATGAGTTGAAGTTCTGACCTTAATCCTATAGAAATGTTGTGGAAGGATCTGAAGCAAGCAGTTCATGCAAGGAAGCCAACATCCCAGAGCTGTAGCAGTTTTGTAAGGAGGAATGGCCTAAAATTCCTCCAAGGCAATGTGCAGGACTGATCAACAATTACTGAAAATGATTGGTTGAAGTTATTGTTGTACAAGGGGTCACACCAGTTACTGCAAGCAAAGGTTCGCATACTTTTTCCAACAAATACCATGTACATGTAATATTGGATAATTTTTCTCAATAAATAAATGAGCAGGTATAATCTTTTTGTGTTATTTATTTAATTGGGTTCCCTTTATCTAGTTCCAGGACTTACATGAAGATCTGATCCCATTTTAGGTCATACTTATACAGAAATAGAGAAAATTCTGTGGAGTTCACAAACTTTCTAGCACCACTGCATAATTCATTCGGAGTCTGGGAAGATTTGGTAAGTCTCCAGCGCCTCTAGCAGATTTCTACAGATGTACTGTGGGGAGCATGCTCACTGACTGCGTCACCCCCAGATATGGAAGCTGCAGTACAGAGGCTTCAGAAAGCTGTAGGCGTAGCTTGCTCCACCATGAGCATTTTAACTGTGTTACGGAAACCGCTATGCACAAACTGGTAAGTTGTGTAGTACGGCGGGCTGCCTCTAGCTCATTCTCAGACTGTGTAGGTCATTGACACAAACACCAGTTTTCACTGTATGTTTTGCCGTTTCAACGTACGTATGACAGATAAAGCTAATCTTGTCTCTAATGTGAGCTGGTGACAAATCTTCTCTCCAATGTCACACACCGCTGATTAAAGGCACAACAATTTTCTCTTCAGCACTGTTAGCATCAGATTTGGATTTATTATCACTGACTTATGATGTGGAATTTATTGTTCTTTTAATTATTTATGTCAATTGATTGCTCCCGTATGAGCAGATGATATGAGGGTTACAGCTGGGAGTAACAGATTTACACAGCAAAGAAATAGACCCCTGATTTTTCGACCATCAGCTACTCGTCTACAATTAGTGGCCACTTTATTAGGTACGTCTGTACACCTGCTTGTTAATGCAACTATCTAATCAGCCAATCATGTGGCAGCAACTCAATGCATAAAAGCATGCCAACATGGTCAAGAAGTTCAGTTGTTGATCAGAGCATGGATCAGAATAGGGAAGAAATATGATTTCGGTCACTTTGCCAGTGGAACTCTTGTTGGTGCCAGACTGGGTGGTTTGAGCATCTCAGAAACTGCTGATCTGCTGGAATTTTCACACACTGCAGTCTCCAGAGTTTACAGAGAATGGTGCGATAAGTGACAGAAACATCCAGTGAGTAACAGTTCTTGCGAAAACACCTTGTTAATGAGAGAGGTCAGAGGAGAATGGCTAGACTGGTTCAAGCTGACAGGAAGATGACTGTAACTCAAATAGCCACGTGTTACAACAGTGGTGTGCAGAAGAGCATCTCTGAACGCACAATACATTGGACCTTGAAGTAGATGGGCTACAAAGGCAGAAGACCACAACCATACACGCAGAGGCTACTTTATTAGCTAGAGGAGGTAAAATGGCCACTGAGTGAACATGAATCCCATTTGCCTGCTCTTGGCCCATAGTCCTCAAGGTCTGACGGTTCAAGTGTTTGTCTACAAAAGTGTTGTGAGAATCTCTGGCTCCAGCATCCCCTGGGGCAGTGGATTCCAAAAGTGCTACAATCTTGTTTAACACTAAGTACCAGTTGTTAAGATGAGGCAGCCTCTTGTAGCAACTTAGTAGAGTAACAAGAGCATTTGCAAACAACAGCGAGAGCAGGAACGTACGTTCCCTCAGTGTCATTATCCCCATTTGTAACCGCAGATATGAAACAGAGAATGTTTGAAACACTCAGCGGGTCAGGTAGTACCTGTGGAGGGAGGTGCACAGTTGATGTTTCAAATCCAGAACACTTAATTAGGATTGTTCAGGGTCAAGCTGTTAATTCCTATATCCTGTGCTTACTTGCCACTCATGAATCACTCCACACACACACACACACACACACACACACACACACACACACACACACACACACACATGCACAAAAACACACACACACCCACACACACACACACACACACACACATACATGCACAAACACACACACAGACACACACACACCAAGACACATGCACGCAGACACACACACACACAGACATACATACACAAACACACACACATACATACACAAACACACACACATACATACACAAACACACACACAGACATACACAAACACACACACATGCACAAAAACGCGCACACACATACATACACAAACACACACACGCACAAAAACACACACACGCACACAGACATACATACACAAACACACACACACATGCACAAAAAAACACACACACACACACACACACACACACGCAAGCACACGGTGTACAGGGTCTGACACTGGACACGCATGGGCTGTACAGTACCCAGTAGGAGTGAGTGAACTGTTTTGCTTTACTGTGCAGGTAATGAATCGACAGGGCAGTGAAGGAGATGTACATGAACAGGTCTGTTGTAGGCACACCCTTACTCCCTGGCTGGTAAACCCGGTCTCTACATTGTTGCTCTCACATACAAGAAGATGACAGTGGTTGCAGGGAGCAGTTTGGACTCTTGGTGGCTTTGATAAGGGACCAAGAAAAGGTCAATCAATTCACTAGCCTTTTTGTGCTTGTCAACCTCAAATGTCAAGGCCTGGTTCTGAAACCACATTTTGTTCACCCCTCTGTGTACATCCCTCTGCCTCAGAGGAGGTAGGCCCACTGACAGAGAGAGCAGCTAATCCTGTTGATGGAGTGGATGGCCATATGACATAGGAGCGGAATTAGGCCATTCAGCCCATTGAGTCTAGTCCACCATCCCATTATAGTTGATTTATTATCCCTCTCAATTAACCCCATTCTCCTGTCTTCTCCTCATTATTCTGTCATGGTACAGTAGGGTACTGTATAGTGTAACGTTTAACAGTGCCAGCCTTAAGATCGTGGTTCAATTTCGATCACAGACTGCAAAGAGTTTATATGTTCTTCCCAGGAGTACATGGGCTTCCTCCGGCACTCCAGATTCCTCATACATCCCAAAGGTGAATGGGTTAGGATTAGTCCGTTGTGGCCATATTATGTTGGTGCCAGAATCATGGGATATTTGTGGCTGTCCCCAGCAAATGACTGTGTCTGCCGTTTGCACAAACAACTCACTTTACTTTATGTTTCGATGTACATGTGATAAATAAAGCTAATTTTATTTATCTCCTCCTCCACAATATAAGATGAGAAGGGGAGAGTTTAGATGAGATGTGTGAAGCAAGTGTTTTTATGTAGAGTGGTGAGCACATGAAGAATACTCTCTACATTTCTTCAAAAACATTTTCACACGCTTTCACATTTTCACATTTTCACTTTCATAAGTCGAGGGATAGAGTTTAAGAGACACGATGTAATGATGCAGCTCTATAAAACTCTAGTTAGGCCACACTTGGAGTACTGTGTCCAGTTCTGGTCGCCTCACTATAGGAAGGATGTGGAAGCATTGGAAAGGGTACAGAGGAGATTTACCAGGATGCTGCCTGGTTTAGAGAGAATGGATTATGATCAGAGATTAAGGGAGCTCGGGCTTTACTCTTTGGAGAGAAGGAGGATGAGAGGAGATATGATAGAGGTGTACAAGATATTAAGAGGAATAGATAAAGTGGATAGCCAGCAATTCTCCTCCAGGGCACCACTGCTCAGTACAAGAGGACATGGCTTTAAGGTAAGGGGAGTGAAGTTCAAGGGTATTATTAGAGGAAGGTTTTTTACTCAGAGAGTGGTTGGTGTGTGGAATGCACTGCCTGAGTCAGTGGTGGAGGCAGATACACTAGTGAAGTTTAAGAGACTACTAGACAAGTATATGGAGGAATTTAAGGTGGGGGATTATATAGAAGGCAGGGTTTGAGGGTCGGCACAACATTGTGGGCCGAAGGGCCTGTAATGTGCTGTACTATTCTGTGTTCTATGTTCTGAGATGACTGTGAAAGGGGACTAGGTGGACCTAGTGATAATTCTGAGTTTGAGTCAGATGGAGTTGTGATAACCAGAGTTATCAAGGGGCAGATGAACATATGGAAATACATGAAGTGAGGGTTTGAAGTCACACAATATTTCACATGTTCTCCATCCAAGCCTTTCCTATTTCTCTCAGGACACTGAAGATTACACTTGAATTTTGGGAGTCCCACACCCATTTAGCAAGGGAATGCATCCACACTTGGCTGCAAACCCAGGACGCAGCACACTGCTACCAAGTCGTGCCTTGCAGTTCACCAGAAGGCTTAAAAGACAGCTATTGCGAAGAACAGCCTGGATCCACACACACACTCAAAAAAAAAATTCCTCTGTACTGCCGCTAGCAACCTTGTCTCACCAATTTATAACAAATTCCTAGGCTTGTAATGGCCCTGACTGAACACTCCACGTCTCTTGTGATGGATTAACCATGTCAATCTCTTTGTGCAGTAAACTTGATTTCTCTTGTAGCAGCCGCTCTGGATTCTATATTGTACATGAAGAGGATAATAGACCCCAGCAGCATAGTTACAAGGTACATATTAGTTTTTTTCCCAAATTCCTTTCGAGTTTCTATTCCTCTTCTTTCTGGGGATACGGCGGGGAAGTATGGATCCAAATAGCCCTCTTGTACCTTGAGACGTAATAATCTGTTTGGCTCATCTCCCGGTGCAGGTGCTGAGGGAATTCTGAACACCCTTTTCAATGAGGTGATAAACCACGGCCTCTCCTGCTCTCTTGGGTACACTACAAACATCACACAGGCACTAATTCAAAGCGCAGGGCGATCTCCTGGGGCAATAATTAGTAAATTGGCTTATTATTGTCACATGTACAGTGAAAACTTTGTTTTGCATGCCATCCATATAGATCATTTCATTACAACAATGCATTGACAGAATACAGAGTTACTGTTACAGAGAAAGTGCAGTACCAACAGACAGAAAGGTACAGGGTCGTAATGAGATAGATCGTGAGGTCAAGACTCCATCTTATTGTACTTAAGAGCTGTTCAATCACTTTATATCCATGGGATAGAAGCTGTCCTTGACCCTGGTGGGACGTGCTTTCAGGCTTTTGTGTCTTCTGGCCGATGGGGGAGAAGAGAAGAGGGGAGAAGAGAGATTATCTGGGGTGTGTGGTTTTTTTTTGATTATGATGGCTGCTTTAAAGTTCAGATTAACTTCATTTGTCACATGTACATCGAAACATTAGATCATACAGTGAAATGTGTCATGTTGTGTTAACAGCCAACAGAGTGTGAATCTGTGCTGGGGGTAATGCACATGTGTCGTCATGTTTCCGGCACCAGCGTAGCACATCCACAACACACTAACCCAGAAGTGGGGATGGAGACTGTCAAGGGGAGGCTGGTTTCGTTAATCACTTGTGAGCACTGTTAGATAAGAAGGTGCTAATAAGCACCCCAACTATTGGTCAGCAATGACAGAGATAATAAAATCTGATTCTAATTCTGTATAATAATAACCTGTATCAGCCCACCCTGGTCACAATCCCTCTTGCCACGGGGGAATGTCTTCAGTTAGTTACTTTAATTATTTAATCCAGACAAATGTGGAGCAATCCAATGTGGAAATTCAAACCTGCAGAATAACAGAGTAAAATACAGAGACCTTAGAAGATAGATGCACCTTCTATCAATTTGTAGTGGACAGTACATTGACTGGCTATATTGTAACCTGGTGTGGAGACACCAATGCCCCTGAGTTGAAAATTCTGCAACAAGTAGTGGACCGGCCCAGTCCAGTATGGGTAAAGCCCTCCAAGTGATTGAACACATCTTCATGAAACTCTTTTGCAAGAAAGCAGCATCTATCATCAGGGACCTCCATCACCCAGGACATACTCTCCTTTTGCTGCTGCCATCAGGAAGAAGGTACAGGAGCCTAGGGACTCACATCACCAGGTTCAGGAACAATTATTACCCTTGAATCATCAGGCTCTTGAGCTGAAGGAATTGCTTCGCTCCACTTCACTTTCCCCATCATTGAAATGTTTCCACTACCAATGGAATCATTTTCAAAGTCTCTTCATCTCATATTCTTGATATTTATTGCTTATTTATAATTATTATTTCTTCTTTTTGTACTTGCACAGTTTTTTGTCTTCTGCACTCTTTGAATCCTGTATCTGGGCAGTCATTCATTAATTATGGTTTAGTTATTATTTTAGAGATTTGTTGAGTATGCCCACAAGAAAATGAAACTCAGGCATTACAGAAAAGATACTGCCATGGATAGCGGAATAACTGACAGCCAGGAGTGGGAATAAAGGGGACTGATTGGCTGCCAGTCACAAGTGGTGTTCCTCAGGGGTCAGTATTGGGACCTGCTACTTTTCACATTGTTTGTCAATGATTTGGATCATGGAATTGATGGCTTTGTGGCAAAGTTTGTGGATGACACAAAGATAGGTGAAGGGGTAGGTAGTGCTGAGGAAGCAACATGATTACAACATGACTTAGTCAAATTGGAAGAATGCGCAAAAAAGTGGCAGATGGAATACAGTTTTGGGAAATGTATGATAATGAATTTTGGGAAAAGGAACAAAAGTGCAGACTATTTTTTAAATGGGGAGAAAGTTCAAACATTGAGGTGCAGAGGGACTTAGGAGTCCTTGTGCAAGACTCCTAGAAGATTAATTTACAGGTTGAGTCAATGGTAAAGAATCAAATGCAAAGTTGGCATTTATTTCAAGAGAAATAGAATATAAAAGCAAGGAGATAATGTCAAGCCTTTATAAAACACTAGTCAGGCCGCACCTGGAGTTATGTCAACAGTTTTGGGCCCCATATCTCAGAAAGGATGTGTTGTCATTGGAGAGAGTCCAGAGGAGGTTCACGAGGATGGTTCTAGGAATGAAGGAGTTACATACGAGGAGCGCTTGGCAGCTTTAGGCCTGTACTCACTGGAATTTAGAAGAATGTGGGGGGATCTCATTGAGTGTTGAAAGGTCTAGATAAGGTGGATGTGGAGAGACTGTTTCATATCGTGGGGGTATCCGGATCTAGAGGGCACAGCCTCAAAATTGAGGGGTGACCCTTTTAGAACAGATGTAAGGAGGAATTTTTTTAGCCAGAGAGTAGTGAATCTGTGGAATGCTCTGCCATAGACTGCGGTGGAGTCCAAGTCTGTGGGTATATTTAAGGCAAAAGTTGATAGTTTTATGATCGGTCGGCATCAAAGGATATGGCAAGAAGGCAGGTATATGGGATTGAGTGGGATCTGGGATCAGCCATGTTGGAATGGTGGAACAGACTCGATGGTCTGAATGGCCTAATTCCGCTTCTGTATCTTATGATCTTAGGGTCTTATATGGTGACCTATATGTACTTGATAATAAATTTACATTCAAACTTTTTTTTGAGTTAGACCCCCTTCCATCCAGGACATACGTACTTCTCGCTGCTCAGATTGATTTTTAACTCTCTTGCCATTTTTCCTTTTGTTTACACTGCGCTGAAGGAAGGGACATCGACACATGTACAGTATCAAATCTTGGGGATGATAAACCTCATTAGTCCTGCCTCCACTGACAGTTAGTGGATATTAAAAGCCCTGACAAGGTCAGCCTCATGAATCCGTGGCTGCCCATTTTATTGTGAAACTGTTGCATCTCTCTTCACCCTCCCCCTCCTGCTGCCAGACATCCTCGGCCCTGAATGATATTGTGGTTTGATGTAGGTTCCAGCAGGGGCCAGAGTGTGGAGCAGTCAATTAAAGGCTGGAAATTTAGCCACATCATTCAAACAGCCTTGAATCCATTTCTAGCCTCCTGCCCTTGTCCTTGTTGGGAGAGATGGTGGGTTTGGAGGATGTTGTCAGTCTAGTTTTGCTGAGGAACTGTGGTGCATTTCATTGATGGTATAGACTAATTATTCTAAGAGCATACAATCTGGAGCAGAAGCAGGCCATTCTGCCTATTGAGTCTTCTCCACCTTTCAATCATGGCTTTCTTTTCACCCTCAAAGCCAAGCTCCTGACTTCTACCCGTAACCTTTGACACCCTGACTAATCAAGAACCTATCAATCTCCACTTTAAATATACCCCATGATTTGGCCTCCACAGCTGTCCATGGCAATGAATTCCACAGATTCACCACCCTCTGGTTAAAGAAATTCCTCCTCATTTCTGTTCTAAAGGGACGTCCCTCTGCTCTGAGACTTACCCGCAGTAGGATACATCCTCCCCATGTCCACTCTGTCTAGGCCTTTCAATATTCGATAGATTTCAATGAGATTTGCCCCTCATTATGCATCGTTGGTAGAGGGAGTGGGTTAAGAAGAGGATATCCATCAGCTGGGCTGCCACTTACTGAATCATGTCAGTTTCAGCTAGGATTAGTAGGCAGACTAAACATGGTCTAATTCTGCTTCTGTGTCTTATAGTGTAAAGGACAGTTGGAGCCAGTCATTCAGGCAAATGGAGAGAATTCCTTCAGTCTCCTGACTTGGTAGAGTAGTAGTTAGTGTAACACCAGAGCTAGGGGCCAATTCCCACCACTGTACACCCTCTCCATGGCCACGTGGGTTTCCTCCGGGCATTTCAGCCTCTTCTCACGTTCCAAAGAAGTACAGGTGAGGGTTAAAATGTTGGTGAGGGAAGTGTGGCAACTCTTGCAGGCTGCCCCCAGCACATCCTCAGACTGTGTTGGCCATTGATTTCACTGTACGTTTCAATTTACTCATGACAAATAAAGCTAATCTTTCAACTTGATGCCTTAGAGAACACAGAACATAGAAGAGTACAAACAAGTACAGGCAGTTCGGCCCACGATGTTGTGGCTACCTTTTAACCTGCTGTAACCCTCTCACCGTAGGCTTGTAATGTGAATACAAGCTAACAGCATAATATACCCTTCTGTCCTACATAACCCTCCAATTGTCTTTCATCCATGTGCCTATCTAAAATTCTCTTAAATATCCCTTTTGTAGCTGCCTCTGTCACCACTCCTGGCAGCATGTTCCACATGCTTTTTACTCCCTGTGTGACATCCCCATATACTTTCCTCCAATCACTTTAAACATTATGCCCCCTCCTTTTGGAGGGTGGACAGGCTTTGGGGTGTCAGGAGGTGAGCCACTTGCCACAGGACAGACAGCCTCTGTGGCCACATCATTGGTTTGCTGCATTTCCAATCAGTGATGCCCTCTGATTGATTGTCCATAGGCTCAGCAGGTACCTAATAAAGCGGCCACTATATATCCGTGGTCTTCTGCCGCTGTAGCCCATCAGCTTCAAGGTTTGCGATGGTGTGCATTCAGAGATGCTCTTCTGCACACTACTATTGTTAAGCATGGTTATTTGAGTGGCCTAATGAAGGGTTTCGACCCGAAACGTCGTCACTACCTCCTCCCATAGATGCTGTCTGGCTGGCTGCTGCCAGCATTTTGTGTTTTTATTCCACAGTCAAAGTCACTTAGATCAGTTCTTCTCCACTCTGACGTTTGGTCTGAACTCACACACTGAGTTATAGGGAACTGATATGAGTTATGGGTCCTGCTGAAGGCACTCAGCTTGGCCAAAAGTGTCAACTGTTTAATCCTCTCTGTCAACACTATATGATCTGCTGAATTCCTCCAATGTGTGTTTCTCTGGATTTCCAGCATCTGCAGAGTCTTTTGTGTTTATGAGTTATGGGGAGAGGTTGGAGAGGCTAGCATTTAATTTTTTGGCACTTTGGAGATTGAGAGATGATATTATAGAGGTGTATTAAATCATGAGGGGCATAGATAGGGTGAAGATACACAGTCTTATCCTCCAAGAACTAGAGGGCACGGGCTTAAGCTGTGAGACAAAAAATTTAGAGTCATAGAAAACTATCATTGTCCGTTCAGAAATCTGATGGCAGAGGGGAAGAAGCTGTTCCTGAAATGCTGAGTGTGTGTCTCCAGGCTCCTGTATTCTCCTTGTTGATGGTAGCAATGAGAAGAGAAGATGTCCTGGGAGATGGGGGTCCTTGAGGGTGGATGGTGCCTTTTGCAAGTTTGGAAGGTTTGAGCCAAACACTGGGAAATGGGATTTGGTCAGATGGGCATGGACCAATTGCGGTGGACACCCTGTTTCCATGACTCTAGTTACTAAAAGTGGAAAGAAGGGGGAACTAGTTCCTCTGTTCATGGGGAAAAGAACTGTACACACCTGTACATTGGTTCTCTGAACTAAATAAAATTTTGGGAGCTTGATTGTATTTAAAGTTGTCCTTAAGTCATATGTTTTAGAGTCATAGAGCACTACAGCTCAGATACAGGTCTTTCAGCCCGTCTGGTCAATGGCTATTACCATCGACCCTTATTGGGACCACAGCTCTCCGTATCCCACCCATCCATTTACTTATCCAAACTTCTCTTAAATGTTGAAATTGAATCCACTTCTGCTGGCAGATCACTCCACACTCTCACCCCCCTCTGAGTGAAGAAGCTCCCACTCATATTCCTCATAAACATTTCACCTTTCACCCTTAACCTATGAACTCTGGTTCTAGTCTCACCCAACCTCAGTGGAAAAAGCCTGCTGGCATTTTCCCTATCTATACCTTCATAATTTTATATACTTCTATCAAATCTCTTCTCATTCTCCTATGCTCTAGGAAATAAAATCCTAACCTATTCAGTGTTTTCTCTATAACTCAGATCCTCAACTTATTACTATATACTGCCATCTCCAACTGGATCCTAACACCAAGCACATCTTTCCCTGCCCCCACTCACTGCTTTCTGCACGGATCGCTCCCTACGCAACTCCCTTGTCCATTTGTCCTCCCCACTGACCTCCCTCCTTGCACTTATCCTTGCAAGTGGAACAAATGCTACACCTGCCCCTACACTTCCTTCCTCACTACCATTCAGGGCCCCAACGAGTCCTATCAGGTGAGACAACACTTCACTTGTGAGTCTGTTAGACCATAAGACATAGGAGCAGAATTAAACCATCTGATTTATCGAGTTTCCTCTGCCATTCAAACATGGCTGATCCTTTCTTTTAATCTCCTCCTCAACCCCTAGTTTCCGGCGTTATCCCTGTAAACTTTGATGAAATGTTCAATCAAGAACCTATCAATCTCTGCCTTAAATACACCCAACGACTTGGCCTCCACAGCTGCCTGTGGCATCAAGTTCCACAAATTCACCACCCTTTGGCTAAAGAAATTTCTCTGCACCTCTGTTTTGAAAGAGTGCCCCTCTATCCTGAGGCTGTGCCTTACTGTCCTAGACTCTCTCACATCTACTCTGTCTAGGCCTTTCAACACTGGAAAGGCTTGAATGAGAAACCCCCCCATCCTTCTGAATTCCAGCAAGTACAGACCCAGAGCCATCAAACATTCCTCCTGTGATAACCCTTTCATTCCTGTTGGAGTCATCTGCTGTGTCCAGTGCTCCTGGTGTGGCCTGCTGTATATCAGTGAGACCCGAAGTAGATCACTGAGCTGCTACGCTCCATCCATCAGAATGAGCAGGATCTCCCAGTGGCCATCCACTTTAATTCCACTTCCAATTCCCATTCCAATATGTCCATCCTTGGCCTCCTCTACTGTCATTATCAGGCCACACTCAAGTTCAAGGAACAACACCTTATTTTCCATCTGGGTAGTCTCCAACCTGATGGCATGAACATCGATTTCTCGGACTTCCGATAACGGCCCGTCCCTCCCTCCCTCTCCTTCACCATTTCTCATCCCTTTTCCCTCTCTCACCTTATTTCCTTGCCCGTCCATCACCTCCCTCTAGTGGTTCTCCCTCCCTTTTCTTTCTTCCATGGCCTTCTATTCTCTCTTAATGGACTCCATCTTCTCCAACCCAGTATCTCTTTCACCAATCAACTTCCCAGCTCTTTACTTCATCCCTCCCTCTCCCAGTTCACCTATCACCTTGTGTTTCTCTCTCCCCGCCCCCACCTTTTAAATCTACTCCTCACCTTCTTTGCTCCAGTCCTGTCGAAGTGTTGTGGCCTGAAACATTGACTGTACCTTTTTCCCTAGATGCTGCCTGACCTGCTGAGTTTCTCCAGCACTTTGTATGTGTTGCTCAGATTTCCAGCATTTGCAGATTTTCTCTTGTTTTGATTCTGTTACTATATATGTCACCTTTCTCCCTTAACCTATGGCATCCAGCTTAGTCTCACCCAAGCTCAGTGATTGGAGACAGTCCACATCTCACTGTTTTTTCAGCATCTCAGCGTCTAAACCCTGGAAAGCCCCTCCTCAACAGCACGGTGGGAGAACTTCCAGCAGACGATCTGTATGAATCTTGGAGTCATCAGAAACAGGTCCATCAGCTCAGCTGTCTGTTTGCCAGATCTAAACCTTTCCTATTCACTTAACTACCATTTAAAACTGTTTTTGCAGGAGGTGGCTTGCAATATTTTCTCAAGCGCAATTAGCAAGAGGCAATAACTTTTTTTATTTAGAGATACTGCACAGAAGAGACCCTTCTGGCCCAATGAACTGCACCACCCACCAACCCACATATTTAACACTAGCCTCATCTACAAGGAGCATTTAACCTGCTAACTGGTACGTTTTTGACTATGGGAGGAAACCAGAGCACCTGGAGGAAACTCACGCGGAGAACATACAAAGTCCTTACACCGGAATTGAACCTCTGAACTCTGAAATGCCAGATCTATAACAACATTGTGCTAACCACTATGCTACCCTGGCACCTGTAGTACTGGATATTGCCTGTAACAGCCTCATCCTGCAAGGAATTTAAATAAAACTGATTGTTCTGGAAATATGTCAGGCAGTCATTGGTACACCAGACAATGAGAGATCCCTGGTCAGCTGCTTATTAATAAATTGTTTAATGCCTCCTTGCTACAAGACAATATATTACACATAAGACTTGATAAATCAATTCCTAAAGCATCAGATTCTGTTCCGTTTCCTTCTCTAATGGTCTCACTGGTCAGATTAAAGACTATTTCTAGGATCTGCCTGAAAATATTGCTGATCAGACAGTTTCTCTCCGTATTCTCTGTTCTCTTGTAATACATTACTAGCTCACCTTTGGAGTCACAGAAAGTCATTATGTGTAGGAACCTTTAAATCATTTAGACAGAAATTGCCGAGTTTCGTGTGAGGAACAGTGCTGGGGGAGAGGGGGAGGGGGACTGGGGAGGCCATTCAGCCTTCGAATCCTATCCTAGCTGAGATGTACTACAACCCCGGTTAACTGACTGAATCGGCAGCATCTCTGTTGCAGCGATTGTGCTGAGGTGCAGTTTATTTTATTTCATTGAGGAACAGCGCGGAACAATTTACAATGACCAATTAACCTACCAACCGGTAAATCTTTGGACTGTGGGAGGAAACTGGAGCACCCAGAGGAAACTCACGTAGTCACTGGGAGAACAGACAAGGGCCTTGCAGACAGCGGCCAGAAGTGAATCTGGGTTGCTGATACTGTGAAAAGTTGTCTTAACCACAATGCTACCCTGCCACCTCCTATTTTCTTGGTGTACTAGAATACAGACAGAGGGACCAGGGTATTTTGGGAAGACGTTCCAAGCCTGAGTGGTGGAGTAATAGGAATCAGTGTGCACACACAGACACACACACACAGACACGCACACACACACTTACAAACACAAGTCTGTAAATACAAATGATGAAACAGTGCTAGACACCAACTCACAATCTCACCACCTCCCCCTCCCCTTAATTTTCGCATCCAGCCCTGCGCTACTCTGCACAATGAGGGATCCGAGCTCTCCCACTCTAAACCACCCCCCACACTGAACCACACCTTTGCAGAGGGAGCCTCGACTGTGCATTTTAAATTCAGTTGAGAGTGGAGTGCTCCCAGCAGGGGGACTTCCATCGCAGGCAGCTTGCCCGCTGAACCGTGCCCCTCCGTATGAATAGCAAGTGGATGCGCTTGGCTGGAACTGTGAGAGGACCGGGCTTCCTCCAGCTTCTCCTTGCCACAGCAACAGCAGCAGTGTGGTAGCCTGCCAGTGACCCTGCCTGTTCTCGGCGGGAGCGGTAGCCCTGTCACAGTCTATCATTAGCTCCTTTGAGCAGTACACTAAAGCACACAGCACGCAAATGCAGATTCCCCTTTGAACATCTCCCCCTTGGAAATTGTTAACATGGGCCAAAGCTGGCGTATGAAGAAAGGGAACACAAGCAAGAGCGGCGGGAATTTCGGTGGAATATCCCAGGAATTAAAAAAAAGAAATGCATGGCCAAGTTGCCAAATAGTTGCCAAATAGGAGGCAAATAGGAGGCAAATATGAGGAGGCTGTCTGTGGCCAGGAGCATGCATACAGAACGCTGGAGGGACTCAACAGGTCAGATAGTATCGATGGTGGGGAATAAACCCTCATCTATTGCATTTCAGTGATTAAAGGTTAGGGCAATAACACTCTGCTTCAGTAGAACGTATACAAGATCTTTTACATCTACCAAGGTCTTCAATATCTCACCAAACAGAGTACATTACCTACAAGAGAGTAGCATCTTCTTCAGAAGCACCAGAGACTTTGCAGATAGTGGACGTTCCTCATTGTACCTGGATCTTTGACTTGAGATCTCAAAGGCTTAAAAGCCTGAGCTGGTTACAGAGAGATGGAGAAGGGCTGGAGACCGTGCGAAGATTTGAGAGATGAGAAGATGCTAGAAATCCAGAGCAACAGAAACAAACTGTTGGAGGATTTTGGTAGGTCAGGCAACATCTATGGAGAGGAAAAAACAGTCAAGGTTTCAAGTTGAGACCCTTCTTCAGGACTGGAAAGGAAGGGGGAAGAAGCCAGAATAAGAAGATGGGGCGAGGGGAAAGGGAACCATCTAGAGAGTGATAGATGAAGCCAGGTGGGTGGGGAGGAGGGGGTGAAGTATGAAGCTTGGAGGTAAAAGTAAAGGGCTGAAGACGAAGGAATCTGATAGGACAGGAGCATGGAGCATGAGAGAAAGGGAAGGAGGAATAGACCCAGGAAGAGGTGATGGGCAGGTGAGAAGGAGAGGTGAGGTAAGTGGGAGACCGGATTGAGGAATTGCAAGTGTGGGGGGGAGGGTGTGAAATTACTGGAAGTTGGAGAAATGTAATGATAATAAGCACAAGATTCAGTAGGTGATGGGTATCTAGAGCAACACACATGAAATGCTGGAGGAACTCAGCAGGTCAGGCAGCATCTGTGGAAAAGAATAAAGAGACAACTCTTCATTCCTCTCCATAGACGCTGCATGACCTCCTAAGTTCCTTTAGCATTTTGTGGGTGTAGCTTTGAGAAATGAGGATTATTTGAATGGAGATGTTGGCAGACTGGGACCCAATATAAGACAAAGTGCTCAGTGGGTGACGATGAATGGAGGTTAGTTCTGTGAGAGAGAAGCAGAAGGTAAAGTAGTCAGCAAACTCTCAAAATAAACGGGATTCTGGGATGTGTGAAAGCAAAACAGTCAACTAGAGGAACTGTAAATGGCTAATTAATAGTGAGTATTCAGCAGGGAACAATGGAGTATAGTATTTATTCCGCATATTTATTCAGCACTCGTAAAAGACTTTACTCAGGAGTGAATAAGTTCTGTATTTCTCATGTTCCCCACTGAGTATTTAAACTAAAATGTTGAATAAATTATGTAAATGATTTTGAGGTGAGGTGACAAATTTTGCCTGCACATGCAAACAGGTACTTTGCTGTGAGATTACTCACGTACTGATCCTCTGGGCTTTCGGATGTAGATGGCGTTGCTCCAAAGACCGGAGCCCGGGTGGAGTTTTGAAGGCAATGATGTGGGAGGTCATGATGCTCAGGGGAAGAAGGCATTGGGTTTATAACTTGAGAAGTGTATCGTTGTACACTGCAAGCTGATGTTATATAAGGCATCAGGACAGTGATCTTTGGCATAATGTTGAAATTGTATAAGACACTGGTGGGACATAATTTGGAGTATTGTGTGCCATTCTGGTCACCTACCTACAGGAAAGATATCAATAATATCAGTAGTATGAAATCATGCTACAAGACCACCAGACTCAAAAACCTGCTTCCTGCAACCTGTCAGTCCGATCAACACATCCAGTCACTAACTCTTCCCACCACCGCTACATTATCATTTCATCTGCAGATACTTCTGTACATAGTGTCCCTTTATAGACATACTATATAAACTATACAATCAATGTATATAAACTACTGTTGTGTATTTATGTTTTTGTATGTTTTGATGTGTTTGTTATGCTGCGTCTGTTCCAGAGTAGCAATGACCTTGTTCTTCTTTACTTGTCTACTGAAGTACAATAAACTATCCTAAATCTTGAATCTTGAATAAGATTAAAAGAGAGCAGAGGAAATTTACAAGGATGTTGCCAGGACTTGAGGATCTGAGTTGTAGAGAAAGGTATGGCAAGGGTAAATGCAAGCAAGCATTTCCACTGAGGTTGGGTGAGACTAAACTAGAGGTCATGGGTTAAAGGTGAAAGGTGCCATACCCAAGGTGGAAACTCACTCAGAGAGAGGTTTGATTGTTGAGTGAACTTCCAGTGGAAGTGATGGATGCAGATTTGATTTCAGCACTTAAGAGAAGTTTGGATAAGTATGTGGATGGGAAGGGTGTGGAGGGATATGGTCCAGGTGCAGGTTGATGGGAAGAGGCAGAATAGTATTTTGGCATGGGCTAGATGGGCTGAAGGTCCTGTTTCTGTGCTGTAGTGCTTTGTGATGGTAAGGAGTCAGTCCAGTGATGTCTGGTGAATTGGGGAATGGATTAATCTAGGCCAGATATTAGGGAGGGCCATACACACTACTGCCAACACTAAGTCCTTTGCCCTCACCTGGATTCTAGAGTTATATGGGACAGAAGCAGGGCCATTGGCGCAACATATCCATATCCAGCCAGGCTAGTCCCACTTGTCTGCATTTGACCCGTGTCCCTCCTAACATATCCTCTTCTCATTGTTACCCTCTGGAAGGAGGTACAGAAGTCCGAAGCCACACACTCAGTTTCTTCCCCTCTGCCATCTGATTCCTAAATGGACATTGAATCTGTGAAAACTACCCCACTTTTTCTGTTTTTGCACTATTTTTAATTCAACTATTTAATACACACACAAAAATACATATACTTACTGTAAGTATATTGTAACGTACTGCTGCCACTAAGTTAACAAATATGCTGGTGATATGAAATCTGATTCTGACCTTTCCTATCCATCTACCTAAATAAATATCTTTTACCTATTCTAATTGTCCCCACTTCTACCACTTCCTCTAGCAGCTCTCTTCATATACACTCCACCCACTGTGCCCCTCAGAGTCCTGTTCAGTCCTTCCCCTCTCTCGTTAACTTTATGCCCTCCAGTTTTTGACTCCACCAACAGCCCCCCCCCCCCGCCCCTGTGAAAAAGACTGTGACCAACTATCTTATCTAAGGCCCTTTTGATTTTCTAAACCTCTAAAGGGTCATTTCTCAGTTCCCTATGCTCCAGGGAAAATCAGTCCCAGCCTGTCAAGTCCCTCCTTCTAACTCAAGCCTTCTAGTCCGAGTAAAATGTTTGCAGATCTTTTCAAATTGGCATCTTTGAATGTGAGATCTACAACATGTGCCAGCATCTCCAAATATATATCTTATATCCATAATTTGACTTCACTTTGTGTCGTACAGAAGCTGCAAGGCTTCAGACGGCAAGATCCTACAGAGGATAGTAAAAATCTCTGTTGCGTCCCTCCCCTCTATTTGTGACATTTACTGGGAGCAATATACATAAAGGTCTGGAAGCAATGCTGAGGATTCCTTCACCCCCATTCCACAATCTCGGGCCCACCACCGTCAGGAAGGAGGTATGGAGCATCAGGACTAGGACTGCCAGACTGGGTAACAGATTCTTCCATCAGGTTGTGAACCTAATGAATACAGTGAGGTTTCACCACTGGGACAGAGAGCTGTTTACTGTTTACCTGTGCTGTGCATGGCATGCATTGTGAATTATTTTTTACTAACATATTTGTAGTAAAATTTTGTTTTAAGAGCTGTTATGTGGGTTCACCGCGTTTCGTGTTTCAAAAATAATGTTTTGTTTGGTTGTATTATGTATAGTCAGATGTCAATAAACTCAAACTAAAACAACAGGAGCGCTAACCATCAAGGCTACAATGGGCAGCTCTAGTATAGCAAAATGGTTGAGGCGTTTGCCTTATTATGTTTTGGGCAGATGGGTTCTTGATCTCAGGTGCCCCCAGAAAGGGCAAGGAGGAAGGGAAGGTGAGAGGGAGGAATGGGGTGGGACTAGATGAGAAGGTCAAGTCCGGAGTGCGGGCTGGAAGTGGCGTGGGCATGTTAGCCAGAAAATGGGTTGGAGACCTGGAATGACTGAGGCAATAACATTTGAACAAGTGATGAGGGGGAATTAAATAAACCAGTACACAAAGGCTGTGATGACAGATACTTAACCGAGATTGAGCAGAAATCAATCGCTGAGAGGAAGAGGGCCAATTGAGAGATCGACATCCAGCTGTCCCCTGAGGAGATTCTGATATGAAAATTAAAATGACTGCAGATGAGATGCTAGCAATCTCAAATGAAAACAAAAAACACAGGAAATACTCAGGAGGTTAGACAGCATCCAAGGAGAGAGAGTGAATGTTTCAGGTCAGTAGAGCTTCATCAGAATAGGGAAAAGGATAAAACGTTGCTGTGAAATGGGATTTGACGATGGGGAGGGATGGATCTGTGAAAGAATGAGTGTGGGAGTCTGGTGGAGATACTTTGTACCTGCCCAACAGCCAAATGTAGTAATGTTGCAGTTAGAGGAAGATAAATACGATGAAATTTCCCAAGTGCAGAGTGAAAATTGTCAAACCTTTCCTGGTGGACAGAATCTTTATTCCAGGGCAAATATTTCAAATTAAAGTGTGCCCTGTGTTAGAGTGAGTGTGACCTGTGTTAGAGTGAGTGTGACCTGTGTTAGAGTGAGTGTGACCTGTGTTAGATTGAGAGTGACCTGTGTTAGATTGAGAGTGCTCTGTGTTAGAGTGAGTGTGCTCTGTGTTAGAGTGAGTGTGCCCGTGTTAGGATGAGTGTGATTAGTGTTAGATTGAGAGTGATCTGTGTTAGAGTGAGTGTGATCAGCATTAGGGTGAGTGTTAGAGTGAGAGAGTGAGAGTTAGAGTGTTGGCGTCAGTGTTAGAGTGAGTGTGCTCTGTGTTAGAGTGAGTGTGAACTGCATATCGGGGACTGCACCCTGTGTTAGTAGTTAGTGTGTTGGGGATGAGCACACCCTGCTTTGGGTAGAATCGTGCCCATGGCGGAAGCACTGATCCGCAGCCAGAGAAGCGTACACACCGATCCCCTCTCTGGCGCTCAGGTTCCAGTACGATGCCAGATTGAGACATCCAGTGATTAATTGATGTATATGAACTGTGTGCAGGAGCAAGGAGTCTCACCACAGTCAAACCTGACACAATTGCCAGCAAAGCCTGAAGCTGATGGAATCGACACTGTTCTGGCATTCACTGGATTAATTATTCGCTGAAGTTTACTACTCGATGTTTATCATTATACTTATGGAGCCCCGACTATTACTGTGCCCTGTAAATGCCTTCTGACACAGATAATCTAATGTCAATTCATTTTAATTATTTGTAAAAATTTAGGGTAAAGCAGTAGATGGTATTTGACATGAAATTGGGTGAATTACCTGCTTTGGATAGTAACAACAAACCCTGGTGTGATTTTCAAACTGGAATTAAATCCTTGGCTTGGGGGGGGGGGGGTGGAATAATACATGAGACCATAAGATGTAACAGCTGAATAAGGCCATTCAGCCCATTTGTCTGTTCTACCATATCACCATGGGTGATCAATTATCCTTCTCAATCCCGTTCTCCTGCCTTCTCCCCGTAACCTTTCATTCCCTGACTAATCAACAGCCTATCAATCATCACTTTCACAATCTTCACTCAGTCACTTGCCCTCCACTCCACAGCTGTCTGTCTCTTCCAATGAATTCTACAGATTCACCACCATCAGGCTAAAGAAGTTTATCGTCATCTCTGTTTTAAAGGGACCTTCCTTCTATTCTGAAGCTGTGTCCTCTGGTTCTAGACTCCCCCACTAAAGGAAACATTCTCTCCATGTCCATTCTATCTTTCCTCTTCTTGAGCTGTGCATGAACACCCATCTCCACCATCCTCTCAAAACGTACAAAAAAGATGGATGAAGTCAGCAGGTCGGGCAGCATCCGTTGAAAGAAACAGTCAACGTTTCGGGTCGAGACCCTTCTTTAGTCCTGACGAAGGGTCTCGGCCCGAAACGTTGACTGCTTCTTTCAACGGATGCTGCCTGGCCTGGCTGAGTTCATTCAGCCTTTTTGTATGTCTTGATTTGACCACAGCATCTGCAGTGCACTGTGTGTCCACCATCCTCTGTTCTGAGCCAGTTTCTCAAAGGTGAACCAAGAGTATCTTTATCATCTAATTTCGACCTCAGCATCTCTCCTCGATATGTTCTTTGGACATCCTTTTTTCCTTTTACTGTGGGGGTTCTGTTTTAACGCCTGCCTGGTGGTGGGGTTGATTGGCTTCCTTGAGGTGTGGCTAATCCACCTCCATTTCTGTTTGCGTACTATGGAGTCCAGCTTGGTCTTTCCCCTAGTGTCTGGTTGGAAGAATTGTCAGTTGTGAAGGATCCTTAGACTTCTTCTGCACTGTGTCATGAGCTCATTTGCCGATGCGTCTCTTCTCACAAAGTCAGTGGTGTGGTTGGAGTTCATCAATGTTTCTGTAATCCATGTAGAGGGATTGGCATTCGATATTCAACATTCGATAAGTATCAATCAGATCCTCGCTCATTCTTCTGAACTCCAGTGAGTACTGGCCATGAGCCTTGAAACTCTTCTCGTACATTAACCCTTTCATTCACAGGATCATTCTCATGAACCATTCCTGGGCCACGGGTATCCAGGAGAGGGTGCAGTCTGGATTCTAATTGAGGATTAATTATATACAAAGAATAACAGACACAAAGAAATAAACTACAGCTTATAAAACCAATCTTAGCGTGGTTTATTTGCAGAATATTAGAGGGATTTGGGAGGTTCATCTTGAGTTATAGATATTTATGTGTAAGTTAAAAGTTGAAAGCAATGTGAGGGAATCCAGAGATGGTGTGCAGAATAACAGTTATCTGGGAAAGAGTAACAGAATGGAATTTAGTTAAAGGGTTTCAGAGTTTATATTTTGAACAAAAGAAACCCAGGATTCAGTTAAAAGTTCTCACATGGTGTATAAATGGACATAGAACAGCTAATCAGAAGAGATTTACACAGTAGAATTTAACTGCAGGAATTGGGGATTTATAACCTTAAGAACTGTTAGCTAGTAGCGATTTACAGCTGGAATCTAATCGAGGGGCCTGGAGATTTATTAATGGAGCATTTTGTTCTGCGGGGAGAGATATAGACTCAAATATTGGGGGTGGATTAGAAAGTTTCTATAAAGAACGCACATGGGCCAGAAGCATTTTGAAGGAGACAAGTGGTTACATTTTGAAATGGATGGAGAATCCAGGTTAAAATCCACTCATTTATAATGAAAGCTAACAATACAATGAAATCTGATCATATGAGGGTTCATATTAACGATCCAATGGGACAGTAATTTAACTATACGAAGAAAAGTTCCAATAATTTGCCATTAACTAAGAGCTTAAATTTTGCCGCCTTGAAGAATGAAAACCTTCAGGGAGGCACAGTGGAGGATTGATGGGGGCAGTCAATGGTGGGAGGATATTCCCTGAGATAAGTGCAAGGCAACACCATGGTATAGTATAGACAGAGCTTCACTCTGTATCTAACTGTCCCTGTCCCGGGAGTGTGTGACGGGACAGTGTAGAGGGAGCTTCACTCTGTATCTGACTGTCCCTGCCCTGGGAGTGTGTGACGGGACAGTGTAGAGGGAGCTTCACTCCGTATCTAACTGTCCCTGTCCCGGGAGTGTGTGATGGGACAGTGTAGAGGGAGCTTCACTCTGTATCTGACTGTCCCTGCCCTGGGAGTGTGTGACGGGACAGTGTAGAGGGAGCTTCACTCTGTATCTGACTGTCCCTGCCCTGGGAGTGTGTGACGGGACAGTGTAGAGGGAGCTTCACTCTGTATCTGACTGTCCCTGTCCAGGGAGTGTGTGATGGACAGTGTAGAGGGAGTATCACTCTGTATCTAACTGTCCCTGTCCCGGGAGTGTGTGATGGGACAGTGTAGAGGGAGCTTCACTCTGTATCTAACTGTCCCTGTCCCGGGAGTGTGTGACGGGACAGTGTAGAGGGAGCTTCACTCTGTATCTGACTGTCCCTGCCCTGGGAGTGTGTGACGGGACAGTGTAGAGGGAGCTTCACTCCGTATCTAACTGTCCCTGTCCCGGGAGTGTGTGATGGGACAGTGTAGAGGGAGCTTCACTCTGTATCTGACTGTCCCTGCCCTGGGAGTGTGTGACGGGACAGTGTAGAGGGAGCTTCACTCTGTATCTGACTGTCCCTGCCCTGGGAGTGTGTGACGGGACAGTGTAGAGGGAGCTTCACTCTGTATCTGACTGTCCCTGTCCAGGGAGTGTGTGATGGACAGTGTAGAGGGAGTATCACTCTGTATCTAACTGTCCCTGTCCCGGGAGTGTGTGATGGGACAGTGCAGAGGGAGCTTCACTCTGTATCTGACTGTCCCTGCCCTGGGAGTGTGTGATGGGACAGTGTAGAGGGAGCTTCACTCTGTATCTAACTGTCCCTGTCCCGGGAGTGTGTGATGGGACAGTGTAGAGGGAGCTTCACTCTGTATCTGACTGTCCCTGCCCTGGGAGTGTGTGACGGGACAGTGTAGAGGGAGCTTCACTCTGTATCTGACTGTCCCTGTCCTGGGAGTGTGTGACGGGACAGGGTAGAGGGAGCTTCACTCTGTATCTGACTGTCCCTGTCCCGGGAGTGTGTGATGGGACAGTGTAGAGGGAGCTTCACTCTGTATCTGACTGTCCCTGCCCTGAGAGTGTGTGATGGGACAGTGTAGAGGGAGCTTCACTCTGTATCTGACTGTCCCTGCCCTGGGAGTGTGTGATGGGACAGTGTAGAGGGAGCTTCACTCTGTATCTAACTGTCCCTGCCCTGGAAGTGTGTGATGGGACAGTGTAGAGGGAGCTTCACTCTGTATCTAACTGTCCCTGTCCCGGGAGTGTGTGATGGGACAGTGTAGAGGGAGCTTCACTCTGTATCTGACTGTCCCTGCCCTGGGAGTGTGTGACGGGACAGTGTAGAGGGAGCTTCACTCTGTATCTGACTGTCCCTGTCCTGGGAGTGTGTGACAGGACAGGGTAGAGGGAGCTTCACTCTGTATCTGACTGTCCCTGTCCCGGGAGTGTGTGATGGGACAGTGTAGAGGGAGCTTCACTCTGTATCTGACTGTCCCTGCCCTGGGAGTGTGTGATGGGACAGTGTAGAGGGAGCTTCACTCTGTATCTGACTGTCCCTGCCCTGGGAGTGTGTGATGGGACAGTGTAGAGGGAGTTTCACTCCGTATCTAACTGTCCCTGCCCTGGAAGTGTGTGATGGGACAGTGTAGAGGGAGCTTCACTCTGTATCTAACTGTCCCTGTCCCGGGAGTGTGTGATGGGACAGTGTAGAGGGAGCTTCACTCTGTATCTGACTGTCCCTGCCCTGGGAGTGTGTGACGGGACAGTGTAGAGGGAGCTTCACTCTGTATCTGACTGTCCCTGTCCTGGGAGTGTGTGACGGGACAGGGTAGAGGGAGCTTCACTCTGTATCTGACTGTCCCTGTCCCGGGAGTGTGTGATGGGACAGTGTAGAGGGAGCTTCACTCTGTATCTGACTGTCCCTGCCCTGGGAGTGTGTGATGGGACAGTGTAGAGGGAGCTTCACTCTGTATCTGACTGTCCCTGCCCTGGGAGTGTGTGATGGGACAGTGTAGAGGGAGCTTCACTCTGTATCTAACTGTCCCTGTCCTGGGAGTATGTGATGGGACGGTGTAGAGGGAGCTTCACTCTGTATCTAACTGTCCCTGTCCTGGGAGTGTGTGATGGGACAGTGTAGAGGGAGCTTCACTCTGTATCTAACCATCCCTGCCCTGGGAGTGTGTGATGGGACAGTGTAGAGGGAGCTTCACTCTGTATCTAACTGTCCCTGTCCTGGGAGTGTGTGATGGGACAGTGTAGAGGGAGCTTCACTCTGTATCTAACCATCCCTGCCCTGGGAGTGTGTGATGGGACAGTGTAGAGGGAGCTTCACTCTGTATCTGACTGTCCCTGTCCTGGGAGTGTGTGATGGGACAGTGTAGAGGGAGCTTCACTCTGTATCTAACTGTCCCTGTCCTGTGAGTGTGTGATGGGACAGTGTAGAGGGAGCTTCACTCTGTATCTGACTGTCCCTGTCCTGGGAGTATGTGATGGGACGGTGTAGAGGGAGCTTCACTCTGTATCTGACTGTCCCTGTCCTGGGAGTGTGTGATGGGACAGTGTAGAGGGAGCTTCACTCTGTATCTGACTGTCCCTGCCCTGGGAGTGTGTGATGGGACAGTGTAGAGGGAGCTTCACTCTGTTTCTAACTGTCCCTCTCCTGGGATTGTGTGATGGGACAGTGTAGGGGGAGCTTCACTCTGTATCTAACTGTCCCTGCCCTGGGAGTATGTGATGGGACAGTATAGAGGGAGCTTCACTCTGTATCTGACTGTCCCTGCCCTGGGAGTGTGTGATGGGACAGTGTAGAGGGAGCTTCACTCTGTGTCTAACTGTCCCTGCCCTGTGAGTGTGTGATGGGATAGTGTAGAGGGAGCTTCACTCTGTATCTAACTGTCCCTGCCCTGGGAGTATGTGATGGGACAGTATAGAGGGAGCTTCACTCTGTATCTGACTGTCCCTGTCCTGGGAGTATGTGATGGGACGGTGTAGAGGGAGCTTCACTCTGTATCTGACTGTCCCTGTCCTGGGAGTGTGTGATGGGACAGTGTAGAGGGAGCTTCACTCTGTATCTGACTGTCCCTGCCCTGGGAGTGTGTGATGGGACAGTGTAGAGGGAGCTTCACTCTGTTTCTAACTGTCCCTCTCCTGGGATTGTGTGATGGGACAGTGTAGGGGGAGCTTCACTCTGTATCTAACTGTCCCTGCCCTGGGAGTATGTGATGGGACAGTATAGAGGGAGCTTCACTCTGTATCTGACTGTCCCTGCCCTGGGAGTGTGTGATGGGACAGTGTAGAGGGAGCTTCACTCTGTGTCTAACTGTCCCTGCCCTGTGAGTGTGTGATGGGATAGTGTAGAGGGAGCTTCACTCTGTATCTAACTGTCCCTGCCCTGGGAGTGTGTGATGGGACAGTGTAGAGGGAGCTTCACTCTGTATCTGACTGTCCCTGTCCTGGGAGTGTGTGATGGGACAGTATAGAGGGAGCTTCACTCTGTATCTAACTGTCCCTGTCCTGGGAGTGTGTGATGGGACGGTGTAGAGGGAGCTTCACTCTGTATCTAACTGTCCCTGCCCTGGGAGTGTGTGATGGGACAGTGTAGAGGGAGCTTCACTCTGTGTCTAACTGTCCCTGCCCTGTGAGTGTGTGATGGGACAGTGTAGAGGGAGCTTCACTCTGTATCTAACTGTCCCTGCCCTGGGAGTGTGTGATGGGACAGTGTAGAGGGAGCTTCACTCTGTATCTGACTGTCCCTGCCCTGGGAGTGTGTGATGGGACAGTGTAGAGGGAGCTTCACTCTGTTTCTAACTGTCCCTCTCCTGGGATTGTGTGATGGGACAGTGTAGGGGGAGCTTCACTCTGTATCTAACTGTCCCTGTCCTGGGAGTGTGTGATGGGACAGTATAGAGGGAGCTTCACTCTGTATCTAACTGTCCCTGTCCTGGGAGTGTGTGATGGGACAGTGTAGAGGGAGCTTCACTCTGTATCTGACTGTCCCTGTCCTGGGAGTGTGTGATGGGACAGTGTAGAGGGAGTTTCACTCTGTATCTGACTGTCCCTGTCCTGGGACTGTGTGATGGGACAGTGTAGAGGGAGCTTCACTCTGTATCTAATTGTCCCTCTCCTGGGAGTGTGTGATAGGAATTGCTAATTCAAAGAGGCATAATTTGAAAGTGAATGAGGAAAATACAAGCTGAATGTCAGAGGTAGGTTATTTTACACAGAGAGTACTGACTGCTTGGAATGTGCTATCTGAGATGGTGGTAGAGACAGATACATTAGGGGCATTTAAGAAACTCTTAGATCGGCAGATGGAAGATAGAATAATGGGGGTTATGTGGAGAGGGAAGGGTTGTATTGCTCTTAGAGTAGGTTAGCAGTTTGGCACAACCTGGACTAAGGAGCCTGCCTGTACTCCACTGTGATGTTCTTTGTTCTATGTGTGCTTGTTTGAACTCCAGTAAGATTTATTGTTGGTGTTGTTGTTTCTTTAAAGATTCTTCTTCTTGGCACATTTTAAATACATCTCATCAAGCACAGTTTTCCAGTACTGCTAGGACTCAGCCCCGGTGTGTCCTGTAGAATGGATGGTGAAAGGTAGTCTTACTTGTATTGCCTCCCACCTGTAGAGTGATAGATCCAACAGGAATCAATAAAGGAATCAGAAAAGGGCTTGCTATTCTTGTCCATCCCAGGAGCTAGCACATCTCTTCAGAAGATTTACTTCCTTGGTTCAGTTTGTGTGACTTCGCATACTGGCATTTGGTTTAATATGACTCCACCTGCCTGTAAGTATTAACAACTGATACGATCTCTGTCAAAAGGTGAACAGTACAAGAAATGATTGGTAGACTATCTAGATTTTGTGCAGTCCAGCCTGGTCTAAGCATAATTACTTAATGTCATAGAATATTATATCACAGAAGCAGACCTTTTTGACTCATCTATTCTCCCTAATCCCATCAACCCACACCTGGACCATAATCTTCCATACTGCTCCCATCCATCCAAACTTCACCCAATGTAGCATCTTCACAACTTACGAGGCCAAACCTGTATGTCTTTGGAATGTGGGAGGAAACTGGACCAGCTGGAGGAAGTCGATGCTGTTGTGGGGAGAACGTAAAAACTCTTTACAGACAATGGTGGGAATTGAACCTGAATCTCTTGTGCTTTAAAGCATTACATTAACTACCTCACTGCTGTAGAAGGTAATGGACTGTCAAATGGGATTAGATTATTAGATTGTATGGGGCATTTTGGTCAGCATTGAGCAGTTGGGCCAACGAGCCTGTTTCAATGCTGTCTACTTCTCTGACTCAGTAAGGTGGCTTTGCTATCATCTTCTTGCTGATAATTAGGAATACGGTGATTAACAAAGTGGTGCTCAGGTTCTGAAAGCTGAATTGAAATGGTGTCCATCAATTTGCCTTCATATTCCATTGTCTGGGTTAACATAACCTGGTCAGTTGGTGAAGGTGTAGATCTGTGCTGTGGGCAGAAGTGTCAGTCACTTCAGAAGGGTGTTGTCAAAATTCCTAACAGCTAAATACGAATGTCAAATAAAGCAAAAATCCATATATTTTTTCGGCATGTCAGGCAGAATTGATTCGAAGTTTCTTTGCGGCCCCCTGCTGAGGTTGGACGAGCAGAAATTAATTCAAAGTGGCGGATAAGGAACTGTAACTAGCTCATGTGGCAATGAGTGATGTGACAGCTCCCAGTTAAAATGTCTTTTGGTACAAAGATGCATGTACATTAGTCAGCAGACATGATACAACTCTCCAAGGTGCTGAAAAATGAACTCATTCCATTTGCGTTGAGCACAAAGAAAATCTTTAGATTAAGAATGTAAGATGAGGAAGACATGACAGGTAGCTTTGCCTCTGACATGCCTTGTTTCACAGAGCACAGAATGGTCCACAGTCTCACAGAGAAATCAGGGAATTTCCATCAATGAGGCAGGAGACTGATTGGACCTGGGGAATGTGGTTGCCAATTGTGGGTTTGTGTGCAGGCACATGAGTGTGTGTGTGTGTGTGTGTGTGTGTGTGTGTGTGCGTGTGAGAGAGAGCATATTTATCAGGATGTTTATGTGTCTATTGGTTTGTCTGGTAGAATGTCTCTATGTGAATGTGTTGGTGCAAACACATGTGTGTGTATTATAGACCATGGAACAATGCAACACAGTGCCAACTCTATGGCCCACTAGGTTGGGCCAATCCTTTAATTAATGTTCAAAGATTCAATGGTTCCATTTAATATCGGATAATGTGTACAGTATACAACCTGAAACTCTTACTCTCCGCTGACATCCATGAAACAAAAGAAAGCCCCAAAGAATGAATGACAGAAAAATGTGAGAACCCGAAAGCTCCCCCCACACACGAGCAGCACCAAAGCATCAAACCTCCCCCTCACCCTCCCTGCATTTATTCCAACAAAAAGCATCAGATGCCTACAAATCACCAGACAAGCAATAGCAAAGCTCCAAAAGAGACCATAAGCTTGGTCCATCAAAAACCATTGTTCATAACCTAGCACCTCGACATTCCACAGGCTCTCTCTCTCTCTCTCTCACTAACAAGGGAGAGAGAGATATCACTTTCCATTGTGAGAAGGGATATCAACAGCTCACTCTTTTGATGTGTCGCTTATTCAAGCTCTCCCAACTCGAGAACTAGCAGAGTTTCCCTCGCACCAACGAGAAAGAGAGAGAGCATGATCTCTCAAGTGAAGAGGCCTCTGACTGCCATTCCCGTTGTCTCGATCTCTCCTGACACTTTACTTGGCGACAGTGCGAAAGAATCGTGTCATCAGGCTCACAAAAGGCCACACTCGGAAGACACGCATCTTCAACACCGCTCCTGGAGATATTGAAAATGGCTGTTCAGTGAGCTCTGAGAGTAGGAGCCCATCACTGTAAAGAACCACATTTTGGGTGCAGTTGTAGATCACGGACTTTGACAGGACCCCAGACACCTTGAAAAGGAAAGAAGAGACATTAAAGGGAGGAATTTAAGCTGCTTCTCACAAATAAACTTGAAGAAGTTGCCCTCTAAAGCTCAAAGTAAAAGTTATTAATGAAGTATATACATGTCACCACATACAACCCTGAGATTTTTTTCTGCAGGAATACGTAGCAAATTTATAGAGAGGTAACTATAAATAGGATCATTGAACAGAAACTTACATCAATATAATGCTTCCCTCCCCATGGCCTTCCATTGCTCTTTCATCCATGTGCCCAACTAAGAGTCCATTAAATGTCCCTGTATATCTGCATCCACCACCACCCCTTTCACCAAGTAAGATAAACTCATAGATAAACACATGGACATAAGAAAACTGGACAGTTATAGACTGTGTAGAAGAGAGAAGAGATTTGTGTAGATTGATTGTGGAATATAGTTATAAAGATTGGCACAACATCGTGGGGCAAAGGGCCTGTATGATTCTGATCTGTTCTATTTCATTCTGAGTAATTCTGATAATCACCTTCACTCTCAATAAGCATTACAGAACCTCACTTCCTTCTGAATACATGGTGACTGATATTGGACACAGTAATCCAGTTATGGTCCATTCTGTGTTTTACACATCCTTCATGTCAGTCTGCATTAATTTTTATTATAGATCTTTATTTTGGGGCCCAGATCCCAAGTAGTTTCTGAGTTTCTCTTTAACATGTACTGCTTTGTTTGTTCTGAAGGGATGATTATATCAGTGACTACAATCCTGAGCCCAAGGGATCAAGTTTTATGTGTGAATCTTGGAATTTTATTTATTTAGAGATACAGTGCGAGACGGGACCTTCCAGACCAACAAGCTGCAGCTCCCAGAAGCTCCTGTTGAACCCAAGCCTAATCACAGGACGATTTACAATGAGCAATTAACCTACTATCCCCTGTGTCTTTGGACTGTGTGAGGAAATGGGTGCTTCCTGAAGAAACCTACATATGCAAGGGGAGAATGTACAAACTCCAAACAGATGACGACAGAATTGAACTCTGAACTCCAGAATGCCCTGAGCTGTAATAGTGCATCGCTACCGTGGCTCCTGTGGAAGTCAAACCTCAAAAAGTTAACATAAACACATTTTGCATTAGAAGCTACCAGGACAGAATTTAGAACATAAATAGAACGTAGGACATCAAACACATCGACATGAAACATTGTCACAGGAAAGTAGCATCCATTATCAGGCCCCCCGCTACCCAGGTCATACTCTTGGCTCATTACTACCATTAGGAAGAAGGCATAGGAGCCTCAGGACTTACACCACCAGGTTCAGGAAGAGTTATTACCCCTCAACCATCAGGCTCTTGAACTAAAAGGGATAACTTCACTTAACTCACTTGCTCCATCATTGAAATTTTCCCACAGCCTATAAACTCATTTACAAAGTCTCTTTGTCTCATGTTCTCAACGTTGTTGCTTATTCATTCATTCATTCACCCATTTATTTATTTATTTATTTATCTGTGTATTTATTTATTTATCTATTTATTTATTTATTTATTAATTATCTTCTGTTATTGTATTTGCACAGCTTGATGTCTATTGCACACTGGTTGAGCACCCAAGTTGGTGCGATCTTTCATTGATTCTGTTACGGTTATTCTATGGATTTTTTGAGTATTCCTGGAACAAAATGAATCTCAGGGTTGTATATGGTGACACTTACGTACTTTGGTAATAAATTTACTTTGAGCTTTGAAACAATTCAGCACAGGAACAGGTCCTTTGACCCACAATGTTGTGCTGAACTAAATGACACCTATTCCCCCTGCCTACACAGTGCTAATATCTCTCCATTCTCATTCTCTAATCATTTCTCGTACCTGCCTTCACTACCACCCCTTGCACCCACCACTCTCTGTGCAGAAAAACCTTGCCCTTCCTGTTTCTTCTCAACTTTTCCCCTCTCACCTTAAAAGCGCACTCTCAAGTTGCTTTCTCGTGTTGCTGGAAAAAAGATAGTAATTATCTATCTCTGCTTTTCAAAATTTCATGAACCTCAATCAGATCTCTGACAGATTCAAGATTCAAGATTGTTTATTGTCATTCATCAGTATGCAGCACAAAAAAACACAATTAATATAAAGAACACAATATAAATAACAATAAATATAAATACATAAGATTAGCTATATGTATAGACTGGATGTTCACAAAGTGACTCTAGACAGAGGAGTGTCTGTACATCAGGTAACTCTGACAGGAAATGATAAAGTCCTGGTGTGCGCTGCTTAACGACCATTCGGACAACATCCGATCACATATGCGTCTGTGGCCCCGATTGGAGAACGTGACGTAGTGACGTAACTGACGTAGCCAACATAACCAACCAAAAAGTGTTCACATAAAAGTTTAACAAGTGAAAAAAATTACAATGTTTAATAAAAATAAAACTTTAAAAATAAAAAAATATTGTGTATGTATGTATTATAGTGTACAGTATGCAGTTCTAGTGTAAGTTCTTGGCTATTTAGGCTCTACGGGTACCTTACAGTACAGTGATACTCAATATAGGTTTGCGAAGTATATAATACGGTGTTTGCACAACGTCTAAGTTGCATAACGTCGGGTTCTGCGGAACGTATCGGGGATGGTAAGCAATGCATACCTGTAGTGGTGGTTGGGGGTGTGGAGGGGTGGGGTAGTGGGTGGCAGTGTTGATCAGCCTTACTGGTTAAGGAAGTAACTATTTACGAATTGGAGGGCCAGTGAAAGAGACAAGTTTTAAGTAAAGGCTTATGGTGAAGTAGAGAATTTTGTCAATGAGTGATTGGATTGCCATAAATACATGGATTCAGGATATACACACATTATACTCACTCACTGACTCCTGAAAGGCCAAACTGAAGAACATCAAATGTTTTGGATTTAATTCATCTGCACCTGAATATAAATCACTGCCACGTTCCACAAGACAATGTTCATAAGGCATAGGAGTGGAATTATACCATTCAGCTCCTCAAGCCTGGTGTGACATTTGACCATGGCTGATACATTATCCCTCTCAACCCATTCTCCAGCCTTCTCCCCGTAACCTTTAACGCCCTTACTAATGAAGACCATATCAACGTCCGCTTTATTTACATACTGAGATAAAGCGTGGAATAGGTTCTTCTGGCCCATCGAGCTATGGGTCCCAGCAATCCCCCAATTTAATCCCAGCCTAATCACTTGACAATCTACACTGATCAAGTAACCTAGCAACCAATATATCTTTGGACTGGAAACCGGAAACCCACACAGTCACAGGGAGAACATACAAACTCCTCCCAGGAAACCACACGGTCATGGGGAGAACATACAAACTCCTCCCAGGAAACCCACACGGTCACGGGGAGAACATACAAACTCCTCACAGGAAACTCACACGGTCACGGGGAGAACATACAAACTCCTCCCAGGAAACCCACATGGTCACGGGGAGAACATACAAACTCCTCACAGGCAGCAGTGGGAATTGAATTTATGAAACCCATACTGCAAACCTTGCGCTGATCACTACGCAACCATACTGCTTTAATTATATCCAATGACTGGGCCTCCATAGCCACAGTGTGTGCAGTAATGAATTCCACAGAATCACCACCATTTGGCTAAGGAAATTTCTCCTAATCTTTGTTCTAAATGAAGGTCTTGTATGTGACCTCTGATCCTAGACTCCTCCGATATAGGAAACTTACTCTCTGCATTCATTCTGTCTAGGCCTTTCAATATTCGGTAGGTTTCAATGAGATCCCTCCTTATTCTTCTAAACTCCAGCAAGTACAGGCCCAGAGCCATCATACACTCCCCATACTTCACCCTGGGTTATGCTGAACTCGAAGACTAAATTATTCGCAAGCAATGGTTGCTAAATACATTTTCAATAAAGTGTTCATTTTTAATATGTTTTGGAAGCAGATGCCTTCAAAGAAGTGTAGCTTCCAGCTAAAATGACCGCAGTAATTCAATTTCCAAAGATATTGTGCACAAACCTTCCATTATAATCAAATTGCATTAACATAATTTTATTGCTTTGCAAACCATAACAAGTATTTGAAGTGGAGGCACCTCTGAAAGTAGCTGTCAAGAGAACATCTTATCAGCACAATCTATTGAACTGAATACAATAGACAATATAGGCAATAGACAGTAGGTGCAGGAGTAGGCCATTCGGCCCTTCTAGCCAGTACCGCCATTCACTGTGATCATGGCTTATCATACACAATCAGTACCCCGTTCCTGCCCTCTCCCCATATCCCTTGACCCCACTATCTATAAGAGCTCTATCTAACTCTCTCTTGAAAGCATCCAGAGACTTGGCCTCCACTGCCTTTTGGGGCAGAGCATTCCACATATCCACCACTCTCTGGGTGAAGAAGTTTTTCCGCATCTCTGTTCTAAATGGCCTACCCTTATTCTTAAACTGTGGCCTCTAGTTCTGGACTCACCCATCAGCGGGAACATGCTTCCTGCCTCCAGCTTGTCCAATCCCTTAATAATCTTATATGTTTCAATCAGATACCCTCTCATCCTTCTAAATTCCAGTGTATACAAGCCCAGTCGCTCCTATCTTTCAACATATGACAGTCCCGCCATTCCGGGAATTAACCTTGTGAACCTACGCTGCACTCCCTCAATAGCAAGAATGTCCTTCCTCAAATTTGGAGACCAAAACTGCACACAATACTCCAGGTGGGGTCTCACCAGGGCCCTGTACAGCTGCAGAAGGACCTCTTTACTCCTACACTCAATTCCTCTTTCCTCTGTTTCGTCAAGGGTGCTGTGTCTCCAAGAGTGAACCCATGTGGTTATGCTGATGTGCCGAACACTCTACAGAGATTGTAAAGAAGAATGGAAAAGGTTAGGGTGTGGTGTGCTCCCGGAAATATTACAATGCAAGTAGCCTGTGTTTTCAAGAAGAATCTGAATCAGGTTGATTATTACTGACATACAGTCATCATCATCGTTAAGTGCCGTGCGGTATGACATCATCATTATGTGCTGTATTGTATAACATGGGCAATCATGGTCTTTCCATGACCATGATTGTTCTTGGCAAATTTTTCTACAGAAGCGGTTTGCCATTGCCTTCTTCTGGGCCATGTCTTTACAAGACGGATGACCTCAGTCGTTATCAATACTCTTCAGAGATCGTCTGCCTGGCATCAATGGTCGCATAATCAGGACCTGAGATACGTATCAGCTGCTCATACGACCGCCCAGCACCTGCTCCAATGGCTTCACATGACCCTGATCTGGAGGCTAAGCAGGTGCTACACCTTGCCCAACAGTGACCTATAGGCTAGTGGAGAGAAGGAGTGCCTTACACCTCCTATGGTAGAAATGTATCTCCACCCCGCTACTCAAGACAGGCAGTAGGTAATGAAATGAGTCGTTTTGCGGCAGCAGTACAGTGCAGTATATAGATAAGTAGAGCAAAAAAGCAAAAATGGTGAGTTAGTGTTCAAAGGCTCATGGACTCTTCAGAAATCTGGGGAAGAAGTTTTTCCTACATTGTTGAGTGTGGGCCTTCAGGTTCCTGTACTTCCTCTCTAAAGGCAGCAATAACAAGAGGGCTTGTCCTGGATAGATAACGAGGAAGTTAGATACTTTAGTGATCCCAAAGGAAATTACAGTGTCACAGTAGTATTACAAGTGCACAGGTATACAAATATTAGAAGAGAAGTAAAAAAAAATTTAAAAAAGGTTACCTCAGACTGTCTAACGGGGGGCTGGGGGGGGGGGTCATCACTTTCTCGGCTATAGGCATCATAGAGCCTAATGGCCGAGGGTGAGAATGACGTCACATAGCGCTCTTTGGAACAGTGCAATTGTCTTAGTCTGTTACTAAAAGTGCTCCTCTGTTCAGCCAAGGTGGCATGCAGAGGGTGAGAAACATTGTCTAGAATTGTCAGGATTTTCCATGGTGTCCTTAATAACCGAAGCAGTGTTTATGAAACACTGCCTTTTGAAGCTGTCTCGATGGTGAGGAGGCTAGCAGACATGATGGAACTAGCTGAGTTTACAACTGTCTGCAGCTTTTTCCAGTCTTGTACATTGTACCCCACCCCACCATACCAGGCAGTGTTGCAAACAGAACTCTCTCCAAGGCACATCTGTAGAAATCTGCTGGAGTCTTTGGTGACATACCAAATCTCCTCAAACTCCAAATGAAATATAGCCACTAGTGTGCCTTCTTCATAAGTGTATCACTTCCATCACATCAGTATTTTGAAGGAAACCAATAACAGAATGCAGAATAAAGTGTTACGGTTACAGCAAAAGTACAGTGCAGGCAGTCAGTAAGGTGTAGGCCATCACAAGCTATTGAAAGCAGATTTATTGTCACTGCCATACTGTATAACCATATAACCACACAACAATTACAGCACAGAAACAGGCCACCTCGGCCCTTCTAGTCTGTGCCAATGCTTACTCTCACTTACTGATCCGCATTCAGCCCATAACCCTCCATTCCTTTCCTGTCCATATACCTATCCAGTTTTACTTTAAATGAAAATACTGAACCTGCCTCTACCACTTCTACTGGAAGTTTGTTCCACACAGCTACCACTCTCTGAGTAAAGAAATTCCCCCTCGTGTTACCCTTAAACTTTTGCCCCTAACTCTCAACTCATGTCCTCTTGTTTGAATCTCCCCTACTCTCAATGGAAAAAGCCTATCCACGTCAACTCTATCTATCCCCCTCATAATTTTAAATACCTCTATCAAGTTCCCCCCTCAACCTTCTACACTCCAAAGAATAAAGACCTAACTTGTTCAGCCTTTCCCTGTAACTTAGGTGCTGAAACCCAGGTAACATTAGGGAAGATTATGAGCGGTGCGGTAGGGGACAAGTTAGATTGATCATCTAACACTGATTGGACCACACTTGGAGTATTGTGTTCAGCTCTGGTTGCCTCTTAACATGAAGGATGTGGAAGCTTTAGAGAGGGTGCAGAGGAGATTTACCAGGATGCTGCCTGGGTTAGAGAGGGTGCAGAGGAGATTTACCAGGATGCTGCCTGGATTAGAGAGGGTGCAGAGGAGATTTACCAGGATGCTGCCTGGGTTAGAGAGGGTGCAGAGGAGATTTACCAGGATGCTGCCTGGATTAGAGAGGGTGCAGAGGAGATTTACCAGGATGCTGCCTGGGTTAGAGAGGGTGCAGAGGAGATTTACCAGGATGCTGCCTGGGTTAGAGAGGGTGCAGAGGAGATTTACCAGGATGCTGCCTGGGTTAGAGAGGGTGCAGAGGAGATTTACCAGGATGCTGCCTGGGTTAGAGAGTATGTCTTATGAGGAAAGCTTGAGCAAGCTGGGGCTTTTCTGTTTGGAGTGAAGGAGGATGAGAGGTGACTTAATAGAGGTGTACAAGATGATACAAGGCATAGATCGAGTAGATAGCCAGAGACTTTTTTTCTCAAGATAGAAATAGATATTACAAGGGGAATAATTTTAAAGTGATTGGAGGAAAGTATAAGGGGATGTCAGAGGTAGGTTTTTTACACAGAAAGAATGGTGGGTGCATGGAATGCCCTACTAAGGGTGGTGGTAGAGCCAGGTACATTAGGAGTATTTAAGAAACTCTTAGATTGGCACATGGATGATAGAAAAATAGAGGTCTGTATAGCACAGAAGGTTTAGATTGATCATAGACTTGGTTAAAGGTTTGGCACAACAGTATTGTGAGCAGATTTGGGACTGTTATTTGGGTTGTTTAATGTGGAGGTTGTTAAGTTCTTGCTTAATAATGGCTTCAAAGGTTGTGGGAGAAGGCAGGTGAATAGGGTTGAGAGGGATAATAAATCAGCTATGACGGAATGGTAGAGCAGACTCAATGGGCCAGACAGCCAAATTCTGCCCATATTTCTGATGCTCTGTGGTCTCAACATCATGGGCAGCAGGGCCTGTACCGTGCCGTAATATTCTATGTTGTATGCTCACAAGTGGGAGTGCCGTGTAATAGCCAAGCCATGCAGTATAATTGTAGGACTTCATTGATGATGAGACGGCAGCCCTTAGACACTGAGCCACTCCATGATGGATGAATCCTGCTGGAAGATCAATTAAACAATGAGAAATTAATGCTAGTGATGACAGGCTTGTTACAGCAGGAAGCAGACAAACTGATGAACAATCCTTTTCTTCCTCTCTGTATTAAAAGAAGCTAACGTTCTTCTGTCAGGACGCAGGGTGGGGAATTTGTCTGAATTGTTTTTGGAACTAAATCGGGGGCAGAGGAACAAATGTGTACAGTAGTTATTAGTCATTAGTAAATGCTCTGTCTGTTAATAATCCATCGTTTATTTGGAGATACAGTGCAGAACACAACGATCTGACCCAGTCCAGCAGCCCACCTATTTTACCCAAGCCTAACCACAGGACAATTGACAATCATCAGTTAACCTACAAACCGATATGTCTTCGGACTGTGGGAGGAAACCGTAGCACCCATACATGCTCATGGGAAGGAACATACAAACTTCTTACAGAGGACCCTGCAATTAACTGTGACACCTCATACTGCAATATTGTTGTCCTAACTGTTATGTTACCATGGCCTGTTGCTGAGAACTTCACATGATGAACAGCAGGTTCAGATGTGACAAACAGCTATATCGGAGAGAGTCCAACCTATTCCTGAGCCGTAAGACAAGATTGAAAAGGCACTTGGTAGGTACACCAATGGTAATACATATAAAATACTGGAGGAACTCAACAGTTCAGGCAGCATCTATGGAGAGGAATAAACAGCACCTAATGTCCCTAAATCTATTCTCCTTTCCTTTCTATTCTGGTTAAAGGATCTCCGCTCGAAATGTCAAGTATCTATTCCCCTCCATACGTGCTGCCTGACCTGCTGAGATCCTCCAGCATTTTTCTGTGTATTACTGTGTGTCACCAGCATCTGCGGAATCTTGTGTGCTCAGGTACAGCATTGGAGGGATATGTGCCAAATATGGGCAAATAAAACTAGCTTAAACTGATGGTGACCATTTTATTAGCCACCTCCCATACCTTATAAAGTAGCCACTGAGTGTCTTTTGTTGCTGCAGCCCATCTTCAACAGTCAATGTTTTGTGAGTTCAGAGATGCTCTTCTGCACACCACTGATATAATTTGTTAGAGTTACTGTCACCTTCCTGTCAGTCTGGCCATTCTCCTTTGACCTCTCTCATTAACAGGGCGTTTTTGCCCACAGAACTGCCACTCACTGGATGTTTTTTTGTTTTTCACACCATTCTCTGTAAACTCTAAAGACCGCTGTGTGAAAATCCTAGGAGATCAGCAGTTTCTGAGATACTCAAACCACCCCATCTGGCACCAACAATCATTCCACAGTCAAAGTCAGATCACATTTCTTTCCCATTCTGATATCTAATCTGAACAGCAATTGAACCTCTTGACCATATCTGCATCCTTTTATTCATTGAGTTGCTGCCACATGATTGGCTAAGTAGATATTTGCAATAATGAGCAGGTGCACAGGTGTACCTAATAAAGTGGTCACTGAGGGTAGATGGGAATTTTGGCTGGCTTCAGCCAGTTGATCTGAAGGGACTGTTTTGGCCATCGAACAGACCCGTGTCTTTTCCAATAGCTGGCATTAGGTTGAAAGACCTCCTTCCATGTTTTGAGCTGTGAGCAGTGAAATAAATGGAAGTGCCATGATAATTTAGCTCTATAGTTGAACGAAGAAAAATATTAAGAGTCCTTGAACGCCAGACCCTAATGAGAATGCAAATTTGTGGATGCATGGTTATCAATTGCAGACATTAATGAAAGCATTCTGTAAATGAGATTTTAAAGGGCACACAGTTTCTCATTCAGTCTTTCAGGCTCCAGCATCATGGCAGCTTGGGCTTAGGGACAATGCAGTCACTTGTGGGAGTGCTATAGGCATGTGGTGGGAGGGGTGTAGTGTAACATGTCTGTTTCTGTAGTTTTGTTGTGTGTAAATATGGGGATTTTTTTTTAAAAACCACGCCGCATGTACTGTAAATATCTGTTTTGCTCGGACTGGAGAAGCACTGCAATCTCATCGTCTTGAGCAATAACAATGAAGTTCTAATCTATTCTATTGTGTATGTGTGTGTGTCAGGAAATTTAGAGGAGGCTTCACCCAAAAGCAGAGCAGCAGAGACGATTTAGCAGACAACAGTAACTTTAATAATAGACCTGAAAAGGGGCAGCATGGTAGTGTAGTGGATAGCACAACACTTTACAGTACGGGAGACCCAGATTCAATTCCCGCAGCTGTCGGTAAGGAGTTTGTACATTCTCCCCATGAGAGTGCTCTGGTTTCCTCCCACAATCCAGCAAACTACAGGTTAGCAGGATAATTGGTAAAATTTCCTGTGATTAGGCTATCATTAAAAATCAGGGGATTGCAGGGCAGCAAGGCTCGAAGGGCCTTTTCCACACTGAATCTCAATAAATAAAGTAAATTTAAAAAAATAACAAGCCACAAGGGGCCACAAAACAAGAGAGAACAGAAACTAGACACAACAGGCAACGAGGGAATCTTTAGGCAGGGAGAGTGAAATCCAGAAGCAACTTGTTGTGGCCGGCTGGTTCGATGAGTGGACAAGGACTGTGGGTGAGAACTGGGTTTAAATAGGCTGCAGGTGATGAGTCTGGAATGAGCAGCAGGTGAATCCTGTTAGCTGGGTGGAGATTGGGAGGTGTTGGCGGGAGTGGGGCTGATAACGTATATTTGAGTAACATATAAGCACCTTTGCTCCATCCACCACAACACTCTTGGTGGCCCCCATTTTAATTCTACTTTCCATTCCCATTCCAAAATGTTGGTCCATGGCCTCCTCTGGTGCCACAGTTGAAACAATTTCTTCTGCTTGCCCTTTCTCTGTTTTTCTGTTTCCCATTTTGGCTTCCCTCTTACTCCCTTCTGTCTCATCACTTGCCCAGCAGCTCCCTTTGGTACCCTGTAAGAAATACCAGCTGGCAACTGATAGGTGAGACAAAGTATGGGAGGGGGAAGGTGGCTGGGTGATGGAGTTAGGATGAAGTAGGAAGCTGGGAAGTGATAGGGGGAAAAGGTAATGTGCTGAAGAAGAAGGAATCTGATAGGAGAGGTGAATCGACAATGGGAGAAAAGGAAGGAAGAGAAGGACCAAAGGGAGGTGATGGCTAGATGAGGAGAAGAGAAGGGGTGAGAGGGGAACCAGAACAGGGGAGAATTTATTGGGTAATTGGGCTCAGGAACGACAAATGCAGTTTAATTTAGATAAGTGTGAGGTTTTGCATTTTGGGAAGACAAATAAGGGTAGTACTTTCTCAGTGAATGGTAGTGCCCTGGAGAATTTTGTAGATCAACAAGGCCTTGGAGTACTGGTCCCTGAAAGTGGTGATAAAGTTAGACAAAGTCACGAAGAAGGCTTTTGGCATGCTGGTCTTCGTCAGCCGGGGCAATGAGTATCGCAGTTTGGATATTATACAAGATATACACGATGTTGGAGAGGCCCATTTGGAACAGTTATCTGTGATGGTCACATTGCTATAGGCCAGATACCATTTAGCTGGAAAGAGTGCAGAGGATGTTGCTACTAGAAGGACTGTGTTATGGAAAGAGGCTCTGAGGGACTGAGTTATGGAAAGAGGTACGGAAGCTAGAAGATATTGGAATGCAAGACCCTACAGAGGATAGTGAAAACCACCCAGGGGATCACTGGGGTTTTACTCCCACTATTTGTGACATTCATTAGGACATTGTATACAGAGGGCCTGACACAATGTCAAGGATCCCTACCACGTATCCCACAAATCTCTTTGACCCACTACAGGAGCATCAGGACTAGGACTGCTAGAATGGTAACTGCTTCTTCCCTCAGCCTGTGAGACTAATGCATACCCTCCTCCACCGAGGGTTCGTCACTGGGACAGTTATCTGTTTACCTGTGCTGCCCAATACATGCATTTTTGAATTATTTGTGTTAGTATGTTGGTTTGTGTGCTGTGTGTGATATACATTGTGTGGGTGCACCGTGGTCCAGAGGAATGTAGTTTTGTTTGGTTGTATACATTGACTGTACAGTCAGATGACAATAAACTTGAACTTGTTGATCAGGTTGAGACTTCAATTATTTTAGCATTGGAGAATGAGGAGTGACCTTCGAAGTGATTAAAACAGGGTTTCCCAACCTTTTATATGCCATGGACCACAACCATTAACTGGGTGATGGGGGTCAGTGGGAACTCCTGGTTTAAAACCATGAGGAGCTTTGATAGGGTGAATGCACTCAGTCTTTTTATCAGAGTTAGGGAGTCTAAAAGTAGAGGGTTTAGATTAAGGAGAGAGAGATTAAGTATGGACCTGAGAGACAACATTTTCACCAGCAAGAAGTCACTATAAGGAATGAACTGCCAGAAGGAGTGGTTGAGGCAGGTACATTTAAAAGGTGTTTTAACAAGTACATGGATAGGTAAAGTTTAGTGGGATGTGTGTCAAACACAGGCAGATTGGACTAGTTTAGATGGGACTCTAGGTCAGCATGGACCAGTTGGGCCGAAGGGCCTGTTTCTGTGTTGTATGACTGACTGAGAGGAAGATGGTTCCTCTAGTTGTAGGGCGAATGTCTTTCCACAAAATGCCTTGGTCAGGAGTCCTCAATACAGGACAGTCACTGATACATCCATGTGTGATTTCAGGATGGATGCCTTTGCTCACAGAGTGCTGACAATGAGAATTTTGTTCCTACGAAGATAGTGAGGAATATCATTGTATGTATCTGGGTGCTGTGTGTATGTGTGAATGTAAGCACGTGTTTGTGTAATTCTGAGTGCGAGTGTATTTGTGCGTACACTTACATAAAAAATAGATACTTTATTGATCCCAAAGGAAATCACTGTGTCACAGTAGCATTACACATACACAGATATACAATATGCAAATAATAGAAGTAAGAAAGAATTTTAAAAGATAAGTCACCTTAAACAGTCTAACAGGAGGGGTTCCTGGCTATAGGTTGACTTGTTATACAGCCTAATGGCTGAGAGAAAGAATGACCTCTGTCACGTTCTCCTTCGGGTGTAACGAAACGCCGAATTTAACGTCCGGATAAACCACAGTTAATAAGAACCAGATCGCAGTAAGATTAACCATTTACTGTTCACTCTTCACATTAACATATGGTGAAAACTGTTGATAAAACAATACAAGATTGATACAGTATTTGTTCCTTCCTTAATATCACATTTCAAGTGTAAATACTTGCAAAGGTGACTATAACTACATTACACTAAGGTGCAGTATACAGGGAGAGTTTACCTGCTCCATTGACTACTTTAAATACACTTCCATGCAAACTATCCGCGACTCTTTAACTAACGAAAGCATAAACATTATCTACCGACGTTACCTCTAACAGGATCACTATTAACATCTTAGTTCAATATATCGATTATCTACTAACTTACAGCGTTGCTCTCACTGTGATTTCTCATGCCTGCAAAACTGCTTGTGCTCAGGTGAGCCTCGTGGAAAGCCCCCACCCTCGCGCTAATTTCAAACCGGTGTTTTCCCACAAGACGCGGCGAAACCGGATGTGACGTCATCGCATGCCGATATATTTTACATGCAATGAATATACTTTAAACACTTCTAATTCTAACTAGAAAATACTATTGAATGAATTACTAAGCGAAAATATTATAAACTAAATAACTGCCGTAAAGACAGCACACTCCCCGCTTGACCTTCGTAAGGTCACAATGAGCAGAGTACAAAACTTAGTCTCTTAATCAGTCATTGGGTAGAAGTAGAATAACTTCTGTAACTGGCCTTTGGTAAATTTTCACATCGCCTTGGTCGGTAGTCTTCAATTCGATCTTCCTGACATGTCCATCCCCGCTAGGGAATGTAACAGTGATTCTGGCCGTTGGCCAGCTGTTGCGAGCGGCTTGCTTGTCCCTGAGCAGGACTAAGTCTTCAACTTGAAGATTCCTTCGGGGTTCTGTCCACTTTTGTCTCTGTTGCAACAAAGGTAGATATTTTTGTCTCCAGCGAGGCCAGAACTGATTTGCCAGAGCCTGGACTTGTCTCCATTGCTTTTTGTCTGAAAAGTCTCCTGGTGGCGGAGGTGCTCCTGCCTTCTGCGTAAGGAGCGTTGATGGCGAAAGTATAAAGGGGTTTTCTGGGTCAGAAGACACAGGTAGGAATGATTGTGCGTTTATAATGGCTGTGACCTCTGCCATTAGGGTGCACAGTACCTCGTGGGCCAATCGGGTGCGTTGCTGTATCTCAGGTTTCCTTTTCCAGGTTTTCCGTAAGGACGTGAACCGTTTGACTGCCTGCTCTTTGTTATCTGGTGAGCGCTGGCGTGGTTCTCTGATTGGCAATGGGGCAACCCCATTATTTGCTTCATCTCTGAAGACCTTGGTGTCTTTGGGTTTTAAAGAAATGGTATCTTGAGCTGATTGTGCAAGTTTGTTTCCGTGCTCGGTTTGAACGAAAACTGACTGACCTAGCGTCTCGTCGGTTACTTTACGCTTGGTAATGTCTTGTTGTGCTTCTTTAGGGTACACCTCAGTGAGGCAGATCTCGGAACAAGAACGGCTTGACTGAGTTTGACCGCAAACTTCTGTACAGTTCGAGCTGACAATTGTTGTCCTGGAGTGAACCTCTCCCTCCCCGCCGTCCTGTTGTGGGGGTGAAGGAGCGTTGTCGGTTCTTTCATTCTTGACTTCATCACGGAGCCGTGAGGGTAAATTTCCTTCCTCGTATGGATGTGATGCAATCGTGACTCTCTGAGGTTCCTCGTAGCTGGGGAAGTTATCGAATACGTATGGAGAGGGGAGACGAGCCTGCCTGTCTATTTGAGATTGTACATAGTCGCTTGTGCGTTCCAGTCTGGTCCTTTCCAAAGCAGAGCTTGTTTCGGTCAGATCACGCGACCCTTCAGCTTCTTCTATGTACTCTGCTTCCACCCTGGCAGCTTCTCCTTCTCCTTCTAGCTGCAGCACATGCAACTCTGTCGATATTTTTGTCATTTCCAACTGGGTTTCGGCTTCTCTGGCGGCCTGTTCTCTCTGGATTTCGGCTTCTCTGGCAGCCTCTTCTCTTTGTCTGGCAGCCTCTTCTCTTTCTCTGGCAGCCTCTTCTCTTTGTCTGGCGGCCCTTTCGGCTTCTTTGGTGGCCAGTTTCATTTTCAAAACTGCCTCTTGTTTGGCGTAATGCAGTCGCACCTTGGCGGCTTCTGCCTTGGCTCTTGCCTGTGTGGACTTACTTGATGTCGTTCTACTGCCCTTGTCGCTGGGCGCCATCGACTTGATCCCGGATCGAGCTGACATTGCAGCACTTGAAACACCTGATAATGTCGCTTTTTCACTGTCACGTTCTCCTTCGGGTGTAACGAAACGCCGAATTTAACGTCCGGATAAACCACAGTTAATAAGAACCAGATCGCAGTAAGATTAACCATTTACTGTTCACTCTTCACATTAACATATGGTGAAAACTGTTGATAAAACAATACAAGATTGATACAGTATTTGTTCCTTCCTTAATATCACATTTCAAGTGTAAATACTTGCAAAGGTGACTATAACTACATTACACTAAGGTGCAGTATACAGGGAGAGTTTACCTGCTCCATTGACTACTTTAAATACACTTCCATGCAAACTATCCGCGACTCTTTAACTAACGAAAGCATAAACATTATCTACCGACGTTACCTCTAACAGGATCACTATTAACATCTTAGTTCAATATATCGATTATCTACTAACTTACAGCGTTGCTCTCACTGTGATTTCTCATGCCTGCAAAACTGCTTGTGCTCAGGTGAGCCTCGTGGAAAGCCCCCACCCTCGCGCTAATTTCAAACCGGTGTTTTCCCACAAGACGCGGCGAAACCGGATGTGACGTCATCGCATGCCGATATATTTTACATGCAATGAATATACTTTAAACACTTCTAATTCTAACTAGAAAATACTATTGAATGAATTACTAAGCGAAAATATTATAAACTAAATAACTGCCGTAAAGACAGCACACCTCATACATGTACAAAATTAAGGGAGGGAAGTTTAGGGGAGACACCAGGGGTAAGTTTTTTACACAGAGGGTTGTGAGTGCCTGGAATGACTTGCCAGGGATGGTGGTGGAGGCTAAAACATTAGGGGTATTTAAGAGCCTCTTGGGCAGGCACATGGATGAAAGAAAAATAGAGGGTTATGGGGTAGTGTGGGTTTAGTACTTTTTTTAAGGATTATATGGGTCGGCACAACATGGAGGGCTGAAGGGCCTGTACTGTGCTGTAATGTTCTATGGTTCTATAGCGCTCTTTGGAGCAGCGCATTGTCTTCATGTGTTTGACTATGTGTTGCATTATATTTGAGTGAGTCTGTGTGTAATTATGTGTATATACACATGTGTATATCTTTTCATGTGTATGACAATGAGTGTTGGATTATGTATTTGAGTGTGAGTGTATTTGTATGTGTGTGTCTGTGTCTGTGTGTATGTGTGTGTGTGTGTGTGTGTGTGTGTGTGTGTGTAAGTGTGTGCATCTATGTGTATGAGTGAGTGTGTGTGTGCGTTTATGTGTATGAGTGTATGTGTGAGTGTGTGTATGAGTGTGTGTAAGTGTGTGCGTGTATGTGAGTGTATATGTGAGTGTGTTTGTGTGTGTGTGCATTCATAGATCATGTTATCATGTGAGTGCAGGTTAAAATCTAAAATGTGATTCCTACACATTTGTATAGTTATCATTGACCATGACCCAGGTCTGCACCATGCCAGGGCTCCCCCTGTGCCCATGACCCAGGTCTGCACCATGCCAGGGCTCCCCCTGTGCCCATGACCCAGGTCTGCACCATGCCAGGGCACCCCCTGTGCCCATGACCCAGGTCTGCACCATGCCAGGGCACCACCAGTGCTCCAGCTTGCTCTGCTGCTCTTAGAGGGAGCCGCCAGAAGGCTGGTGGCTGTGAGGAGGAAGAGGCTTGTGAGCACGTCCTGGACTCCAGTCAGGGTGAGCTGCGTCAGCTCTCCTCCCTCTCCATCTGCCCCTCCCCCTTGCCACTTCAAGCCCCAACCATGAGAAATTGTTTCCTGCCTGTGATAATTGGAAGCTCACCGCTTAAACTGCCAAATTGTGAAGTTTGAAAAGGTATTTAATGTTCTTGCAACAATCTGCATCGTAAATCTGTCGTGCTTTCACCAGATGGGTTACAAGTGCTGAGGAATCACTTCTGCTCCCTTCAAATATTCCTAGCAATAGCTGAAAACCAGGAAAGTAGCAGGCAGTCATGGGGGTGGGGGTAAATCGACCCCATTCCCCTCTCCAGGTGCTGGCACTTTTCTGGTGTTGAAGTCTGACGTTACCACATTCCACCCTGAGATTCATTTTCTTGCAGGCATTTACAGGAAAATAAAGAAATAGAATAGAATTTATGAAAAACTGTACATAAACAACGACTGACAGCAGTGTGAGTATGCGGAAGACAAATTATGCAAATAATAATATAAATAATAAATAAATAATACTGTGGATGTGCTGCAGAGTCTTTGACAATGAGTCCGTAGGCTGTGGATAGATTAGTTAACTATGATCGTGGGGAGATGCATCTCTTCCCAGTTTTAATTTATATGGCTTATGAATTGTCCATCACAATTTACAATTTACACAATTCACCCTGTTAGTTTTAAATTCAGAGTATAATACCATTTCAGAGGTTTCCTGCCTTGCTTATTATACTTCTAAGCCGTCAAAACAAATAATCGTTGCCTTGATTGCACACGCTCCCTGGCTAATTGGTCTGGACACTCTTGCTATCTTGAGTCCCAGGATGAGATCAGTCTGAGTCTCTTGCACCATCTCCCTTGGCTGAAGGAGCCTGTCCCTCATTAAAAATATAACATGAGGCCTACGCAGAAGGAAAGCAGGCCTTGTGAGTCTTTAGTGCCTTTCACAACATCCCAAAGCATCCTACAGCCAATGAAGTACTGCTTGAAGTACGGTTACTGTTATAACATAGGAGGAAAGGCAGCAAATTTGCATGCAGCACAATCCAACAGATGGCAAACATGCATTGACCAGATAACTTGACTTCAGAGGTGTTGACTGGAGGATGAATATTTACCAGAGCACTAGCCCTTCCTTGAAAGAGTGCCACGAGATTCCTTATAGAACCAGGAACATTTGGTCAAAGTTCAAAGTAAATTTTATCGTCCAAGTTCAGATGTCTCACCATATACAACCCTGAGAACTATAACTGAATCAAGGAAAGACCACCCAACTAGGGTGTTCAACCAGAGTGTAAAAGACAATAAATTGTGCAAATACAAAAAGAAGAATCAAATAAATAAATGGGCAATAAATATTGAGAACCCGAGATGAAGAGTCCTTGAAAGTGAGTTCATAGTTTCCGGGAATATTTCAATGAAGAGGCAAGTGAAGATATCTCCTTTATAAAGCACTATAGCAGAGAAACAAGTCCTTCAACCCATTCAGTCCATGCCAAACTATTATTCTGCCGAGTCCCATTGACCTGCAACTGGCCCACAGCCCTATACCTCTCCCATCATGAATTTATCCAAAATTCCCTCAAACTTTGTTTGGCATCACAGGATATATTGACATTCAAGGCAATTCACCAAGCTTCTTCCTGTGAATGAGACAGTTGTCCTCTCATGAGTGGCTAAAATAGATCGATTGAGGGATAAACACATAGAAATATTTAAAATCCTAAGAGTTCACATGAGAGTAAGTGATAATACCATCATGAGGAAAGTACATTTTTACTTACTGCCTATTATGGTGCTGGCATTTAGGTCAGTAGTGAAGGTTCTGCAGTGCTCAGGGCTTCCTACATCATGTCAGTAGCTTCCTTTTGGTTTTCACTACTGTCAGTCTCACAAACCCTGGGTGGAGACTCAGGAATACTGTTGCACTCAGATGTAGAAAGATTCTTCATTGCTGTTTCCATATCAATTTTGTTCAACCAAAGTGCGTTGTTTACCCTGAGCTGAACCCCCGAACCTGGAGGACCGGTGGTCCACTCTTAGTCTGGCCTCTACCCTTTGATCTGTTTGGCATGGGTGACCCTACCAAGAGCCAAAGCATAAAGCCCTTCCTCCAACCAAAAAAGGTCTCCAAGTCATTGAGGCACGTAAGCCTCCCAACCACAACAAGGTTGAAGGATGGGGAAAGCATGCCAACAGCTATATTTCATTGAGTGTTCAAAGAGAATGTCCAATGTTTTGTGTTGTCCTGCCGGGCTTTGTGGGCTTGCCATGTTGGTCAGAGAATGTATAGTGTCAGTTGTGGGGTGTCCCAGCACAGCCTTGGATGTGTTGGTTGTGAATGCAAATGGTGTGTTTACTATGTGTTTCAATGTCCATGTGAAAGGTAAATCTGAATCAAATCTGCACCTAATTTGGTCTGTCACCAAAGCTCTTGCAGGTTTAGATAGAGAGCATTCTGATTAGTTGTAACACTGCCTGGTGTGGAGGCTCCAATGCAGACAATCACAAGAGGCTGCAGAGAGTTGTAGACTCAGACAGCTCCATCATAGGCACAAACGTACCTACCATCGAGGACATCTTCAAGAATCAATGCCCCAAGAAGGCGGCATCCATCACGAAGGATCTTCACCACTTCTCATTACTACCATCAAAGGAGAAAGGAATGGTAGCTACAGAGACACTTGTGGGAGGAGGTTTCGAGAGAGAACTCGGGGTCCTGACATTGTCACCATTGGTGGCTAAGGGATTGGGGTTGTGAGTCAGACTGAAGGCCCAGTTACTGGGGGATCGACCTAGGGAAAATTGAAGTCCACTCCAGACTGACATCTGTAATGTACTGTGTGGGTGGCTCTGGATGTGTGCATTGACTTGATTGGGGCAGTTGGTGTAGCTTGATCCATTGACAATGCAGATGGAAGGTGATCTGATACCAAGACACTCAGAAACTTGCAGCCGTTCATAGTGGCAGCTTAAGCACGACGTTAGGAGTTTCAGTACATCAGTGAACCTGCAACTCCAATCATATAACCCTCTTTCAATGCTGCCTTTTATTTAAAAGCCATCAATAGCTGGCGGGTTAATTGATCATTGCTAATAGCCCTTAGTATGTGGTTGAGTGGTAGAATTTGGGATGCATTCATGGAAACGTGGGAAATATAATGTTGGATTAATATGGGATTAGTGTAGAGAGCTAGTTAGACCATAAGACATAGGAGCAGAATTAGGCCACTCAGCCCATCGAGTCTACTCCACCATTCCGTCACAACTGATCCCTCTCAACCTCATTCTTCAGACTTTTCCCTGTAACCTTTGGTGCCCTGGCTATTCAAGAACCTACTAACCTCTCTTTTAAATATCCCAAATGACTCAGCCTTGACAGCCTTCTGTGGCACTATCTCCAACTAAAGAAATTCTTCCTCATTTCTGTTCTAAAAGGATATCCTTCTATTCTGAAACTGTGCCCTCTTGTCCTAAACTCCCTCACTAATAGAAACATCCTCTCCAAGTCCACTCTATCTAGGTCTTTTGATATGTGAAGTTTTCAATGAGATCTTTCCTCATTCTTCTAAACTTCAGCAGATACAGGCCCAGAGCATCAACTGTTCTGCACCCAATGATCTAGCCTTCACAAACCCTTAGGGTAGAGCAATGGTTATTAACCTGGGCTCCATGAATCCCGTGCTTAATGATATTGGTCCATGGCATTAAAAAAAATTGAGAACTCCTGGGATAGAGAATTCCAGAGATTTCACACCTTCTGCAGGAAGGTCTCCAGTTCATTCCCTTTTCTTCCACCACTTCACTCCCTCTCCTCTCTATATCTCTACACACACTTGCATTGCTCCTACGTTCCAAGAGATTGGAAGCCAAGAAACTTGTGGTACCTCCTCCCCTGTCCAAGGAACTGTGGGCCAACACTCTCTTCATGTTTGCAAAGTCCAGCAAACATTGGCTTATGTTGGACACAAAATTAGAGTAAAGAACTTCAGAACTTTATCTTTTGATTTCTGTCTGTCTCTTCTATTCTCTCCTTCCCCCCCCCCAAGTGTGTTTTTACACTGCATTGTATCCAGTAAGAGCTGTGATTCGAGTGTGATTCATGGCGTGTTACAGCTCGTGATTGTACATCCTGAGTGATCTCACTGTTATTCCAACCACCTCCAGCACCACTTCTCTATTTCAGTCCTCTCCCAGCCTTTAGCAATTACACCTTTCACTACTTCAATCTTTCTCCATCTATCTTTTATAGTTCTTTTCCACTCCCTTATTTTATATTGTCCTCTTGTCTCTTCCCCCTTTCCTCCATTCCTACCCATTAATAACAATTTATTTCCATTCATTTTGTTTTCCCTTATCTCTGTTACTTCTCTCCCTTTCTCATGCTTTCTTTTCCTCTTTTCTCTCTTTCTCCTCCTTTCTTTCTTCCCCTCTATCTCTTTTTTTTCTTCCTTTCTGTTTCTCTTTCTTCCCCAACCCTCTCTCTCACTTCTTTTTCTCTCTATATTTCAATCTTTCTTTCTCTCTATTTTGCTCTTTCTTTCTCTCTATATTTTGCTTTTTCTTTCTCTCTATCACTTTTACTATTTTTCCTGTGTCTCTCACTTTCTCTTCTTCTCTCTATCTCTTTATCTCTCTTTCCCTCTCTCTCACTCTTCCTCTTTCAGTTTCTTTTTCTTTCTTATCCATTTCTTTTGCCTATATCTTGCAGTCATTTTAATCCTCATTTTCAAATGTTTTCTTCCTCTCACTCTGCCCTTAGTTAATTTGATCCCCCCCCCCCCCCCACACACACACATACAAAGCATTTCAACAGGAGAGATCGGAAATGAGGGAGCTGGTTTTCATCTCTATTTTGCTTGGGATCTGTTGTCGGAATTTGCATCTCTAATCAGATTAACCAACTACAAAGGGCTTCCAGCGTTAATATGGTAACTTGACCACATCATAATACCCTGTTAATTAACCATCGGTATGTTTGTTTAAGGACAAATGATAGGAGCTGGATTCAGCCCATTGTAACTGCTCCAGGATCCAATAGGATCATGGCGATCTTTTATCTGAGTTCTTTTTCAGGTTCATATTTATTGTCCATAAAACTATAAGACATAGGAGCATAATTGAGTCATTCAGCCTCTGGTCCTAGACATCCCTACTATAGGGAACATCCTCTCCACGTCCGCTCTATCTAATATTTTCAATAATTAATAGGTTTCAATGAAATTCCCATCTTAAACTTCTAAACTCCGGGCCCACAGGCCCAGAGCCACCAAACACTGTTCATATATGAACTTTTCATTCCCAGAATCATTCTCGTGAACCTACTCTGGACCCTCTCCAATGCCACCACATTTTTCTTAAATAAGGAACCCAAAACTGCTCACAATATTCCGAGTGCAGTCTGACCAATGCTGCTTTAGCATTACATCCTTGCTTTTATTAGCTTGTCATTGGCACACATGGGCTGATATATATACCATGAAAATCTGCTTTTCGCAGCAGCCGGGTGCATTACAAATATAAGTTAACACACACTTTTAATATAAATTATACATAGAACATAGAACATTACAGCACAGTACAGGTCCTTTGGCCTATCATGTCTCGCAAGAGACAGAGAGAGAGAGTTAAGAGTTTACAGGTAAACAAATAGAGTTTATCTCAAGAGTTTATCTTTTAGTATGTGAAAGTTTGATAACAATGATAATGCCATCCATTCAAGAGTTTGGTAACAGTGGCACAGAAACTGTCCTTGTGTCTGCAGCAAATGCAATATTTCCCAGTCAAAATTCAAGTTTATTATTGTACACATACGCTACGATATACTACCCTGAAATTCATTTTCACAGTAGAATTAAAAAATGCAATAGAATCAATAAAAAACTACTCACAAAGACTGACAAACAACCAATGTGGAAAGGAAATAAACAAATATACAGATAAATAAATAAATTATACTGAGAACATGAGGTGCTGAGTCCTTTAAAGTGAGTCTATAGGTTGTGGAATCAGTTCAGAGTTGGGATGAGTGAAGTTATCCACACTGGTTCAGGAGCCTGGTGGTTCAGAGTTGGGATGAGTGAAGTTATCCACACTGGTTCAGGAGCCTGGTGGTTCAGAGACTGGGTGAGTGAAGTTATCCACACTGGTTCAGGAGCCTGATGGTTCAGAGACTGGGTGAGTGAAGTTATCCACACTGGTTCAGGAGCCTGATGGTTCAGAGACTGGGTGAGTGAAGTTATCCACACTGGTTCAGAGACTGTGTGAGTGAAGTTATCCACACTGGTTCAGGAGCCTGGTGGTTCAGAGACTGGATGAGTGAAGTTATCCACACTGGTTCAGGAGCCCGATGGTTCAGAGACTGGGTGAGTGAAGTTATCCACACTGGTTCAGGAGCCTGATGGTTCAGAGGCTGGGTGAGTGAAGTTATCCACACTGGTTCAGAAGCCTGATGGTTCAGAGTTGGGATGAGTGAAGTTATCCACACTGGTTCAGGAGCCTGGTGGTTCAGAGACTGGGTGAGTGAAGTTATCCACACTGGTTCAGGAGCCTGATGGTTCAGAGACTGGGTGAGTGAAGTTATCCACACTGGTTCAGAGACTGTGTGAGTGAAGTTATCCACACTGGTTCAGGAGCCTGGTGGTTCAGAGACTGGATGAGTGAAGTTATCCACACTGGTTCAGGAGCCCGATGGTTCAGAGACTGGGTGAGTGAAGTTATCCACACTGGTTCAGGAGCCTGATGGTTCAGAGGCTGGGTGAGTGAAGTTATCCACACTGGTTCAGGAGCCTGATGGTTCAGAGTTGGGATGAGTGAAGTTATCCACACTGGTTCAGGAGCCTGATGGTTCAGAGACTGGGTGAGTGAAGTTATCCACACTGGTTCAGGAGCCTGGTGGTTCAGAGTTGGGATGAGTGAAGTTATCCACACTGGTTCAGGAGCCTGATGGTTCAGAGGCTGGGTGAGTGAAGTTATCCACACTGGTTCAGGAGCCTGATGGTTCAGAGACTGGGTGAGTGAAGTTATCCACACTGGTTCAGGAGCCTGATGGTTCAGAGACTGGGTGAGTGAAGTTATCCACACTGGTTCAGGAGCCTGATGGTTCAGAGACTGGGTGAGTGAAGTTATCCACACTGGTTCAGGAGCCTGATGGTTCAGAGACTGGGTGAGTGAAGTTATCCACACTGGTTCAGGAGCCTGATGGTTCAGAGACTGGGTGAGTGAAGTTATCCACACTGGTTCAGGAGCCTGATGGTTCAGAGACTGGGTGAGTGAAGTTATCCACACTGGTTCAGGAGCCTGATGGTTCAGAGACTGGGTGAGTGAAGTTATCCACACTGGTTCAGGAGCCTGATGGTTCAGAGACTGGGTGAGTGAAGTTATCCACACTGGTTCAGGAGCCTGATGGTTCAGAGACTGGGTGAGTGAAGTTATCCACACTGGTTCAGGAGCCTGATGGTTCAGAGACTGGGTGAGTGAAGTTATCCACACTGGTTCAGGAGCCTGATGGTTCAGAGACTGGTTGAGTGAAGTTATCCACACTGGTTCAGAGACTGTGTGAGTGAAGTTATCCACACTGGTTCAGGAGCCTGATGGTTCAGAGACTGGATGAGTGAAGTTATCCACACTGGTTCAGGAGCCTGATGGTTCAGAGACTGGGTGAGTGAAGTTATCCACACTGGTTCAGGAGCCTGATGGTTCAGAGACTGGGTGAGTGAAGTTATCCACACTGGTTCAGGAGCCTGGTGGTTCAGAGTTGGGATGAGTGAAGTTATCCACACTGGTTCAGGAGCCTGGTGGTTCAGAGTTGGGATGAGTGAAGTTATCCACACTGGTTCAGGAGCCTGGTGGTTCAGAGTTGGGATGAGTGAAGTTATCCACACTGGTTCAGGAGCCTGGTGGTTCAGAGACTGGGTGAGTGAAGTTATCCACACTGGTTCAGGAGCCTGGTGGTTCAGAGACTGGGTGAGTGAAGTTATCCACACTGGTTCAGGAGCCTGATGGTTCAGAGACTGGGTGAGTGAAGTTATCCACACTGGTTCAGGAGCCTGATGGTTCAGAGACTGGGTGAGTGAAGTTATCCACACTGGTTCAGGAGCCTGATGGTTCAGAGACTGGTTGAGTGAAGTTATCCACACTGGTTCAGAGACTGTGTGAGTGAAGTTATCCACACTGGTTCAGGAGCCTGATGGTTCAGAGACTGGATGAGTGAAGTTATCCACACTGGTTCAGGAGCCTGATGGTTCAGAGACTGGTTGAGTGAAGTTATCCACACTGGTTCAGGAGCCTGATGGTTCAGAGACTGGGTGAGTGAAGTTATCCACACTGGTTCAGGAGCCTGGTGGTTCAGAGTTGGGATGAGTGAAGTTATCCACACTGGTTCAGGAGCCTGGTGGTTCAGAGACTGGGTGAGTGAAGTTATCCACACTGGTTCAGGAGCCTGGTGGTTCAGAGACTGGGTGAGTGAAGTTATCCACACTGGTTCAGGAGCCTGGTGGTTCAGAGACTGGGTGAGTGAAGTTATCCACACTGGTTCAGGAGCCTGATGGTTCAGAGACTGGGTGAGTGAAGTTATCCACACTGGTTCAGAGACTGGGTGAGTGAAGTTATCCACACTGGTTCAGGAGCCTGGTGGTTCAGAGTTGGGATGAGTGAAGTTATCCACACTGGTTCAGGAGCCTGGTGGTTCAGAGACTGGGTGAGTGAAGTTATCCACACTGGTTCAGGAGCCTGGTGGTTCAGAGACTGGGTGAGGTAAGTTATCCACACTGGTTCAGGAGCCTGGTGGTTCAGAGACTGGGTGAGTGAAGTTATCCACACTGGTTCAGGAGCCTGATGGTTCAGAGACTGGGTGAGTGAAGTTATCCACACTGGTTCAGGAGCCTGATGGTTCAGAGACTGGGTGAGTGAAGTTATCCACACTGGTTCAGAGACTGGGTGAGTGAAGTTATCCACACTGGTTCAGGAGCCTGATGGTTCAGAGACTGGGTGAGTGAAGTTATCCACACTGGTTCAGGAGCCTGATGGTTCAGAGACTGGGTGAGTGAAGTTATCCACACTGGTTCAGAGACTGGGTGAGTGAAGTTATCCACACTGGTTCAGGAGCCTGATGATTCAGAGACTGGGTGAGTGAAGTTATCCACACTGGTTCAGGAGCCTGATGGTTCAGAGACTGGGTGAGTGAAGTTATCCACACTGGTTCAGGAGCCTGATGGTTCAGAGACTGTGTGAGTGAAGTTATCCACACTGGTTCAGGAGCCTGGTGGTTCAGAGACTGGGTGAGTGAAGTTATCCACACTGGTTCAGGAGCCTGGTGGTTCAGAGTTGGGATGAGTGAAGTTATCCACACTGGTTCAGGAGCCTGGTGGTTCAGAGACTGGGTGAGTGAAGTTATCCACACTGGCTCAGGAGCCTGGTGGTTCAGAGACTGGGTGAGTGAAGTTATCCACACTGGTTCAGGAGCCTGGTGGTTCAGAGTTGGGATGAGTGAAGTTATCCACACTGGTTCAGGAGCCTGGTGGTTCAGAGACTGGGTGAGTGAAGTTATCCACACTGGTTCAGGAGCCTGGTGGTTCAGAGTTGGGATGAGTGAAGTTATCCACACTGGTTCAGGAGCCTGGTGGTTCAGAGACTGGGTGAGTGAAGTTATCCACACTGGTTCAGGAGCCTGGTGGTTCAGAGTTGGGATGAGTGAAGTTATCCACACTGGTTCAGGAGCCTGATGGTTCAGAGACTGGGTGAGTGAAGTTATCCACACTGGTTCAGGAGCCTGGTGGTTCAGAGACTGGGTGAGTGAAGTTATCCACACTGGTTCAGGAGCCTGATGGTTCAAAGACTGGGTGAGTGAAGTTATCCACACTGGTTCAGGAGCCTGGTGGTTCAGAGTTGGGATGAGTGAAGTTATCCACACTGGTTCAGGAGCCTGGTGGTTCAGAGACTGGGTGAGTGAAATTATCCACACTGGTTCAGGAGCCTGATGGTTCAGAGACTGGGTGAGTGAAGTTATCCACACTGGTTCAGGAGCCTGATGGTTCAAAGACTGGGTGAGTGAAGTTATCCACACTGGTTCAGGAGCCTGATGGTTCAGAGACTGGGTGAGTGAAGTTATCCACACTGGTTCAGGAGCCTGATGGTTCAGAGACTGGTTGAGTGAAGTTATCCACACGGGTTCAGGAGCCTGATGGTTCAGAGACTGGGTGAGTGAAGTTATCCACACTGGTTCAGGAGCCTGGTGGTTGAAGGGTGACAGCTATTTCTGAACCGAAGGCTCCTGTACCTCCTCCGTGTTGGCAGTAGCATGGCCTGGATGGTGAGGTCCTTGATGATGCATGCTGCTTTCTTATGGCAGCACTCAATGTGCTCAATGTTGAGGAGGGCTTTGAATCTGAAGGACTGTCATCACAGTCATGCTGTGAAACAGAAAATATAGGAACCAATTTGTACACAGCCGGCTCCAGCTAAGAACTGTGAGTTAATGAGCAGATAATCTGGGCATTATGAGTAATGACAGTCCCTCTGATCTGTCCATTCTCTCCCAGAAGGACGTTGCCTTGAACCTCACAAATGTGTTTCATTACTGCTCTTCTATATATTTGTGGCATGCAATCAATCACTTGGTTACCAATCTGTCCAATAGCAGGCACATCGATCAATCAGCCTTCAACAGGGACTTACAACTACACTCTCTGAGTAAATGTAAACTTTCTTATTGATTTGATTACATGAATTATTCACATTCTTAATAACAAGCCAGCGTGACTCCATTTACTTCTGAAGCACCAAGACTCTTTCATTATCTGCATTGTAGCTGGGATCAATACCTTGATGTGGAGGCTGGAGCCCATCTGCATTGTCCTTTGAATCTTGTTTTGTTCCACCTACTTCCATTCCCCCTCTTCTTCTCTTCACCTCCCTTGTCCATGGTCTCCTATCAGATTCCTCACCTGTCATCTTGTGTTTTTTCCTCCCCTCTTTCTCTTCACTCCTGATGAAGGGTCTCAGCCTGAAATGTCGACTGTACTTTTTTCCATAGAAGCCACCTGCCCTGCTGCGTCCCTCCAGCATTTTGCGCGTGTTGTTTGGGAGGGGGATGAAATAAGAAGCTGAGAGGGGATAGGTGGAAGGGGTAGAGGGCTGAAAAGAAGAAAGAATATGAGAGGAAAGGACAATCAACCACAGAACAAAAGAGAAAGAGGAGGGGCACCAGAGCGATGTGATGGGCAAGTGAAAAGAGAAAGAGTAAAAGGGGAGCCAGAAAGGAAAATGGAAAGGGGAGGGGGAGAAATTTCTCATTTACGGCAGCAACTGAGCAGAGAGAAACCATTAATGTTCATTCATTTTGCATTTGTTTTGAGTGGACGAGAACACAAAGGAAAGGATGGAAGGCATTGCTTTGACTACATTTGAATGTTGTGGACATGTACTTTAAGAAGGGATGTAGAAGCACTGGAGAGAGTTCAGAAGATTTTTACAAAAATTACCCCAGGAATGAGAAGCTTAAAGTATTTGATATCTATCGGCTGTTCTCAATGGGGTTCAGAAGGACAATCCTACTGAAAGGCCAGGATGGAGGGGACGTTGAATTGGACATTTCCAACAGTGGGAGAGCCTAGAATATGAGACTCTACTCATATTCTGCTCAGCTGGAACCATAGTTCAAGTGGACAATGATTAACTTTGTGTTCTTCAAGTAATTAATTCCCTGCTGTTTTGATTGCCAGCAATTTGTATTGTCTCTATTACCTGAATGTAGCTGGTGACTTTCAGATGAGATGTAAAAGCAAGATTCTATCTGCTTTCTCAAAAGGATATAAATGATCCCTCGGCACCTTTTAAGCCGAGAAGCAGACAGCTCCCATAAAGTCCGAGCCAATGTGTTTTTTCATCCAGGCTCTCCAAAGTGTTGAAGACAGACAGTCCCAACATGACGCAAGAAAACTACAATTTACAAACACAGATGCTGCAAATCCACTGTAACATCCACAAAATTCTGGAAGGACACAGCAACATCTATGGAGAGGAATTAAACAGATGCATTTTGGGCTGAGAACCTTCAATAGGAATGGAAGAGGAGGCAAGGGGAAGTGGGGGAGAAATTGCCAAAAGTTAGGGAAATTAATGTTCATGCCATCAGGTTGGAAGCTATCAAAGTTCAAACTAAATTTATTATCAAAGTACATATACGTCCCCATATACAACCCTGAGATTCATTTTCTTGCAGGTATACTCCTTAAATCCAATAACCATATTAGAGTCAATGAAAGACCACACCAGCTTGGGCATTCAACCAGTGTGCAAAAGACAACAAACTGAGCAAATACAAAAATAAATAATAATAATAAAAATAATAAATAAGCAACAAATATCAAGAACATGAGCTGAAGAGTCCTTGGAAGTGTTCCGAGGTTGTGGGATCAGGTCAGTGATGGGACAAAATGGAATAGGAGATCTCTCTGTCTCGATCTCTGGAGACAGTCTACCTACTGATACCTTTTATAAATTCACTGACTCTTCCAGCTATCTTGACTAGACCTCTTCCCACCCTGTCACTTCTAAACATGTAATTCCCTTTCCTCAGTTCCTCTGACTCCGCCATATCTGCTCTCAGGATGAGGCTTTTTATTCCAGAGCATCTGAGGTGTCCTCCTTCTTCAAAGAAAGGAGCTTCCCATCCTCCACCATCAACGCTGCCCTCACCCCATCCTCACATCACCACACCAGCGATACTATTCCTCTTGTCCTCATCTACCACCCCACAAGCTTCTGCGTGCAACGTGTAATTTTCCGTAACTTCCACAATCTCCAACGAGGTCCCACAATCAAGCACATCTTTCCTTCCCCACTTTCCACTTCCCACAGGGATTGCTCTCTATGCGACTCCCTTGTCCACTCGCTCCTCCCTACCAGCCTCCCTTCCAGCGCTTATCCTTGCAAACGGGACAAATGCCACACCTTCCCCTACACCTCCTCCCTCACTACCATTCAGGGCCCCAAACAGGGACAATTCACTTGCGAGTCTGCTGGGGTCACCTACTGTATCCAGCACTCCCGGTGTGGCCTCTTGTATGTTGATGAGACCTAACGGAGATTGGGAGACCACTTCGTCAAGCACCTTCGTTCCATCTGCCTAAGAAAGCGGGATTTCCTGGAGGCCACCCATTTCAATTCTGCGTCCCATTCCCATTCTGACATGTGAGTCCACGGCCTCCTCTACTGTCACGATTCAGGTGTGAGGAACATCTGATGTTCCATCTGGGTGGCCTCCTATTTCATACACTTCTGATAATTGTACACCCTCCCTTCACCACTCCCCATTCTTGTCTCCCTCTCACAGTTTCTCGCCTTACCTGCCCATCATTTCCCTCCAGCGTTCCTCCTCCTTCCCTTTCTTCCATGATCTCCTACCCTCTCCTACTGATTCCCCCTTCACCAGCCTTTATCTCTTTTACCAATCAATCTCCCAGCCCTCTACTTCACTCCCCCCCTCCTGGTTTCACCTAACACCTTCCACCTTGTACTTTTTCCTCCCCTTTGCCCCCCTCCACCTTCTTACTCTAACTCCCTGCCCCTTGCTTTGCAGTCCTGATGAACCAACTGTACTCTTCTCCATAGATGCTGCCTGACCTGCTGAGTTCCTGCAGCATTTTGTGTGTGGTGCTCCGGAATATGATGTGTTCCTCCTCCATTCTGAATGGGAAATAGAAATAATGTTGATGTTGTTTTAACTCTTCCATTTCATCTGATGAGTCTGTGCTAATGAGGATGATGTCCGTGTGCTATTGATTGATCAAAAAGCAGGATCCTATTTCTAATTGACACTGACTGCTCGCAGATATTCAGTCAAAGGTCACTCAATCCCTTCATGGATACTTAACCAAAAGGCCTCAGGTTCAGTTATAAAAGAGATTCTGCAGATGCTGGAATTCCAGAGCAACAGACACACAAAATCAGGGGTTGCTGGTCACGAATCTTCATCGGGGCAGAAGCCAGAATAAGAGGGTAGGGGGAAGAGGAAGCTGGCAGGTAATAGGTGTGAAGAATCAGAATGCAGCAGAGATCACAGAGGGGGAGTGGTGAAAGAGGGTCTCACTGAAGTCCCATCGAAGAGAGGGTTCAAACTTTTTCAGGGTAGACATACTTAACAAGAGACAGCAGGGAGGTTCAGTAAACAAGGTTTAAGAATTCCTTCACAACTGCGGCTCTCCGCCTCCACCTTGCAAGAGGAAAATGCCATGGTATCAAAAGATAAAGACTCAACAAGTCGTGCCTCTCAGACTGGGACCCCTCCACCACCCACGGCCCACTCTCCTCTCCTGTCAGGTTCCCTCTTCTTCTGCCTTCTTGCCCTTTCCACGTATCACCTCCCAGTTTCATACATCATCCTCTCCTGTCCAGCCACCCACCTTCCCCGTCACCTGGTTTCACCTATCACCTGCCAGCTTGTCGTTCTCCCTTTCTCCCAACCTCCTGATTCTGGCTTCTTCCCCCTTTCCTGTTCTGCCAAAACATTGGCTCTTTATTCCTCTCTGTATGTGCTGTGAGAGCTACTGAGTTCCTCCAGCATTTTAGCATCAATGGGTTCTGGGTCCTTGCCTTCTCATCAGAATAGGATGGAGTTTCAGGGCAGGTTGAAGATTTGGAGAAAGGTGGGGGGGGAGAGGAGAGAGCATAACGGAAGTGCTGTTGTGGGAGGGAGTGCAGATTGTGATGAGGCAGATTAATATTTTGACATGGACTAAATGGGCTGAAGGGCCAGTGTCTGTGCTGTAGTTTTTATGATTCTATGGCACATGTCATGACATTTATTGTTTCGCAGCAGGAATGTGGCACAATACATAAAAACAAACAATAAATTAGCATAAGAAATACAGAACATTGACCAGTAAAACCATATAACAATTACAGCACGGAAGCAGGCCATCTCAGCCCTTCTAGTTCATGCCGAACGCTTACTCTCACCTAGTCCCGCTGGCCTGCACTCAGCCCATAACCCTCCATTCCTTTCCTGCCTATATACCTATCCAGTTTTACTTCAAATGAAAATACCGAACCTGCCTCTGCCACTTCTACTGGAAGCTCATTCCACACAGCTACCACTCCCTGAGTAAAGAAATTCCCCCTCGTGTTACCCTTAAACTTTTGCCCCCTAACTCTCAACTCATGTCCTCTTGTTTGAATCTCCCCTACTCTCAATGGAAAAAGCCTATCCACGTCAACTCTATCTATCCCCTCATAATTTTAAATACCTCTATCAAGTCCCCCCTCAACCTTCTACACTCCAAAGAATAAAGACCTAACTTATTCAACCTTTCCCTGTAACTTATTTATAGCACAGCAACAGGCCCATCAGCCCACAATGTTGTGCTGAACCATTAAATTAGTAATCAAATGGTCGACTAAACTGATCTCTTCTACCTACACAATATCCATATCCTTCCATTTCCCTCACATTCATGTGCCTATCTAAATGTCTCTCAGGTATCTGCTCTACCACCACCCCAGGCAGCGCATTCCAGGCATCCACCACACACTGTGTAAAAAAACTTGCGCCTCGCATCTCCTTTGACATTACCCCTGTCAGCTTAATGCATGCAATATAAGTGATTTATTGTTAGTTCAGAAAACTGATGGTGGAGGGGAAGAAGCTGTTCCTAAAATGTTGAGTGTGTGCCTTTGGTACCTCCCTACCAAAGGAGGTGTGAAGTGACCTAGCCCGCAGGTCACTTTTGGGTAAGGAGTGGAACCTGCTTAGCTTCCCCCGCCCCCCCCCCCCCCATCCCTCTGTTGCATTAATAAAGCCCTTTGTTAAATGTATAAAGCTTGTCTACATCAGTATTACCTTGTATTTCCATACAATGTTACAGTAGGCTGTTACACATCTATTGTCAGAGAAGTACTTGCATAAATAGGTAAACCACCTTCATTCAAGCAAGGACAGAAAACAGGGCAAAGTGAGTATACTTATTTAATCAGTAAGTTATGGGTCAAAGTATTTGGTGAGTGCATTTCTAACTCTTCTGGCTTCAGTCTCGTTGCTGTCTGACCTGAAATTGTTAGGTTGCGTTCGAGAAAACAATGAAACGGTGCACTGCCGTCACCATCTGTTCCGCCACGTCATGACAGTGTTTTAGATTTCTCCAGTTACCCTGTCCACACTGCTCTGGCCAAGCGGCGTTTTCAAAATCACACACTCTGGAGAGCGTTTCTGAAAAGCTCCGGTTTCAGGGGACTAAAATGCCGTTTTAGCATGGACAGAGGGTAAAAACGAAGAGAAAAAGCTTTGGTTATGAATTTATCCAGTGTAGTGTGGACATAGCCTAAGATAGAATGGACTCTTCCACTCACAATCAACCTCTTTGTGACCTTGCACCTAATTGTCCGTATGTACTGCACTTTCTCTGTAGCTGCTACCCTTTATTCTCCATTCTGTTATTTTATCAGAGGTCATGAGTTAAGGGTGAAGGCAAAATGTTTAAGGGGAACATGATGGGAAACTTCTTCACTCAGAGGGTCGTGGAATGAGCTGCCAGCACAAGTGGGGCATGCAAATTTAATTTCAACATTTAAGAGCATGGAAGAGTATGGTCCCGATGCAGGTCGATTGGAGTAGGCAGTTTAGATGGTTTGGCATGGGCTAGATGGGACGAATGGCATGTTTCTGTGTTGTATTTTTGTAGGACTCTATGAATCAAGAACAGCACAATACAGGCCATTTGGTCTGTGATATTGTGCTGACCCTTTAACCTACTCTACGATCAATCTAACCCCTCCTACACAGTCCTCCATTCTTCTTTCATCCATGTGCCTATCTAAGAGTCTCTTAAATATCCCTAATGAATTTGCCTCTACCACCAGCCCTGGAGAGAAGGGTTAAATTGATCTTAGAGTGGTTAATAGTTTGTATAAGATCGTGGGTTGAAGAGCCTGTACTGTTTTGGACTGTTCTGTATTCTGTATTCGTGAGATCTGAGAATTACCAGCATCCACTTCGTACAGTGAAATGCTTCCCTCCCACGCTCTGTCACACCAGGGAGGAGCAGGTTAAAGGCAAGAGAACTCCCTGGTTAGACTGGTGGACTGGGGAGGCAGCAGAGCAGGGGCGAAACCATTCACACATACTTGTTTATAATACAGGGGGAAGCCATCTGCTGTCTTTGCACAGACCTGATGTGATAACAAATTAATGAGTGGCTCATTAGTGCCGTCTCCAAGGTTTGTCTGTGGGAAATATCTTCGTGGCCAACAGGCTCTTCCACTCCTCCCCCAACCACCCTTTCTACTGCAATGGTCCTGCCAAAGGGATTCGGCTTGAAACGTCGACTGTTACTCTTTTCCTTGATGCGGCCTGGTCTGCTGAGTTCCTCCAGTGTTCTGTGTGTGTTGCTGAGATTTTAGTAGTAGTGGGCATGGTCTTTGCAGACCACCTTAGTATCTAGCAATGAGATGGGAGAGCTTTTTCACTCTCTGGGATCTGCAGATGATGAGTCTATCCAAGGCTGAGCTCCAGAAACCAACGGACATCCACATGACCATAAAACATATGAGCAGGATTAGGCCATTCGACCCATCAAGTCTGCTGTGCAATTCCTTCGTGGCTCATTTATTTTACCTCTCAACCCCATTCTCCCACCTTCTCCCCGTAACCTTTGACACCGTGACTAACCAATAATCTATCAACCTCCACTTTAAACATATCCAATGACTTGACCTCCACAGCCATCTGTAACAATGAATTCTTCCTCATCTCTGTTTTAAAGGGATGTCCCTGCATTCTAAGGCTGTGCCCTTTGGTCCAAGGTTCCCCTTCTATAGGAAACATCTTCTCAAAATCCACTCTATCTAGGCCTTTCTGTATTCAATTAGAACTGCCATCTCAGCCTCAACCAGCAGTTGGGTTCCTTCATGGAAAGCCACGTCCCTGCCCATGTCCCATGCTCTATGTCCAGTGGTGTTCCTCTCTCTTCACTCCCATGGTGGTTCAATGTGAGCATGTGCATTTATATGGCACCTTTCAGAATCATGTTTGTTACCCCTGATGTATGATGAGAAAATTGTTTTTTTAAAATCACTTTCAAATTTTGCCCCCTCACATTAGCCATTTCTGCCCTAGGAAAATATCTCTAGCTGTCCACTCAATCTATGCCTCTTATCAAACTGTACACCTCTCTGAAATCATTCTCATTCCCCTTTGCTCCAAAGAAAAAAGTCCTCGCTCACTCAATCCACAATATCCTCATCAGATATGCTGTCTAGTCTGGTCAGCATCCTAGTAAATCTCTTCTGCATCCTCTCTAAAACTATCACATCTTTCCTACAATGACCAGAACTGAACACAATAGTCCAAGTGTTTTATAGAGCTGCAACATTACCTCACAGCTAATGAGGTTCAAGGATCATTCAGAAATCTAATGGCAGAAGGAAAGAACCTACTCCCACACCACTGTGGGTCTTCAAGCTTCTGAGCCTCTTGCCTGATGGTAACAGTGGGAAGACATGTCCCAGATGGTGAGCATGATGGTTAATGATGGGTGCTTCTTCTAAAGTGTCAGCAGACACTACTTGAGTAAGCAAAGGATCTGATGATTTCTCCTTTCTTTTTGCTGAGTCTTGCTGTGCACAACCTTACAAATTTCAAAGTAGATTTATTATTAAACTATGTATATATCTATATATACTACCCTGAGATTCAGGTGGGTTGCTGGGAAGTACAGCTCGCTGGATCAGAGGGGCCTGTACTATGCCAAATCATTGTTCTGCTCGGTGGGCCGGAAAGACATGATTTGGTCACTAAGTCAGAAGGACCGGTTCTACTCACTGGATCATTGTTCAGTTCGTTGGGCCAGAAGGGCCTGTTCTACACTGTGTCTCTAATAAAATAAAAATAAATACACCACCATTTACAGCCCCAAGATTCATTTTCTTGCAGGCCTTCACAGTAGAACAAAGAAATAGAATGGACTCAATGAAAAACTACACACAAAAATGGATAAACCGCCAATGTGCACAGACAAACTATGCAAATACAAAAAACAATCAATAATAATAATTAACCAGTAATAAATAATACTGAGAACTTGAGTTGTAGAGTCCTTGAAAGTGAGTCTGTAGGTTGTAGAATCGGTTCAGTGTTGGGAGTGGTTAGGAGCCTGATGGTTGTAGGGTAATAACTGTTCCTGGACCTGGTGGTGTGGAACCAAGGCTCCTGAACCTCCTGCCCAGTTTCAGGAGTGCAAAGAGAACATGGCCTGGATGGTGGGTGCTTGATAATGGGCGATGCTTTCTTGTGGCAGCAAATGTTAAAAAAAATAGAGTACCTTTCACTTTCAGCACTAGCCACCCTCTGTTAGTAGGCTGGTCTCAACCTTTTCACAGCCAGATGCTTGAACAAGTACATAGCTCAGAAGGGTTTAAAGGGATGGAACCCAAACTCAGTCAAGATGAACATTGTAGTCGGCAAGGACAATTGAGCCGAAAGGGCTTAAAAATCAAAGATTCAAAATACATTTATTGTCAAATTATGAATGCAGTATACAACCCTGCAGATCATCACGAAACAAATGTGGAACCCATTAAAAGAAAAACATCAAACACCCAACGTGCGAAAAAAAGAACAAATCATTCAAACGGTGAAAATGAGCAAAAAAAAACACAGAATATAAAACAACAAATCACAGGGTCCTTGAAACAGCCTAGAAGTGATCAGTTTAGTTCTGTTCAGTTCAATGTGGTGCTGGGTCATTTGTTTACTGAAGGCCAGAAAGCCTGTACACCCCAAACAAAGTCGCACAAAATAGCAAGTAAACAGGGGAGTAACCGGAAACTAGAAACACATCATTGCATGAACTACAGAGACTAATTCACAAACCATGTCGATTACACCTTGCCCAAGACCCAAGACTCTGGCATTGAGCATTGAGCAATTTCTATATTCTATGGCTCTCTTTCCAAAGCTTCTTTCTCCTCTCCTCCTCCTCTCTCTCGAGGGGCAGGGAAGGGGCATGAAAACATGGCAAGGAAAGCGATAAAAGATCTGTTGAGCGCAGCACTTTTTGACTAATTGCTTGAATCCAGAGCTTATTTAGTAGGGCACGGGTTAAACCTGTAGTCTTCTGCAAATACTTTATTACCTCAGTTAAGTTTTGCACCTGCCACTCCATCTTCTTTATGGATTCATAAATGTCCTCAGGATATTGGCTACATCAGATAAAAAATAGAAAGTGGTTTTAATTATCATTCTTCTGCCTAATTCATGCAAGTTTATTGCGGGCAAGGTACTGTTTATGTTATTGGCGTCGTAAGGCCTTTACTTAATTCAGAGAGGGCTGACAATTTATGTTTTTCATTTTCTGTTAACGGTCCCTTCAGGAGGGTGACAATTTCCCTGGAATATTACTCTGGGTTTAGAGGAAACAGAATTGTCACATTAAAACAAAGCCTTTCTGCCTCTGATTTATCCGTACAATTAGGGTGCGGAAGTAGTGAAGCACGGCTCCTTTTATTTTTTGATGGTTTGTTGTCTCCGTCTCATCCTCCCCCACTCAGGCATTGTTCCACTGGGTACACAGGGAACCCAGCCGTTAGTGAGTGTCCAACTATAGCCGTGTGTTTGCTAAGTTACTCTTCCAACACGATCAAAAGAAAAGAGTTCAATTCCCATCACAGCAGCTGGGACATTTAAATTCCAGTAATTATGTTTGGATTCTGTTTTATTTAAAAAAAGCGACTCGTTTGTTGCAGAAACCCATCTGGTCCATTCATTTTGTTAGAGAGAGGAAATTTGCCATTCCTACCCATTCTGATGTCTGCGCAACTCCAGTTGCACTCAGTGTGGTTGAGTCCAAATGTTCTCCACAGTGCAGGTTGATTAGTCAAGACGAGTTGATTGTCAAGTGCAAGATACATGGAAAACTTCCTTACAGCAGAACACAGGTGTGAAGGTACAGATAACATGCATAAAATTATACAAAAAGTACCCAAGACAGTAGAGCAAGACGAAAAATAGACCCTGTGCAAAAACATCCCTTAGTGCAATGAAAAGGGACTAGTGTGGATAACAGCACAAAACTCATTCTACAACCCATAGAACCTGTTGCCTGGTTGGAAGCCCTAATGCTCTTGTACAGAATATCCTACAAAAAGTAGTGGATCCAGCCCAGTCCATCATGAACAAAGTCCTCCCCAACATTTAGCACATCTACATGGAGTGTTGTTACAGGAAAGCAGCATCCATCATCAAGGAACCTCACCATACAGGTCATCCTCTCTTCTCACTGCTGCTATCAGGAAGGAGTAGAGGAGCCTCAACACCCATACCACCAGCTTCAGGAACAGTTATCACCCTTCAAACATCAGGCTCTTGAACCAAAGGGGATAACTTCACTCAACTCCACTTACTCCATCATTGAAATGTTCCCAAACCAACAGACTCACTTTCAAAGATTCTTCATCTCATCTTCTCAATATTTATTTCTTACTTTTTCTCTCTTTTTGCATTGTTTTTTTGTTTTTTTGCATATTGGTTGTTCTCTGCTCTGTTGGGTGAGATCTTTCATAGATTCTAATTGTTTTATTTACTGTGTAATACCGCAAGAAACTGAATCTCAGGACAGTATATGGTAATATAAGTATATAGTACGTACGTTGACAAATAAATATAGTTTGAAATTTGAACTTTGAAGTGCAAGAGGTGACTTGTAGAGTTTCAAATCCAGAGACAGCTAGAGCTTAGGACATAGGCAGCTGAGGGCATCAGAGGTGAAATGACAGGTAATATTAAAACTGGGATTAGTATAAATGATTACAGAAACAGGAAGGGGTTAAGACAGCAAGGAATAAGGAAGCCTCAAAGCACCTTACACCAAGGGAGCACCTCTGAAGTTGAAATCTTGGAATATAATTTCAACAATATCACACAAATAGCAGTGGTTCATCTAAAAAGTAGTTTATCAACGTTATCAACTTCATTTGGCCTACATATTTACATGTATTAGAAATTCTGTGGCGTGCTAGCATGACAATTTCCAACAATTATACAGAATAAAGAAGTATATAAAAATAAAGTAGCAAGTCAAAAGTCAGAATAAATTTACTATCGAAGTACATATACATCACCGTTTTCTACCTTGAGATTCATTTTCTTATAGATATCTGTAGAAATACAATAGCATTTATGGAAAAACTGACAATCAACGTGCAAAAGAAGACAAATTATGCAAATAAGAAAATAGATACTACTGAAAACTTGAGTTGTAGAGTTCTTGAAAGTGAGTCCATAGTTGTATTTGGAATCAGTTCAGAGCTGAGGTGAGTGAAGTTATCCACACTGGTGTAGAAGCCTGATGGTTACAGGGTAATAGTTGTCCCTGAACCTGCTGGTGTGGGACCTGAACCTCCTGCCCAATGTTAATACAGAGAAGAGAGCATTATCTGGAAGGTGGGGGTCCTGGATGATGGATGAGTTCAAACGTGCGGTTTTAAGTTGGAGTCCTCCTGCTTCTTGACAGAATTGCACAGGAACCTCCTTTTCTTCCCTCGAGGTGTTCTCGCCCTCTGTAGAGCTGCCCAGAGCACAGAGCCCTTCCCAAGGCTGTTTACACTTTATTGTGACCAATTACCAAACTCCCCTGCTTGCTCTGCCTCTTTCCCTCCTTTCCTCAGTCTATTAAAGTTACTTAAGAGATTAACTGAGGACTATTCAATGATCAGTCAGTAATTCATTGTGTGCCCTGCCACAGTGTTTACTAGTCAAGGGGGATGAGGTAAATATTTGCCTTGTCAAAGATGATGCTGATAGGTTTTAGTGAAGTGTTTGGAGCCTGCTCCCTGGGGAATGCCTGTGGTCCTTTGACGATAAACCCCACGACTCCTCCCCTCTGCATCAGGTGGAGAGATCTGTTGCCTGAGAACAGATATGACTTCAACAGCTTCCTCCTCAACCATCAGTAATACATTGAAAAGAAATAGGCAATCACGCACTTCCAATGGGATTTTCCAATTTGTTTCCAGATTGCTTAATGCCATTTCCAGTACACCAGCATAAATAAGAGCAAAATAATTGTTACTCTGGATCTGATACAGCACAAAAATCACAAAAAGATAAAGAACACAATAAATATAAATCCATAAGATAGCTTATATACAGAGATTGATTGTATATTCATAAAGTGATGCTAGACTGCACATAAGGTAACGAATAGGAAATGATAAAGTAGTGGTGGAGGTAGTGGATGGAGGTGTTGATCAGCCTTACTGCTTGGGTAAAGTAACTGTTTCTGAGTCTGGTGGTCCTGGTGTGGATGCTACACAGCCTCCTCCCTGATGTGAGTGTGACAAACAGTCCATGAGCAGGGTGGGTGGGATCCTTTATGATGTTACTGGCCCTTTTTTGGTGCCTTTCTGTATACATGTCCCTGTTGGCAGACAGGTTGGTGCTGGTGATGTGTTGGGCAGTTTTGACCACCCGTCCACCACAGTACACTTTCTGTACCGTGCAGTGATGCAACTTGTCAGGATGCTGTCTACCGTGTATCTGTGGAATGACGTGAATATAGACGTGCGTAGTCCAGCTCTCTTCAGCCGCCTGAGAAAGTTTAAGAAATTTGGAAGTAAAAATAGAGAATAGTGAAGTAATACCGGCATTTGACCTAGTGAGATTTTCCAACAGCTTACAATTTTTTGAAAGATTCAAGATTTATTTGTTGCATGTGCATCAAAACAGTGAAATGCATCATCTTGCACAAATGACCAACATGTCCAAGGATGTTCTGGGGTAACGTAGTGATTAGCATAATACTTCACAGTACCAGCAACCAGTGTTCTGTTCACGCCGCTGACTGTAAGGAGTTCATACATTCCCTCCGTGACCGTGTGGGTTTTCCTCCATGTTCCAAAGTCGTACAGGTTAGTGGTTGATTGGTCACTTGGGTGTAATTGGACAGCGTGTTGTGTCTGGTTGGAAGGGTCTGATACCAGGCTGTGGGTCCCTATATCTATAAAGTGTTGTCATGTTTCCAGTGCGACCACAGCATGCTCATAAATCACTAACCCTTGCCCCTGCCTCTCTGGAACGTGGGTGGAAAGGGAGCACCCAGATGAAACCCACGTGTCGACAGGGGGAATGTACAAACAGCGGTAGGAATTGAACCCAAGATCTTCTGATCACCAATGCTGTAAAGCATGATGCCTCTGCAGTTTTCCTTAGTATATAAGCTAGCTTGTCATAAACTTTAGCATTGTTGTAATGTGGAAGGTACCAAGGCCAATTTTCATACAGAGCTTCTACTGTTCCAGTGGACAATGAGCAGATAATCTATTGTGTCCATAAGACATAAGAAAGACATGTGTTGGAGCAGAATTAGGCCATATCGCCCATCAACACTGCTCTGCCACTCTATCACAGCTCGTTTGTTATCCCTCTCAACTCCATTCTCTTGCCTTCTCCCCAAAAACTTTGGTGCCCTGACTGATCAAGGATCTATCAACCATTGCATTAAATACCGTATACCCAATCACTCGGTCTCAACAGATTCACCACCTAAAGAAATTCCTCCTCATCTCTGTTCTAAATGGACATCCTTGTATACTGAGGTTGTGCTCTCTTGTACCATTCTCCTCCATTATAGGAAACAACCTCTCCACATCCACTCTATCTGTGCCCTCTGGTCCTTGACTCCCCCACTATAGGAAACATCCTCTCCACATCCACTCTATCTGTGTCCTCTGGTCCTAGACTCCCCCACTATAGGAAACATCCTCTCCACATCCACTCTATCTGTGTCCTCTGGTCCTAGACTCCCCCACTATAGGAAACATCCTCTCCACATCCACTCTATCTGTGTCCTCTGGTCCTAAACTCCCCACTATAGGAAACATCCTCTCCACATCCACTCTATCTGTGTCCTCTGGTCCTAGACTCCCCACTACAGGAAACTCCCTCTCCACATCCACTCTATCTGTGCCCTCTGGTCCTAGACTCCCCACTATAGGAAACATCCTCTCCACATCCACTCTCTCTGTGTCCTCTGGTCCTAGACTCCCCACTACAGGAAACTCCCTCTCCACATCCACTCTATCTGTGCCCTCTGGTCCTTGACTCCCCCACTATAGGAAACATCCTCTCCACATCCACTCTATCTGTGTCCTCTGGTCCTAGACTCCCCCACTATAGGAAACATCCTCTCCACACCCACTCTATCTGTGTCCTTTGGTCCTAGACTCCCCCACTATAGGAAACACCCTCTCCACATCCACTCTATCTGTGCCCTCTGGTCCTAGACTCCCCCACTATAGGAAACATCCTCTCCACATCCACTCTATCTGTGTCCTCTGGTCCTAGACTCCCCCACTACAGAAAACATCCTCTCCACATCCACTCTATCTGTGTCCTCTGGTCCTAGACTCCCCACTATAGGAAACATCCTCTCCACATCCACTCTATCTGTGCCCTCTGGTCCTAGACTCCCCCACTATAGGGAACATCCTCTCCACATCCACTCTATCTGTGCCCTCTGGTCCTAGACTCCCCACTATAGGAAACATCCTCTCCACATCCACTCTATCTGTGCCCTCTGGTCCTAGACTCCCCACTATAGGAAACATCCTCTCCACATCCACTCTATCTGTGCCCTCTGGTCCTAGACTCCCCCACTATAGGGAACATCCTCTCCACATCCACTCCATCTGTGCCCTCTGGTCCTAGACTCCCCACTATAGGAAACATCCTCTCCACATCCACTCTATCTGTGCCCTCTGGTCCTAGACTCCCCACTATAGGAAACATCCTCTCCACATCCACTCTATCTGTGTCCTCTGGTCCTAGACTCCCCCACTATAGGAAACATCCTCTCCACATCCACTCTATCTGTGCCCTCTGGTCCTAGACTCCCCCACTATAGGAAACATCCTCTCCACATCCACTCTATCTGTGTCCTCTGGTCCTAGACTCCCCACTATAGGAAACATCCTCTCCACATCCACTCTATCTGTGCCCTCTAGTCCTAGACTCCCCCACTACAGGAAACATCCTCTCCACATCCACTCTATCTGTGTCCTCTGGTCCTAGACTCCCCCACTATAGGAAACATCCTCTCCACTTCCACTCTATCTGTGCCCTCTGGTCCTAGACTCCCCACTATAGGGAACATCCTCTCCACATCCACTCTATCTGTGTCCTCTGGTCCTAGACTCCCCCACTACAGAAAACATCCTCTCCACATCCACTCTATCTGTGTCCTCTGGTCCTAGACTCCCCACTATAGGAAACATCCTCTCCACATCCACTCTATCTGTGCCCTCTGGTCCTAGACTCCCCCACTATAGGGAACATCCTCTCCACATCCACTCTATCTGTGCCCTCTGGTCCTAGACTCCCCACTATAGGAAACATCCTCTCCACATCCACTCTATCTGTGCCCTCTGGTCCTAGACTCCCCACTATAGGAAACATCCTCTCCACATCCACTCTATCTGTGCCCTCTGGTCCTAGACTCCCCCACTATAGGGAACATCTTCTCCACATCCACTCTATCTGTGCCCTCTGGTCCTAGACTCCCCACTATAGGAAACATCCTCTCCACATCCACTCTATCTGTGCCCTCTGGTCCTAGACTCCCCACTATAGGAAACATCCTCTCCACATCCACTCTATCTGTGGTCCTAGACTCCCCCACTATAGGAAACATCCTCTCCACATCCACTCTATCTGTGCCCTCTGGTCCTAGACTCCCCACTATAGGAAACATCCTCTCCACATCCACTCTATCTGTGTCCTCTGGTCCTAGACTCCCCCACTATAGGAAACATCCTCTCCACATCCACTCTATCTGTGTCCTCTGGTCCTAGACTCCCCCACTATAGGGAACATCCTCTCCACATCCACTCTATATGTGCCCTCTGGTCCTAGACTCCCCCACTATAGGAAACATCCTCTCCACATCCACTCTATCTGTGTCCTCTGGTCCTAGACTCCCCCACGATGGGAAACATCCTCTCCACATCCACTCTATCTGTGTCCTCTGGTCCTAGACTCCCCCACTATAGGAAACATCCTCTCCACTTCCACTCTATCTGTGTCCTCTGGTCCTAGACTCCCCACTATAGGAAACATCCTCTCCACATCCAACATGTGCCTTTTAATGTTCAATAAGTTTCAAAGAGATACCCTCTCATTCCCCTGAACTCCAGACAAAGCTTTTGTGAAATATTCCCTTGTCAGAGTTGCTCTGTAAATACAGGTTGTTGGTATCTTTCCTTGTGCCTACAGGACTGGGTAACAGAGACTTACACATGCAGAGTGGTGTTAAAAAAGGGCCAGGACCTGAAGCCCTGATCAAGTGATTCCAGCAGAATGATTTCTGTTGCTTGTAAGAAGGAGAGGAATTAAATCACAGAATCATACAATATCGAAACGGGCCCTTCAGACCATCTGGTCCATGCTGACCACGATTCCTATCTAAGCTTGTTTAGCTGCACTTGAATTCAAAGTTCAAAGGATGTATGGCTGCTGGGCAGCATAGTGTTTAGCATGACCCTATTACAGCTGTTGTTGTCGGAGTTTAAAGGTCTATTCCAGTGCTGTCTGTAAGGAGTTTGTACGTTCTCCCCTTGACCAAGTGGGTTTCCTGCCACCATCCAAAGACACACCAGTTAGTAGGTTAATTGGTCATTGTAAATTGTCCTGTGTTTAGGCGTGGGTTAAACAGGTGGGTTGCCAGGGGAAGCAGCTCATTGGTCGGAAAGACCTGTTGTGCACTCTGTTTCAAAGTAAAACAAAAGTATATCATTATATACCACCCTGAGATTCATTTTGTGCAGGCATTCATGTTAGAACCCAGAAATACAATAGAATCAATGCAAAACTACACTCAAAGGCAGATAAACAACCAATATGCAAAAGAAGACAAACACAGAAAGGACAAATCAAAAGTTATTAAACAAAACTGAGAACATGAGTTGTAGAATCCTTGAAAGTGATCCCAACCTTCCTTTGCCCCTGCCCCTCCCCAGTTTATTATTCTGGCTTCTGTCCCCTTCCTTTCCAGTCCTGTTGAAGGGTCTCAGCCTGACCCGTCGACTCTTTATTCTCCTACAGTACACAGATGCTGCCTGACCTGCTGAGCTCCACCAGCATATTGTGTGCATTGCTCAGGATTTCCAGCATCTGCAGAATCGCTAGCATGGCCTGGCAGCCAGTGAGGCTTGGCAATTATCAGGGGGAGCAGGCATTAGCAGCCACAGCCTACACTACTGGCCATTAGCTGGAGTTTACACTTCCAGACTGGGGATAATATTCTTCCTGCAGCCCGTCACACAGCCCATTTATAATCCTGTCCATAGTAGCACTGGAAACAGCTGCACCAAGCTATTTCCAGCACCCATTATTGCCGTACTTCTTAATTAAGAGGAAGCTGTTGCCTCATAAGTGACTTTTTCTATTGTGTACATGTTCTTGGCAAGGTTACAGTGAGCAGGCCAGGCAAGCTTCAGCCCTTGGCTTTTATCACTGGTAATTTTCCTCGTTTTGATTTCTTCTTGTCATTTACAATTCACCCCATTCATTACAGGAACACTTTAAGGCATAACAGAATCCCAATGATAAAAGACACAAACCGTTTCTTGCCATAATTATGAGCCTTTGTCCCTGACAAAACATAGACAGACTGCGTGGTGCTTTGTCCATGACCGTGCGCGTCTATATATGTATGTGCATCTGTGTGTGTGCGTTGTAAGGGTGTGCGCGCAAAATTGTGTGTGTGTTTACACAAAGAGTGTGTTCTAGTATGAGTAGAATGGGTGTATGTGTGTGTGTGTGCTTACATGAAATGCATGTTTTTGTGTGTGAGAGTGAGTGCAAATGTAGGTATGTATGTATGTGTGTGCAAACGTGTGTATTTTATTTATTTATTTATTGAGATACAGTGTGGAACAAACCCTTTGAACCAGGCCGCCTGGCAATCCCCCGATTTAATCCTATCCTAATCATGAGACAATTTCCAATGACCAATTGATCTTCCAACCAGTACGTCTTTAGACGGGGCAGATAACTGGCCCGACTGGCAGATAACTGGAGGAGACAGGGTCATGGAGACAACGTACAGACTCCTTACAGACAGCGATGGGAATTGAACCCAGGTCATCTATATTGTCAAGCGTTGTGCTAACCACTATGCTACCGTGCTGCCCATACACAGATACTTACTGAAACCTATCGTATATGTATCCGTGTGCATGGGAGTATGTGTGCGTATATGAAGGTGAAAGAATGTGTGTGTGTGTGTGTAAGTATGTGAGTGTGAGTGTGCATGTATACATTCAGTCAGCTTTACAGAGGACACCACTTCTCTTGCATTCTGACACCAGGCATCTGAAACAAAGACTCAACACAAACTCTGCTGAGAGGGATTACTGAAGAGATTTTCCAAGTCTTGTAAACGTGACTCAGTACATCAGTCTGGCCAGAGACAGCCAATCACAGCCCCACCGATAAAGGGAGCTCTCCAATTGGCTGTGGGGCAGAAATATTACTGAGAACATCTGCTGGGTGGCTCAGTAGCACAGCAGTTAGTGGAACACTAACAGCACAGTAAGATCAGAGTTCACTTTCCGCCGCTGTCTGCAAGGAGTTGGTACATTTTCCCCGTGACCACGTGGGTTTCCTCCCACATTCCAAATCTGTACGAGTTAGGATGAGTGAGTTGTGGGTTTGCGATGTCGGTGCCGAAGATGTGGTGACACTTGTTGTCTGCCCCTTGAATACATTCCACTCTGTTTCGAGGTTATGGTGTACATGTGAAAATGAAACTAATCTTCAAAGTATGCAGTAAGTATATAGGTATGTTCAACTTAGAAAGTTGAGAATCATGTCTAGCTTGGTTCCAATTGATTTCTATTGATTAGCATTGGTAATTATTGATTTTGCACACTCACATTTCATTTATAAAACATTTCCAGCTTTAAAATCAGAGCTCATTAATGTATACAACATTTTCTTGGTAACCTTCGATATTTCTTTCATGTGAATGTAGTGACATTGCCAAATGAACACGATGAATTACAGCAGGTATAATTTATTGATCTATTCAACTTTACTTTGCACATTTTGACAGGTGATTATACAAAGTTTTAAAAGGTAGACTGTCACTGATAAATTAAGATGAATTTTGTGCAGATTTGAAATTGCTGAGGATCAATATAAAATAACTAAATAGAAATATTGACTTTATTTGAACTTATTAAAATACAAATGAAATCAAATTCTGCCAAGTCCAATCATACTTATTCTCCAACCTGTTGGTCTGAACATTGATTTCTCTAACTTCTAGTACTCTTTCCCCTCCTTCTTCCTTCATCTTCAATTTCCCACTCTGGCCTCCTACCTCTTCTCCTCGCCTGCCTATCACCTCCCGATGGTCCACCTTCCCCTATGGTCCTTTCTCTTCTCCTATTAGATTTCTTCATCTTCATCTTAGCTTTTCCACTTATCATTTCCCATCTTCTCACTTTATCCCATCTCCCTCACCCACCTGGTCTTACCTATCACCTTCTATCTTGTCTTCCTTCCCCTCTCCCTGCCTTTTTATTCTGGAATCTGTCTCCTTCTTTTCCAAACCTGATGAAGGGTCTTGGCCCGAAATGTCAACTATTTGTTCCTTTCCATAGATGCTGCCTGACCACCTATGTTCTTCTGACATTCAGTGCGTGCTACTCTGGATTTTCAGCACCTGTAGAATCTCTAGTGGTTATTGATAATTATAACATAATTTGGATGAATCAGCATTGAAACATCTGATGGGATATATTGACATTGTAACTGGCAGGATAGATATGGGGGGATAGTAGATGTAATATATTTGCATTTCAAAGATGCTGGGTGAAACGTGGCAGAAATAATATTCCTTAGGGCTGGGCAAAATGCCATAGCTTGGATGGAAGATTGGTTAAAGGATACAAGACATATGAACAATGATGTATGCCAACCTGTGCAATTCATTGCCAGAGACTATTGTGAAGGTCAAGTCATTGGGTATAATAAAAGTGGAGGTTGATAGATACCTAATAGGTGAATAAGGCCTCCGTTGGTCAGGATTGACCATGGATGTTGTGTCCTAGCTGTCTAGATACACAAGCCAGGGCAGTACGATATGGAGAGGAAGTTGTTGCCCAGGTAGCAAGCTCTCCCTTTCAACTCATCTAATGAACCCAAAAGGAACAGAAGAGACTGATACGGTTTGGCACCAGCAGCATCACTGGAGTTACTAGTCAGCATTGAACTCAATGTAGGACTGGTTTAGGGTGTCCAGCTCCAGATTTTTTTTCCTCGGGGTTTACCCCTGAAGCCTTCCCCATGAGAGGTTTTAGAATGGCTGATAAGCCCCATCTGCCCAAAGCGGCTGGTTTTAAGGTGCCAGTAACCTGACTTTGCCCCTTCTCCAGTCAGTAGAAACAGTTCTGCCAGGATTAGTAGCCAGGAGCTGGACTTGGTTGTCAGAGGCTGTTTGAAGTGCACACTATTGGGAATGGCTCGATGGAACCATTAGAATTGACCCATAATCTGATTAAATGGGAAACAGATCTTGAAGATCAAAGAATAAAATTAGCTTTATTTGTCACATATACAGGTGTACATTGAACTATACAGTAAGTTGTGTTTGCATCCACGAGCAACACAGTTTGAGGATGTTTATAGCTCTGACAGGCCATCTTGGTTGGCGTGGAGAGCTTGGACTGAAGGGCTGTGCTGTCTAACTGTTTCTCTAAACAATGGTCTGTTCTGCAGTCTGACAGACGAGGAACTCCAGTGAACATCTCTCACTGGGGATCGGGGTAGACAACTACACAGAGTGGTTCCACAGGTTTATTTACTAGCTAACGGATATCCAGTCCGGCAGTCACTTCTGCACTCTGGAGCGGTCTGTGTTCCATGTTAATATGGAGGTGTGATTTTGCAGTCTGTCATTGAGTACCTGAGGGACCTGGCTGGAGGGACTGAGGTGGTCTCATGTTGGGGTAGGAGACAACTCAACGTTGTTTTTAATGAAGTGACTCCAGACAGAAATTACAAGCAGCATTGCACTGAAGACTGAAGATTTAAGATGAACTTTAATTGTCACATGTCATCGAAACAGTGAAATGGATTGTTTGTGTCAATGACCAGCATAGTCCAGGGATGTGCTGGGGGTGCCTGCAAGTGTTGCCACACTTGCAGTACACGTCCACAACTCTCCAACCCTAACCTGTACGTCTTTCGGATGTGGGAGGGAACTGGAGCACCCGGAGGAAACCCATGCAGTCACAGGGAAGAATGTCAAACTCCTTACAGAAGGTGGTGGGATTTGAACCCCGATCATTGATCATTGGTGCTTTAAAGCATTATGCTTCTATCCTGCCATAGATAGGTCTTCCTGCCCTCAAACTGCCTCGTGTCTGAGCCCACAGAGCAGCAACAAGGCTTAAACTCTTAATTAACTGTGTCATGGGAAATGCTTGAGAGCCACGTTACTTGCAGAGTTCATGTGTTCGTTAGTTTCTGCAGGGTTGCAGTTCCTAGGTGGCAAGGATTCCCTGTGTCTTATGTAACGAGGGCTGACATAATGTATATTTTCCTTTCTCATAACACATCAGTGCAAATTGGCTGCTAATTTAATTTTTTTTCATTAGGGGATATTGCTTGCTAATAACTTGAACATCGAGCATTCAAACTCTATTAATGTCTTAATTTTCAAAGAGGAGGCAATCCCAGCACACATGAGCTGCATTTGTAACTACCTGGATATGCTCAGACTCTGTCCCTCTCCCCCTTTCTCCCTCTCCCCTCCAGCTTTCTCTCTCTTCCCCTCCCTCTCTCTCTCATTCACTCTCTCTGTCTCTTTCTAACACTCTCTCTCTCTTGCCCTTCCTCCTTCTCTCTCACTTCCTCAGTTCTTCTTTTCTTCCTCATCATTTCTTTCTACACACACACACACACACTTACTCACTCTTTTCATTTCTCCCTCTGCCTCTCTCATTCTAACCCAGGCAGTATCCTGGTGAAACTCTTCTGCACCCACTCCAAGCCTCCACGATCTTGTAATGAGCGGCCAGAACTGAAGTCAAAGTAAATTGTAGTATGTGCTGTACCTGCCACAATATACTGAATGAGATGCAGGGAATCTACAAGGAAGTAAAGAAATACAATAGAATTTGTGAAAACTGTACATAAATCAAGACTGACAAAAACAACCAACGTGCAAAAAGCAGACAAAATATGCAAGTATATTCTGCAAATAATATTGAGAACATGAGTTGCAGAGTCCTTGAAAATGAGTCTATGGGGTGTGTTCAGTGAATGAACTTATCACCACTGGTTCAAGAGCATGATGGTTGAGGGGCAATAACTGTTCCTCAGCCTGGTGGTGTGAGTCCTGTGGCCCCTGTACTTTCTGCCTGGTGGCAGCAGCCAGAAGAGAATTTGTCTTGGATGGTGGGGGTCCTTGATGATGGATGCTGCTTTCTTGTGGCAGCACTCTGTGTAGATGTGCTCAATGGTGGAGAGGCTTTGCAATCCTCCAGATGTAGCCTAACCAGAATCTTCCTACTCTAGATGAAGCAGGAAAACTCTGATCTCAAACCTCCACTGCATTGCGGCTATACCAACTCACGGGGAAGGCTTTGGGAGTAAACCCCTCGGAAATATCCTCCGGCAATCCAGTGTTGGCTGGCAACTCGTGCGACGCTGCTGATGCCTAATTGTATCGGTCTCCGCCGCTCCTTTCGATTCATCAGCTGCATGGAGAGGGGAAATCCTGCTCATTGGCAACAGCTTGCTCTCCATATCATACTGCCTCGGCTTGTGTACCACGTAGGAGACTAGGATGCAACATCCATCACTGACCTCAACCAGTGGAGGGCTTCACTCACTACAACCCTCCTTGTGCAGTAGATGTTTGCTAGATTCGTGAGGATACCTGTATACTGACTGGGCCTTAAATTTACATGGGTTGGGACTCTGGTAGTGATGGATTTCAATGGTGAAATTGCTCTGTTGTCTTGATCTAAAGAACAAATAGCCATATGTCTTTGTCAAATGGTTTATTAAACTGCTCGGGACTCAGATCTTTAGGTTGTTTGTTTAAAAGAAAGCTGTTGCATTGAAGGGTCTGAATTTTATCCAGAATCTTACCAGGGAAACAGGAAGGAGGGCAGAATAAAAACACATTTGGAGCCATGAAAGAACTGGCACCTCACCTCGACACTCTTGTCTGTTTATCCACTCACTCTCCTTCCTGCCCTCTCAGCCTTTAAGGAATACTTCTAAAAATAAGCTGCAGAAAGTTGTAAATTCAGTCAGCTCCATCATGGGCTTCCCTAGCATCCAGGACATCTTGAAAGAACGATCCTTCCAAAAGGCAGCATCCATCGGTAAGGACCCCCATCACCCAGGACATGCCCTCTTCTCATTGCCTCCATCAGGGAGGAGGGACAGGAGCCTGAAGACACACACTCAATAACTCAGGAACTGCTTTGTTCCCTCTGCCATCAGATTTCTGAATAGATATTGGACCCATGAAAGCTACCTCACTACCTTTTTGCACTACTCATTTAATTTAACTTTATATAGAGGCAGTCCCCGAGTTATGGACGTCTGACTTACAAACAACTCGTACTTATGAACAGCCTGCCATAAAGCCTATTATATTAAAAATTTATTGGTATCTGCCATTTTAAGTCAGATCACATTGCCGTTAACACTGTGTTGAGTGAGTAACTTTGTATTTGGCTTAAAATTTTCTTAATAAGATTCAGCCTGACCCCCCTTTTCCAGTCAGCACTGCCCCCACTTGTCCCATTTAACCTGTCTCAGTGCGGGTGGACTTTAGGATCTGGGGGAGCTCGGGAACTGCTGCCCGCGGCTGCTGCTGAATCCGCGGTGTTTCTGTTCCGTTGACGGAAAACGATCATGATTGAAAATAAAGTGATCAGAAAGAGGTGAAACACCATCGGTCATTGGAAAAGTGTTAGGCTACAGTCGGTCAATGATTGGAACAATTTTAAAGGATAAAAGATAAAGTGAGAATAATGGAGCATGTAAAAGACCCTGCCCTGATGAAAGCTGCAATTATTACTAAGCAATGCAGTGGTTTAATGATTGAAATACATATATTTCTTAAATGTTTTATATGCGTAGAAAGGTAAAATATATACTATGTACTAAGACAAGCGTTTGACTATATCTTGGTACATAGGACATGAACCATTACAGCGCAGTACAAGCCCTTCAGCCCACAATGTTGTGCCAACATTTTACCTACTATAAGTATAATCCAACTCTTCCCTCCCACATGGCCTTTCATTTTCCTTTTTTTTACCTGTGAGGGTAAACTAATACCAAAAGCAATATCACCAACACCTAATGGCCTTGCCTCGTCAGTCCTCTCAAGTTCACATTCAAGTTTATTGTCATCTGTCTGTACATGTCTACAAGCACCTCCAGGCCACGGCGCATCCACAAAACATAGAGTATATCACACACAGCACATAAAACAAAATATCACCATAAATATATTAATAAAATATAATTCCAAATGCATGTGATGTGTGGATAAACAGTAAACAGCTCGCTGTCCTACTGACTTGGCCTCCACAGCCCTCTGTGGCAATAATTCCAACAGATTCCTTCAGGGTTCTCATCAATGTTGCAACTGATAACGTTTGGGGAAAGTGACCTTTCCAAACTTTCAACCAATACAAAATCTTGTAAGCCTCCGTCAGTCTCGAAGACCATGGATTTGCGCCTTGGAAAGTATCCAGGACGCAAGCCTGGGCAAGGTCTTCTTTTATGGGAGACCGGCAGTTGCCCAAGCTGCAAGTCTCCCCTCTCCACGCCACCGATGTTGTCCAAGGGAAGGGCATTAGGACCCATACAGCTTGGCACCGGTGTCGTCGCAGAGCAATGTGTGGTTAAGCGCCTTGCTCTAGGACACACACGCAGCCTCAGCCAAGGCTCAAACTAGTGACCTTCAGATCACTAGACCTAACCACTTGGCCACGTGCCAACACACAAACATCTTATCAGTTACTTTAAGCACATAAATTACAGAACTTAAGGCCGAGTTGAAACTTCATGGGATTTAAAAGCACAAAAAAGAGATGAGACCTTGATGGTGGCAGGGTATTCAATAACCTCACAGCCTGAGGGAAGAAGCTGTTACCCAGTCTGAGAGTCCTTGTTCCGATGCTCCTCCACCTCCTTCCTGACGATAGTGGGTCAAAGAGATTGTGGGATGGGTGGTGAATCCTCAACAGTGCTTCAGGCCCTTCGCCTGCAATATTCCTGATAAATGTCTCAAGTTTCTTTGTCACCTCCTCAAAAAAAAATCAGTCAGCTCCGGAAAGCATTACCTCCACCAGCCATGCCAACTGCTTGCTCTTTGAGCTACCAGGGACTTTTCAATCACAAAGATCTTTATAAGCCATGGAGAGTGGGACCTGAGTGCTGATGCTCCTCAGATTCAATTACAATCTGGGAATCACTCCCTTTCATCTCTTACACTTAGTAATAAATAGTGTCTTTATGATAATTACCAAGCTGAAGTTGTTCTGAGCTGCGAGTGAAAGCCAGTGTGCTGCACTCGTTATCCACTGCACAGGGTTTGATGGTTTGCTAATTCTTTAAGGAGGCATTTGTTTACTATTTGGGTTCCAAACCTTCTTTTGTACAAAGCAACACACACAAAATGCTGGAGCAACTCAGCAGGTCATCATCTATGGAAAGGAATAAAGAGTTGACATTTCGGGCTGGGACCCTTCATCAGGAGTGGAAAGGAAAGGGGAAGATGCCAGAATAAAATGATGGGGGGAGGGGAAGGAGGCTGGCTGGAAGGTGATAGTGAGGCCAGGTTGGTAGGCAAGGTAAAGGGCAGGAAAAGAAGAGTCTGACAGAGGGAAGAAGGGACTCCAGCTCTTGGCCTTCCCACCCACCTGGTGGTGAAACATTTTTATTCCAATTTCAATTTCCATCCTGACTTCTCAGTTGTTGGCCTCCTCTTGTGCCAAGATGAGGCCATCCTCAGGTTAGAGGAGCAACACCTTATATTCCATTGGGAACCCTCCAACATGATGGCATGAATATCAACTTCTCCTTCCAGTGAACAAATTCCACTTCCCCCTCCTCTATTGCCACTCTGACCTTTCACTTCTTCTCACCTGCCTATTACTTCCCCCACGTCCCCTCCTCCTTTCCTTTCTCCTATGGTCCAGATTCCTTTATCTCCAGCCATTTACCTTTCTCACTCACCTGTCTTCACTTATCATAAGACCATAAGACAAAGAAGCAGAAGTCAGCCATTTGGCCCATTGAGTCTGCTTCACCATTTTATCATGAGCTGATCCATTCTCCCATTTCGTCCCACTCCCCTGCCGTCTCACCATAACCTTTGATGCCCTGGCTACTCAGATACCTATCAATCTCTGCCTTAAATACACCCAGTGACTTGATCTCCACTGCCACTCGTGGCAGCAAATTCCACAGATTCACCACCCTCTGGCTAAAAAAAATTATTCGCATCTCTGTTCTGAATGGGCACCCTTCAACCCTCTAATACTAGACTCCCCCACTATGGGAAATAACTTTGCCACATCCACTCTGTCCATGCCTTATCACTTTCTATCGATCCTTCTTCCCCTTCCCCTTCCCTCATCTTCTTATTCTGATGCCTTCCTCCTTCCTTTCCTTCTCAGTCTTGATGAAGGGTCTCGACCCAAAACGTTGACTGTTAATTCGTATCTATAGATGTTGTCTGCTGAGTCCCTCCAGCATTTTGTGTGTGTTGCTTTGGATTTCCAGCATCTGCAGACTTTCTTGCATTTATAATCTGTACCTAATCTTCAGAAACTAGATAATGATGGACGAAGTAGAGTTGAGAGTCCGAGAAGGTGGTGGCACCACCTGGAAGGGGATGTAGAGAGGTGACCTGTTCAGCACTGTGAGGGCGGTGAGGAAGAAGCTCATCTTGAGTCTAGCTTCAAGCTGCTGTATCTTCCAGAAAGCAGAAGAGAGGAAAGGGAAAGGACGGGGTGGAGGGTATCCATGACAATGTTTTATTTTTGTATTAGAGATTCTGAGCGGTACCTGGTCTAACCCACCTGCCGAAGCCGTGTACCGTGATGTGGCCGCTGTTGCGTACAAACAGATGCATGAAGCCACAGGTGAGAGCGGACTGAGCTGTCCTGGATGGATGCAACCAGCCCCTTCACCAGGGGTGCTGCCCCTCCCTGGACACCACTTGTACCCAGGCCCTATAGTAGTATTACTGCTATGCTACTATTAACCTCCCTGGTGCGACACGCTTGGTGACAAATGTGGGCAAAAAGCACCAGCTTAGTTTGGCACGGACTAGCGGGGCTGCAGGGCCTGTTTCTGTACCATATGACATGGTGACTGCACATGACAACTCCACACAGACAGCACCACAGGATGGGATCGAAATGGCTCCCCTGAAGCTCTGTCCCCCAAACCAGCACCCACTGCTAATACACACACAGTGCTGGAGGAACTCGGCAGGTCAGGCAGCATCTGTGGAGGGGAATAAACAGTCGATATTTCAGGCCAGGACCCTTCATCAGGACTGGAAAGGGAGGAGGAGGAAGCCAGCGTAAGTGGGGGGAGGGAGGGGAAGGAGTACAAGCTGGCAGGTGATCAGGTGAGGGGGAACGTGATTAGGTGGGGGAGGGGGATGAAGTAAGAAACTGGTAAAGTTAAAGGGCTGAAGAAGAAGGAACCTGATAGGAGGGGACAGTGGACCATGGGAGAAAGAGGGCACAAGGGGGTGGAGATGGGCAACTGTGGAGAAGAAAAAGGGTGAGAGGAGAGCCAGAAGGGTGAATGAATAAAGACAGACGGGGAGGGGTAGTGAAATCATTGGAAGTTATAAAAATTGATGTTCATGCCATCAGATTGGAGGCTACCCAGATGGAATATGAGGGGTTGCACCTCCAACCAGAGTATGTCCTCATCATGGCGAAGAGAGTGTCATGGTGTCAGAATGGGAAGAGAAATTAAAATGTGCGACCACTGGGAAATTCCACCTGCAGCAGAGATTTAGAGATCGAAGCCTCACCTTCTGGAGCTTAGAATTAGGGGACATAGCCTCAAGATTTCAGAAGTAGATTTAGGATCTACGGGGGAAAAACCCTGCATGCTTTCACCCAATTTATACTCCTCGTAATTTTGTATGCCTCTGTCAAATCTCTCCTAATTTTCCTGCACTTCAGAGAATAAAGACCTATCCTACATTATTTAACCTTTCCCTACAACTCAGGTCCTCAAGTCAGAATCAGAATCAGTTTTAATATCATTAGTATATGTTATTTTGTAGCAGCAGAACTCTGTAATGCATGATTTAAAAAAGTTACAAATTGCAATAAGAAATATCTACACAGTATATTAAAATAAATAAATAGTGCAAAAAGAGAGCAAAAAATAAACAAACTAGTGAGGTAGTGTTCATGGGTTCATTACTATTCAGAAATCTGATGGCGGAGGGGAAGAAACTTTGATTGTGTGCCTTCAGGCTCCTGCACCTCCTCCCTGATGGTAGTGATGAGGAGATGGCTTGTCCTGGGTGATGGGCCTTTAATGATGGATGCCATCTTTTTGAGGCATCACCTTTTGAAGGTTACCTGGATGCAGGGGATGCCCATAATGGAGCTGGCTGAGGTGTAACTTCCTGCAGCTTTTTCTGATCCAGTAACATCCCTGTAAACCAAGATGGGGAGGGAATGAGAATAAAACAAAATAGTTTTCATTTCCACACCTCTCCCCACAGTACTATGACCAGAGGAGAACATTTATCTCCACAAACTCCTTCCAGTGTTCACCGCAATCCCAGCTCATTTGCGATCAAACTCGATGAACCCATTGCCTGTATTGCCTTGTTTAGAAAAAGATACAGTCTCAGATTTACAATCAATAATTGACCTGGATCAGTTCCCTACAGTGTGAAGAGATTCCTAATGTTTGACTCCCTTCTGAGTTTGGACATTTTTAGACGATGGCCCCTCGAATTATCTGTGAGTCCTTGGTCTCTGGCTGAACTGGTTCACATGTAGTGTTATTGTGTGAGGGTGGATTGTAATTGTGGTGTAATTTTTTAGCTGTTTCAGTCTGTGTTGATTTTTCTGACCCATTTCATGCTTCTGTGGGACGTAAAGAGGCGTATTGATTCAGTTAATACCCTGGACTCGATGCTCCACGTCCTGCCTAATTTAGTTTCATTTGGGAAATGGGGCATTGAGAATGTGGTCAATAGAGTCTGTTTGGAACCATCAAAATGAGCAGCATTAATTCTGCCGAGACAAGCTTGCGTTCCGTTATCTGTCCAATAACTGAAATCTTCACCTGTTCCGCAGCCTCTTGAGTGCTCTTTACCTCCTCAGCCTCTTCACTGCGGACAAACCCGTCTGCACAGCCTCCCAGCTGCTGATCCGTAGACACACAGAGTCAGGGTAACACAGGAACAGATAGAGGTGTGCGCGTGTCTTCACCTGAAAATTAGCTTTAGTAAAATAAAGATTAGCTTTATTTGTCACATGTGCACTGAAACGTGTCGACAACCTGCACCACCTGAGGATGTGCTGGGGGCAGCCCGCAAGTGTCACCATGCTTCTGACACCAACATAGCATGCCACAAGAACCAGGAGTAGAATGTGAGTCTGCTCCACAATTCCATAATGGATGATTCATGACTCACTAACCTTAACTTGTACATGGGAAGAAACTGGAGCACCTAGTAGAAACCTACAGGGAGAAGGTGGGCAGCGGGAATTGAACCTGAGCCACTCAGTGTTGCGCTAATTGCTACAGTACCATGCACCTCCCCCCCCCCCCCCCCAGTTAGGTAGGCTAGGGGGATAAGAGGGTCCTTTCCTCTAACTCTCAAAACCCTGAGTGAATGTGGCTTTGCTCTGTGCCTTTCCCTCGATATTAGATCTGCACAAGGACCTCAATTCTCCTCAGGGTCTGGCCCTTCTTGGTAACAGGCTCCATTGCCATTATCGGGTGCTCTCTGCACCCTCATCCCAGTAACAGGTCATGCTGTGCTTGGCTGGAATGTCACAAATCTGTGTGTATGGCACAAACAGACTACAATCCAGTATTGCACCCATGTTCTCACACACTCACACACACACACTCACTCATACACACACTCATGCCTACTCTCTCTCACACACACACACACACTCACTCATACACACACTCATGCACACTCTCTCTCACACACACACACACACACACACTCACTCAGATACACACAGATTCACACACATGCATGCACACACATTCTCTCAGATACACACTCTCTCTCTCACACACACACACACACACACACACACACACACACACACACACACACACTCACTCACTCACTCTTTTATGGTCACCACATGGTGAATGAGCAGTGGACGACCCCAGACACACTACTGCAGACAGTCTGTGTTCTTCCTGTTAAAAGTAGCTATGTGATGAACAGAATGTAAGTGAGCAGACAGCCTTCCTGACAAAGCTCACAGCCTAACAATGAAACAATTGGCATCAGGTGAGAGATCTGTACAATTCTCACCCGTTCCCATCACACAGACACCGCCTTCCAAACAGAACAGACAGATCTGCGTGCTGGAATGTTTCTTGTTCCATCTTTCAGTCAGCAACTCTGCGCAATCGAGCATTTTCCCCCTCGTAAGTGTAAAATGAGTATTCTGCCGTAAACACTCTTTTAGTTTCATGAATTTTTAAATCATTAATAAGGCTCTCACATCAGGAGACTAAGATTGTAATGGAGAGACCTCCTATTGGAATCCTAATTTTGCTTCATTTTAGCGTGAAAACCCCTCGAGGCTGGTGAGATGGGGGAGATGTCAAATGACTGCCCCCCCTCCAAAGGGAAGACAGGATTGTGCTGGGTGTGGGGGTGGAGTCGAAAGGTCACTCACTACTCACACTTCATTTAGGGATTGTCTTGCAATGAATTTTGACGGAGATTCTCAAATAAATCAACACTACTCAAAATATCAGCTGACAAAAGAAAAGACATTAAATATTTAGTTCGGAGGATGTTATTCCGCAAATCCCTGATTGGGGAGTTCTCTGACCCTTGGGCGAACAAGCAGAGAACTGGGTTACACAGCAACAACAGAGCACAGACTCTGTCTGATCTGGTGGGAGGGAACCAACCAGAAGATGAAACACAGACAGAGGAATGAATTATGTGGTCCTTCCATAAGGAGGCCATTCAGTCCTCTAAGTCTGTGCAGGCCCTTAGAATCAGAAGGATCTGCAAAGCCAGCTGCATCACCACACGAGCCGGCACTTTTGTGTGTTAAACCAGTTTACTTAGCAACACAAAGAAAATCATAAGTTTGGTGTTTCAGGAGATTTGGAATGCCACCAAAGATGCATACCGATTTCTGGAGATCTCCGTGAAAAGTGTTCCGACCATTTACATCACTGCTTGGGATGGAGGCTTGGATGCATAGGATCAGAGAGAGTTGCAGAGGATTGTAAACTCAGCCAGTTCCATCAAGGGCCCTAGCATCCGAAACATCTTCAAAAGGTTCTGCCTCAAAGGCAACATCCATCATTAAGGACCCCCATCACCCAGGGCGTGCCTCTTCTCATTACTACCATCAGGGAGGGGTACAGAAGCCTGAAGACACACAGTCAATGTTTTAGGAACAACTTCTTCCCCTCTACCATCAGATTTCTGACCTGTAAACGCTCCTCACTTATTACACCCTTTTTGAACTACTTATTTATTTACAGCACATAAAACAAAATATTAGCACGAATATGTTAATAAATTATAATGCACAATACATATAGTGTGCAACACAGGTAAATAGTAAGCAGCTGTCTGTCCTAGTGACGAGACCTTGGTGGTGGCAGGGGATTCATTGGTCTCACAGACTGGGATAAGAAGCTCTTACCCAGTCTTGCAGTCCTGGTCCTGATGTTGCTGTACCTTCTTCCTGGTTGCAGTGCTTCAAAGAGATTGTGGGATGGGTGATAGGGATCCTCAGCAACGCAGGTAAATGGGACTAGCTAAGATACAAGTTGGGTGGGAGGGCCAGCTTCCCTGCTGTATGTCTCTGTGGGCAGTCAATAGACAATAGACAATAGGTGCAGAAGTATACCATTCGGCCCCTCGAGTCTGCACCGCCATTCTGAGATCATGGCTGATCATTCACTATCAATACCCAGTCCCTGCCTTGTCCCCATATCCCTTGATTCCCCTATCCATCAGATATCTATCTCGCTCCTTCTTGAAAGCATCCAGAGAATTGGCCTCCACCGTCTTCCGAGGCAGTGCATTCCACACCCCACAACTCTCTGGGAGAAGAAGCTCTTCCTCAACTCTGTTTTAAATAACTGACCTCTTATTCTCAATCCATGCCCTCTGGTACTGGACTCTCCCAACATCTGGAACATATTTCCTGCCTCAATCCTATCAAATCCTTTAATTATCTTAAACGTTTCAATCAGATCCCCTCTCAATCTCCTCAATTCCAGCGTGTACAAGCCTAATCTCTCCAATCTCTCTGCGTAAGACAGCCCTGCCATCCCAGGAATCAACCTAGTGAACCTATGCTGCACTTCCTCAATTGCCAGAATGTCCTTCCTTAAACCTGGAGACCAAAACTGTACACAATATTCCAGGTGTGGTCTCACCAGTGCCCTGTACAAATGCAAAAGGACATCCTTGCTCTTGTACTCAATTCCCCTTGTAACAAAGGCCAACATTCCATTTGCCCTCTTCACTGCCTGTTGCACTTGCTCATTCACCTTCATTGACTGGTGAACTAGGACTCCTAGGTCTCTTTGCATTTCTCCCTTACCTAACTCTACACCGTTCAGACAATACTCTGCCCTCTTGTTCCTGCTTCCAAAGTGGATAACTTCACATTTATTCACATTGAATGACATCTGCCAAGTATCTGCCCACTCATCCAGCCTATCCAAGTCTCCCTGTATTCTCCTAACGTCCTCTTCGCATGTCACACTGCCACCCAGTTTAGTATCGTCAGCAAGCTTGCTGATATAGTTTTGAATGCCCTCATCTAAATCGTTGACATAAATCGTAAAGAGCTGTGGTCCCAATACAGAGCCCTGTGGTACCCCACTAGTCACCTCCAGCCAGTCCGAGAAACACCCATTCACTGCTACCCTTTGCTTTCTATCTGCCAACCAGTTTTCTATCCATGTTGAAACCCTGCCCCCAATGCCATGAGCTATGATTTTACTCACCAATCTCCTATGTGGCACCTTATCGAATGCCTTCTGAAAATCTAGGTACACAACATCCACTGGCTTACCCTCATCTAACATCCTTGTTACACCCTCAAAAAACTCCAACACATTAGTCAAGCATGATTTGCCCTTGGTAAATCCATGCTGCCTCGGCCTAATCCTATTTCTGCCATCAAGATGTGCCACTATTTCGTCCTTAATAATGGACTCAAGCATCTTCCCCACGACTGACGTTAGGCTAACAGGGCGATAGTTCTCCATTTTCTCCTTCCCTCACTTCTTGAAAAGTGGGATAACATTAGCCACTCTCCAATCTTCAGGAACTGATCCTGAATCTAAGGAACATTGGGAAATGATTACCAATGCATCTGCAATTTCCTGAGCCACCTCTTTTAGAACCCTCGGATGCAGACCATCTGGACCCGGGGACTTATTAGCCTTCAGTCCTACCAGTCTACTCATCACAGTTTCTTTCCTAATGTCAATCTGTCTCAATTCCTCTGATATCTTATGACCCTGGCCTATCCATACATCTGGGAGATTGCTTGTGTCCTCCCTGGTGAAGACAGATCTAAAGTACGCATTAAATTCTGTTGCCATTTCCCTGTTTCCTATAACAATTTCTCCCAATTCAGTTAGCACTGGCAATCTGCAATTCCCACTGCTATCTGTACGTTCTCGCTGGGACTCTGGGGGCTCTGGTCTCCTCCCACATTCCAAAGACATACAGATTAGCGTTAACAAGTTATGGACATGCACTGTTGGTGCCAGAAGTGTGTCAACACCCGTGGGCTTCCCTCGGACTGCGTTGGTGGCTGATGAAAATGACACATTTCACTGCGTGTTTCAATGTACATGTGACAAATAAAACTAATCTAGTCTGATTTTATCACTCTGTGAAGCTTGCCTTTGATTGCAGCTGGCACCTGAGACACAATGCCCGTTGGCTAGTTTACTGATGAACAACAAGAGCGAGAGTTGAAGTGACTGGGCGGGCTCATTAGTCCTAAGCATTACCTCAAATGCACGGGAGATCCACACACCAGTATTGACAGCATCCTTGTAAATCTCCTCTGTACCCTCTCTAAACCTTTCACACCCTTCCAATAGCAAAGCGGCCAGAACCAAACACAATGCTCTGTGTCGTCTAACCAAGGAACTTAACTCTACTCTCCCCATTCACCTAAAAATTATGCCTCTGGTATTAGCCATTTCGTCCCTGGGAAAAAGGCTCCAGATGTCCACTCTATCTGTGCCTCGTATCTTCTTGTACACCTCTATCAAGTCACATCTCATCTTCACAAAGCCCTAGCTCCATAAGACCATAAGACGTAGGAGCAGAATTAGGCCATTCAGCCCACTGAGTCAGCTCCACTATTTCAACATGGCTGATCCTGGATTCCACTCAATCCCATACACCTGCCCTCTCAACATATCCCTTGGTGCCCTGCCCAATCAGGGATCTATCAACTCCTACTTTAAATATACCTACGGACTTGGCCTCCACTGCAGTCTGTGGCAGAGCATTCCACAGATTCACTACTCTCTGGCTTAAAAAAAATCCTCCTTACCTCTGTTCTAAAAGGGTCACCCTTCAATTTTGAGGCTGTGCCCTCTAGTTCTGGACACCCCCACCATCGGAAACAACCTCCCCACATGCACCCTTTCTAGTCCTTTCTCACTCAACCTATCCTCATGAGACTTTCTTCCAATCACATTTGCATTACACCCCTTAATGTTAGCCCTCACATCTGAGACCACACTTGAGACAGTTAGCTCTGAGAAGTCCGGTGGCCGTGAGGCGCTAAATAATAGTGAGTTCTCTCTCTCTTTTGCCCACTGCAGGCAGAGCGAGCTGGTGGTGGAGCCCAGCTCAGCTGAGGATGAATGTCTTCCCTGGCACCCTCCCGCATGGCTGTTTGACCAGAGACAGGCTTCAAAAGTTGAGATTTGGGAAGGCGCCTGACTTCCCCACAGAGCGTTAGCCGCCAAGTTCAGCCCAGTGCTCCCACTGGCAATGCTGTTGAATTATTCACAACCTTATCATGTAGAGAGAGTCTTCATTAAAGTCACAAGGGACAAGACCATCAGTTTGTTGTCTGACTTATTTACTTGGATTTCTCAGAAACAGAATTAGGTTTATTATCACTGACATACACTGAATGGCCAAATGGTCAAGAGGTTCAGCTGTCGTTCAGATCAAACATCAGAATGGGGAAGAAACATGATCTAAGTGACTTTGACTGTAGAATAATTGTTGGTGCCAGATGGGGTGGTTTGAGTATCCCAGGTCATCTCCTGCTGATCTCCTGGGATTTTCACACACAACAGTCTCTAGAGTTTAGAGAGAATGGTGTGAGAAACAGAAATATCCAGTGAGCAGCAGTTCTGTGGGTGAATTTGTTTTATTAATGAGAGAGATCAGAGGAGAATGGTCAGATTGGAAGATGACAGAAACTCAAATAAACAGGTGGCATGTAGAAGAACATCCCTGAATACACAACCCGTGGAACCCTGAAATGGATGGGCTACCACAGCAGAGGACCATGGAATTTGTTTTCAGTGAAATAGATTACATTTCTTCTATGTTACAATAAGACATATATATTAAAAATAAGCAGCGCCAAAAGAGAGGAAAAATAGTGAGGTAGTGTCAGCGGACCAATCAGAAATCTGTTGGTGGAGGGGAAGAAGCTGTTTTTAAAACATTCAGACTTCTGTACCTCTTCTTTCATGTCAAGTCACTTTTATTTTCATTTCAACCATAACTGCTGGTATGGTACACAATAAAAAAGGAAACAACGTTCCTCCAGGACCACGGTGCTACATGAAACAACACAAGGCTACACTAGACTTCAGACCTACACAGGACTACATAAGGTGCACAAAACAGTGCAAGACAGTACAATAATTAATAAACAAGATGATAGGCACAGTAAAGGGGAAATTACAATATAATAATAAAATAATGTAAATGTAAACAATATTTTAGCAGGAATTGAGAAAGAAATGAGTAAAAAATGCGAAGGGAGTGGAGTGGAGTGGAATGGTGTGTGTGTGTGTGTGTGTCTAGACTCTGGGTATTGAGGAGTCTGATGGCTTGGGGGAAGAAACTGTTGCACAGTCTGGTTGTGAGAGCCCGAATGCTTCGGTACCTTTCGTCAGATGTCAGGAGGGAAAAGAGTTTGTATGAGGGGTGTGTGGGGTCCTTTACAATGCTGTTAGCTTTGCGGGTACAACGTGTGGTGTAAATATCTGTAATGGCGAGAAGAGAGACCCCAATGATCCCTTCAGCTGACCTCACTAACCGCTGCAGGGTCTTTCATTAACAAAGTGTATTCACCCACAGAACTGCTGCTCACTGGGTAATTCTGTTTTCTGAAGTGGCTGGTGCCACACATTTAATGAAACTGTTGACTCACAGAGTGGTACATCACTGAAAGAGGATAAATGGTGCAAAAGAGGAATAGTACACATGGACTGTTCAGAAATCTGATGGCAGAGAGGAGAAGATGTTCCTAAAATGTTGAATGTGTGTCTTCAGGTACCTGTACCTCCTCCATGATGGCAATAATGAGATGAGGACTTATCCTGGGTGGTGAGGGTCCTTCAGGATGGGTGCTGAGTTTTTGAGGCATCACCTTTTGAAGATGTCCTCGATGGTGAGCTTTTTCCCATCCTGTGCCCCCCCCTCTATCCCAGACCTGTGCCTTCCCCCCCATACCAGACCTGTGCCTTCCCCCCTCCATCCCAGACCTGTGCCTTCCCCACTCCATCCCAGACCTGTGCCTTCCCCCCCATCCCAGACCTGTGCCTTCCCCCCTCCATCCCAGACCTGTGCCTTCCCCCCCATCCCAGACCTGTGCCTTCCCCCCTCCATCCCAGACCTGTGCCTTACCCCCCTATCCCAGACCTGTGCCTTCCCCCCTCCATCCCAGACCTGTGCCTTCCCCCCCATCCCAGACCTGTGCATTCCCCCCCTCCATACCAGACCTGTGCCTTCCCCCCCATACCAGACCTGTGCCTTCCCCCCCTATCCCAGACCTGTGCCACCCCTCCATCCCAGACCTGTGCATTCCCCCCTCCATCCCAGACCTGTGCCCCCCTCCATCCCAGACCTGTGCATTCCCCCCCTCCATACCAGACCTGTGCCTTCCCCCCCATACCAGACCTGTGCCTTCCCCCCCTATCCCAGACCTGTGCATTCCCCCCTCCATCCCAGACCTGTGCATTCCCCCCCTCCATACCAGACCTGTGCCTTCCCCCCCATACCAGACCTGTGCCTTCCCCCCCTATCCCAGACCTGTGCATTCCCCCCCCCATCCCAGACCTGAGCCTTCCCCCCCTCCATCCCAGACCTGTGCCCCCCCCCCTATCCCAGACCTGTGCCTTCCCCCCCCATCCCAGACCTGTGCCTTCCCCTCCTCCATACCAGACCTGTGCCTTCCCCCCCTCCATACCAGACCTGTGCCTTCCCCCCCTCCATCCCAGACCTGTGCCCCCCTCCATACCAGACCTGTGCCTTCCCCCCCTCCATCCCAGACCTGTGCCCCCCCTCCATACCAGACCTGTGCCTTCCCTCCCTCCATCCCAGACCTGTGCCTTCCCCCCCCATCCCAGACCTGTGCCTTCCCCCCCAATCCCAGACCTGTGCCTTCCCCCCCATCCCAGACCGGTGCCTTCCCCCTCCATCCCAGACCTGTGCCTTACCCCCCACCATCCCAGACCTGTGCCTTCCCCCCACATCCCAGACCTGTGCCTTCCCCCCATCCCAGACCTGTGCCTTCCCCCACCATCCCAGACCTGTGCCTTCCCCCCCCATCCCAGACCTGTGCCTTCCCCCTCCATCCCAGACCTGTGCCTTACCCCCCACCATCCCAGACCTGTGCCTTCCACCCCCATCCCAGACCTGTGCCTTCCCTCCATCCCAGACCTGTGCCTTCCCCCCCCCATCCTAGACCTGTGCCTTCCCCCCCCTTCCCAGACCTGTGCCTTCCCCCTCCATCCCAGACCTGTGCCCCCCCCTCCATCCCAGACCTGTGCATTCCCCCCCTCCATACCAGACCTGTGCCTTCCCCCCTATCCCAGACCTGTGCCTTCCCCCCCTCCATACCAGACCTGTGCCTTCCCCCCCTCCATACCAGACCTGTGCCTTCCCCCCCTCCATCCCAGACCTGTGCCCCCCCTCCATACCAGACCTGTGCCTTCCCCCCCTCCATCCCAGACCTGTGCCCCCACTCCATACCAGACCTGTGCCTTCCCCCACTCCATCCCAGACCTGTGCCCCCCCTCCATACCAGACCTGTGCCTTCCCCCCCTCCATCCCAGACCTGTGCCCCCCCTCCATACCAGACCTGTGCCTTCCCCCCTCCATCCCAGACCTGTGCCTTCCCCCTCCATCCCAGACCTGTGCCTTCCCCCCCATCCCAGACCTGTGCCTTCCCCCCCATCCCAGACCTGTGCCCTCCCCCCCCATCCCAGACCTGTGCCTTCCCCCCATCCCAGACCTGTGCCTTCCCCCTCCATCCCAGACCTGTGCCCCCCCTCCATCCCAGACCTGTGCCTTCCCCCCCATCCCAGACCTGTGCCCTCCCCCCCCATCCCAGATCTGTGCCTTCCCCCCCCATCCCAGACCTGTGCCTTCCCCCTCCATCCCAGACCTGTGCCTTCCCCCCCTCCATCCCAGACCTGTGCCCCCCCTCCATACCAGACCTGTGCCTTCCCCCCTCCATCCCAGACCTGTGCCTTCCCCCTCCATCCCAGACCTGTGCCTTCCCCCCCATCCCAGACCTGTGCCTTCCCCCCCATCCCAGACCTGTGCTCTCCCCCCCCATCCCAGACCTGTGCCTTCCCCCCCATCCCAGACCTGTGCCTTCCCCCTCCATCCCAGACCTGTGCCCCCCCTCCATCCCAGACCTGTGCATTACCCCCATCCATACCAGACCTGTGCCTTCCCCCCCTCCATACCAGACCTGTGCCTTCCCCCCCTCCATCCCAGACCTGTGCCCCCCCTCCATACCAGACCTGTGCCTTCCCCCCCTCCATACCAGACCTGTGCCCCCCCTCCATACCAGACCTGTGCCTTCCCCCCCTCCATCCCAGACCTGTGCCCCCCCTCCATACCAGACCTGTGCCTTCCCCCCCTCCATCCCAGACCTGTGCCCCCCCTCCATACCAGACCTGTGCCTTCCCCCCTCCATCCCAGACCTTTGCCTTCCCCTCCATACCAGACCTGTGCCTTCCCCCCCCATCCCAGACCTGTGCCTCCCCCCCTCCATCCCAGACCTGTGCAATCCCCCCTCCATCCCAGACCTTTGCCTTCCCCTCCATACCAGACCTGTGCCTTCCCCCCCCATCCCAGACCTGTGCCTCCCCCCCTCCATCCCAGACCTGTGCAATCCCCCCTCCATCCCAGACCTGTGCCTTCCCCTCCATACCAGACCTGTGCCTTCCCCCCTCCATCCCAGACCTGTGCCTTCCCCCCCATCCCAGACCTGTGCTTCCCCCCTCCATCCCAGACCTGTGCCTTCCCCCCATCCCAGACCTGTGCTTCCCCCCTCCATCCCAGACCTGTGCCTTCCCCCCCATCCCAGACCTGTGCTTCCCCCCTCCATCCCAGACCTGTGCCTTACCCCCCATCCCAGACCTGTGTCTTCCCCGCTCCATCCCAGACCTGTGCCTTCCCCCCCCATATCAGACCTGTGCATTCCCCCCCATCTCAGACCTGTGCCTTCCCCCCCATCCCAGACTTGTGCCTTCCCCCTCCATCCCAGACCTGTGCCTTCCCCCCTCCATCCCACACCTGTGCATTCCCCCCCATCCCAGACCTGTGCCTTCCCCTCCATACCAGACCTGTGCCTTCCCCCTCCATCCCAGACCTGTGCCCCCCCTCCATCCCAGACCTGTGCATTACCCCACTCCATACCAGACCTGTGCCTTCCCCCCCTATCCCAGACCTGTGCCTTCCCCCACCATCCCAGACCTGTGCCTTCCCCCCCATCCCAGACCTGTGCCTTCCCCCCCATCCCAGACCTGTGCCCTCCCCCCCCATCCCAGATCTGTGCCTTCCCCCCCCATCCCAGACCTGTGCCTTCCCCCTCCATCCCAGACCTGTGCCCCTCCTCCATCCCAGACCTGTGCCTTCCCCCCCTCCATCCCAGACCTGTGCCCCCCCTCCATACCAGACCTGTGCCTTCCCCCCTCCATCCCAGACCTGTGCCTTCCCCCTCCATCCCAGACCTGTGCCTTCCCCCCCATCCCAGACCTGTGCCTTCCCCCCCATCCCAGACCTGTGCCCTCCCCCCCCATCCCAGACCTGTGCCTTCCCCCCCATCCCAGACCTGTGCCTTCCCCCGCCATCCCAGACCTGTGCCCCCCCTCCATCCCAGAACTGTGCATTACCCCCATCCATACCAGACCTGTGCCTTCCCCCCCTATCCCAGACCTGTGCCTTCCCCCACCATCCCAGACCTGTGCCTTCCCCCCCATCCCAGACCTGTGCCTTCCCCCCCATCCCAGACCTGTGCCCTCCCCCCCCATCCCAGATCTGTGCCTTCCCCCCCCATCCCAGACCTGTGCCTTCCCCCTCCATCCCAGACCTGTGCCCCCCCTCCATCCCAGACCTGTGCAATCCCCCCTCCATCCCAGACCTTTGCCTTCCCCTCCATACCAGACCTGTGCCTTCCCCCCCCATCCCAGACCTGTGCCTCCCCCCCTCCATCCCAGACCTGTGCAATCCCCCCTCCATCCCAGACCTGTGCCTTCCCCTCCATACCAGACCTGTGCCTTCCCCCCTCCATCCCAGACCTGTGCCTTCCCCCCCATCCCAGACCTGTGCTTCCCCCCTCCATCCCAGACCTGTGCCTTCCCCCCATCCCAGACCTGTGCTTCCCCCCTCCATCCCAGACCTGTGCCTTCCCCCCCATCCCAGACCTGTGCTTCCCCCCTCCATCCCAGACCTGTGCCTTACCCCCCATCCCAGACCTGTGTCTTCCCCGCTCCATCCCAGACCTGTGCCTTCCCCCCCCATATCAGACCTGTGCATTCCCCCCCATCTCAGACCTGTGCCTTCCCCCCTCCATCCCACACCTGTGCATTCCCCCCCATCCCAGACCTGTGCCTTCCCCTCCATACCAGACCTGTGCCTTCCCCCCCATCCCAGACCTGTGCCTTCCCCCCTCCATCCCAGACCTGTGCCTTACCCCCCATCCCAGACCTGTGTCTTCCCCCCTCCATCCCAGACCTGTGCCTTCACCCCCATCCCAGACCTGTGCATTCCCCCCCCATCCCAGACCTGTGCCCCCCTCCATCCCAGACCTGTGCCCCCCTCCATCCCAGACCTGTGCCTTCACCCCCATCCCAGACCTGTGCATTCCCCCCCATCCCAGACCTGTGCCTTCACCCCCCATATCAGACCTGTGCATTCCCCCCCATCCCAGACCTGTGCCTTCCCCCCATCCCAGACTTGTGCCTTCCCCCCCATCCCAGACCTGTGCCTTCCCCCCTCCATACCAGATCTGTGCCCCCCATCCCAGACCTGTGCATTCCCCCCCATCCCAGACCTGTGCATTCCCCCCTCCATCCCAGACCTGTGCCTTCCCCCCCATCCCAGACCTGTGCCCCCCTCCATACTAGACCTGTGCCTTCCCCCCTCCATACCAGACCTGTGCCTTCCCCCCCATCCCAGACCTGTGCCCCCCCTCCATACCAGATCTGTGCCCCCCCTCCATACCAGACCTGTGCCTTCCCCCCCATCCCAGACCTGTGCCCCCCCTCCATACCAGATCTGTGCCCCCCCTCCATCCCAGACCTGTGCCTTCCCCCCTCCATACCAGACCTGTGCCTTCCCCCCCATCCCAGACCTGTGCCTTCCCCCCCATCCCAGACCTGTGCCTTCCCCCCTCCATACCAGACCTGTGCCTTCCCCCTCCATCCCAGACCTGTGCCTTCCCCCCCATCCCAGACTGTGCCTTCCCCCCTCCATACCAGACCTGTGCCTTCCCCCCTCCATACCAGATCTGTGCCCCCCTCCATCCCAGACCTGTGCCTTCCCCCCCATCCCAGACTTGTGCCTTCCCCCCCCCATCCCAGACCTGTGCCTTCCCCCCCATCTCAGACCTGTGCCTTCCCCCCCATCCCAGACTTGTGCCCTCCCCCCCATCCCAGACCTGTGCCTTCCCCCCCATCCCAGACTTGTGCCCTCCCCCCCCATCCCAGACTTGTGCCTTCCCCCCCATCTCAGACCTGTGCCTTCCCCCCTCCATTCTAGACGGTGATGCAACATCTCTTCACACTGAACATCTTGTATCTCGTGATCATATTGAGACATTGAAGCGTTTTTCGACTGGAAAACAGGGCAGTAAACTCCACACTGGAGGAACTCCAGTGACAGGCTGATGTGTTTTTTTTTATGGAGAGATGTTGTGTGAAGGAGAGAGGTTGGCCTAGGTAGGATACCTAGGAAAACTCCTGTCACTGCCATGGGATGACCTCCATCTTCTCAGACCATGGCAAGGAATAGAGGTCTCCATTTATCAGGAACCTCAGCACTTTGATGTAGCAAAGTTTCCTTCATTGTGTCTTGAGGCATAGGTCTGCCTGTGGGTGAGAGAACATGTGTGTGTGTTTGTAGTTATGTGTCTTTATGGCTGTTTGCTATGCATGTGCTTGTGTCCGTATATATGTATGTTTCTCTCTGTGCATGCATGTCACACATGGTTGTGATGCTTGTTTGTACCACTGGACCCAGACTTCTGAGGCTGACTATCAGAATCAGAATCAGGTTTAATATCTCTGGCATATCTCATTAAATTTGCACAATACAAAACATAATAATAGAGAAAAACCTGTGATTTACAATAACTCTCTCTCTCTCTCTCTCTCTATATATATATATATATAGAGAGAGAATTCCTGAATAATTGAGTGTGTGTCTTCAGGCTTCTGTACCTCCTCTCTGATGGCAGCAATGAGAACAAGGTATGACCTGGGTGATAGGGGTCCTTAATGATGGACGCCACCATTTTGGGGCATCTGTCCTTGAAGATGTCCCGGATTCTATGGAGGCTAGTGCCCATATGGAGCTGACTAACTTTACAACATCTGCAGCTTACTTCCATCCTGTTCAGTGACCCCTCCCCCCTATTAACATACGGTGTTAGAATGTTCTCCATGGTAGATAGTAGACTGTCCCATTGCAACGGCTTTAATACACTCTTCTGCAGAGGTCTCCTGTCATCACCAGACATGATGGACAACCACCCATAATTTATGTGCATGTGTGTATGTGTGTGTGCTTGCATGTAGGGTTTGTACAAATGTTTTGTGTGTGTACATGCCTGTTGGTGTTACGCACGTGTTCACATGTATGTCTGCTTATTCATGCATATTTTGTTTGCATGTGTGCCTGTCAGTCTGTCTATGTGTATGTGTGCCTGCAGGTATGTCCATGTCAACATTAGCCTCGGTACACATTATTCTCAGTAACTGAACACGAGCAGAATTTAAACCCTCTGCTTAAAGTCACTCAGCTTCCCCAAATTCCTTTGATGCGACAGAGCTGAGCTCTTCATTAAGCACCAAGTATCTGGCCAATTTAGACAGCTCACAGCGGATGGTAACATTTGGGGCACACCAGGATTCAATAACTTTACCTGCTTTACATCTGATTTGTTGACAAGCAGTACCTTGAGATTACCTCGGTATAAGTGAGATAGGGCCCTGTAATTCTTTAAAACTCTATTGATTTAGTGCATTAACAGTACTCGCTGTCACTTTCTTGTCAAAAGCATGGCTATTGTAATCTTCAATTCTCTCCCTTCAGTCTTTCAAGGCTCTGTTGAAGCATTGAAAATTTTCCATTCACCCTCTTCCTCTCCCTCTCTCTCCTTTTCCTTCTTGTCTCTTTCCCCTTCTGTATCTGTGTCTCTGACTCTTTCTCTCTCACACACACTCTCCCTTTCTTTCTCTCTCCCCCTCTTCCCCATCTTTCTCTTTTGTTTTCTTTCTCCCTCTCTCTCTCTCTCTCTCTGTCTCTGCTTGTCTGTATGTCTGTTTCTCCTTTTCTTACTCTCCCTAATCTAAGATGTTGCGTTAAAGCCACTCTCTTTGTCTGCCCTGGCTTTGGGTGTGAACTGTGGGTTGCTGCCTGTGGAACGTTGTGTGTTCCCATCCCATGGTGGGGCCATAGACACAGACACAGAACAATGCCTGCAGGACAGCTGCATTGCTGGAGGGTTTAGTGAGTGGAGGAGGGGCACTTGGGGGTTGCTGCAAGGGATCATCACGATGCCTCAGGCATGTCCAAAACATAGTGTGATTGCTTATGTTGCCGATTCATTGACCTGATAGAAGGGCCACTGGTGAAGCTGACACTTAGAAGTGCCTTGAACTGGGTGAGTTTATTCTGCAGTTTCAGTCCAATATAGAGCTGGGCAGGCCATTCGGCCCACAAAGTCATGCTGATCTTGATGTCAATAAATACCAGATGTCCTCCATCCATATTCCTGCATTCCCTTCATATTCTATCTAAAAACCAGAGCTTGTTTTCACCACTATCCCGGTAACCATTACAGGCACCTACCACTCTGTGTGTAAGAAACCTGACCTTCACTCCAACCTTAAAATCATGTTCCCTGGTATTTGACATTTCTAGCTTGGGGAACAGATTTTTTTTAATTCATTCATTTATTTAGAGATAGAGTGTGGGACAGGCTTTCCCAGCCCAGCGAGCCACACTGCCCAGCAACACCCAATTGTGATTGTGGGAGGAAACCGGAGCACCCAAAGGTGGCCCCGAGCTGTAATAGCATGGCACTAATCTCTACATTACCTCCTCAGCCCGAAAAAACAACTGTTTATTCCCCTCCACTGATGCTGTTTGACCTAAAGAGTTCTTCCAGCATTTTGTGTGCGTTACTCAAGATTTCCAGCATATGCAGAATCTTGTGTCGATATTTTGACTTTCCATGTCCAGTCATGCAGGCCTACACATTGAAAACATCCTCTGAATGCCCACTCTGTTCAGTACTGTCTCCCAGATGACTGAACCTGGTAGCGAGAGAGAAAAAAAATCTGCAGATGCTGGGAATCCGAGCAACACACACAAAATGCTGGAGCAACTCAGCAGGCCAGGCAGCTTCCATGGAAAACAGTAAACAGTTGACGTTATCAGTCCTGATGAAGGGTCTCGGCATGAAATGTTGACTGTACTCTTTTCCATAGATGCTGCCTGGCCTGCTGAGTTCCTCCAGCATTTTGTGTGTGTTGCCTGGGTACGGAGAGTGTGGCCTCTCCCAGCGAGCAGCCCAACCCAGAGTGTAAACAGGCACACAATGCCACAGTCATTAGCTTTCAAAGTTGCTGGAAAGAAAAGGCTATTAAGAGCCTGCCTGAGGTTAACTTGTACTGAACATCCCTAATTATACTCTTACCTTCTGGGAGTTGATAAGGGAGCAATTATTGACAGGACTTTACCTTGGGCCCTGGATGCTAGTGCTGCCACAGAATAGGATGGTAATTTATTGATGTAGAAGGCTATGTAAAGTGTATCCAATTTCTGCAAGGTTTCTGACCCATGGCCTAGGGGCCATTTTGTATCAAACCACTTCACCCAGTCCATCACAGGATTAGCCCTTCCCACTATTGACCACTTTCAATATGGCAGCTGCCGGCTGCTCTTGTCTGTGGGCTCACTTTAGGCTGCGGTTTGATGTTTCAATTCAGCACTAGTATTTGGAAGATTTGATTGAGACGCTTCAGCACAGAACTGTATCTGCAGCTGTGGCCTGCAGCCATCAACCTAATGCTGAACTGACTGACTCAGCCGTGACCATCGGCTCCTGTACTGGATTCACTTGCCTCTGCGGCTCGTGGCTGTGGACTCAGCAGAATGTTCTCAGTGTTATTAAATTGTCTTTTGATCGTTAGCACGATCTGTTCTTTTATTGCATGTTTAATGGCCTTGTTCTGTGGAGATTTTCTTTAAATGGGTTCTTTGTTTTGTGGCTGCCTGCAAGAAGACAAATCTAAAGGTTGTATACAGTATACATACTTTGATAATAAATGTAATTTGAACTTTGAACCTTTGACCTGTAAGGAGTGCTGTATCCATCATCGGGGCCCCCACACTGCAGCCATCAGGAAGGTCCTCCATCACCAGGTTCAGGAACAGTGCAGATAACTTCTGTCCCCTCAACACTGAACTGATCCCAAAACCTATGGACTCACTTTCAAGGACTCTACAATTCATGCTCTCAATATTATTTATTTGTTGTTATTATTATTCGTTAATTTTTTGTATTTGAACAGTTTGTCTTTTGCACATTGATTGTCAGTCTTTATCTGTAGCTTTTAATTGATTCTATTGTATTTCTTTGATCTCTGGTGAATGCCTGCAAGAAAATGAATCTTAGGGTTGTATGTCGTGACATATATCTACTTTGATAATAAATTTACTTTGAACTTTAAAATTTATATAAAAATAAAGTTAGAAGTACAAATATGGAGTAAAATGTGCATAAATTCATAAATACCAGCAGGTATTTACATTATTAAAAGTGGTTGGAAGTGTTCACTGTGCAGTGGCGTGGGTAATAGATGGGGGGGGGTGGTGGGAGTAATAAGAGAGTTTTCCTAATGAGCTGGCACTATAGCCAGATGGTCTCCTGTGTTTCTGCAATGTATGGAGGAAAACGGGAGATTTTAAAGTACTGATGTGTAGTGAATAAAGAAAACAGGGTAGGAATAGAAAGCTGAATTACACAATGCCTTCCCTTTGCTTGTGTCTACATCACAAGGCCAAGCCTGCAACAAGTTATTCTGTCCCACAGTATGCTCCTGTACAATGGTGCATCTGCCTTGGGTCCGTTTTATCACTTTCTGTGAAATATCTCTTTTCACAGAGAGGCACTTTCCTCATTCATCAGTTCACAGGGTCACGGAACACCACAGAACAGAAAGAGGCCCTTTGGCCCATCTAGTCTATGCTGAGCCATAACTCTATCTAGTCCTATTGACCTGCTCCCTCATCATAGCCTTCCACATCTTAATCAAATTTCTCTTCAATGTTGAAATCAAACCCACATCTACCACCTCCTCAGGCAGCTAGTTCAACACTCTCACCACCCTCTGAGTGAAGAAGATACCCCTAATGTACCTTTTACCCTTAACCCATAACTTCTGGTTGTAGACCCACTCAACTTGTAGAAAAAGCCTACTTGCATTAACCCTGTCTTTACCCCTCATAATTTTGTATACCTCTCAAATCTCCCTCAATCTCCTACATTCTGGGGAATAAAGTTCTAAGCTATTCAACGTTTCCCTATAACTCAGATCTTCCAGTCCCGGCAACATCCTTGTAAATTTTCTCTGTACTCCTTCAATGTTATTTGCATATTTCCTGTAGGTAGGTAACCAAAATTTGACACTATACTCCAAATAAGACCTCACCAATATCTTATACAATTTCAACATAAGAATCCATCTCCTGTACTCATTACTTTGATCTTTGAAGGCCAACGTGCCAAAAGCTTTCTTTATGACCCATCTTCCTGTGACCCCACTTTCAAGGGATTATGGAACTATACTCCCAGATCCCTCTGTCCGACCACTCATCATGTAAGACCTATCCTGGTAAGACTTATCAAAGTGCAATACCTCTCAATTACATTCTATCTACAATTTTCCAGCTGGTCCAGATCCTGCTGCAAGCTTTGATAGCCTTACTCACTGTCCACTATACCTGGAATCTTGGTGTTTTCTGCAAATTTGTTAATCCAGTTGACCACATTATCATCCAGGCCATTGATATAGATGACAAACAACAATGGACCCAGCACCAATTCCTGTGGCACTCCACATGTCACAGGCCTCAGTCAGAGGACAACCATCTGTTTCCACTCTCTGGCTTCTCCCACAAAGCAAATGTCTAATCCAATTTACTACCCCATCTTGAATGCCAAGCAACTGAACATTCTTGACCAACCTCCCACATGGGACCTTGTCAAACACCTTGCTAAAGTCCATGTAGATGACCTCCACTGCCTTGCCTTCGTTAGTTTTCCTGGTAATGTCCTCGAAAAACTATGTAAGTTTGGTTAGACACATCCAAAGCCACATTGGCCATTCCCTAATCAGCCCATGAGTATTCAAATACTCATCTATCTGGACTATTAATATTCCTTCCAGTAACTTTCCCATCGCTGATGTCAGGCTCATAGGCCGAGAATTTCCTGGCTTATTCATAGAGCCTTTCTTAATGGAGCAACATTATCATCTCCAATCCTCCAGCACCTCACCCGTGGCTAAGTTTTTTAAATATCTCTGCTAGGCCCCCTGCAATTTTTGCAAGAGTTTTCTACAAAGACAGAGGAAATATGTTTGGCTTACACACATCATCAAAAACACACCATCCCTACCGTGAAGCAAGATGGTGGCTGCATCAGGCTGTGGGGATAGTTGCAGGAGGGGCAGGACTGGCAACTCAATGTTCTAGGGTGCCATTGTTATGGACGCAACAGAGCAGGAGGGATTAAAGGGGATTAAAGGGTCTTCTTTTAGCCCTCCTGATTTCCTTCTTAGGTGTTCTATTGCATTTCTTACACTCTCATTTGTTCCCGTCTGCCTTTTATTCCAACAGGAACATACAAATTTTTTACCCTAAAAATGTCACATTTGAAGGCCTCCCATTTACTTAGATCTTTGCCAAAAAAAACAACTTGTCCTATCCACACTTGCCAGATCCTCTCTGATACCATCAAAATTGGCCTTTCTCCAATTTGGAACCTCAGCCCAAGGACCAGACCTATTTTTTTCCATAATTACCTTGAAGCTAATAGCATTGTGAATACTAGATGCAAACTGTTCCCCTACACAAACTTCTGTCACATGCCCTGACTCATTCCCTAATAGCAGATCCAATATCGCACTCTCTCTAGTTTGGACTTCTATGTACTGATTAAGGAAACTTTCTTGAACACATTTGACAAACTCTTTCCCATCCAGTCCTTTTACAGTGTGGGAGTCCCAGTCAAAATGTGTAAAATCACCTATAACAACATTATGTTACTTACAATAGTCTGAGATTCTTTACAAATTTGTTCCTCTAAATTCCTCAGACTGTAATATAGCCCCATTAATATGGTAATACCCTTCTTATTCCTCAGTTGTACCCATAAAGCCTCACTAGACGAGTTCTCCAGTCTGTCCTGACTGGGAACTTCAGTGACATTTTTCTTGACTTTTAATGTCAGCCCTCCCCTTTAATCCCTCCTGCTCTGTTGCGTCCATAACAATGGCACCCTAGAACATTGAGTTGCCAGTCCTGCCCCTCCTGCAACTATCCCCACAGCCTGATGCAGCCACCATCTTGCTTCACGGTAGGGATGGTGTGTTTTTGATGATGTGTGTAAGCCAAACATAGCGCTTATTCTGATGGCCAAAAAGCTCAACTTTAGTTTCATCAGATTATAGAACCTTCTTCCGGCTGACTTCAGAGACCCCAGTATGCCTCTGGCAAACTCTAGCCAAGATTTAACGTGAGATTTTTCAACAGTGGCTTTCTCTTTGCCGCTCTCCCATAAAGCTGTGACTGGTGAAGCACCCGGGCAACAGTTGTTGTATGCTCAGTCTCTCCCATCTCAGCCACTGAAGCTTGTAACTCCTCCAGAGATGTTATAGGTCTCTTGGTGGCCTCCCTCATGAGTCCCCTTCTTGCATGGTCACTTAATTTTTGAGAACGGCCTCCTCTAGGCTGATTACAGCTGTTTCATATTCCTTCCATTCCTTGATGATTGACTTAACTGTACTCCAAGGGATATTCAGTGACTTGGAAATTTTCTTGTCTCCATCTCCTGACTTGAGCTTTTCAATAACCTTTTCGTGGAGTTGCTTGGAGTGTTCTTTTGTCTTCATGGTGTACTATCACCATGATACAGACTCACCAGCAGTTGCACCTTCCAGAGATAGGTGTAGTTTTACTACCATCAATTAAAACACTTAGACTGCACACAGATCTCCATTTAACTAATTATGTGATTTCTAAAACCAATTGGCTGCACCAGTGATGACTTAGTGTGTCATATTAAAGAGGGTGAATACTTATGCAATCAATTATTTTGTGTTTTATATTTGTAATTAATTTAGATCACTTTGTAGAGATATGTTTTCACTTTGACACAGAGAAGTTTTTTTTCTGTTCATCAGTGTCAAAAAAAACCAAATTAAATCCACAGTGATTCAATGTTGTAAAACAATTAAACATGATAACTTCCCAGGGGCTGAATACTTTTTCTAGGCACTGTATGGAGCTCAGAACATTCATTCCACTATGCTCAGCCTTTTGATTCCTGATCTTGTATGCAGGCTTAACAATATCATTCTCCACAATCTGTTTGGCTTCCATCCCTCTGTAACTCTAGATCCTCTTGATGACATCATACAGACATCCCCACTACTCTCCATCGCTTCCCTTCACTACCTCCTTTTCTTGCTCTCTCCTCCTCTCTCTCTCCTTCTCTCTCCCTTCATTCCATCTTTCTTTCCCCCTCTCCTCTCTGCTTTTCTTTTCTGTCTCTCTCTCCTTGTCTCCTCAGCTCACTCACTCACTTACCTTCTTTGTCTCACTCTATTCCTCTCCCTTTTCTCTCTTCTCCTTTTCTCTCCCCCACTTCTCTCTCTCCCTTTTCTTTCCTGTCTTCCACTCTCACTCTCTCTCTTTCACTCTTTGTTCTCCTTCTGTCTCCATCTATCTCTCTGTTTCATTCTTTCAGAAGTGAGTAGTAATTTCCCAACACCAGTTAAACCAACGTCCCACTGAGTCCCCTGGACTTGTCTTTAGTGGTTGATCCCAGTGTCGATATGCAGTAACACAGCAACAGAGGGAAAATCACCATTTCCCCGGCTGTTGGGCAGTTTTAAGCACCTTCATTTTGCTTTAATCCCTTGGCACCCAGTTTATTTTTCACTTTTTTTTCATTCACCTTAAACTAACTGCACAAAGACATTAATTAAAACTGAAATGTTCCCTGGGGGTATACCAGGTCTGGTGGTCCTGGAAGGTCTCCAGAGAGACAGGGGTACAACCTGTTGTCTCTCCAGGGACATACCTCCAGGTTCAGGAACAGTTATTATCCTTCAAACATCAGGTTCTTGAATTGGTGTGAATAACTTCACTCGCCCCAACACTGAAACGATCACTGAACACGACCTCGGAACCCTTTCACCGACTTTTTAACACATGCTCCCTGTATTATTTATTTATTATTATTTGTGGTTGTATTTACACAGATTTCCTTCTTTTACAGATTGGTTGTTTGTCAGTCTTTGTGTGTAGTTGTCATTGATTCTATTGTACGTTGTTCTACTGTGTATGCCTGCAACAAAAATGAATCTCAGGGACATGTACATATTTAAATAAGAAATTTACTTTGAACTTTGACTCCTGGGCATGGATGTATCCTCCGAGAGGGCAGGCATATACTATCAGCACTTTCTGTTTTGATCCTCATATGACTAATTCTGCTCCGAGGTTCTATGGTCTTATGGTAGTGGTGTTCAAGATAGTTTTAGATAGGTTCACGAGCATGGAAATACGGCAGGCAGAGGAGATTTAGTTTAAATTGACATTGTGTTCAGCACAGGCATTGTGGGCCAAGAGGTCTGCTTCTGTTCTATATATAATGTTCTGTTGTGCTGAAGATTCGTATAATCTCAGTTAAACAATCCAGAGCAATATACATGGAAGAGATGTTTGCAGAGTTAAGAAATAATATTAGATGCTTTTAGAAACATACATGCCTGCATCAGCCTTCAATGAGATCATGGATAAGCTTCTGCCTCACTTGTACCTTTTAGCCCAACCCCATGTCCTCTCCATTACCTGAAGGTAAAGATTAACTTACACCAAAACATCGAAACATACAGTGAAATGTATCATTTATGTCAACAACCAACACAGTCCCAGGATGTGCTGGGGGCAGCCTGCAAGAGTTGCCATGTTTCCAGTACCAACACAGCGTGTCCACAATTTACTAATCCTAATCTGTACGTCTTTGGACTGTGAGAGGAATCTGGAGGAAACCCCGCATGGTCACGGGGAGAATGTACAAACTCCTTACAGCAGGGGTTCCCAACTTTTTTTATACCATGGACCCTTACCATTAACTGAGAGGATCCATGGACCTCAGGTTGGGAGCTCCTGCCTTACAGACAGAGGTGGGAACTGAACCCTAATTGCTGACACTGTAAGGCTTCACATTAATCGCTGTGCTACCATGCTGCACAGAAACTCCAACTGAAAACCCAAAAGTCCATCCATCATCTTGTGAATGTTGGGAAATCAAGAACCAGAGGGCATTGGTCCATGGTGAGAGGAAAGAAGTTTAATGGGAATCAGAGAGACAACTTTTTCAGCCAGGGTGTGCTGAGTATATGGAACAAGCTGTCAGAGGAAGTGCAGGTACATTAACAGCATTAAAAAATAGATATGTGGATAGGAAAAGTTATGGGCCAAAAGAGGGCAAGTTGAACTTGCTTAGATGGGAAATTTGGTCGGTAGGAAACAGTTGGTCTGTATAGCCTGAGTCCCTATGTACTCAACAGCCCAACACCCATGGATTGCCAAGGAAGAGAATCATGAAGATTTGCCACTCCCAGGTTGAAGAAATCTCCCCTTGTCTCAGATCTTGGTTGCTGTCTGCTTCTCCTCAGACTGCTTTTGGCTTCCAAACTCTCAGGGTGAGGGAAAGAGCCTATTGGTCACCAGACTTGTTCCCTTGGACAAACCTTGCTGTTCCCACTAACAAACCGCTCATTAATTTGTTATCACATCTCATCTGTGCAAAGTCACTTGAACGGGTTTGCCCAGCTGCATCCCTGCTTTATAAGAACTGTTTACAAGTAAAGAGTTTCATCTTCTGCTTTCCACAGTCCAGCAGATCTCTCAGATGAGCATTTCTCCTTCAGACAGGGCACAGGAGACATAGGCTGTCCATTTGTGGTTATGGTGGCAATTGCCTCCCTTTAGGACCTCCATTGGTCGGGGTTGACCATGGATGTCATGTCCTAGCTGCCTATCTTGGTGGTGCAGTGTTATGAATATACAAGCCAGGACAGTACAATATGGAAAACAAGCTGTTGTCTACGCAGCAGCCTCCTGCCTTGCCATTCAGCAGATTAATCCAAAGGAACAGCAGAGACCGATACAGTTTGGCATTTGTGAAGTTGTAGGAGTTGCCATTCACCGTTGAACGCAATGTAGGACTGCCTTAGGGACTCCAGCTCCAGATTTTTACTCAAGGTTTAGTCCTGAAGCCTTCCCCATGAGTTGGATCAGAGTTTTCCTTCTCCTAGATGAGCTGCCAACCACGGCTGATGAGCTCCATCTGCCCAAAGCAACTGGTTTTAAGGTACCAGTAACCCACCGTTGCCCCTTCTCCTGTCAGGAGCTGAACATGGCTGTCAGAAGCTATTTGAGACACATCCCATTGGGTGGCATTTAATAGGTTGTGGAAGTTTAATACCACACACATCACACACAAAATGCTGGAGGAACTCAGCAGGTCAAGCAGCATCTATGGAGGGAAATAAACAGTCAATATTTTGGGCTAAGACCCTCCACCTGGTTGGTCCTGAGGAAAGGTCTCATCCTGAAATGTTGACTGTTATTCCCCTCCATAGATTCTACCTGTTATTAACCACTGCTGCCCATTACTATGATCTAGCCAGTATCTCCATTTCCTAGGTCCAGTTGTGTTTGGGTTAGACTGAAAATGTGAGACGTAGAACGTAGAATCAGCAAAGCACAGGAACAGGGCCGCTGGCCCATGATGGTATTCTAAGTTCAAGGTTCAAAGTGCATTTATTGTCAAAGTATGTATGCATTATACAACCCTGAGATTTGTCTCCTTACAGATAGCCGCAAAACAAAGAAACTCAAAAAAACCCATTAAAAAAATGTCTAACACCCAATGTACAGCAAAATAAATCATGCAAGCAGTAAAAGTAAGCAAATAGCATTCTGAACTACAAACATGAGAAAATCTGCAGCTACTGGAAGTCCAAAGCAACGCACAGACAAAATGCTGGAGGAACTCAGCAGGTCAGGCAGCGTATATGGAAAAGAGTAAGCAGGTGATGTCCTGATGAAGGGTCTTGGCCCAAAATGTCAACTGTTTACTCTTTTCCATAGATGCTGCCTGGCCTGCTGAGTTCTTCTAACACTTTGTGTGTGTTGCTAGCATTCAGAACTGAAGTTTTATGACACAGACAGAAAGACACAAAGTCAGGCATCACTGCAGCCAGAGCAGACCACAGCCTCAGTTCAGCGCAGAGCAGCGAGCAGAACCGGGCAGATCCGGCCTATTCTTTGCCTCCGGTCCTGGCTCTCTAACCTTTCCAATCTGATTAATGAAGCTAACGATAGCTAATCTCACGTCACATGATAATAAACCTGATTCTGATTAAACAAATCCCTTCTGCAGACATCCCACCTCCCTCAGAAGTTCCGGGAGTCTCCCGCAATTGATAGCGGCTCCCTGACACCCACAAATGATATACAATATCCCAGAAATCGATTTTTGGGAGAGCGAGAGTGAGAGTGGAGCAGGAGCAGGAGAGATGAGTTTAACAGGTGCCATTCGTTCATTAGCATAGCTAACATTATTTAAACTAGCTGGCTAGCTGCTAAGGAGCTACTCTACTGCAGACATCCCACCTCTCCTGGGAATCTCCCGCAAATTGATGGCCCTACCTCCCTGAAATTAGTTTTTGCAGGGTGGGGTGTCTGCTTCTGTCTGCACGTAGTCCACATCCCTCCATTCTCTGTACTTTCACGTTCCTATCCAAGAGACTCTTAAGCACCTGTGTCTTATCTGCCTCTACCTCCACCCCTGGCAGCTCATTTCAACCACCTACCGCTTCTCTGTAAAAATTTTGTCCTGCACATCTCCTTTGACAGTCACCCTCTCATCTTAAATTCATATCCTCCAGAGTTAGACACTTCACCCCTGGGAAAATGATACTGCTTGTCATAACCTTTTAAACCTCTGTTAGGTTTATCATCAGCCTCTGACACTATAGATGAAGCAAGCCAATTCATCCAGCCTCCCCTTTCCTCAGGGCTAATGAAGGGTCTAGGCCCGAAACCTCGACTCTTCATTTCCTTTCATAAATGGTGCCCCACCTGCTGAGTCTTCCAGCACTTTGTGTGTGGTGCTCTGGGTTTCAAAGTTCAAGGTAAATTTATTATCAAAATACATGAAACCTCATGATTTATTTTCTGGACAGTATACTCAATAAATCCATAACAGGATAATAACCATAACAGTATCAATGAAGGACCACACCAACTTGAATGTTCATTCGGTGTGTAAAGGACAATGAACTGTGCAAAGACAAAAAGAAAGAAAAAGTAATAATAAATAAATAAGCAATAAATATTGAGAATATGAGATGAAGAGTCCTTCAAGGTGAGTCAATAGGTTGTGGGAACCATTCAGTGACGGGGTGAGTGAAGTTGAGTGGAATTATCTTCTTTGGTCTAAGATCCTGATGGCTGAGGGTTAGTAACTGTTCCTGAACTTGGTGGTGTGGATACTGAGGTTTAACATCCCATGTGTTTGTGACCATCCTGAATCTTGGAGATCAATCTGAGTGAGGCAAGCCCATTCCAGAATATTTTCTCAAAAGGTCCACCCCATCCCAACCACAAACCAACACGTGGTGTTGGGATCTGCTGGGTTGGATCAGTTTGCTGGAGCTTAATTTGCCTCTCTTAACTATGGACTCAGGAAATCGCAGACCCACTACTTGTAAAGCTTATGTCCCACACCACTAGGTTCAGGGACAGTTACCTCTCATCCATCAGGCTCCTTAAACCAGCATGGATAACTTCACTCACCTCATCTCTGAACTGGTTCCACAAACCACAGACTCACTTTCAAGGACTCTACACCTTATGATCTCAGCATCATTTATCTATTATTATTATTATTATTTGATTTTTTTTTGCACAAATGCCTTCTTTTGTACACTGGTGTCTGTCTGTCTTTGTGTGTAGATTTTCATTGGTTCTATTGTATTTCTTTGTTCTACTGTGAATGCCCACAAGAAAATTAATCTTGGGTGATCTGTATGTACTTTGATAATAAATTTACTTTGAACATTGAACTGCAAGCTGGCCACGAGACTGTGTGATTGACAAGAAAATGATTGTGTGCCTTTGTGCTTCTCTCCCTCTCCCTGGCGCAAGCTTTTACACTGGGGAAGAATGAGGGAAGAAGCTGTGCAAAGTTTAAGATTTACGAACATCTCTATCGGAGTTTTTATTCCTTGACCTCATCCCCAACACTCTGCCAAGCTACGCCATCCGTGTGCACGTGCATTGAATGGATTCCTATTGTATCAGGAAAATGACACTGTGGAGTCTGACGTGTACCATCTGCTGACTGCATCTTGTTCTCGTGCTCGGAAGGACAATTGGGGAAGGTGGAGAGAGTGGGGGAGGGTCAGTCCAGATTCAGGGTCAGGGAGCTGGCGAAGGAGGCCCATTAGACTAACATTTTGGGTAGAGAGAAAGAGAAAGAGGAAGAGAGAGAAAGGGAAGGTGTGTGCATGGGGGGCACGGGAGAGAGTGACAAAGAAATAAAAGGAGGGAGAGAAAGACAGAAACAGTGTGTAACAGAAAGAAAGAGTGAAAAAGAAAGAGAGAGGCAGAAATAGAGATGGAATGAAAGTGTGAGAAAGAAAGAAGTTAAAGAAAATGGAAAAGGGAGAAAGAAAGAGAAAAAGAGAACAAAAGAGGAAGAAAGAAAGAGAGAATGTGAAAGAGAGAGGAAGAGAGACTGAGGGAAATAGAGAGAGAGAGAGAGAAAGCAGGAGAAAAAAAAAGGAAGAGGGAGGCAGAGAGAGAGAGAGAGGAAACCCTGATTGTGAGGCAGAATAAAGCACTACCTATTAATCAAAGGAACTGTGGTGAATGAACGAATGCTCATCTGTCTTGTTCTCAGAGGGGCGCAGGCCTTGGCTTGTCATATGCTGGAGAAGCTGAACAACAGGCTGGCTAATTAGTATAGTAGCACCAGCCTTAATTACCTTACACAGGCACCTCACTTTAGGTAAAGATTGCATATCGTCTATGTAACCCCTCGACACACCTAAGGTGCAAGACCCTTGTAGCGGTTAAAGTGAAACAACTGTGCTAAACCCTCCTCGACAGTTATTAATAAATTAGCTGTTTTCTTTAACCACAGCCAAAAGCCCCACATTGGGTCTAGTTTGGTAGGTATTTATTTCATTAAAGATACAATTCTAGATAAAACATTGTTAAGGAATCAACAGAAAATGCACGTTTATAAAATTCAGAGAGGCATCAACAGTGTAGACAAGTCAGAATCTTTCTCCCTGTGCAGAAATGTCAAATACTCGAGGACATGCATTTAGGGTAAAGGGAGAAAGCTTAAAGGAGATGAGTGGGAAGTTTTCATTGCACAGAGAGTGGTGGGTGCCTGAAACAGGCTACCAGGACTGGTGGTGGAAACAGAAATGATGTGGTGTTAGACAGATACATGAATGTGCAGGGATGGGAGAGATGGATCATGTAGAGTACTGTAAGAGTCTGAGGCACATACACATATTATTAGTGCTAGGGTTTGCACCGTACTGCATTTGTCAATGTGGAGTGGAGAGCGGGTTTGTAAATCTGGTGGGAGCAAAGGATATTGGGAATGGAGGGGTGTTGGTCAGTTGGCAGAGAAGGTGTGCCAGGAGCAGGGGGTGGTGTGGGTGTGGCTCCGGGTGCAGACTCACCCAGTCCTGAAACACCAAGCAAAGTCATTTTATTCCAAACAATATTGATCATTACAGAATGTGTCTCTGGTGCTTCCCACTCCCTCTCCTCTCCCATCCCTTTTTCCCAGCCATGGTTCTCCTCTCCGTCCACCTTTCCCACTCTCATAAAAACATAGAAAACCTATAGCACGATACAGGCCCTTCCACCCACAAAGCTGTGCCGAACATGTCCCTACCTTAGAAATTACTAGGGTTACCCATAGCCCTCTATTTTTCTAAGCTCCATGTACCTATCCAAAAGTCTGTTAAAGGACCTTATCGTTTCCGCCTCCACCAGCATTGCTGGCAGCCCATTCCACACACTCACCACTCTCTGAGTAAAAAACTTACTCCTGACATCTCCTCTGTGCCTACTTCCAAGCACCTTAAACCTGTGTTCTCTTGTGGCAACCATTTCAGCCCTGGGAAAAAGCCTCTGACTATCCACACGATCAATGCCTCATTGTCCACATCAGTCCACTCAGTCCACATTAGAGACCCCTATCAGAATTAGGTTTATCATCACTCACATATGTCAAGAAATATGTTTCTTTTGTGGCAGCAGTACCCTGCAATGCATAAAATTACTACAGCATTGTCCAAAATATAGATTAATTCTGCATCATGTTCAGCTCAGACATTATGAGCTGTCGGGCCTGTTTCTGTTCTGTACTATATATACTATGTTCTTTGTTCTAAGAATTAAATTTATGTGATGCCTGTAATGTAGTTTAAAATCAAGCACAATGTGATCTCAGGAGATTTTAGGACAGCCAGCACAGTTGCATAGTGATTAGCATAATGGTTTACAGCGCCAGTGACACGGGTTCAATTTCCACCACTGACTTTAAGTTCTCTCTGTGACCACGTGAGTTTCTTCTGGGTGCTGCAATTTCCTCGCACATTGCTTCGCTGTACAGGTTAGGATGAGTGAATTGTGGGCATGCCATGTTGGTTGGTGCCAGAAGTAAAGCGACAATTGTGGACTGTCCCCAGCACATCCTCGGACTGTGTTGGTGTTGACACAAATGACCCATTTCACTGGATGTTTTGATATACGCGTGACAAATAAAGCTAATCTTTAGATGATTGAAGATTTAGTTTTAGAGACGGGAATTAGGAAGGGAGGTTAGGGCGGGAATGCCAGAGCATGGGGTTCTGTCAACTAAAGGCATGGCTGCCCACTTGTGGAGTGATGGGTATCCAGAGCACTGCAGGTTTGGAGGGATAGAAGGAGGAAATAATTTGGTGCAGGAGAGGCTATTTGGAGCAAAACATATAAAATGCTGGAGAAACTCAGCAGCACAGGCAGCATCTATGGAGGGAAATGAGCATTCAACATTTTGGGTCTATTCAAGACTTGATCCTATCGTCATTATTATGATGTGCCATACTGTATGACGTGGGTGATTATGGTCTTCAACCATGATTGTTCTTGGTTTGCTGTTGTATTCTTCTGGGCCGTGTCTTTACAAGATGGGTGACCCCAGATTGCCTGCCTGGCATCAGTGGTCTCATAACCAGAGTTGTGATATGGACCAGCTGCTCAAACAACCATCTACCATTTACTCCCATGGCTTCACGTGACCCTGATCAGGGGGGGGGGGGGGGGGGCTAAGCAGCTCCCAGGGGAGACCTGCAGGCTTGTGGAGGGAAAGAGCGTCTTACAACTCCTTTGGTAGAGACATCTCTACCCTATCACCTATCATATAGAGGTGTATAAATCATGGTGGGTATAGATATGGTGAATGCATTCAATTTCTTTCCCCCTGGTTGTGAAATCAAGAACTAGAGGGCATAGATTAAAGTAGAGGAGAGAGATTTAATGAGAACCTGACGGACAACTTTTTCACCCAATGGGTGCTCTGTATTTAGAATGAGGGGGCAGAGGAAGTGGCTGAGGCAGCATTTGGATAGCATTTGAAAGGAACTTGGACTTGTACATGGATAGTAAATGTTGAAAAGCACACTTAGTTTACTTATTTAGTGATACAGTGCAGGGTAGGCCGTTCTGGCCTACCTTGTCCACCCAGAAACCCTGACAACCTGATTTAGCTCTTAACTTAATCATGGGACAACTTACGATGACTAAATAACCTATGTCTTGGGACCGTGGGAGGAAACCGGAAAGCCCGAGGAAAAGCCACACATTCCACAGAGAATCCTTATAGATGATGGTGGGAATGAACTCCGAACTCTGACTCCCCGAGCAGTAATAGTGCCATGCTAACCACTACGTTACCGTGGCGCCAATTGTGTGCCAAATCTGGTCAATGTGGGCAAATGCGATGAATTTAAATGGGAATCTTGGTCAGCACGGGCCTGTTTCCTCGCTGAATGACTCTATCAGCTCTGAAGACACCGACAATCCTCTGTCGCCTGCCTCCCCCTGACAGACAATACTCAACTTGCTGAGTTCCTGCAGCAATAAAATCAAGGGATGGAAAGGCAAAAGGCAGGCACAACCAGATCCACCGGACAATTGCGGCAGCTGTTTCCCAGACAGATCTGCCTTTCCGTGACGAGAGGCATGCTCTGGAACCAGAGGGAGTCAACGCCAGCCCAGTTCTGTTTCGCACAGCTTCTCTCAGGAGCCAGCTCTCTCCATACCAACAGCTTATCCCTCCCTCGGGGAATCCAGCAGTGAGGAAGTGCCTCTGTAAAGTGGCTCCCAGGAGCTCAATAGAGCAACATCAGAACCTGCTGAATCCGACCCCATTCACAGGCGTGACATTGTAACTTGCTATTAAACCTCAGAACAAGCTAATTGGTTGATTGCTGCTTAATTTATGCAGACTATCAGCTCATTCATCATTCTTTCTTGGAGCAAGGGTTCCTCTGTTGCTCCTTTGACTGAGAGGAGTTGTTCAGTTCTGGTTGCTTCGTTACAGGAAGAATGAAAAAGGTGGTGTCGAGGAGATTTACCAGGATGTTGCCTGGATTAGAGAGCGTGCTTTATGAGGAAAGACTGAGTGAGTTAGGGCTTTTCTCTCTGGAGCAGAATCAGAATTCAGTTTAATATCACCGGCATATGTTGTGAAATTTGTTACTTTCTGGTGGCAATACATTGCAATACATATTAATAAAAAAAACTAAAAATTACAATAAGAAATTAAATAAATATGGAGAGAGAGAGCAAAAAAAATGAAAAAAAAGAGAGGTATCCATTGTCCATTCAGATATCTGATCCTGGAGGGGAAGAAACTGTTTCAGAATAGTGAGTGTGTGTTTCAGGCTCCTGTACCTTCTCCCTGATAGTAGCAATGAGAAGAGGATAGGATGTGATTTGATCTTCAGAAAGGCAAGGCACAAAAAACAGTGGCATCTATCATTAAAGATCCCTCCCCACCCAGGACATGCCTCTTCTCATTGCTATGATCAGGAAGGAGGTACTGGGGCCTGAACAATTTCTGAACGATCTGTGTACCCATGAACACTACCTCATTTTTTTGCTCACTTTCTCCACTATTTATTTATTTATTGTACATTTCATGTTGTAACTCACTATAACTTCTTACTGTAGACTGTCATTCCTGTGACCATCACAATATCTTTTGTCAACTCCCATGTCTCGTCACCATCCTCAATATCTATACCTCTCATGATTTTATAAGCACAAGTGGGCTAGAGGGCATGAGGAGTGGTTGGTCAAACTTGAGTTGTTTACTCTGAGGTAGCCGAGGCTAAAGGGAGACCTGTCAGAAGACAACAAAATGATAAGAAGCATAGAGCTCCACCCTGGGTGGTCCCAAGTGTGGCTGCGAAAGGAGGAGGGCTGGGCATGGGGCTAGAAACCCTATCCCGTAAAAACCCACAGATACAGGAACAGCAACAGGAGCTCCAGTGACCTCAGCCCTGGGAGAGGAAGGATCTTTGATGGGTTATGCCTGGGGACAACTTGAAAGACTGTCCCAGGACGGAGGACTCTGGTGAACTGTTGTCAGCACCGTATACCCCAGTAGGGGTGATGGGCTTCAGAAGAAGATGACTAGAGAGCTGATATCTTTATCCTAGGGTCAAAATGTCAATACAAAACGAAATGCATTTAAGATCAGAGGGCTAAGTTAAAAGGAGATGTATGGGACAAGTTGTTTAACACCGAGTGGTGGGTATCTGGAATGCACTGCTGGGGTGGTGGAGGAAGCAGATATGATAGACGTGTTTAAGAGACTCTTAGATTGGTGAGTGAATGTACAAAGATTGAAGAAATATGGACCACATGCAGGTAAAGGGAACTAGATGTTATTAACTTAATTATTTTTGTATTTGCATATTTTTTGCATATTGACTGTCAGTCTTTATTTATGTAGTCTTTAATGGATTCTATTGAATTTTGTACTACTGTGAACACCCACAAGAAAATGAACCTCACAGTAGTATATGGTAACATATCCATACCTTGATAATAAACTTATATTGAACTTGATCATCATTGTGGGCTGAAGGGCCTATTTCGGAGCTGTTCTGTTTTGTGTTCTATGTTCAAAGTTCAGAGTTCAAAGTAAACTTATTATCTAAGTACATATACTGTATGTCACCATTTACAACCCTGAGATTCATTTTCTTGTGGGCATAATAAATCTATAGAATAATAACGATAACAAAATCAATGAAAGACTGCCAGGCATTCAACCAGAGTGAAGAAGACAACAAACTATGCAAATACTGGAAGAAGAAATAATAGAAAGATAGATAGATAGACAAATAAATAGATAACTGAATGAATGAATGAGAAATAAATATGAAGAATATGGGATGAAGAGTCCTTGAAAGTGAGCCTGTTGGTTATGGGAACATTTCAATGATTGAGCAAGTGAAGTTGAGTAAAATTATCCACTCTGGTTCAAGAGTGGATAATAACTGATGATTGAGGGATAATAACTGTTCCTGAGCCTTCTGTACCTTCTTCCTGATGGCAGCAGTTTAAAGCGAGCACATCCTGGGTGGTGAGGGTCCCTGATGATGGATGCTGCTTTCCTGCGACAAAGCTCTGTGTAGATGTGCTCATTGGTAGGGAGGACTTTACCATGATGGACTGGGCTGGATCCGCTACTGTTTGTTGGATTTTCCATTCAAGGGCATTGGTGTTTCTATACCAGGCTGTGATGCAACCAGTCAATATACTCTCCACCAGATGTCTATAGAATTTGAATGACAAAACAGAATGACAGAATGGCCATAGCCTATTCCTGCTTATGTTCTTATTTTTACATAAGTGTTCTTTGATTTTGTAATTTGGAGATGGTTCTTGGCCAGGATTGATAGTTTAGAGGGACTCACAGTCTACCAAAATATCAAAGTGCATGGAGTGAGCTTTGAACCTACGACTTACAGATTCGTAGCAAAATTGGTAATTCTAAGCCACAGCTCAAGCCCTGGTTAGTGAGGCTCTGTGTCACACTGGGTGGTTAGCTAAGGCTTTGAAAGATTTCAAAATCAGCTGTCTGATCTGCCACTGAAGCTCAAATCCAATCTGTTCTTCAGAAGATTGAACAGTATTAACAGCTTACACATGCATAAGCACCACTTCAGTCTGCGTGTGGATAAACTCAGGGGTAATGGAGTCTCTGTATAAACTGGCAACGAATGAGACAGTGAAAGGCAAATCTTGACCTACGGCTGGAAGAGAACTGTCCTTAGTTAGACTTCTCATCTTCCAAACTCCTAATAACAGCAATCAAATAGAATTTGCTGCCACACTTGCCAAGTGATATCACTGAAGTTGTTGTCCACTAGACTACATCAAAATAGACCCTTCTGCCCAGATGGTTCATGCTGTCTAACATGACTAGGTAAGTTAGTCCCATTACCGGTGTTTGGCTCATATCCCTCTAAACCAAGGATGCCCAACCATTTTTATGCCATGGACCCCTTCCATTAACCAAGGGGTCCTTGGAATTCAGGATGAGAACCCTTGCACTAGTCCATTCCCATCCATGTACCTTTCCAAATGTCTATTAAATGCCATTATTGTACCTTTGTCAACCACTTTCTCTGGCAGCTTGAACAGTAAAATCCACCTTGTTCAATATACCCACCACCTACTGTATGAAGAAGTTTATAGTCAGCTGATTGTACAGTCAATGTATACAACCAAACAAAGCAACGTACCCCCAGACCACCGTGCGCCCACAGTACATGTATGACACACAGCACATAAAGCAAAACATTACCACAGATAAGTTAATGAAGTATAATTCAAAGGTTGAGTACATTCAAAGTTCAAAGCACATTTGTTATCAAGGTATGTATACATTATACAACCTTGAAATTCGTCTCCTAAACCAAGAAACTCAAAAGAACCCATAAAAAAAATAAGATCGTTGAACACGCAATGTGTAGAGAGAAAATAAATACATCATGCCCTTAAAGAAAAACCCATAAAAAAGAGGTCTGTCCTCTTCACAGTTTTATACACCTCCATGTTACCTCTCAGTCTCCTACACTCCCATTGAATACAGTCCTAGACTGCCCAACCTCTCCAGTAACTCAGGCCCTCGACTCCTGCCCACCATGATGAAGACTTTCCTGTGACAAAACCAACAAGACACAGCACAGAAATCCAAGTGCAGCCTCACCAGTGTCGTATACCTGGTAAGCTGATTGGTAAATCGGGGTTTATTGTTGTCAGGTGTACCAAAATGCAGCAAAAGGCTTTCTTTTGCTTGCTATCCATACAGATGGTTTCATCACGTTAGAGCATTGAGGTGGTACAAGGAAAACACTAACTGAATGCAAAATGGTGTTACAGAGATCATGCAATAGTAATAACTGTTCCTGTCCCTGGTGATGTGGGGCCTGAGGCTCCTGTCCCACCTTCTGGATGGCAGCAGCCTGAGCGGTGAGGGGCTTTGTTGTTAGATGCTGCTTTCTTGTGAGAGCGCTCCCTGTAGATGGTGGGGAAGGTTTACCCATAATGGACTGGACTGTACCATCACTTTTTGAAGGCTTTTCTGATCAAGGGCATTGGCATCAACCCATCTAGTCAATGCCAAACTGCCTATTGCCATTGACCTGCACTGTGACCACAGTTCCCCATATCCCTACCGTCCATGTACCTATCCATACTTCTCTTAAACATTGGAATTGATCTCCAATTCACCACTTGTGTTGGCAGCTGATTCCACACTCTCACTACCCTCTGAGTGAAGAAGTTTCCCCTCAATGTTCTCCTTAAACTTCTCAACTTCCACCCTTAACCTATAACCTCTTGTTGTAGTCCCACCCAACTGCAGAAGAAAAAGCCTGTTTGCATTTACCCTACATATACCCCTTATAATTTTGTATACCTCTATCAAATCTCCTGTCAATCGTCCATGTTCCAAGAAATAAAGTTTTAGCCTAATCAATATTTCCTTATAACTCAGGTCCTCCAAACTCGGTGACGTCTCTGTAAGCTTTCTCTGTACTTTACTTACATCTTTCTTATAGGTCAGTACAAACAGGCCGCGATGCAACATGCATTTACCGAAGTTTGTTAAAGTTTTAGATGACATGACAAATCTGCACAAGCTTCTAAGAAATTAGAGGCACTGCAAAACCTCCACCTCTTCTTTCCCCCTCCCCCTCCCAAATTCCCTCTATCCCGTTAACCAAGCGGTGCTATAAACTGAAGCTGAAAGGCAGCAGTCTTTTTCCAGTCTTGTAAGCAGAACAACTCGCATTTCTCTTGTTAGTTATTTCTGCACCTTCTTCACTGCCTGGGCATCCTTCCAATAGCATGACGACCAACTGTGGGGTTGGTAATCTAGCAGTGGTCCCCACCAAGTTCAGCGGAAGTTTAACAATCTCAAAGCAAGATCTTTAAGTTATGGAAGGAAGGCTGAATGGGGTTGAAAAAAAAATTAGCCACGATTAGATGGCAGAGCACTCGATGAGCCAAATTGCCTAGTTCTGGTGCTATTTCTATGATCTTTTTACTTAAAAGCTGCAAGGATCGTTACCATTACGGAGGCAATACCAGCCTGTCGCTCCCCTGCTGTTAAACTGCATCAGATGAAAACAAAGGTAATCGGAACCCCATCAGTGTAATCCCTTCCGTCTGACTGGATCCACTCAGCAGCTTGAGCTGTCTAATGGGACCCCAGAGTCCTCTCTGCTGCTGAAGTACTTCAGATCCAGGCTGAGTCACGCCATCAGCTCTCCCCCACACGCCACGTTTTCCTGAACAGCTGGCAAACTCTGCTGAGCCACTTTCTCCTCTGTACAGAGATGAAGAAAAGATTTAGATACATTTACACCCAGTGGCCGCTTTATTAGGTAACCTGCACAGCTGCTCATTAATGCAAATATCTCATTAGCCAATTATGTGGCAGTAACTCAATGCATAAAGGCACGCAGACATGGTCAAGGTGTTCAGTTGTTCAGGCCAAACGTCAGAGTGGGATTTAGGTAACTTTGACCGTGGAATGATTGTTGGAGCCAGACAGGGTGGTTTGAGTATCTCAGAAACTGCTGATCTCCTGGGGTTTTCACACACAACAGTCTCTTGAGTTTACAGAGAATGGTGTGAGAAACAAAAAACATCCAGTGAGCGTCATTCTGTGGGTGAAAATGCCCTGTTAATGAGAGGTCAGAGGAGAATGGCCAGACTGGTTCAAGCTGATTTGAGGTGTTGCAACCTCAAATATCATGTGTTGCAACAGTGGAGTGCAGAAGTACATCTCTGAATGCACAACGCATTGAATCTTGACATGGATAGGCTACAGCAGCAGAAGACACACACTCAGTGGCTGCTTTATTAGGTACAGATACAGAAGGTACCTAATAGAGTGTATTCATGTGTGCATTGGAACACAGAGTGAAATGCTCATTTACATTAATAACCAACACAGGCTAAGGATGTGTTGGGACTAGGCCACGTGATGCCAAAAAGTGCAGCAGAGTTTCACCAGGAGGTTGTCTGGCTGTTGCCAAGTCACTGGGTATACTTAAAGTGGAGGTTGATTTATTCTTGATTAGAACATAGAACAGTACAGGCCCTTCACCCCACAATGTTGTGCTGACCCTTTAACCTACTTTAAGATCAATATAACCCCTCCCTTAAACACAGCTCTCCATTTTTCTATCATCCACGTGCCTATCTAAGATTCTCTTGTATGTTCCTAATGTATCTGTCTTTAACACCACCCCTTTCAGTATACCTAGACACCATTCACTATGTAAAAAAACTGCGTCTGATACATGCTCCAAACTTTCCTCTAAACACCTTAAGATTCTGCCCTTTCTTCAGTCATTTCTGTTTTGAGAAAAAGTTTCTGGCTGTCCACTCTATCTCCGTCTCTTATCATCTTTTATACTTCTGTTAAGTTACGTCTCATTCTCCTTCACTCTAAAGAGAAAAGCCCTGACTCACTCAACTCATAAAACATGCTCTCTAATCCAGGCAAATTCCTGGTAAATCTCCTCTCTAAAGCTTCCACATCCTTCCTATAATAAGAGTGAGTGAGTGAGTGAGGTGCAAGCCAGGGCAGAGCTGATATGGAGATCCGTCTTGCCCATGCAGTGGGACCCCCCTCTCCACGCTGGTGACAGGTCCAAAGGAACGACGGGAGTCGGTACAGTTTGGTGCCAGCAGCGTCGCAGGAGTTGCCGTGCCGGTGCTGGGTACAGCAGTCAGCCGCCTTCTGGACTCCGACTCCAGATTTTTCCTCGGGGTTTACTCCCAAAGCCTTTCCCGTGAGCGGGTACAGCCGCAAGGCAGCAGAGGTTTGAAATCGGAGCATTCCCTCTCCTAGATGAGGTTAATCAGCCCCATCTGTCTGGAGCAACTAGTTTTAAAGTGCCAGTGGCCCGCCTTTGCCCCTTCTCCTGTCAGTGAAACAGCTCCGCTGGGCATAAGAACTACGCCACACGTGAGGCCAGGAGCTGGACTGGGTTGTCAGAGGCTGTTTGAGATGCACACCATGAAGAGCATTTGTTTAGCAGTGGGAGCTCTTCCCCACTACCACCCTTCGGCTATGGCTACCTTTGGAGCCCCTGTAATAAGAAGACTAAAACGTATTAGTAAGGGTGTTGAAAGTTACAGGGAGAAGGCAGGAGAATTGGGCTGAGAAGGAAAATAAATCAGACATGATCAAATGACGGAGCAGATTCAATGGGTTGAATTGCCTAATTCTACTCCTGTTTCTTAGGGTCTTATGGGCTTTGGGGGCCTGAGTTACAAGGAGTGGTTGGGTTGACTAGGTCTTTATTTCCTGGAACATAGGAGATTAAGGGGTGACCAGATTAAGGTATATATGACTATGAGCGATGACAGGCCTCCGTTGGTCAGTGTTGACCATGGATATTGCATGCCAGATGTCTACGTGATACGCAAACCGGGGGGTATGATACGGAGAACAAGCTGTTGCCCATGTAGTAAGCTCCCCCTCTTCATGCAGCTGATCAATCCAAGGGAATGGGAGAGACCAATACAGTTTGGCACCAGTGGTGTCACAGAGGTTGCCAGTCATTGTTGAACTCAATGTAGGACTGCTCTGGATTTTTTCCTGAGGGTTTAATCCTGAAGCCTTCCCCATGAGTGGGTATAGCCACAAGACTGCGGAGTTTTAAGATCAGAGTTTTCCTTCTGTTGGATGAGCTGCCAACCATGGCTGATGTGCCCCATCCGCCCAATGATCATGAGGGAATTTGACAAGATAAATGTATTCATTTTCTTTTTCCAGGAAATGTGTGCTAGAAACAAGGGGGCCATCAGCTTAACTTCATAGGCGAGTATTTAAAAGGGGCATCAGGGCAGCTTGTGCACTCAAAGAGTGGGGTGTATTGGGAATGAGCTGCCAGGCATGCTGGTTGAGGCCAGCAGATTGATAATACCTAAAAGCCAAGTACATGGATAGGAGATGTTTAGTGGCAGATGTGAACAGATAGGACTAGCTTGCTGGACAGCAGTGCTAGCATGGATGAGTTGGGCTGAAGGGCCTTCTCCCTGCTGTGTGACTCTGTGTGAGTGAAAATAGTATGGCACCTGGTTCTACTCTTTCTTCAGGTTATCTGCCACTGAAATCCTCACACTATCCTGCTGTGCTAGTTCAAATGCTCCTCCTTGACACCTTCCTCATAACTTCTCCATGGACAGAATGCTGGGATGTAGACCACTGTACTCAATATCTGATTTATGAAGGCCAATGTATCAAAAGCTCATTTTACGACCCTGTGATGTAGATAAATGGTATAAGAAGCGAAGGGAAGTTGATGTGCATGTTTAAGAGTGAAGACATCGGGGGTTATAGTAACAATAAAAGAAGGTAAGGGGATTGCTCTGTTGGGAGACAGCATGGATCTGATGGACCCAATGGCCTCTTCCCTTCTTTCCCTAAGCAGCATTGTGCATAGACAACAGATGATACAGTATCAGCTGGTCACATGGGGCAGCAGAGATGTGTAAGTGTATGTGTGAGTGTGAATTTGAGTATGTGTTTGAGTGTGTGTGTATGAGGAGTAAGTGCTTGTGTGTGTGTAAACTCTAAGTATGTACATGAGGTGTATGTATGTTTGTGTATGTGTGAGGTGTGCTTGTGAGAGGTGTGTGTGTGCGTGTAGTTGTGAGTGTGTTTGTGTGAGGTGTGTGAGTGTGTGTTTGACTGAGTAAGTCTGCGTGTATCTGTGTATGTGTGGTGTGTGAGAGAGTGCATGTTGCATCCGAGTGTTTGTGTGTAACTGGATTGTGTATATGTGCATTTTTGTGTGTGTGAGGTGTGAGTGTGCTTGTGAGAGGTGTGTGAGAGTGTGTTTGAGTGAGTAAGTCTGCGTGTGTCTGTGTATGTGTGGTGTGTGTGAGAGTGCATGTTGCGTCCGAGTGTTTGTGTGTAACTGGATTGTGTATATGTGCATTTTTGTATGTGTGAGTATGTGTGTTTGTGTGCATATGAGAGTATGTGTGTGTGTTCAAATCCTTCAAAACGCCATTGCACTCACTAGGGTGGTCTTCAAGCAGAGGCAATGATATTTTGCAGGTCAGAGCAGAAGCTTCTCACTCGCCTGCATGGTGCATGCCTATCAGTGTGCACTGTCGATGCAGAGTGGAGGGAACGGACCAAATTGTTACCTTATGTCACTCAAGTCTGAGGTGCTGCTTGTTGCATCTTGACCAAGGGGAACTGAAAGCATTGGACATGCACTCCTTCTTCAAAGGACAGCCCTTCCCTTCCTCCTCTATTGGTGCTGCTCTCGCCCATTTCCCATGTATCCGTACTCATCTCATCTTAACAGGGATAGAGTTCCCCTTATCCTCACCTACCACCCCATGAGACTTTGCATCCTACACAGTATTCTCTGCAACTTCTGCCACCTTCAAAAAGATCCTACCACCAAACACATCTTTACTTCCCCCTCACTCTACCTAGGGACCCTTTGTACAGTCATCCCCCACTAATCTCCCTCCCGGCACTTACCCCTGCAAGCCGCCAAAGTGCTACATCTGCCTTCCTCCCTCACCTCCATTCAGGGCCCCAAACATTTCTTCCCCGAGGCAACACACATCACCTGCAAATCTGCTGAGGTCACCTAGTGCAGCCTCCTTTACACTGGCAAGACCTGTTGTAAATTGGAGGACCACTCCATCTCCCCATCCTCCGTTCCTCTATTCCCCACTCTGGCCTCTCATCTCTTCTCACCTACCTATCACTCCTTTCCTTTCTCATATGGTCCACTCTCCTCTTCTCTCAGGCTCCTTCATCTCCAGTCCTTTCACTTTCACTCCGACTTGGCTTCACCTATCACCTTCCATCTGCCCTCTTTCCCCTCCTCTTGCATTTTTATTCTAACGTCTTCCCTCTTCCTTTTGAGTCCTGATGAGGGGTCTTGGCCCGAAACACATGACCCGCTGAGTTCCTCAGGCGTTTTGTGTGTGTGACTCTGGATTTGTCCCTCGGTGGGTTTGGAGGCATCCGACGGGTGTGTGGAGCCCTCAGGAAAAGGATGGTGATGAGGGAAATTCATGTGGGGCTCTCCGTTTATTGTGCCTGTGTCTGTCTGGAGCTCAGAGCTTCCCTAGTACTCATTAGTGACTATGGCCTTTCCGGCCTTGCTCTCCTGGGGGTCCAGGGAGGATGGAGACAGATGGCCACAGATCTAATCTTGCATGGGGGAGGGGCCTTGTGTGTGCAGAGGGGGAGAAAGCACCGCTGTCCATTTTTTGTCTGTGTGAGCAGGTGAAAAGGACACACATACCCACACACTCACAGCTGACCCTCAGCAAGACTCATCAGGGACTTTTAGAATCAGATTTATTATCACTGATATATGTTGTGTTTTTTTGTTGTTTTGTGGCAGCAGGACAGTGCAATGCAGAAAAACCACTGTGAATTACAATAAGGATTTATATTAAAATAGTACTAAAGGAGAGTAAAATAATGAGGAACTGTTTGTGGGTTTATGAACTGTTCAGAAATTTGAAGCTGTAGAGTGTGTGACTACAGGCTCCTGTACCTTCTCTCAGATGGTAATAAATTGAAGAGGGCACGTCCGAGGTGGTGAGGGCCCTTAATAATGAATTCCACCCTCTCGAGGTCCTGCCCACTGGAGATGTCCTCAGTGATGGGGAGGGTTGTGCCTGTGATATACCTGGCTGAACTAACAGCCCTCTGTAGCTTTTTATGATCCTGTACCGTAACCCCTCGACACCAGACAGAGATGCAACCAGTTAGAATGCTCTCCATGGTCATCTGTATAAATTTGCCCGTCTTTGCTGACATACCAAATCTCCTCAAACTCCTAAAGAAATACAGCTGCTGGCATGTCTTCTTTGTAATTGCATCGATATATTGGACCCAAAATAGATCTTCAGAGATATTGACACCCAGGAAAGTGGAACCCTGTCCACTTCTGATCTCAGCTTTTCTTCCTGAAACCAACAATCTTGGCTTTACTAACATAGAATGTTAGAATGAAACCAACCTTGGCTTTACTAACATAGAATGCAGGGTTGTTGCTGTGACACCACTCAACCAGCCTCTCTGTCTCACTCTTGTATGCCTTCTTGTTACCGTCTGAAATTCTGTCAACAATGGTTGTGTCATTGGCAAATTTATAGATGGCATTTGAGCTAGCCCAGCGACACAATGGTGGATGTAGAGAGAATAGAGAATGGACTAAGCACAGATCTTTGAGGAGCACTTGCAAGGAGGAGATAGCTTTAATCATTTCCGTCATTTTGGTCTTCAGAACGGCCACAAGCATCACTTCTAAGAGAGGAGCCACCTTGCACCTTACTTCACTGATGGAAGACCCCCAAAAATCAGGATTAAAATTGATCACTTTTCTCCAAAGAAAAGCTAGTGAAATCATTGCCTCACAGCTAGTGAAGTCATAGTGAAAGCTAGTGAAATCATTGCCTCACAGCTCCAGGGGTACCAGTGTGGAGCTTGCACGTTCTCCTGAGATCATGTGGACTTTCCCCTGTTCTCTGACTTCCTCCCGTATCCCAAAGACATGGGCATCAGTTGGCGATTGAGTCCTTGGTAATTTGATTTATGATTGTCATATGCACTGAGATATGGTGATGGTGGGTAGGCTGGAGCCAGTGATACGTGGAACAGTTTGGACTGCCCATCTGCAAAGCCTTTGGGTCTACCGCAGCATTTCATTATAGTAGTACATCAATGTATTACAAGGGGAAAAAGTCACTTAACGAAGAATAAACTTAGTTGCAGAGAAAGTGCAGTGCAGGCAGATAATGAAGTGCAAAATCATATCGAGGTTGATTGTGAGATCAGGTTCCTATCTTATTGTAGTAGGGGCTTATAACAGCAAGGGAGAAGCTGTCCTTGAGCTTGCTGGTCATGCTTTCTGGCTTTTGTATCATTTGCCCAATGGGAGGGGGGAGAAAAGAATATCTGGGGTGGGTGGGGACTTGGAGCATGTTGCCTGCTTCACCAAGGCAACGGGAAGCCTAGACAAAGTCCATGGAGGAGTGGTTTCTGTGATCTGCTGAGCTGTATCCACAACTCTCTGCAGTTTCTTGCAGTCACAGGCAGAGCAGAATCAGAATCAGGTTTAATATCTCCAGCATGAAATAATTTGCTTCGTGATAACCGACCATTTCAACACACAACTGTAAATTACAGTAAGTATATATAAAAGCATATTAAATTAAATAAGTAGTTCAAAAAGGGAGTAAAAAGTATAATGAGGTATTGTTCATGGGTTGATTGTCCAGTCAGAAATCTGATTGCAGAGGGGAAGATACTATTCCTGAAAAATTGCCCGTGAGACGGCACCTGATGTGGAGAACCATTCCAAGCTGCGATGCATACAGAGAGGATGCTTTCTAAGGTGCATTGATAAAAGTTGGTAAGGGTCTGTTGGCACATGGTTCCAAGTGGATATTTAGTGAACTTTCTTGGTTGTGACATTCTGTGGTTGAACCAGGACAGACTATTGTTGATGAGCACACTTAGGAACTTGAAAATCTCAACTCCCTGAACTGTAAACACTAAGCAGAAGCATGTGCACTCCCCACTTCCTTGGCTGAAGTCAGTGACCAGCTGTTTGAGGGTAAAAGTCAGGACACAATGTCACTAGGTTCTCTATCTATTTGAGATTCATTGAAAACTAGGTCAGTACTATGGTTGGCATGGACATGTTGGCTAAGGTTCTGTTTCTGTTATCTGCTACTCTATGATTCTATGATTAACCCTCAAAACATCTGATAAATTTTGTCCTTCCCTAAACTTTATGAGTAATTTTGATTTTCCTACAAGGTCAATGAAGGAATGGTAGCATGTTGATTAACATAATGCTAAGGTGCCAGCGAGTGGGGTCCAATTCCTGCCACTGTGTATAGGAGTTTGTATGTTCTCCCTCTGGCCACGCGGTGTTCCATTTGCCTCCCCTATCCCAAAGTGATACCAGTTAGATTTCGTAAGCTGTGGCATATATATGGCACCAGAAGCGTGGTGATATTTGTGGGTTGCCCCCAACAGACCCTCAGGTATGCTGGTTGTTGATGCAAACAATACATTTCACTGTTGGTGTCAATGCTTCTATGTAGATTTGACAAATAAAGCTAATGTTTTATAAAAATCTCTCAATGTCACAGAGATTTAGCCATTAAAAATAGAAAGTGACTCTGCAGAAACTGCTGTGACTTTCTTTTGTTTCAGTACATTAGTGCAGGAAATCCCAGCTAATTTGGTAATTTTGTTCATTGTGGATCTTTGGCCAAGTGTCAGCAGTACAGGAAGAAATACTGTGGTAATACAGAGCAAGTTACTAGATGTTATCTGCTGTTCCGCAGGTCAGAGCCCTCTCCCTCTATTATACTAGTCATTACTTTTATATTATGATTCTGTGCTGCATAATTATGTTTCTATTTCTCACATTTCTTTAGCGATCTTGAGATAAAGGTGCAGAATTAGGCCATTTGGCCCATTGACTCTGCTCCACCATTTCATCATAGCTGATTTATTATCCCTTTTAATCCCATTCTCCCGCCTTCTCCCCATAACCTTTCACGTCATTTACTAATCAAGAACCTATCAATATCTGCTTTAAGCATACCCAATGACTTGATCATCATAGCTGTCTGTGGCAATGAATTCTGCAGATTCACTGCGTCTGGCTAAAGAGATTCTCCTTACCTCTTTTCAAAAGGGGCATCCCTCTATTCTGAGACGGTTTCCTCTGATCCTAGATTCACCCACTATATGAAACATCCTCTCCATGTCCACTTCAGCCAGGCCTTTAATACTCGATAGGTTTTTTTGTGTTTATCTCATATGTTCTTAATAATCTTCAGCTATGGTAAACCATCTTCCTGGTAAATCCATATTAGACTTTTATGTCAGAAGATCTCTCCAGAGAAAATAAACCTTTCCAATCAATCCCACTCCAAAGTTCAACCCCTTCATTCCAGAACCAATCAAATGATTCCTTGGTGAGTTGAATTCAGCCTAACATTCTGGGCCATCGTCAAACTAGGGAGAGAAAAGGTCACTGGCATTCCAGGAACCATGCCTTCACTTTCAGCAGAATTGTTTATTTCTGATAGATCCCAGCAGAACCTGGTCTCATTTAAATAGAACCGCTTATACGAGTTAGAGTAATCGACCAGGGGCCAGAGGGACACTGATCCACACTCGTGTTTCCATTTTCTGGAGCAGACAAACCGCATGTTCGTACAAAGGAGTGCATAATGTACATGTTAAAAATAATGCTGTTTCTATATAAATCACAATAATGTCTGTGTCCATTTTTGCAGATGACACAAAGATAGGTGGAGGGTGCTGCTGAGGAAGCAGCGAGTCTACGGAATGACAGACAGATTAGGAGAGTGGGCAGAAGTGGCAGATGGAGTATAGTGTAGGGAAGTGTATTGTCATGCACTTTGGTAAAAGCAATAAAAGTGTAGACTATTTTCTAAATAGCAAATTCAGAAGTCAGAGCTGCAAAGAGACTTGGGAGTTCTCATGCAGGATTTCCAAAAGGTTAACTTGCAGGTTGAATCACTGGTAAAGAAGGTAAATGCAATGTTAGTATTCATATTGAGAAGTCTAGAATATAAAGCAAGGGTGTAATGCTGAGTCTTTATAAGGCGTTGGAGTATTGTGAGCAGTTATCTAAGAAGGGATGCGCTGGCATTGGGGAAGGTCCAGAGGAGGTTCATGAAAATGATACCGGAATGGAAGGGTTAACGTATGAGAAGCATTTGGCAGCTCTGGGCCTGTACTCAGGGCCTGTAGAAAATTAGAAGAATGAGGGAGAATCTCATTGAAACCTGTTGAATACTGAAAGGCCCAGACAGAGTAGATGTGGAGAGGGGTTCTCGGACCAAAGGGCACAGCTTCAGAATAGAAGGATTTCCCTTTACAATGGAGATGAGGATGAAATCAACTCTGAACTCCAACACCCTGAGCTTTATTAACATCGCACGAACCACTGCGTGGAACACAGTATGTTTTCCATTTTAGTTTCTTGTAAATTTTAATGAGTTGCATCATTTTGCTTCTGCTATGAATTCGATCCTTTTACACTCTAACTGTCTGGAGGAGCAGGAGGCTGTGGAACTATTAGCTCAGGGCATCACCTGCAGGAAGTCTGTATGTCCTCCCCATGGAAAGCTTGAGCTTTCTCAGTGATCAGCTTTCCTCCCAAGATATACTGGGTAGAATAATTGGTGGTTGTAAATTGTCCAGTGATTAGGTGAGAGTTAAATCGGGGTTGCTGGATGGCATGGCTCGATGGGCCAGAAGGGCCTATTCTCTGCATGTCTCAACAAGTAAATAAAGCACTCACTCAAGTTTTCTGTCCGAAGAGCAGTCAGTACATAACTGGCCACTGTTTACATTCTTGCAGCCGGAAATCACTTACGGTTGTGAAATCGTGAACATAATCATTCATTGTATTTTCCATTATAGTTGTTGATTTTACTTTTAACACATGGTTACTGCAGTAAGAAAATTAAAACCTAGAGAAATGAAATGGAATTTTCTTGTAAACTCCCTCTACACTGTCCCATCACACACTCCCAGGGCAGGGACAGTCAGATACAGAGTGAAACTCCCTCTACACTGTCCCATCACACACTCCCAGGGCAGGGACAGTCAGATACAGAGTGAAGCTCCCTCTACGCTGTCCCATCACACACTCCCATTTTAGTCCCACCCTGTTTATATATGGTCATCCAGTAAGGAAGGGGGCAAGGAGGGATGAGGATGTCCTAGTCAACTTGCTCCTGGGGCTGGCGAAATCCGCCATCCGTGGGTCTTGGAAACGGGTGGCGGGAGAATCTCCCCGGGCAGACTGCCTGGCAATGTTTAGGGGGTATGTTCGTGCCCGGGTAACTATTGAAAAGGAACACGCGCAGTCCACAGCGGCCTTGGAGGAGTTTCGAGACCGTTGGGCTCCACGGGGTGTAAATGCCATCGTGGATAGGGATGGCAACATTCTGGTGTAATGTCTGTTGTCTATTTGTAGTGCAGTAATTGTGTTTGCCACTGTTTTGTATATATTGTATAGCACCGATATTTGTAATAAAGGATTTTGTAATAAAAAAAAAGGGCAGGGACAGTCAGATACAGAGTGAAGCTCCCTCTACGCTGTCCCATCACACACTCCCAGGACAGGGACAGTCAGATACAGAGTGAAGCTCCCTCTACGCTGTCCCATCACACACTCCCAGGACAGGGACAGTCAGATACAGAGTGAAGCTCCCTCTACGCTGTCCCATCACACACTCCCAGGGCAGGGACAGTTAGATACAGAGTGAAACTCCCTCTACACTGTCCCATCACACACTCTCATTCCAGGGACTTAATGGGTTAGACAGGGAATATTGCTCCTTGTACACTGTTCCTTCTGTGTTCTACCAACTAATTATAAAACCCTTTCCCAGTCGCCCTGCAGTGAAAATGCAGATTTACTGCCAGTCAGCATACAGCTTGAGGAAACATTTTAGGATTGTCCGACACACAATAACCCATCAATTGAGGCTGTTCTGTGTCCTTTCAAACTTGCGACTGTATAACTCAGTAGAGCTTTAACTGCACGCAAGTTTCAGTTCCCATGGGCGACCAGTCAACCCTGGCATGTAATCCAGAAACTGTGTTAGCCGTAATGATAGTCATGACCTTTCCTCATGTCTGAGTGTGAGGTCACAGCCATTGTTTACCAAAACTCTTCGGTGTTTTTGTCTGGGTTACACAGTAAGAGCGTTCTTTTATAACTTAATTAAGTTAAATTTCTAGCGACAGGCTTCATTTACATTGACATTGTCAAACCAGTAGGAGTGAACAGTGTACTTCACTGTATAAAGATTAGCTTTATTTGTCATATGTACATCGAAATATTGAAACGTAGTTTAAAATACTTCGTTTGCATCAACAGCCAGCGCAGTCAGAAGATGTGTGCAGGCTTCAGCATGATTCAGGTCCCAACATTGCCTGCCTACAGTTACTAACCTAACCTGCATGTCTTGTTTTGGAATGTGTGAGGAAACTGGAGTACGTGGAAGAAATCCACACAGGATGGGTTCATCGCACAAACTCCTTACAGACAGCAGTGGGAATTGAACCTGGGTCGTGTATGTAATATTTCAGTCATATTTGAATACTGTTGTAAATATGTTACTGATTAAGCATTATTTATTTTAAATAATTCATCATGGTTATATGTAAGAATGTGTGAATTGCATAGGTCATGATGATATCAATGGGAAATGTGCGGGCCTCGCTTAAAGGAAACAGAAAGTTGGAGTCACATTTTGGACTCCCATGTCTTTTAGGTTAATGTTTTGAAGTTACAAAACGTAACATCACTGGCACTATAAGGCATTATGCTAACCCTAAGCTACCCATCCTAATATTCCAGGCAGAGCCTCCTCATTGCCGAGATGCTCGAGGACGTTCTAGGTGACAGTCTGATTGTCACACCCATAAACTTGAAAAAATGCAAACTGCAGCTGGAATTGATTGCTAGCGCAGTAAAGCATTGTGCTAACTGTTATGTTTCCATACTGTGGCACACGATTTATACCACCACCTCAAGCAAAATTTGATACTGGCAATTTGTGGGCAAAGGTATCCAAAATCTAGGTTTGAGAAAAGCAAGGGGTTGGGTTGGGGAGAAACAAAGGGGTGGAGTCAAGAATTCTGTTGAGCTGGATGTTCATTTTGAAGACAATTACTGAGCAAAGGCATCACATTCCCATTCATTGAAATTTCCAGATCATTCAAAATAAAAAGAATCATCTAATAGAGATTATCACAGTTGCAAAGGTTTCTTAGTGCAAGCTAATCCCTTGTGAAATATTCGTTCCAGCGAGTGTTAGTAGTTATGAGTAATTGCTGAGTTAGTTTAAGCATTCTGATTTCCCACAGGCTAGATCAAGTGTCAGCCTCAGTTCATTTCAATCTCTGAAGCCAGAGGGAATGACCCCTTCGTGCGCAATGCGGTCTGTCTCCTTGAGTTCAAAGTTCACAGTACTGTCTCCTGGCCTTCAGCTGGAGTTAGTTTCACTGCTCAGACCATTGGAAAATAAAGAAAATTAGAATCAGAATGAGAGTGATACCTCAAAATGACCATCATGTAGTAGAATTTTTGTTTGTGACAAATGGATTGAGTTTCCTGACTGTGCAATTATTTTATTGAGTTTTTATTTCTAAAATAAACTTCATTTATGAAGAAAAATTATACAAGACCACTTGTCTTTTCTGCTGCCCATGTGAGCTTAGATGGAGGAGAGTAAGAAATGCTTCAGTATAAACATGCTGCACCATGAGTTCAAAATGAGCTGGTCTTAGGCAAAACAAGCTTCCAAAGTTCAAAATAAATTTATTATCAAAGTACAGATTTGGAAATAGCTACAGAACCATCACAGGCACTAGCCTCCCCGGTCTCGAGGATACCTTCAAAAGGCGATGCCTCAAAAAGGCAGTATCCATCATTAAGGACCCCATCACCCAGGACATGCCCTCTTCTCATTGATACCAGCAAGGAACAGTTACTGAAGCCTGAAGACATACACTTAATATTTTGGAGCAGTTTCTTCCCCTCCACCGTCAGATTTCTGAATGGACATTGAACCACTTCCTCAGTATTTTTATTTCCTTCTCTTTTTGCAGTACTGATTTAATTTATTTGTAAGTATACTTCTAATTGCAATTTATAGTTTTTGTTACTCTGTATTGCAATGTCCTACAGCCACGTAACAAATTTCACAACATATGTCGGTGATGTTAAACCTGATTCTGCTTCTGACTCTAATACTTACATATGTCACCACACACTACCCAGAGCCCAGTTTCTTGCAGGCGTTCACAGTAGAGGAAAGAAATACATAGAATTAATGAAAAACTACACTTAAAAATCTGACAACCAATATGCAAAAGAAGACAAATACAGAGAAATGCAAATAAATAAATACTAATATTGATAAAATGAGTTGTAGAGTGCTTGAAAATGAGCTTATGGGTTGTAGAATCAGTTCAGAGTGGAGATGAGTGACTTATTTCTCAAGGAATAAACATGAAAAAAGCGATGGTATGATGAATTTCATATTGAATTTTGGCAGTCCATGTGACTGTGTCAGGGTCTGATTGAAATGAAAGACATTGAAAGCATATGGTATGATTAGAGTGGGTGCAGAGTAGATTTACCATGATCAAAATCAAAGAAATATACCTCAAATGTGCATTTACGTCATCAGAGATCACCACCACCCAGATCATACACTCTTCTTGTTGCTGCTATCAGGAAGAAGGCACAGGAGCCTCAGGAACCATATCACCAGGTTCAGGAACAGTTATTACCCCTCAATCATCAGGCTATTGAATAAAAAGAAATAACTTCATTCAACTTTGTTCACTTCATCACTGAAATGTTCCCACAACCAATAATCTCACTATAAAGACTCTCTATCTCATTATCTGATGTTCTCCTTATTTATTGCTATTTATTTACATTTGTATTTACACAGTTTGGTCTCCTCTTCACTCTAGTTCATCCTGTTCTATAGATCTGTGGAGTATGCCCACAAGAAAATGAATCTCAGGGTTGATTATGGTGACATTTTTGCACCTTGATATTAAATTTACTTTGAACTTTAAGCTTTAATAAGTCATTTTCTTGCAAGTATTTACAGGAAAATAGAAATACAATAGAGTTTATATAAACTACATAGGTAAAGATGGACAAACAGCCAATGTGCAAAAGACAAAATGTGCAAATAAAACAGAATAATAACTAACGTTTTGTCAATATTAATTAATAAATAAATAAATAACACTGAGAACATAAATTGTTGAGCCGTCCAAAGTTCAAAATTCAAAGTACAAAGTAAATTTATTATCAAGTACATGTATGTCACCATATACAACCCTGAAATTCATTTTGCTGTGGACATACTCAATCCATCTATAGAATAATAACCATAATGGAATCAGTTAAAGACCGCACCAGAGTGCAAAATACAACAAACTGTGCAATTGCAAAAAGAAAGAAATAACCTGCATGTGGTGGCACTCCTGTGTGCCTATCACACCTATCCTCCTCAGTGGTATAGTGGTGGGTTTGTGAGGCGCTGTCAGACCCACTGGGGTCCGTTTGAACCATTGGCCACCTGAGGCCAATGTCTAAAACTAGAGAGCATGCATTTAAGGTGAAATGGGAGAATAGCAGAGCCTGATCTTGTACAGAGAACAGTGGGTGCCTGAAATATGCTGCCTGGGGAGGTAGTAGAGGGAAGTAATAGAGGGTGTCCAAGGAGCAGGAAATGAAAGGATGCAGGCTTTGTGTAGGCAAAAGAGATTAGTTTAGCTGGGCATTTGATTACTGATTAGTACTAATATGGGTTACTAAATCATGACCAAGTGGGTTTCCTTCCCCAAGACTTACGGGTTAGGGTTAGTAGGTTTTGAGTATACTATGACTGCAGATGACAGCAATGAGACAGGTGAAGCTGGTCCAGCAGCCTGAAGATTGTAGACTACAGCAATAGGGTGGGAGAAACCAGTCCAGGAGCCCGATGACTGTAGACTACAGCAGTGAGACGGGTGAAACCAGTCCAGGAGCCAATGACTGTAGACTACAGCAGTGAGACAGGTGAAGTCAGTCCAGGAGCCCGATGACTGCAGAGTACAGCTGTCAGTTTCTAACCTATTCACCCTTTCCTTATACTTAGCCTGAAATCCTGCAACATCCTTTCTAAATGTTTCTATATTAAAGTAATTCAACTGTACCTCCTTCTCTGATAGCCTGGTCAATTGCTGTTCACATAAGTCCTCCCCACACCCTTCCTTGACAACAGCTACCCCTGCCTGAGCAGCACATTTGTGAACTCAACAAAGCATCACAGCTTTATCACCTTTCAGGCATCTTGCAAAGTGATCCCTGCTGAGGCAGAGATTCGATTAAATATTGGACGGTGGTGAGTAGTTAGGCGGTTAGATCTCAGGCAGCGACGGCAATCAATGTGAGGTTGTCCTTTGTTCAAAAAAGAGCCCACAGAACATCTCAAAACGCAAGACGCCAGATGGCTAATTGGATTCCACAACAAAATTCTGCTGTCTTGCAGATGGCTTCAATCTCTTAACTTCCTTTGCAAAAACAAGGAAACTGTGTGTTTACACAAACAGTGCTTAAATAGGCGTGACAGCCTGCTTTGAATACTGGGATCCTTTCACATTTGATGAGCAATTCCCTGGATGTTGTAAAAGGACAGTGCTCCTGAAAAGAAGGACTTGTTTTTCTATAGGGCCAGTCCTGACTCACGTCAGTGGATCGCTTTGATGGGGGTCACTGTGGTAATGTGGCAGTCTACGCTCTCTGGCCCCTTTATTAGGTACAGAGATGATGTTCGTGGTCTCCTGCTGCTGTAGTCCATCCACTTCAAGGTTCGACATGTTGCCTGCTCAGAGAGCTCATCTGCGCCGTGTGGTAATGTGTGGTTATTTGAGTTACTGTCAGCTTGAACCAGTCTGGCCGTTCTCCTCTGACCTCTCTCATTAGTAAGGCATTTTCACCACAGAATGCTGCTCACTGGATGTATTTTGTTTCTGGCACTATTCTCTGTAAATTCTGGAGACTACTGTGTGTCGGGATTTTCTGAGGCACTCAAACTACCCCGTTTTGCAACAACAATTATTTTACGGTCAAATTCCCTCAGATCACCTTTCTTCCCCATTCTGATGTTTGGGCTGAACAACAGCTGAAGCCCTTGACCACGTCTGCATGGTTTTACACATTGAGCTGCTGCCACATGATCGGTGGATTAGATACTTGCATTAATGAGCAGGCGTGCAAGTATACCTAATAAAGTGAGTGTATTTGAAGAGCACGGTTTCTGAAAGCAAGCTCTCAGAAACTGCACTGTGAGGTATCCCTGTTGCACTGTGGTGAGACTGGTTTGGTTTGAGACCATGGTCATGAAACATTTCATCATGTTGCAAGTTCACTACCCCACTCCTATCAGGTTCCAACTTTTTCAGCCCTTTACCTCTTCCACTTATCCTCTCACACCTTCTTGCTTTGTTCGCAGAATCTCGTGTGTTTAGGGTGCAGTTTGATGTTTGCTCACTGGAAGATGTGCTATTGTTTGTAGTTGCTTCAACACTCCCACTGAATCCTGAGCACAAAGAGATTCAGAGATTCCTTTATTTACTTTATGATGGTAGTAGTAATGTGAACTCTTGGGTCGAGTATGATGCCCTGTGTTTTTGTGGGGTCTTCGGGTGGCTATAGAGGATGATCTGAGATCTACGTATCTTTTAGATCTTACAATCCCTCTTTACTCCAGGACCCTGGGTTGTTAGCAAAGATTCCTTTAATGGAAAATGCCTGTGTGTGACTTTGTTTAACATGCGGAGGCTGATTCCCAGGCACCCACCGCTCTATGTTGACGAATTGAGGTCAGGGTCCAGTGGCGTGGAATGCAAGACAACAGGGGACCCTCGATTGCTACAGCTGTCCTCCATTTTCACTGCCATTGCGGTGTGTTATCATCGTCCGCCGTTGGGATGTTGATTGGCTCGCTCTTTGCCTCGAACCTCCCTCTTGATTTTACTGCCATGTTGGCAGCTGCTAAAGGCTAGATGGGCCCGAAGTTCTCACTCAATCTTGTAATAGTCAGGTCAAGTTTTAAAGATAAAAATTTTAAAATTAGCTTTATTTGTCACAATGTACATCATAACGTTGAAACATCTGGTGAAATGTGTTGTTTGCATTTCAAACAAGGGTCTAAGGATGGTGTGGGGACAAAAGTCATCATGCTGCCAGCGCTAGAGTAGCATGCCCACAGCGAACTAACCCTAACTATACATCATTTCACTGTGGGAGGAAACCCGAATAGTGAAGTGACGGACATACCAACTCCTTGCAGGTATAGCTGGGAATTGAACCGTGATTACCGGCAACCATCCGGGAGGAGATTCAGGAATGTGTAAACACACACTCAATATTTCAGGAATAGTTTCTTCCACTACGCCATCAGATTCCTGAATGGAAAATGGACCCTCACTATTTTTTTTGCTTTCTTTTTGCACTGTTTATTTAATGTTTTATATATATACTTCTTACAGTAATTTATATTTTTATTATTATATATTGCACTGTACTGCTTCTGCAAAAAAACAAATTTCACGACATGCCAGTGATATTGAACCTGACTCTGATCCTGACACCATTGCTGGCTGGAGGGCCTGAACTTGCTGTGATGTTCGATGTTCTAATATAAATTGTACCAGACAGTGAAGAGAAAACTGTGCAAAGCAAATGCAGTCTCTGGGAAGAATATGGCAGTGAGCAGGTAGTCTGTAGTGTTCTGTTGCCGAGGTAGGCATAGAGTCGCGCAGGTCAGTTTAAGAACGTGATGGTTTAGGAAGGTGTCTGTTTCCGAACCTGATAGTGTGTTACATCCTGTCCGACGGTAACAGCAAGAAGTGGACATGATCCAAATGGAGATCCTGGATCTCATATGTATATATGGTGTGGTAAGTTCATTCAAACATAGCATTGCTGGCTGTCATTCCGTTGTGGTGTTATACTGCTGAAGATTCTGTCCTGTTGTAAATGCTGTACCCTGTTAGATCAAAACTCTGTCTGCACTCCTGGACACCATGGTAGCACAGCGGTGAGCATGTCTCTATTACAGCTTGGGGCGTCAGAATTTAGAGTTTAATTTTAGTGTCCTCTGTAAGAAGCCCTTCCCATGAGAACAGAGGTTTACCCAGGAACTCCGGTTTCCTCCCACAGTCCAAAGATGTACTGATTAGTGGGTCAATTGGTCAGTGCAAATGGTCCTGTGATTAGGTTAGGGTTAAATCTGTGGGTTGCTAGCCAAGATGTGTCTTATGGTCTTATTGTCTGCCTGCACTGCACCTTCCCTTTAGCTATTTAACGATAGTTTACTTTCTGTTTTCCCTTGACCACCTCAATGAAATGTTTGGATAACACATAAACAAAAGCTTTTCTCTGCATGTGACAGTGGCAAACCAATATCCAGTACTGTAATAAAGCAGTAAGAATCCTCGCTCATCTTGAATCCGTATGTTCCAGAATCACTTTTGCTCTGCTGACCTCTGCATCTGGAGTGACCTAACTCAGCCTCAGGTGACGAAGACCTGCTTCTCCACAGCTGATCTTCCCTGGGGTTCCCTGCCTCCACCACTGCCTCCCAACTCATGGGAAGTGATACTTAACCACACCCCACCTTACTTCACATGTACGTCCACATGGCTCTGACACAAGGTGGGCAGAGAGAGAGGGAGGAGATTGCACGCCTTGAGGAATGGGTGTGAATGACTTTATTTAATTATTTTACGTGGAGATATAGAGTGAAACTGGCCCTTCTAGCCCAATGAGCCAGCTGCAACAGCAACCCAACAATTTAACACGAGCCTAATCACAGGCCAATTTACAATGACCAATTAACCTACATATTGATACAATTACAAAGAAGGCATAACAGCAGCTATATTTAATTAGGAGTTTGAAGAGCTTTGGTCTGACACCGAAGGCTAGCAAATTTCTAGAGATGCACAGTGAAGAGAATTATGATTTGTTGCATTTATGTATATAGTTCATTATGTGTCGTGTTGTCGTGTCATGTGACATAGACGATCACGGTCCTTCCATGACCTCGATTGTTCTTGGCAAATTTTTCTGCAAAAGTAGTTTTCCATTGCCTTCTTCTGGGAAGTGTCTTCACAAGACAGCTGATGCCAGCCATTATAAATGCTCTTCAGAGGTTGTCTGCCTGACGTCAGTGGCCACATAACCAGGACAGCTCAGCTGCTCATACGACAATCCACCACCTGCTGCAACGGCTTCGTCTGACCGTAATGGGGGGGGGGGGGGTTTGAAGCAGGTACTGTATTTATTGTAATTTGTAGTTGTTAAATAATTTTGTATTGCAGTGTACTACTGCCTCAAAACAACATATTTTGTGACACATGCCAGTGATATTAAATCTGATTCTGATGGACAAGAGACTGCAGCAACACACAGCATGCTGGTTGAACTCAGCAAGCCAGGCAGCATCTGTAGAGAGCAATGGATAGTTGATGTTTTGAGTCAAGACCCTTCATCTGAACCGTTGGAGTTGGTGGTGGGTGCCGAGGGGGAGGAAGGGTATGATCTCCACCTGAGTTCTTTGGGCCTGTGCTGCAGGGCGTTGGGTTTGGAGGTTTCTTGTGCACCTGTTTAGAGTTCCTTGTATTTTCCTTGAGCGACTTACTCTTTGTAATGTGGTCTCCCGGTGCCTTCTGTTTGAACTTGTTACGTTTTTGTTTTGATAGGCTCAGGGATTCTGTGTTACTTGTATTATTTAAACTGACACCCAATTAACACTAATCAGAGGGACCTAGTTCTAAGAATGTTACTTCCTGTGGTGTTGCTCGGCCAAGCCACTGATGTTCTGTTGGAATTAAACTCACACCACATCTCTTCATCGGAGCCTGGATTTCCTCTGTACTTGGGTTCCGATATTGCCAGCGCACATCTTGACAGTAACCTGAGCTGTCCATTTCTTTCCACACATGCTGCCTGGCTCATTGAGTTCCTCCAGTATTTTGTATGTTGTAATAAATACCGAATCTCAATCAGGTTTATTATCACTAATTTCCAGCGCAGAGAAAAGACATAAAATTATTATGATTTACAAAATAAATAAATAGTTCAAAGAAAATGAATAGCAGGGTCATGGATCTTTGGGAAAACTGATGGAGGATGTTAAGAAACTGCTTCTGAATGACTGAGTGTGGGTCTTCAGGCCCAGGGAAGTCAGAGACAGGATTTGAAAAGCAAAACCAGAGGGCAGTTTGGAGAGAGTCAATCGACGCCTGGGCTTTGATTCAGCATGGAAACGCTTAGGGGTCCCAAACCTACTCCATCAAACACAGGTCGTAGGCAGTGAGACGGGTCTTGTTGATAAGGAGTGACAGACCGAACTTGGAGTGACAGCAATAAGCAAATCAACACCACCTCTCCCTCACTCCCTCTCTCCACCCCCCCCCCCCCAGCTTCCTGTTTGGCTGTCATTATTACTTCATTGGTTCGGGGCCACAGGGTGAGACAGCTCTTGCAGACAATGGGTGAAGGGAGAGCAGATTGTGACAGGAGAGAAAATAAACACGGCTACGCAAACCAGGAGAGGTCAGCTGAAGGACAACGAGAGCGACCTGTGGTTAGCTATAAACTGAGGATCAGAATCAGGTTTAATATCACCGGCATACGTTGTGAAATTTGATAAATGTACAGTGGCAGTACAATGCAATACATAATAATAGGGAAAATGTGAATTACTGTAACCATATATTTTAAACGGTTAAATAATTTTGAGCAAAAAAAGGAATAAAAAAGTAGTGAGGTGGTGTTCAGAAATCTGAAGGCGGGGGGAGAAACTGTTCCTCAATCACTGAGTGTGTGCCTTTCGGCTGCTGGACCTCCTCCCTGATGGTAGCAATGAGAAGGCATGTCCTGGATGACTGATTGGCGCCAACTTTTTGATTCAGCCATTCAGAATGCTCTCCATGGTAAGTCTGTAGAAATTTGCGAGTGTTTTAAGTGACAAACCAAATCTCCTCAAACTTCTAATGACATAAAATCACTTACAAAGTAGCTTTTCATGAATTCGATTGTTTTTTCTCTGTAAATGCCTCTGATGACCAATTAATCTACTAACTGGTATGTCTTTGAACCGTGGGAGGAAACCCAAGCTCATCATCAGGGACCCCCACTATCCAGGCCACGCTCTCTTCTCACCACTACCTTCAGGAAGAAGGTACAGGAGCCTCAAATTCACACCACCAAGCTCATTACTAGTTATCACCCCTCGACCATCAGGCTCTTGAACCAAAGGGAAAACTTCACTCACCCCAACACTGAACAGTCCCCTCAACCTATGGACTCACTCTCAAGGACTCTTCATTTCATGTTCTTGATACCTATTGCTTTTTTTTCTTTTTGCATTTGTACAGTTTGATGTCCTTTGCACACCGGTTGTCTACCCTGTTGGTGTGGTCTTTCATTGATTCTATTATGGTTATTAAATTTATTGAGTATGCCAGCAAGAAAATGAAACTCGGGGTTGTAAATGGTGGCATACAGTATAGGCAGTCCCCAGGTTACATACGAGTTCCATTCCTGAGTCCGTCTTTAAGTCAGATTTGTACGTAAGTCGGAACAAGTACATCCAGTATTATTTAGCGTCAGTTAGCCAAACGTTTGTCTTAGTATATAGTATATATTTTACCTTTCTATGCATATAAAACACTTCAAAAATGTATGTATTCCAATAATTAAACCACTGTGTTGCTTAGTAGTAACTGTAGCTTCCATCAGGGCGGGGCCTTTCACATGCTCCATTATTCTCACTTTATCCGTTATCCTTTAAAATTGTTCCAATCGTTGACCGACTGCAGCCTAATGCTTTTCCAACAATCGGTGGCATTTCACCTCTTTCCAAATGCTTTATTATTTCCACTTTATTTTCAATCGCAATCGCTTCCCGTCAATGGAACAGAAACACTGCAGGCGACAGGTCCCGAGCTGTGCCGGCTCCTGAGGTCCGCCGGGTCCTAAGGACCACCGCACTGAATTCCCCGGGTTGGAAAGTTCACCGCATTGAGACAGGCTAAATGGGACAAGTAGGGGCTGTGCTGGGTTTGGGTATTTGATCCTCCATAAAATATTCTGCATGAGAATTTAATCTGGAGGTGGCAGCGTTACAAGTTCAACATCAACCTGACACGAATGGTACGGGAGTCACTGGATCGACATCAACCCAGCACGGGAGCGGTCTGTCACTAAATCAAACTCGGGAATCTCCGTTCACCAGTCTGGCGCCGATCTCACTGCGCCACCAGCGGGCCGGAATGGTGGGGGGGGGGGGGCGGGGGGTGGCGTCAGGGTAAGTCTTACTAAGAAAAATTTAAGCCAAATACAAAGTCAAACACTCAATGTCAGTTAGACAAAACAGCTGATTGTGGACTTCAGCAAGGGTAAGGTGAAGGAACACATACCAATCCTCATAGAGGGATCAGAAGTGGAGAGAGTGAGCAGCTTCAAGTTCCTGGGTGTCAAGATCGCTGAGGATCTAACCTGGTCCCAACATTATCAATGCAGCTACAAAGAAGGCAAGACAGCGGCTATACTTTATTAGGAGTTTGAAGAGATTTGGTATGTCAACAAATACACTCAAAAGCTAGATAGATATCTGATGGATAGGGGAATCAAGGGTTATGGGGTCAAGGCAGGGACTGGGTATTGATAGTGAATGATCAGCCATGATCTCAGAATGGCGGTGCAGACTCGAGGGGCCGAATGGTCTACTTCTGCACCTATTGTCTATTGTCTATAAAAACTTCTATAGATACACTGTGGAGAGCATTCTGACAGGCTGTATCACTGTCTGGTATGGAAAGAAGCTGCAGAAGGTTGTAAATCTAGTCAGCTCCATCTTGGATACCAGCCTACAAAGTACCCAGGACATCTTCAGGGAGCAGTGTCTTAGAAAAGTAGCATCTATTCTTAAGGGCCTCCAGCACCCAGGACATGCCCTTTTCTCACTGCTGCCATCAGGTAGGAGATACAGAAGCCTGAAGGCACACACTCAGCGATTCAGGAACAGCTTCTTCCCCTCTGCTGTCCAATTCCTAAATGGACATTGAGCTCTTGGACGCTACCTAACTTTTTTAAAAAATATAGTATTTATGTTTCTTTGCACAATTTTTAATCTCTTCAATATACGTGTGACCGTCAGGTTCAGCCAGCGTGTGTTTGTCCAGGGGAAGGCAGCCTCTGGCCCAGCCAAACTGAGAAATCCCGTTTGTGTGGATGGTGAGTGATGTGTTGCCTGGTTACAAATCCAAACCGCAAAATATCAGACAGTATGCAATTATACAACAGAAGTTTATAGATCTTAATCTGACTATAGGGTTAGTGAAGAAAATAAAAAGAAAAAGGGCCCATTTTAATGAAACTGTCTAATGCGCACTTTGGAGCTCATGAGTTTGTCCATTCATTCCTTATCAACCTTGTCCAAGTGTCGCTGACCATCAGACCCTCACTCCAAGTCCACTCCGTCCGCCAGTCTACCAACTCTTCCCATTCGCGTCTTCTCTCTTCATCTCTCACCGTCAAAAGACCACAAAATCCCTCCTCCCAGCCCCACAAGAAAGAACAACACGCCTCTCATTGGATAGCACACATTCCAAAGCCCCCGATATCTCTTGTCAGAACCCAAGCATTGCTGCTACAGAGAAACCATTACCTTAGCAGTGAAACTTTACAGTGTATTACATATGTATACTGTCATTGATTTGCTTATTTATTATTAACATTATTATTTTATTTTGTTTTCTTTCTTTTATATGATATATAGCATTGAACTGCTGCTGCTAAGATAACAAATTTCACATCACGTGCCAGTGATAATAAGCCTGATTCTAACTCTGATATGGTAACATATATGCACTTTGATGATAAATTTACCTCGACTTTGACTTTGCGATTAGTCTTCCACTGCTGGCAGAATCTCACACTAGACTTTGCTTAATTAAGGGTTCTCAAACCAAATGGTACAACCCTAAGCACTGCAGTTTAGCACCACTACAAGCACTTTGATTACTTTGGGCTTCGTTTGTTCTAATTGTGTTCTCTTGTGAAAGCTCCTTATCTGGTGCTACGTTTCTGTGATGCTGCTGTAAATCAGGTTTTCATTGCACCAGTGCACACATGGACTTGTGCAGATGACAATGAATTCAACTTTGACTCTGATTTTAAACTTGAAACATCAGGTAGTATTTAGGACTGTGTTAGGATTTGGATAGCACTAAATAAATTAGATTTTCTTGAACAGGTAAACCGATAGGAAAAGTTTACAAGGATATGGGCCAACTGTGGGACACTGGGACTTGTTTAGATGGAAATCTTGGCCAAAGAACTTGTTTTCATGTTGTGGGAACAGAATCAGAAACAGGTTTATTATCACTGGGATACTTCATGATATTTTTTGCTTTGCAGCAGCCATATAGTGCAATACATAATTAAAAACTGTAAGCTCAAAGTAAATTTGTTATCAAAGTATAGCAGATAAAACCATGAGATTCATATTCTTGCAAGCACTCACAGCACAATAAAGACATGCAACTGAATCCTTGAAAAACCACTCATAAGACAGACAGTGTCCGTGAATGTGAGTCTATGGACTATGGAGTTGGCTCAGGCTTAAGTTGAGTGAAGTCATCCACACCAGTCCAGTAGCCCAATGATTACAGAGCAAAAATTGTTCCTGAACCTGGTGCTGTGGCACAATAAGAAATACATAAAAATAAATAAACAGTGCTGAACGAGTACAAATAGTGAGGTTCATGAACCATTCAGAAATTTGACAGCAGAGGGGAAGAAGCTGTTTCTAAACTGAGTGTTCTGGGGGTTTATGGATTGTTCATAAACCTGATGGCAGAGGGGAAGAAGCTGTTTCTAAATCACTGAGTATGGGTCTTCAGGCTGTCATACCTCCACACCTTCCTCAGATGGGGTTTTAATGAATAAAAGAACGACATCTTCTTTCTGTTCAGTACTTAATATTTCTAAAGGCATTTGCTCAGAGTGAAGTCCCTGTAACTCTATTTTTATACAATAATATAGAAGGGAGAGAGGATAAAGCACATGCTGTGGCAGTGATGGATTACACTTGTTTAACAGGGAGACTGGGATCGGTTGACTGAGAACGAAGCCGAAATGAAATGATCAGTCTCTTGTGCAAAGGGCAGACCTGATTGAAGTTCACGATAATAGAGAAAATTCAGTTTAGAGTAGAACAGAAAGGCAGCAAAGCCTGTGGTTTTTTTAGACGTGATCTCAGCAAATAGTAATTTAAATATTTTCCTGACTTTCGGTTCAGGACTTTGGCACCTGTTCTGCCTCCTCCCTTCTACAGTTTCCATATGTTGCTGGTATTTCACCCACTGTAGCCAACATTATCATGGGCTCATCAGAAGTATAACATAACAGTCAAATAAAGAAGTACCCAGCTAATGTAGCACAGTTATGGTGAAGTAGATCAACTTTGATTTGAGGCTTTGGAGAGGAGCAGAATTTGGCCATTTGTCCCATCAAGTCTGCTCCACCATTCCATTATAGCTTAGTTATTATCCCTCTCAACCCCATTCTCTTGCCTTCTCCATGTGTTGTAGAAAAGGCACAACAGCACCTCTTTCCCCTCAGATGGTTGAGGAAGTTTGGTATGGTCCCCAAATCCTAAGAACTTTCTACAGGGGTGCAATTGAGAGCATCCTGACTGACTGCATCACTGCCTGGTATGGAAACTGTACCTCCCTTAATCACAGGACTGTGCAGAGAGTGGTGTGGACATCCCAGCACATCCATAGTTGTGAAATTCCCATGATTCAGGACATAAGACCATAAGACAAAGGAGCAGAAGTTGGCCATTCAGCCCATTGAGTCTGCTCTGCCATTTTATCATGAGCTAATCCATTCTCCCATTTAGTCCCACTCCCCTGCCTTCTCACCATAACCTTTGATGCCCTGGCTACTCAGATACCTGTCAATCTCTGCCTTAAATACACCCAGTGACTTGATCTCCACTGCCACCCGTGACAACAAATTCCACAGATTCACCACCCTCTGGCTAAAAAAAATTATTCGCATCTCTGTTCTGAATGGGTGCCCTTCAATCCTTAAGCCATGCCCTCTTGTACTAGACTCCCCCAAAGACATTTACAGAGACAGGTGTGTACAAAGGGCCCGAAGGATCAATGGGGACCCAAGTCACCTCAACCACAATCTATTCCAGCTGCTACCTTCCAGGAAACAGTACCACAGCATAAAAGCCAAAACCAACAGGCTCCGGGACAGCTTCTTCCACCAGGCCATCAGACTGATTAACTCATGCTGATTCGAGTGTACTCTATATTACATTTACTGTTCTATATTATAAATTATTAAAAACTACTATGATTGTACATTGCACATTTAGATGGAGACGTAAAGATTTTTACTCCTTGTGCATGTGAAGGATGTAAGAAATAAAGTCAATTCAATTCCTTGATGGCCTGACTAATCAAGAACCCATCAACCTCTGCTTTAAATATGCATTATGACCTGGTCTGCACAGCCGTCTGTGGCAATGAATCCCATGGATTTACTACCCTCTAGTTAAAGAAATTCTTCATCGCTCTTCAAAAAGGACGGTCTTTTATTTTGAGGCTGTGCCCTCTGATCCTAGTCTCCCCCACTATAGGAAGTATCTTCCCCACATTCACTCTATCTAGACCTTTCAATATTCACTAGGTTTCAATGAGATGTTCCCTCATTCTTCCAAACTCCAGTGAGTACAGGCCCAGAGTTATCAAATGTTCCTCATATGTTAACGGATTAGAAGGCTTCCTCAGGAGCAGCAGACATTGAGGAGAGAGCTGATAGAGGTTTATAAGATTATAAGAGGCAGTGATAGAATAGACAGACCGTGTCTTTTTCCCCAGGATCAAAATGTCTAATACCAGACGGTAAACATTTAATGTGAGAGGGAGTAATTTTAAAGGAGATAGGTCGGCCTTATTGTTGAGCCCACAAGGGGAAAGTCTTTTCTGGATTGGGTGTTGTTAAATGAATCAGGTATGATTAGGGAGCTGAAGGAAAAGGAACCTTTGGAGACAGTGATCATAGTATCATAGAATTCACCTGCAATTTGAGATGGAGGAGCTAAAGTCAGATGTATTAGTCCTGTATCAGAATGGAGTAAAGGGAATTATAGAGGCATGATAGAAGAGCTGTCCAAAGTTAGAGGGAAGTTAGAGGATTGGGAAGCTTTTAAATACCAATGGAAAGCAACTAAAAAAGCCAAAAGGAAGCAAAAGATGAAATGTAAAGGCAAGCTGGTCAATAATGATAAAGAGGATACCTAAAGTTTTTTTCAGATGTATAACCAGTGAGAAAGAGGTGAGAGTAGGTATTGAACTGTTGGAAAATGATGCTAGACAGGAAGTAATGGGGGGGGGGGGTGAAGGGAGTGAAGTGGTGGATGGCCCAAATACACACTCTGCATCAATCTTCACAGTCAAATACACAAGCAGTTTGCTGGAAGTTCGAGAATGTCAGGGGGCAGAAGTAAGTGTGGTTGCTATTACTAAGGAGAAGGTGTTTGGGAAACTGGAAGGTCTGAAGTTAGATAAGTCACCTGGACCAGATGATGTACACACCAGGTGGCTGAAGAGATTGTGGAGGCATTAGTATTGATCATTCAAGAATCAATTGGTTCTGGTATGATTCCAGAAGACTGGAAAATTGCATGTGTTACTCCATTCTTCAAGGAGAGAGATGGCAAAATAAAGGAAATTATAGGCCAGTTAGTCTGATTTTAATGGTTTGGAAAATGTTGGAGTCAATTGTTAAGAATGAGGTTTCAGGATACATGGGGGCACATGATAAAACAGGCCAAAGTCTGTATGGCCAGTCTTAATGAAATATCTTGCCTGACAAATCTGTTGGACTTCTTTGAGGAAATATCAAGTGAGATAGACAAAGGAGGGTTGGTTGATGTTGTGTTCTTCAGAAGACCTTCCACAAGGTGCTGCATATGAGGTTGGTTAACTAGGTGACGAGCCCATTGGTTTACAGGAAAGATTCTAGCGTGGACAGAAGATTGGCTGATTGGCAAAGGCAAAGAGTGGTAATAAGACGGGGGGGGTGTGGGTTTGCTGGTTGTCTGCTGGTGTTCTGCAGGGCTGCTCTTGGAACTTTTTTTTACGTTAATGTCAATGATTTGGATGACAGAATTGATGGCTTTTTGGCCAAGTTTGCAGATGATACGAAGATAATTTGAGGGACAGGTATTATTGAGGAAGCTGCAGAAGGATTTAGACAGATTAGGAGAATGGTAAAGAAGTGGCAGATGGAATACAGTGTCGGGAAGTGTATGGTCATGCACTTTGGTAGAAGAAATAAAAGTGTAGACAATTTTCAAAACAGGATGAAAGTTTAAAAATTTGAGGTGCAAAGGACTAGAGAGTCCTCAAGTCAGATTCCCTGAAGGTTAACATGCAGGTTGAGTCATGGTCAAGGAGGTTAATGAAACATTACATTCATTTCGAGAGGATATGCTGACATTCGAAAGGATTTGGAGGCGGCTCACGTGAATGATTCTGGGAATGAAAGGGTTATTGTATGACGAACGTTTGATAGCTCTGTGGCTGTACGCACTGGAGTTTAGAAGGAGTAAGGGTGATCTCATTGTAACCTATTGAATATTGAAAGGCCTAGATTGAGTGGACGTGGAGAGGATGTTTCCTGTGGTGGGGAGTCTAGGACCAGAGGACACAGATAGAGTGGGTGTGGAGAGGATGTTCCCTATAGTGGGGGAGTCTAGGACCAGAGGACACAGATAGAGTGGATGTGGAGAGGATGTTTCCTATGGTGGGGGAGTCTAGAACCAGAGGGCACAGCCCCAGAATAGAGGAACATCCATTTGGAACAGAGATGAGGAGAAATGTATTTAGCCAGAGGCTGGTGCATCTGGAATTCATTCCCTCAGATGGCTGTGGAGGCCAAGTCATTGGGTATATTTAAGGCAGAGGTTGATAGGTTCTTGATTAGTAAGGGTGTACAGAGTTACGGAGAGAAGGCAGGAGAATGGGATTAAGAGGGATAATATATCAGCCATGATGGAATGGTGGAGCACACTTGATGTGCCAAATGATCTAATTCTCATGGGTACCTGGAATGCAGAGCCAAGGGTGGTGGAGCAAATGTGATAGAGGCTCTTAAGAGTCAAGATTGTGTATTGTCAATCTTCAGTACACAAGTGTGAAGGAGAACAAAATGATTGTTACTCTGGGTCCGATACTAGATAAAAAAAACACAATTAAACCCCAAAATAAATGTAAATATACAAGCAATCCTATAGAACATGATATTCAAGTAACTTATATACATGGTCTGATTGTATGTACATACATTGACTCTAGGTGTGTTTATGTTGTGGTGGTGGTGTCAGTGTGTTGGGTAATGGCACATTTGCTGAGTCAGCGGTTTGAAGGTTCATACCCTAACTGTAGAGACTTGAGGCCCATCTTCTTTCTGGGTAATCCCAGTGACAAACTGAGGGAGTAATACTCTCATAATGCAGCCCTGGAGTGCTTGAGTTATAAGGAAAGGCTGGATAGGCTGGGACTTACTTTGCCCTGGAGCAAAGAGGTTGAGGGGTAAACATAGAAACATAGAAAACAGGTGCCATTCGGCCCTTTGAGCCTGCACCGCCATTCAGTATGATCATGGCTGATCATCCAACTCAGAACCCTGTACCTGCTTTCTCTCCATACCCCCTGATCCCTCTAGCCACAAGGGCCATATCTAACTTCCTCTTAAATATAGCCAATGAACCGGCCTCAACTGTTTCCTGTGGCAGAGAATTCCACAGATTCACCACTCTCTGTGTGAAGAAGTTTTTCTTTATCTCAGTCCGAAAAGGCTTCCCCTTTATCCTTAAACTATGACTCCTCGTTCTGGACTTCCCCAACATCAAAACAATCTTCCTGCATCTAGCTTGTCCAATCCCTTTAGAATTTTATACGTTTCAATAAGATCCCCCCTAAATCTTCTAAATTCCAGTGAGTATAAGCCTAGTCGATCCAGTCTTTCTTCATATGAAAGTCCTGCCATCCCAGGAATCAATCTGGTGAACCTTCTCTGTACTCCCTCTATGGCAAGAATGTCTTTCCTCAGATTAGGGGACCAAAACTGCACACGATATTCTAGGTGTGGTCTCACCAAGGCCTTGTACAACTGCAGTAGAACCTCCCTGCTCCTGTACTCAAATCCTTTTGCCTTTTTCACTGCCTGCTGTACCTGCATGCCCACCTTCAATGACTGGTGTACAATGATACCCAGGTCTCATTGCACTTCCCCTTTTCCTAATCAGCCACCATTCAGATAATAATCTGTTTTCCTGTTCTTGCAACCAAAGTGGATAACCTCACATTTATCCACATTAAATTGCATCTGCCATGAATTTGCCCACTCACCTAACCTATCCAAGTCACCCTGCATCCTCTTAGCATCCTCCTCACAGCTAACACCGCCGTCCAGCTTCGTGTCAACTGCAAACTTGGAGATGCTGCATTTAATTCCCTCGTCTAAATCATTAATATATATTGTAAACAACTGGGGTCCCAGCACTGAGCCTTGCGGTACCCCACTAGTCACTGCCTGCCATTCTGAAAAGGTCCCGTTTACTCCCACTCTGCTTTCTGCCTGCCAATCAATTCTCTATCCACATCAATACCACACCCCCAATACCATGTACTTTAAATTTGCATACTAATCTCCTGTGTGGGACCTTGTCAAAAGCCTTTTGAAAATCTAAGTATACCACATCCACTGGTTTTCCCCTATCCACTCTATTAGTTACATCTTCAAAAAATTCTATAAGATTTGTCAGACATGATTTTCCTTTCACAAATCCATGCTGACTTTGTCCGATGATTTCACCTCTTTCCAAGTGTGCTGTTATCACATCTTTGATAATGGACTCTAGCATTTTCCCCACCACCAATGTCAGACTAACCAGTCTATAATTCCCCGGTTTCTCTCTCCGGTAACATGATAACATCATAATATCATGTACACCCGGTAACATCAGCATCCATCACTCCAGGGCAAATTAACTGGTACAGGGGTGCACATTGGTTGTGTGCCCATCCTGTTGGATGCGGTCTTTCATTGATTCTATTGCTTTGCTTGGATTTATTGAGTGTGCTCGCAAGGGAACAAACCTCAGAGTTATATATGGTGATATAAACGTTCTTTGATAATAAATATAATTTGAACTTTAAATCTTGAACCTGAGTGAATATTGACAGGGTGAGATAGAGGTGAACATGAAGAGGATGTTTCCTGTAATGGAGGGAGTCCAGGACCCAGGGGCATAACTCCAGAATACAAAGATGCAAGGGCCATGGTAAGGTCAAGAGTTCATGGGGAGCATTTTAGCTTTGTGACTGTACTCGCTGGAGTTTAGAAGAATGAGGGGGACCCCAATGAAATATCAAATATTGAAAGGCCTAGACAGAGGATGTTTCCTATAGTGGGGAGAGGGCACAAAGAATGCTTAATCAAATAATATATTTACAATATTACTCAAATGTTATTGTAATATTAAATACACAACAACAGGGAGAAAGCTAGAGAATGGCATTTAGAGGGAAGATAAAACAGCCATGATCGGTGGGTTGAATGGCCTAATTCTGCTCCTATGTGTTATAGGCTTATGGTTTTATAGAGGTTTATAAAATGATGAGCGACATAGATCAAGCAGATGGTCATAGTTTTCTTCCCAGGTCAAGGGAGTCTAAAACTAGAGGGGATAGGTTAAAGGTGAAAGGGTAAAGGAAACCTGAGAGACAAACTTTTTAACTCAGAGAGGGGTAGGTACATGGGATGAGCTACTAGAGGAAGTGGTAGATGCAGGTACAGTTACAAAATTTGGAGTGATACGCGGATTGGAAATGTTTGGAACATTGTGGGCCAAACAGGCAAATGGAGTGAGCTGAATTAGAAAACTTAGCCAATGCAGATGAGTTGGGCTGTGGGGCCTGTATACCTCTGTCACTCCATGACTTTAAGCCGAGGATCTATCATCTCTCTGAGCTGGCTATTAGGAAATATATCCACTGAGTATCAGGGAGTGTTTTCCCTTGTGTCTTTTCTAGTATTAATCCTTCCAACAACACTAAACAGATTATCTGATTATAATCTCATTATTCTTTGTATGATATTGCTGAGCCAAAAATTCACAGTAAGTAGTATTAGTAAATGACCACTCAATCTGTATGCACGGGGCTCTGTATCAGTTACATCAGCCCATTTATTTTACAGGGTTAAATGTCCCAAATGCTCTGTGAGAAATAGACACAGTACATGAGATGTATGTATAGAGTTCTCTTATTCTCATTTCTGGATGTTATAATCAACATAGTCAAACACACACATAATATGTCACAATTAGACACCCATTCAGTCCCACACACAGGTTCACAGACACTGTACCACACATTCACATACAGACATACGGATCATCCTCTGTCTCTCTCTGTCACACACACACACATTCTGCCACACCATCACTTCCACACACGTTACAGTGTGCATACCAGCATATGCATCCATACACACACATGCATAAGCATGACTGCACACACACACTCACAAACATACACACACAAACACACTCACATGCATGCATAGCACAGTGCACACACATATATTCACACGTTTGCACACACACATGGGAACAAGATAGTTGAAACTCAGAAATAAACCTAGAAGTTGTTTGGTAAATCCAGCAGGTCAGGCAGCCTCTATTCAAAGAGAACAGAGTTAATATTTCACATTGAAGAGCCTTCAGCAGAACATTGAGGATAGGGAGGAGGGTTCACCACAGCAAGATAAAAGCTGAGACAATTGGATGGAACTGGAGACTGGGGCACCTGCTTTAATGTCCTCACTTCCCATTAGGTAGGGGGATTGTGTTTGTGGTGGTATTTGCCTGTTTTAATGAACAAGCAAGAAATGGTGCAATAGAAGTCACTGGAGGGAAGTTAAAGCTTTGGGTTCACTGGCATGTCTTCACTGGTATGTCAATGAGTGGTGTCGTGGAAGGTGTAGAAAAGATTTAGACTGAGATGAATTTTACATGTCACATGTATATTGAAACATATAATAGGATTGTTGTTTGTGCCAACAACTAACAGTCCAAAATGCACTTGGGGGCAGCCCACAAGTATGTCTTACTTCTGACACTAACATAGCATGTCTACAACTTTCTAACCCTAACCAGTACGTCTTAGGAATGTAGGATGAAACCAGAGCACCCGGAGGACACCCACTTGGTCACGGGGAAAATGTACAAATTCCTTACAGACAGTGGAGGGAATTGAACCCCAATCTTACAGCTGGTGCTGTAAATGGGTGTGAACGTTAGAACTGATTTGCTACAAGTGAGAACCAATCACTTTAATACTCAGAGCACAATATGAGATAGGTCAAGTATGAATGGATTTGGGCTTGATTTTTACATTGTTGTCTCTGTGTGTTTTATAGAACAGAAAACAATAAAGCACATAAACCCTACAACAGAGACATTTCAAATGAGAGTTGTTATATTAATAAAATCAATGAGACCCTCTCTCATTGCTCTCCCTTTGTGATCCCTGGTCCTCTTGGAGTGTTCAACCATGGGCTCATCCAGACACACTGCCACAGCCATGAGTCTTTCCGGGGAGCATGTCACACAATGAGGCCACTTTTAGGCTGGAAGGGCAACATATTCTGTCTGGGAAGTCTCCAAACTGAAGGCATGAACATTGATTCCTCTGACTTCCAGTAATTTCTCCTCCCTCCCCTTCCCTCTTTTTCCATTCCCCATTCTGGTTCCCCTCTTACACCATCTCTTCTCCTCACCTGCCCATCACCTTTTCAGGACCTTTCTGGACGGGACCTTTTCAGAATGGCAGGCAGTGACTAGTGGGGTACCGCAAGGCTCAGTGCTGGGACCCCAGTTGTTTACAATATATATTAATGATTTAGATGAGGGAATTAAATGCAGCATCTCCAAGTTTGCAGATGACACGAAGCTGGGCGGCGGTGTTAGCTGTGAGGAGGATGCTAAGGGGATGCAGGGTGACTTGGATAGGTTAGGTGAGTGGGCATATTCATGCAGATGCAATTTAATGTGGATAAATGTGAGGTTATCCACTTTGGTTGCAAGAACAGGAAAACAGATTATTATCTGAACGGTGGCCGATTAGGAAAAGGGGAGGTGCAACGAGACCTGGGTGTCATTGTACACCAGTCATTGAAGGTGGGCATGTAGGTACAGCAGGCGGTGAAAATGGCAAATGGTATATTGGCATTCAGAGCAAAAGGATTTGCGTACAGGAGCAGGGAGGTTCTACTGCAGTTGTACAAGGCCTTGATGAGATCGCACCTGGAGTATTGTGTGCAGTTTTGGTCCCCTAATCTGAGGAAAGACATTCTCGCCATAGAGGGAGTACAGAGAAGGTTCACCAGATTGATTCCTGGTATGGCAGGACTTTCATATGAAGAAAGACTGGATCGACTAGGCTTATACTCACTGGAATTTAGAAGATTGAGGGGGGATCTTATTGAAACGTATAAAATTCTAAAGGGATTGGACAAGCTAGATGCAGGAAGATTGTTTCCGATGTTGGGGAAGTCCAGAACGAGGAGTCATAGTTTAAGGATAAAGGGGAAGCCTTTTAGGACCGAGATGAGGAAAAACTTCTTCACACAGAGAGTGGTGAATCTGTGGAATTCTCTGCCACAGGAAACAGTTGAGGCCGGTTCATTGGCTATATTTAAGAGAAAGTTAGATATGGCCCTTGTGGCTAAAGGGATCGGGAGTATGGAGAGAAAGCAGGTACAGGGTTCTGAGTTGGATGATCAGCCATGATCATACTGAATGGCGGTGCAGGCTCGAAGGGCCGAATGTCCTACTCCTGCACCTGTTTTCTATGTTTCTATGTTTCTACCTCCCTCCGGGTCCCCTCCTCCTTCCCTTTCTCCCATGGTCCACTCACCTCTCCTGTCAGATTCCTTCTTCGTCAACCCTTTACCTTTTCCACCTATCACCTCCCAGCTTCTTACTTCATACCCCCATCCCTCACCCACCTGGAGTCTCCTAATATCTTCTAGCTCATCCTCCTTCCCCTCCACCTACCTGCTCATTCTGGCTTCTTCCTCCTTTCTTTCCAGTCCCGATGAGGGTCTTGGACTGAGGTATTGGTCGTTTATTCCTCTCTAGATGCAGCCTGAGCTGCTGCGTTGCTCTGGCATTTTGTGGGTGTTGCTCATCTCCTTACGCTGAACACACATAAATGGTCAGAATGACTGGCCTGAAGCAAAAGAAATGAAGGTATGAACTTGGTCATTGGGGTCTCTTCCACCCAGTAGAAATATTTATCAGGAGCACTACGCACTCAGGGCTCTTAGCATTCTCAATGAATCTCCCATCTGTCCAACAATCTCTTTAACCCCCCCACCATCAGGCAGGAGGTACAGACTCATTAGGACAAGAATGTTAGGATGGGAAACAGCTTCTTACCACAGGCTGCGAGACGACTGAACTCCCTGAAACCACCCAGGTTTCTTCGAGCATGAAGCACCAGCAGTGTTATACTCTCCACCTTTTAACTCATGTTGTAAATACACCTTATTATTTGTTAATTTATTTGTGGTAATATTACTTTATGTGTTGTTTGTCAGTTATACGTACTGTGTTGTGCACCTAGGTCCGGAGGAACATTTGTTTTGGTTGCTGGTGTACAGTTGAATGACAATAAACTGGACTTGAACGTGAAGATGAACTTGTTGCAGTTGATGCATGGAGAGTGGAGCTGTATTGGTGAAAAAAAGCTAATTTATCCAAAGGCCTTTGGGGGATTTTATTTTACAGTTAAGGCAGAAGATTTTGAGGCAGATATAAAACAGAAAGTGATGAAGTGGAGACCCACTGATGTGTATGCCTGCTGATTGTGCAAGGCTCTATTCCCACCGCGGGCACTGCTGGTGGAGGTGAATAATTAATTAGTCTCCAAGCACCACTGCACTCTGAAGCGTATTCATCTTCACGGCTGTCTGCTTCAGTCTAGCCACTCTACACCTCAGTGTTAGCATGGGGAGTGCAATGGTAGAGGACCCATTCTTTATCCTTTCTTTCATGTTCATATAAGACCATAAGACAAAGGAGTAAAATTAGGCCACTTGGCCCATCAAGTCTGCTCTACTATTTCATCATGGCTGATGTATTTCTCTCTCAACCCCATTATCCTGCCTTCTGTCTGTAACCTTTGACACTGACTCAATGAAGAACCTAGCAACCTCCATCTTAAATATACTCAATGATTCACCACCCCATGGTTAAAGAAATCCCTCCTCATCTCTGTTCTAAAGGAACATCCTTCTATTCTGAGGCTTTGACCTCTGGTCCTAGACTCGCCCACAACAAGAAACATTGCAAGTCACACATTAAGCTTGTGCCATCATTGTTTTCCTGGAAGTGCAGCTATTCCAACTGGAAATCCTGCCTGGTGAGAAATTGGATAGACCTTCTAGACCAGGGGTTCCCAAACGTTTTTATGCCATGGACCAATACCATGAAGCAAGAGGTATGTGGATCCCAGCTTAGGAAGCCCTGCAGACACCATTCCTTGGAGCATAGCTGATGACTTGCCAGTGTTCTTCTTGCACATTAGTCACCCGAGCCATCTCTGCTTCACTGACAGAAATTTGAGCAATGTCCTTCACAGATAAAATTGGGATTATTTTACTATTGTCACTTAAACCGGATACACTGAAAAGCTTGTATACTGTTCATACAGATTAGATCATTATGCTGTGCATTGAGGTAGAACAAGTTAAAGCATGAACAGATTGCAGAATAAGGTGCAATAGCTACTGAAAAAGTGCAGCCATTCAGCTGATCAAGGCCATTCCATCATAGCTTCTCATATCCCTCTCAACACCATTCTCCAGCCCACTTCCTTTAACCTTTGTGACCCCCCCCCCCCCCCCCACTAATCAAGAACTTATCTTACTAATCAAGAAAGATGGGAGTAAATCTAACAGTTAGGTTAACTGAGGGGGGATGAACAAGAGGGTCACACTACAGCTTGCATTTTATTGCCTGGTCCTGTTCGACATGTTCAACGGACCCAACACCGATCCCTGTGGCACACCACTAGTCACAGGCCTCCAGTCAGCAAAGCAACCATCTACTACCTCTCTCTGGCTAATATTGAATGCAATTTGCTCTCTCCTCTTGAACGCCAAGTAGCTGAACCTTCATTACCAACTTCCCATGCAGGACCTTGTCAACTGCTTTGCTGAAGTCCACGTAAACAACATCCACTGCTTTGCCTTCAACAACATTTCTAGTAACTTCCTTGAAAAACTCTGTAACATTGATTAGACACAACTTAGCATGCACAAAGCCTTGTTGACTATCTGTAATCAGTCCCTGGTTATTCAAATACTTATATATCCAGTCTCTTAGAATACCTTCCAGAAACTTTCCCACTACTGATGTCAGGCTCACCGGCCTAAAATTTCCTGGTTTATTCTTAGAGCCTTTCTTAAACATTGGGACATTAGCTACCCTCCAAACCTCCGGCACCTTACCTGTGGCTAAGGATGCTTTAAATATCTCTGCCAGGGCCCTTGCAGTTTATGGACTTAACTCCCACAGAGTAGCAGGGAACACCTTGTCAGGTTTTAGGGATTTATCCACAGTAATTTACCTCAAGACAGCAAACACCTCCTCCTCTGTAATCTCTGTATGGGGTCCATGACCACACTGCTGCTTTGCCTTACATCCATATGCTCTGTGTCCATCTCCCAGCTAAATACAGATGCAAAAAAATCCACTTAAGATCTTCCCTATCTCTTTCAGTTCCATGCATTGATCACTACTCCACCAGTTTCGTCCCTTGCTATCCCTTTTCTCTTAACATGTCTGTAGAATCACTTAGGGTTCTCCTTCGCCTTGTCTTATAAAGCATTCTCATGCCTTCTTTTAGCCCTCCTGATTTCCTTCTTCAGTGTTCTCTTGCATTTTTTATACTCCTCAAATACTGTACTTAAATTGTTCCTGCATGCCTATACCTGCTATATGCCTCCTTCTTTTTCTTAACTGTGGTCTCAATAACCCTCAAAAAACAAAGAATTCCTAAACATGCTATCCTTGCCTTTTATGCTGACAGGAACATACAAACCCTGTACTCCCAAAGTTTCACTTTTGAAGACCTCCCAATCTACACTTGCCAGATCCTTTCTGATACCGTCAAAATTGGCCTTTCTCTAATTTAGAACCTAAGGACCAGACCTATCCTTTTCCATAATTACCTTGAAACTAATGTCAGTATGATCACCTGATGCAAAGTGTTTTTATACACAAGCTTCTATCACCTGCCCTGCTTCACTCTGTGTAGTTGGGACATCTTTATGTTAAATAAGGAAAGTTTCCTGAACACAACTGACAAATTCTTTCTCATCCAAACATTCCACGGTACAGGAATCACAGTCAATATGTGGAAAGCTAATACCACCTACTATCACAACCTTGTGTTTCTTGCAACACTCTGCAATCTCTCTCCAAAGTTGCCCCTCTAAATCCTGTGGACTGTTGGTTGGTCTACAATAAAACCCCATTAACATGGTCATACCTTTGTTATCCTTCAGTCCCACCATAGAGCCTCACTAGACAAGCTGTCCAGTCTGTCCCGACTGAGCACCATATTGACATTTTCCCAGACTAGTAATGCCACCCTTCCCTCTTTAACCCCTCCCGTTCTACCATGTTTAAGACAATGGAACCTTGAAACACTGAGCTGCCTCTCCTGTAACTTTGGCTACAGTGTCATAATTCCATGTGCTGATCTTTGGAATGTGGGAGGAAACTGGAGTAACTGGAGGAAATTCACAAGGTAAAAAGGAAAAACTTAAAAGCTCCTTCCGGCAGCGGCAAGAATTGAACCCCAAGTGCAATCGCTAGCGGTGTGAATTGTCTGTTGTGTCCATCACTCACTGATCCCATCCCATGGTTTCATCTGCTCTCTTGCTCTTTGTCCACTAAAATTTACCACTCCTGTCCCACCTCTCCCGCTACCCACTTTATATCGCACCTCTACACCCACAGTCCTAATGCAGGGTCTTGGCCCAAAACATCAGCCCTCCATCTACCTCCACAGATGCTGCATGACCTGTGGAGTTCCTCCAGCAACTCATTGTAGTCCTAAGACAAGTGCTTCGTTTTCTTGAAAAGTGTTTTTATGGCATTTTAAGGCTGCAATCAGCTTTAAACACAAGGTGTTCTGTTAGTTTTATGGTTTACAGGAAATGAATGAAAGGTGGTAATTCATCTCACATGGGTTGCAGAAGAACAGTGTCTGCATGGCTGGACTTAAATCCAGAGTTCTGGACCAGAGACAGAGGGACAGGTGTTCAAAGCCCACCAAGACAACTGGAGTGGTTAAATTACAGCGATTAAGTAAATGGTCTGTGTAATGTCGTTGGTGAAAAGTCTTGATTGTCATTAGAATTCCATCTGCTTCAGTCACTTCCTTTAGGAAGTGTAATCGGCCATCTTCACCCAGACCCAGCCCGTACACGACGAAGTCCAGCCCGCACTTGACTCCTGACCAGTCCGTACGTGATACCAAGCCAGCAAGTATGTTGGTTCAATAATCCAGCCTTTTCAAGATTCCAGAATAGCTTTTTTTTTACTCCAATCCAGCCAACTAAAGTTAAAAGGTCAGTCAATTTATTATCAAAGTACTCACATATCACCCAGTAGATGAGATCATTTTCTTGCAGGCATTTACAGTAAGTCCAGAAACACAATAAAATCAATGAATGACTGAACCCAGGCAAACAACCAGTATACAACAAACTGCGCAAATACAAAAAGAAAGAAAAATTATAATAATCTTAATTAATAACTAAGCAATAACTATTGATAACATGAGATAAAGCACGCTTAAAAATGAGCCCGTGGGTTGTGGGAACAGTTCAGTGCTAGGGTGAGTGAAGTTGAATGAAGTTACCCGCTTTGGTACAAGAGCATGATGGTTGACGGGTAATAACTTGGTGGTGTGAGCTCAGAGACTCCGGTACCTTCTTTCTGATGGCAGCAGTGACCTGGGTGGTGGGGGTCCATAGTGATAGATGCTGCTTTCCTCCAACAATGCTCTGTCAGAATGTGCTCAACGGTGGGGGTGGCTTGACCCGAGATGAACTGGGCAGCATCCACTACTTTTTGTAGGACTTTCCATTCAAGGGCACTGGTATTTCCATTACAGATGCAACTACTCACCTGTACACTGTCCACCACACATCGATAGAAGTGTGTCAAAGTTTTCAATAACATGCTGAATGCCTGACTCCAGGCCAGCCTGTATAGGAATCCATAACTGAATATGAAAAAACTTAAATTAAACATACATAAATTATAAACAATTTTTTAAAAGACAGCACACAATTAGAATAAAAATTGTGCCCTTGTGTGCAAAGTAATTAAAGTGTTGCTGAACTGTGATTGGGGTAGTGCTGGGGGGAAAGATTTTTTTATTTGGAGTTGCCGCACTGAATAGGCTCTTTCAACCCTTCGTGTTTGCCACCAGAAACTTCCAATTTAACTCCAGTCTACAATAACAGATTAACTGAGTAGCTGTTATGTCTTTAAACTGTGAGAGGAAACCAGGGCACCTGGAGGGAACCAACATGGTAACGAGAGGGCACATACAAACTTGCTTTCAGAGGATGTTGGAATTGAATTCCAAACTCCAATGCTCCGAGCTGTAATAGCATCAGGCTAACCACTACACTACCGCAGGATGTGCCCTTAATGTATGGGGCAGGGTCCACTACTGTCTGCAGTTGTGCATTCCAATTGTTGTACCAGGCCATGAAGGGTCCAAAGGGCATCTCAGGAAGGGCTGAAAATACCTACCTTCACCACAACACTCACAACTAAAGATTAAAGGAAATTATAAATGCAAGAATTTCTGTAGCTGCTGAAAATTCAGAGAAAGGAGCATCTATTGAAATGAATAAGCAGTCAACATTTTAGGCCAAGACTCTTCATCAGGACTCTTAATTTGAATAAAGAAAATAAATGTACTTCCAGCTTGGTACCTGAGTAGCTCCAGGTTTGTCTGAGAATGAAAGAGCAATGGGAACTTGCTGGAGGAATGGGAATATACTGGAATAATGGGAACTTGCTGGAGGAATGGGAATATACTGGAATAATGGGAATGTGGTGGAGGAATGGGAATATACTGGAATAATGGGAACTTGCTGGAGGAATGGGAATATACTGGAATAATGGGAATGTGGTGGAGGAATGGGAATATGCTGGAATAATGGGAACATGCCAGAGGCCAGATTGTGTGTCATAGGGTAATATTGGGGAGATTGCAAGCTAAAGTATTTTGGCAGTTTTCTGACTTATTGATCCCAAATTCGTAGTGCTGAAGGCAGAGAAACTGAATGATTAAAAATGGATCTGTTTCAGTGACAGTGTACAATCTTCAACTGAAAATGAAATTACTTCCTCCCTCATCTGTCACCAGATATGGAATTATATATTTCTATCATATTATTTTGGAGAGGAGTTGTCTTTTGGAGTCCTGCACTCTGTACATTGCCCTGAGTTATTATGGCATGTAAAAGGGGAACAAACTAGTTAATAAAGGGGCAGAGAGCAGAATAGAGGGATAAAGAGAAAGAGTTAGTAATTGAGAGAGAGAGAGAGAGAGAGAAAAGAGAAAGAGTGTGTGTGTGAGAGAGAAGGGTGCACAAAGAGGAAGAGGATAGATAAAAGATGAGAAGTGAAAAGATAAATGACAGTAAAAGGATTTGAAAAGTGAGAGAATTAGTTAAGGAAGAAGTACGTGAGAGGGAGAGGTATATAATTAAAACGGCTAAAAAAAAGATAAAGGAAGAAAAAATGAGAGAAGAAATAGGGAAAGGAGAAAGAAATAGGGAGGAATTGAGTGAGAAGAGCACGAAGAAAACAGCCTGCAGCTCTGGGTGTCAGAGTTCTGAGTTCAGTTCCAGCATCCTCTGTAAGAAAGTTTGTACGTTCCTTCCTGTGACTGCATTGCTTTCTATCTGGTCCTCTGGGTTCCCCCCACAGTTAGAGGACATAGCAGTTAGTAAGTCAATTGGTCATTATAAATTGATCTGCTATTGGTCTAGAGTTAAATCAGTGAATTGTTGGGCGGCTTGGCTGAAAGGGCTGAAAGTGCTAGTTCCATGCTGATTCTTAAGTAAAATCAATAAAAAAATAAGAAGGCAATAGAATAAAAGATAAAGGGAGAAAAGGTAATAGAGGGAAAAGAGAGAGCAACATTCCCTCTAATTCTTTTCTCTCTCACTTTCCTCTCTCCCTCTGTATCTCTCTCTCCCTTTTCTCTAACTCCATCTCTCCCTCTCATTCTCTTTAAATCCTTACCTTCTAAACTGTGCAGTGGGACAGCCATGCAGTAACTGAAAAGCCCCTGTGCACATAGCCTTTTTGCCGTGCAGATGAAACTTTCTTTTATATAATGTTAGTTAACATTTAAAGGCAATGTAAACATTTCCTGCTCAGGGTAATGGCTGGTCCACAAAGCTGTGTGAAAAACAGAGGTAATGTTGACTGGGAAAGAGAGAGAGAGAAGGGGGAAGAGAAGAGAGCGAGAGTGAGAGAAGAAAGAGAAAAAGAGAGAGGGAGGAAAGAGAGAGAGAGAGAGAGAGAACAGCTTAATCTTCACAGAGTGCTGCCACTTTTTCATTTCAATCACTAGGTTTAAAACTGAACCTCTTGTCAAAGACAGTTAATCCTTTACTGAGCAAGACATTAAGTGGGAGATAGTCAGCATCACAACTTTCCTCATGACATTTTACGCGGCACCATCTCAGTGATGGGAATTTAAGAGGATGAATGTGTGCGTATCGATTTATCCAACACACCCCCCACCCCCACCTCAACTCCAATAAACCCCATCACTCTCCAGCAGCCTGCCTGCGGCAGCGAAGGGTGTCAGGAGCTCCACAGGGCAATTTTTCACAGCGAGCAAGTGGAAACCTTTAAAAAAGGAAGAGATCTTCCTGACAGTGTGCAGGGGGCATGGCTGTAGGAACAGGCGATTGATGAGCGGGGCTACAGATGTCCATATATCTTTTTGGTGACCATGATTTATGGTTCTTCATTCCAAAGCATGATGAGAAGCACAATTTTATGATCTATCCATGTGACTGCCTGGCAAACAATTCTTCATTACAGCTCATGTGATGAATTTGTAAGCAGTGCAAATACCAGATTGGACAAGCCCGGTATTATACAACTCTAACACAGAGAGAGACATCATGAATAATACCCTAAGCTTAATAGTTTCTTCTCCTACCCTCTGTCTAATTTCTTTTCCTGAAGGTGATGACCACTACACTCAGTGGCCACTTTATTAGGTACACCTGCACACCTGCTCATAAATGCAAATATTGGATCAGCCAGTCATGTGACAGCAACTCCATGCATAAAAGCATGCAGACATGGTCAAGAGGTTCAATTGTTGTTCAGACCAAATGTCAGAATGGGGGAAAAATATGATCTAAGTGACCTTGACTGTGGAGTGATTGTTGGTGCCTGACGGGAAGTTTTCAGTATCTCAGAAACTGCTGATCTCCTGGGATTTTCACGCACAACAGTCTCGAGCGTTTACAGAGAATGGTGCAAAAAACAATAATAAACATCCAGTGAGCAGCAGTTGTGTTGGTGAAAACGCCTTGTTGGAGAGGTCAGAGTGGTGGTCGGACTTGTTCAAGCTGGCAGGAAGGAGACAGTAGCTCGAATGACTACACATTACAGGAGTGGTGTGCAGGAGAGCCTCTCTGAGCCACAACACATCCAGCAGTGAAGTGGATGGGGTGCAGCAGTGGAAGAGCAGGAACATACCCAATGAGCGTAACACTGCACATTACAGCAGTGTCCACTGAGGGCACGTCCCCAAGTACAATCAACACCTTTGCTCCACAAGGCAATAAGACATTTTTCACAGGGAGTCCAGTGGGAGAAGCCGAACGCCAGTGGCAGGAATTGTCAGGCTCTGAATCAGGTCATGGCTTCAGACCAGTTCCGAGGTTTTCACTATTTTCTCTTACGTGGGCATGGAGCTACCAAAGGTTCAAAAGGCTCATTTATTATCAATGTACACAGCTCTGAAATTCTTCTTCTCCAGATAGAGCAGAACTAAGAAAGAAAAGAACGTAGGCATGATCTTCAACCCCCAAAACCCTCCTTCCCCCACAAAAGTACAAACAAAAATGGAACAGGCATCTTGACCCCAAATCCTCTTCCCCCACACACAAAAAAGAGAAAAACAAAGAATATAAAAAACTATAGGACTGAAAAAAGTCTGTAGTCCAAGTCCATATCCACAATGCAGAAAACATGGGTAGCATTCTCCAGGCACAGTGGCAGGCCAGCAGGTGATCCCACCAGCGATCAAAAGGCAGGCAGCCAGAGTTCACCTTCCACATTTGCCTCGATGCTTTAATCTCCCTTGTCACTTTAATCAGCGAACAATAGAAGCTTTGCTCAGTGAAATGGAGTCAAACATCAGTTTGCACTGCACGGATGTCCTGCAGCCTTCTCACCATGACGTTCCCACACACTACCTCTTCCTCCCAGAATCCTCTTGGAGACCGCGGAGCACTGAAACAGACAAATGATCTCCAAACTGCAAATCACAGGTTCCAGTATCGTGTTCAAAACAAAAAAACAAACATAAAAAAAATGAAAGGAGTGAAATATATGGTTTCATGGTCTATCCAGAAGGTGTCAACAGAAGGAACATTGTACGCAGGTGCTATCTTGACCAGAAGAATAATTACTATGTTAGAATGATCTGGAAGGAGGAAAACAGTGGGATAATAAATCAGCCATGGTGGAATGTTGGAGCAGACTCAATGGGCTGAATGGCCTACTTCTGCTCCTGTGTCTTATGGTGCTGTCTTACATCTACATTGCTACCATTGAGTGGTCGAGCCAAAGAACGTGACAGTGCATTTGAGGGAATAATCACACAGACTGGAAGGAATAGGAAATGGCGGTTAGTGCAATGCTTTACAGCAATGGCGATGGGGCTCAGTACACGACACTGCCCGTAAGGAGTCTGTACACTCTGCTCTGGACCACATTCCACATTCTGAAGATGTACAGGTTAGGGTTAGTAAGTTGTGGGCATTCCATGTTGGCATCGGAAACACAGCGACACTCATGGGCTGCCCCCCCCCCCCCATCATGTCCTTGGTTGTCGACACAAATAACACATTTCACTGTATATTTTGATATTTGATGTATGGATGACAAATAAAGCTAATCTTTCAATCTTTAGATTTGACTATTGAGACTTGAAACTGGGATTATCATCCCTCAGTGGTTATTCAGGGAAGGGAAGGATTTTATCCAGGTTCTGTCCAAAATTTCTCATTCACCCTATAGTCCTCTGCCGGAAACAAGCCAAGCTCTAGGATGGTGAAGTCACTGAAGAGTTCCTCAGACACCCACATCGATTATACACAGGATAGAGAAAGGTCCAACTCCACCTGGCAGACAGATTGAAAGATCAGATGTCAGTTTATGAAAAATATGATGTCATGATCATTTAAATTAGTGTCAGTGTCTGTTTCACGGTGGATAACAGATGCAATTTATCTTGTCAGTTACCTGCCTCTCCTTTGACCAGGTGAAAAGGTCTTGTTAAGTTTTAATAAATACATTTGTTGACTGATCTATCATGGTTACTGTGACTCCGCAATGGGCATAGTAAATAAGATGCAACTGAGACATTACTGCTTCCAGAGAGCCAGCAGGCTCGAAGCAAAGGCTGGAATTAAATGGCCGGTTTATGATGTAGTGAGTTGTATGTCAATAACATCGGTGAGGCACGTTGTAATTCAAGCCAGGGATTATGTGTAGAGAATAACATCAAAAGCTATAGTGGTCTACGTGCTCTGCACATTCTCTGTAACTGTAACACTACAAGGGGTGCCAAGATAGCGTGGCGGTTAACATGATACTGTTACAGCTCAGGGTGTTGGAATTCAGAGTTTAATTCTGGTGTCGGCTGCAAGGAGTTTGCATGTTCTCCCCATGAATGTGTGATTTCCTCCAGGTGCTCTGGTTTCCTCCCACAGCCCAAAATCATTCGAGTTCATAGGTCATTGTAAATCATCCTGTGATTAAAATAAAGTTAAGTAGCTGGGTTGCTGGCCGCTGCAGCTTGTTGAGCTGAATAAAATAAAATATTCAAACCTTGAGATTAATTTTCTTGCAGTTATTTAAGGAAAATAAAGAAATACAACAGAATTTGTGATAGCAAAGACTGACAAATAGCCAAAGAACAAAAGAGAATAATTGTATAAATAATAAATTTTTAAAGTAAATAAATAATATCGAGAACCTGAGTTGCAGAGTCCTTGAAAGTGGGTCTGTAGTTATGGAATCAGTTCAGTTTTGAGGTGAGTGAAGTTATCCACACTGGTTCAGCAGCCTAATGCTTGAAGGATAATAATTATTCATGATCCTGGCAGTTTAGGGTCTAAAGCTTCTGATCTCCTTTGCGATGATAGTAGCGAGAAGAGAGCGTGGTCTGGATGGTGGGGATCTTCAATGATGGATGATGATTTCCTGTGGCAGCACTCCTTGTAGATGTGCTCAGTGATGGGCCAGGCTTTGCCCACCACTTTCTGTAGTCTGCATCCTGATCATTTGTAATTGGGGTATTATTGTCACATCAAGGAACAAGGATCAACTTTATTCACTGTAAACATTTACATGGATTAGGAATTTGCTGTGATTTGTGACATGCAACAAAAAACAACACCATGCAACAATTATAAAGGATAAAGAATTATATAAAAATAAAGCTAGAGGTTAATTTGTGGGTATGGAATAAGGTGTGCAAAAATACATAAATACTAGCATGTATTTAGAATATAAGCAGAATTATAGAAGGTGGTTTAAAGTGTTTACAGTGCAGTGACTGAGGTAATAGATAGAGGGGGGTATGGAGAAGGCTAACTGGAATAATTGATCAGATTAACTCCCTGGATGAAGAAACTTTTAAATGGTTTGAAGTGTTTGTTTTAGTAGCCCTATTGTGCTTTCCAGAAACATTTGGAAAAGTCAGTTTTACTGGGTAGGTAATGGCCGCAATGATTTCACTGTCTGTTTCTTTTTCCTGGACCAATACAAGTCCTGTGGTGATGGTAGATAGCCAAGGTACCAGCATACAGTGGCAAAGTTTATTGTGTATGCCATCAATATTATTTAATTCTAAAGCTCAAAGTAAATTTATTATCAGTTATAGCTGACACCATATACTACTTGGAGATTCATTTCCTTGCGATCATTCACGTTAAAGGTCACCACAGTAGCATAGCAGTTAGCACAACTCTATTACGGCTTGGAGTGTTCCGGAGTTCAGAGTTCAATTCTGGCACCACTCTGTAAGGAGTTTCTTTACATCCTCCCCATGGACTGTGTGGGTTTTCTTTGGGTCCTCCAATTTCCTTCCACAGTCCAACGATGTACCGGTAGGTTGTCCTGCGTTTAGGGTAGCGGTAATTGGGTTTGTTAGGGGCTTGCTGGGACAGCGTGTCTCGAAGGACCAGGCGGGACTACTCCACGTTGTATCACTAAGTAAATAAATAGAAGGAAACACAATAGAATCACTGAAAAACTACACACCATCAACCAATGTGCAAAAGAAGACAGCCAGCGCAAATGCAAAAAAGGGGGGAAAACAAAATGATAATAATCAAACCATCAATCAATCAATACATCCATATACAATACTGAGAACAAGAGTCAGATAGCAGCAGCATTACAGGCACAACTTTCACACGATAAACACACTGTAAGCATAAATTACTCACAATACTTAAGGACACAATTGGCACAAATAATGTCAATTGTATCAGAAGGTGGTATAGGTCTTGCTCTACTGAGGTACGGTGTTCCTTTACTTCAATGTGACCTCATATCTTTAATTTATTTAATTAAATTCAATTTATTTTTATTTGGTTATAGACTTTTTAAAATATACAGCATTGTGCAAAAGTCTTAGGCGCATAACATTGCTAGGATGCCTAAGTCTTTTGCACAGTGCTGTATGCCATCATTATGTGCCGTGTGGTATGACGTGGGTGGTCATGATTGTTCTTGCTATAGGCAGTTTAAATGGTGCAGCACAGACAAGATGGGCTGAAGGGTGGGCTTCTGTGCTGTACTTTTCTGTGACTCTATATATCAATGAGCCTGAGGATTTTGCACTGTAGTGTATGTCGTTGTCATGTGCTGTGTCATACAATGTGGGCGATCGTGGTCGTTTCATGACCACGATAGTTCTTGACAGGTGCTTCTACAGAAGTGGTTTGTCATTGACTTCTTCTGGGCAGTGTCTTCACAAGACGCCAGCCGTTATCAATACTCTTCAGAGACTGTCTGCCTGGCATCGGTGGTCGCATAACCAGAACTTGTGATATGCACCAGCTGCTCATACGACCATCCACCACCTGCTCCCATGGCTCCCTGGCACAGTGGTGCCAGGATAACAACCTCTCCCTCAACGTCCAAAAAATATGAGCTGATCGTGGATTACAGGAGAAACAGAGACTGGATTGACCTCAATGGGATGGCAGTTGAGAGGGTGAATAGTTCCAAGTTCCTTGGTATTCACATCACTGAAAGACTCACCTGGACTGTACACACTGTCTATGTGGCAAAAAAAAGGATCAACAGCATCTCCTCCATCTCAGGCGACTGAAGTACAGCATGAGCCCCCAAATCCTCAAGACCTTCCACAGGGGCACCATTGAGAGCATCCTGATTGGCCGTATCACCACCTGGTGCAGGAACTCCACCAACCTTGATCACTGGGCACTGCAGAGAGTAGTATGGACAGCCCAAAGCATCTGTGGATGTGAACTTCCCTCCCGGAAGATCATCAGAGACACCCGAGTCACCCCAACCATAAACTGCTTCAGCTGCTTCCGTCTGGCGAACAGTGCTGCAGCGTTAAAGCCAGGACCAACAGGCTACGGGACAGCCTCTTTCTACAAGACATTGGACTTATAAGTTCCAATGTCTGTACATTGTGATGGAATCATAAAGCAAAGATTACGATTCAATCAAGATGTAAATAAACTCAATTCAATTCTGTCAAGTGATTCGCCTTGCCCAAGGGTGACCTGCAGGCTACCAGAGGGAAGGAATGCCTTACACCTTCTTTAGTGGAGACGTATCCTATGATGAAACATAATTTTTATTATCGTGCACTGCAATGTATTATAATAGTGCCTTAAAACTAGTCACTGCGGGCAGATGGGACTCGTCAGCCATGGTTGGAATTTCATCCATGACAGGGAATCACTGATGCTAAACCTCTGCTGCCTCGTGGCTATACCATCTCATGGGGAAGGCTTCGGGAGTAAACCCCGAGGAAAAATCCGGAGCTGGAGTCCCTAATGCAGTCCTACATTGAGTTCAGTGCTGACTGGCAACTCCTACAACAGCCCTGGTGCCAAACTGTATCAGTCTCCACCATTCCCTTGGATTCATCAGCTGTGTTGAGGGGGAACCTGCTGCATGGGCAACAGCTTGCTCTCCATTTCACACTTCCCTGGTTTGCCTATCAAGCAGACAGCCAGGCTGCAATATCCATGGTTGGCCCTGACCAGTGAAGGGCCTCACATATACTGCTGCCACAATGATGTTAAACCTGATTCCGATTATCTAAATTATACAATTTCACAGTTATCTGTGCTGAGATCCATCTGCCAATTATTTTCCTGTTCTGAAGCTTATGAACATTCTTCTGCAATTTGTTACACCCCTCCTGAGTATTGAGTTTTCACCATCCCCCCACCTCACATTTCAACACCATCTGCAAATTTAGCAATTCTATTTCTTTGATTCCAATTCCTTTCTTGCTTATTTTTGCTGAGGAAGGCTTCTGTCATTTCATTATGTGTCACAACTGTACCTACAAGACACATCTGAAGACACTCCATAATTGAAGACCTGAGTTTTGGTCAAAGGTTGAGTAAATTTGGACTTTAATGCCTGGAGCATAGGAAACCGAGAGGAGATTTGATAAAGATATACAAAATTACCAGGGTATAGATTGAATAAATATAAGCAGGCATTTTTCCACTGAGGTTTGGTGTGACTAGAACTAAAGGTCATGACTTAAGGGTGAAAGGTGAAATGTTAAAGGGGAAGCTAACAGGGAATTTCTTCTCTCAGAGGTTGGTGAGAGTGCAGAACGAGTTGCCAGCTGAAGTTGTGGATGTAGGGTCAATTTCAACATTGAGGAGAAATTTGGGTAGGTACATAGATGGGAGGTTTATAGAGGACTGTAGCCCAGGTGTGCATTGATGGGACTAGACAGATTAATAGTTCAGCATGGACTAGATGGGCCAAAGGGCCTGTTTCTGTGCTGTAGTGCTGTATGACTCTATAATGCTCAGTACTAATAATTGATACATGACAGCCGTCCTTAAGTTGCAAGTAATGGTCTGACTGAGGGAGGATGGACTCCCGACATCTATCATTTGCCCTCAGGCTGCAGCCCGATTGCTCCCAGACGTGATCAGATGGGAGAGAGGGAGTGCCGTGGGTTCTTTTTCATAAATGATTGGAGCCAATCAATCTGACACTGAGCCCTGTCAGAAACGATAACCAAACGCCAGGGATAACATCAACACCGTGTCCTTTTGACCTGCCCTTTGAACTCATTGGGATAGCTGCTTCCCTGATGTAGGCCAATTAAGATAGATGTCTTGCATTTTGCAATTTGGAGAGGAATCTAAATTTAATCTGCCCAACTGTTTTCATGTCATCCCTCTGTTGTCTGAACAAACGTGCGTCTGTCCCCAGAGAGAGAAAAAGCAACAATGCAATGTTTTTACTTGAATGTCCTTGTGTTCTCATTTCCTTCCCCCAACAACCAAAATGGATTAATTAACATCTTCCATGTAGGAAATATACTCGGTGGCCACTTTATTAGGTATACCTGTACACCTGCTTGGTAATGCAAATATCTAATCAGCCAATCATGTGGAAACAACTTATTGCAGTAAAATATGCAGACATAGTCAAGAGGTTCAGATATTATTCAGACCAAATATCAGAATGGGGAAGAAATGTAATCTAAGTGACTTTGATCATGGAATGATTGTTGGTGCCAGACGGGGTGGTTTGAGTATCTCAGAAACTGCTGATCTCCTGGGATTTGTAAACACAACAGTCTCTAGAGCTTACAGAGAATGGTGTGAGAAACAAAAAAACATCCAGTGACTGGCAGTTCTGTGGATGAAAATGCTTTGTTGATTGGAGAGGCCAGAAAATGGCCAGACTGGTTGTGGCTGAAGGAAGGTGACAGTATCTTAAATGACCACGTGTTACAACAATAGTGTGCAGAAGGGCATCTCTGAATGCACAATGTGTCAAAACTTGAAGTGGATGGGCTGCAGCAGCAGAAAACCACACTGAGTTCCACTCCAATACCTAATGAAGTGACCAATAGGAGTACATCCACCTGGAGTCATGTCAGGTAATTTGTCACTTCAGAGAAAGTGACTAACACCTCAACAAAAAGGAACGTTTCTTGAAAAAGGAGTTACACTTCACAGATGCACATTTGTGTTTTTGTAATGATGGAATAAGGAGAATGGATAAAGGAGAATCAATACATGCAGATTCTGCAAATGTTGGAAATCTTCAACAACACAAAGTCAAACTCAAATTAAATTTATGATCAAAATACGTATATGTCACCATATACTACCCTGAGCTTCATTTTCTTGCAGGCTTTTACAGGAAAATAAAGAATTACAATACAATTTCTGAAAATTAAACATAAATAGAGACTGACATACAACCCTGCCACCCAAAGCAGGTGTAAGGCACTCCTTCCCTCTGCCAGCCTGTGGGTCACCCTTGGGCAAGGTGTAGCCCCCTGAGCAGGGTCATGTGAAGCCACCTGATCAGTTTATAGAGATCCCTTTTCACTTTAACACAAAAGAGTCTTTTTCTTTTGATCAGTGTCAAAAAAAGCAAATTAAATCCACTGTGATTCAATGTTGCAAAACAATAAAGCTTCCAAGGCGAAAATATTTTTTAGAGGCACTGTATGAGTAGCAGCCGGTGCATATCACAAGTCCCGGTTATGCAACCACTGACACCAGGGAGACAATCTCTGAAGAGTGTTGAGAAGTGTTTACCCTTCTTGTAAAGACACTGTCCAGAAGAAGGCAATGGCAAACCACTTCTGTAAAAAAATCTGTCAGGAACAATCATGGTCATGGAAAGACCATGATTACCTATGTCATATGACATGGCACATAATGATGATGATGACGATGAACATACAACCAATGCGCAAAGGACAACAAATTATGCAAACAAAAAACAAAAACAGTACATAAACAATACTGAGATCTTGAATTGTAGAGCCCTTGACAATGAGTCTGTAGGTTGTAGAAGTAATCTAGAGTTGTGATGAGTGAAGTTCTGGAACCTGATGGTTTTAAGGCAACAGCTATTCCTGAACCTGTGGTATGGGTCCTAAGGTTCCTGTGTCTCCTGCCAATGATATTAGTGCAATAAGAACATGGCCGGGGTAGTGGGGGACCTTGATGAAGGATGCTGCCTTCTTGCACAATGCCTGTGGTGGACTGGGCTGTATCCACCACTTTCTGTAGACTTTTCCCTTCCAGGGCATTGGTTTTCCCACACCAGGCTGTGATGCAACCAGTCAGGATACTTTCCACTGTGTGTCTATAGCAGTTTGTGAAAGCTTTTGCCAAGATGCCGATTCTGCGTAAACTTTTAAGAAAGTAGAAGTCATGCCTTATTTGTATTGGTACTTATGTGCTGGACCGTTTGATATGATAAAATTACTGACCCACTCCACCTCCATCCTCTCAATGTGCAGTGGCTCATGGATCTCCAGCTTCTTCCTCCTGTAGTGGATAATAAGCTCCTGGGTTTTAATGACGTTGAGTGAGGGTTTGTTGTTCATCTGTACTGAGACTTCTGCTGCCTGCGATGTACGTAAATGACCTTGATGAAAATGTGGTTGGGTGGGTTATTAAGCTGCCAGGTTATACAGTTCGTGGTGTTGTGGTTAGTGTGACAGACTGGCAAAGACCACAACAATTTGGTCAGTTGTTGATATGGGCAGAGATCTGGGAGATGCAGTTTAATGCGATGTGTTGCACCTTGGTAGGTCAAATGTAAAGAGACCCTTAACTATGTTAATGAGCAGAGGTATCTTGGGGTCTAAATTCATAGCTCCCTGAAAGTGGCTACACAGTTTGACGGGGTGGTTCAGAAGGCATATGGCATGCTTGCCATTATTAGTCAAGGCATTGAGTTCAAAAGTCATGAAGATATGTTGCACCTTTGTAAAATTCTAGTTAGATTGCATCTGGAGCATTTCATACTGTTCTGGGCACCCCACTATAGGAAGGATGTCGAGGCTTTGGAGAGGGTGCAAAGAGGTTTACCAGGATGTTGCCTGGACTAGAGGGCGTGTGTGAAGACCACACAGGTGTGTGTGAAGATAAACTTGGTTTGTTTTCTCTGGAGCAGTGGAGGCTGAGGGGAGAACTGATAGAGGTTTATGATTATGGAGGAGACAGAGAGTATCTTTTACCCGGGTTTGAAATGTCTAATACTAAAGAGTGTAAGATAAGAGGAGGTAATGTCAAAGGAGATGTGAGGGGCAAGTTTTTTTTTACAGAGAGTGGTGGGTGCCTGGAATGTGCTGCCTGGGGTGGTGGTAGAGCCAGATATATTAGAGACTTTTAAGAGGCATTTAGATTGGCATATGGATATGAGGAAAATGGAAGGGTATGGACATTGTGTACGCAGAGTGGTTAGTTGAGTTGGCCATTTGATGACTAATTTAATTGGTTCAGCACAACACTGTGGGCCGAAGGGCCTGTTCCTGTGCTGTACCGGTCTATGTTCTGTGTTCACAGGTATGTGTATATGCCAGTGCAATGAGGAATTACACTGCCGTGATGCAGGAGGTTGAAGTGCAAGCAGAGCAGGGTCACAAATAGAGAGGGGAAAAACCATGGGGAAGAGCTAAGCTGAGAGTCTTTGTAAACTAGCAAGCACAGAACTTGAAGGAGATTTGGAGGATGCAGTGAGTAAAGTGTAGGGAGACATTTGGTATCAACTTAGTTCCATTTCCACTCAGGAGAACAGCATCCTGACCCCTGCTACATCTGTCTCACACTTACGTAGACAATGTGTCCAATGTAGTGAGCACTTCCGCTCCATTCACCGAAAGAAAAATTTCCCAGTGACCTACCGTTTTACTTCCCATCGCCATTCCCATTCCGACACGTCAGGCCATGGCTTCCTCTTTTGCCACAGAGGCCACTCTCAGTTCGGAAGAGTAATACCTTATATTTCATCTGGGTAGCCTCCAACTTGATGGCATGCATATCGACTTCTCCTTCCAGCAATTTATTTTCTCCCCATTCCCTCCTCTTCTATTCCACACTCTGGCCTCTTACCTCTTCGCTTCACCTGCCTGTCACCTTCCCTGGTCCCCCTTCTTCCTCTTCCCATGGTCCACTCTCCTCTCCTATCAGAGTCCTTTTGCTCCAGCCCTTTACCTTTCCCACCCATCTGGCTTCACCTATCACCCTCTAGCAATCCCCCTTCCCCTCTAACACACCTTTTCATTCTGGAATCTTCCACTTCCTTTCCAGTGGAGAAGGGTCTCGGCCCAAAAGGTCAACTGTTTATTCATTTCTATAGATGCTGCCTGACCTGCTGAGTTCCTCCAGCATTTTATGTGTGTCTAATGTTAGTAGGAGCCCTCTAGAGACTCGATTATTTGGAGGGATTTAGCGTGGTTTGAAAAGTGTGGATTAGCAGAGATAAACATTCGAAACAGCCTAATTAGACAGTGTCCTTTTCTTCTGTTTGTCCTGCAGAGGTAACCTTTGGTATCACTAGTTCAATTAAGAGTGAGACACAAGGTAATTAAGTCTAATCCCTGGTCTGGACTGCTGCCCTGCGACCTGACTCAGCAACACAGTCCCCACCTTGACTTTATGCGACCCGACTCAGCAACACCGTCTCCCACTTATCCCTCCTGTCAGTCTCCTGGTGCTTCCAAACCATTGCCTGGAGGATTGTGGGCTTGAAGTGCATTCTCTTGGTCTGAAAGGTTTCTCTTTTTGTTCACAATTTCTTTGATCTCAAGGCTGGCCAGATAGTTCAGTCCATCCGGGGAATGTGCCTGTGCCAGGAGTATCCAGGCAACATCAAACAGCCAGTTATATACTTCACAGGAATCAAAGAGTCTTTCCAACCAGAAACAGGCCCTTCAACACACCTTGTCCATGCAGACCATGATGTTTATCTACACTACATGTAGAACACAGAAAAATACAGCATCGTTCAGGCCCTTTGGCCAAAAATGTTATGCTGATTTTTTAACCTCCTCTAAGATCAGTCGACTCCTTCCCTCCCACATAACCCTCCATTTTTCTATCATCCATGTGCCTATCTAAGAATCTCTTAAATTTTCCTAACGTACCTGCCTATACCATATACCATATACCTATGCCTATATGGGGTGTGTCCCATGCACTTGCCAATCTGTGTGACAGAACAGCCTCTGATATTCCCCTCAAACGTTCTCCAAACATCTTCATGTGTTTCCCCCGGTACATGCCATTTCCACCCTGGGAAAAGACTCTGGTTGTCCACTCTATCTATGCCTTTTATCATTTTGTACACCTTGTCAAGCCACTTCTAGTTCTCCTTCACTCCAAAGAGAAAAAACCCTAAACTTTCCTCATAATGCATGATCTCCAAAACAGACATTATCCTGGTGAACCTTAAACATGAGAGATTCTGGAAATCCAGAGCAACACAGACAAAATGCTGAAGGAACTCAGCAGGCCATGTAGTATCTATGAAAATGAATCGGTGTTCAATGTTTCAGGCCAAGACACTTCATCAGGACTGGAATGGAAGCAGGGAAGCAGCAGAATAAAAAGTTTGGAGTTTGGAGGGGGAAAAGAGGACAAATTAGAAGGTAATAGGCAAAACCAGGGTTCATTTATACTCATCAAGCTCCTGTACCTCCTTCCTGGTGGCACCATCAACAGGCACTTAATCTGCACATTTCAAATGACGTTCACCTGGTTAATAAATGATGCGCCCAGATGTACTCCCATCTGTAAATGGGGTTAGATTTATTATAAATTATTGATGACGATGAGAATTGATTACTTTATTCTCCTCCCTCTCGGTAGGTTAGAAGGACGAAGAGTGCATTAGTATTATTATATCTGCACAATCATTGAAAGGAGGTGAAGGGAGCTTGATGGCCAGACCATAATATTCATATATCATTCCTAGGTTGATAGCTTCTTGATTAGTAAGGGCATCAAAGGTTACGGGGAGAAGGCAGGAGAATTGTTTGAGACAGATACTATATCAGCCATGATCGAATGGTAGACCAGATTCGAAGGGCCAAATAACCTTATTCTGCTCTTGAGTCTTATGGTCTGAAACCGCTGGGAATTTTAAACTAATTCTGAGTACTGTGAGCAGTTTTGAGACCCTTTTTTAAAGAAAGGATGTGCTGAGATTCGAAAGGGTCCATAGCAAGTTCATGAAAAGGATCCTGGAAATGAAAGGGTTAATGAAGAAGGATTGTTTGATGGGTCTGAGTCTGCAGTCATTGGGGTTGAGTGAAGTTCAAGGTAAATTTATTATCAAAGTACATACAATATACATCTGAGAGTCATTTTCTTGGAGGCATACTCAATAACTCCAAGAGAATCAATGGACACCCAGTGTGCAACAGTCGACAGTGCAAATACAAAAAGAAAGAAATAATAATAATGAATGAATAGCAATATATATTGAGAATATAAGATGAAGAGTCTGTGAAAGTGAGTCCATAGGTTGTGGAGACAGTTCAGTGATGGGGAAAGTGAAGTTGAGTGAAGTTATCCCCATTGGTTCAAGAGCCTGACGGTTGAGGGTTAATAACTGTTCCTGAACCTGGTGTTGTGAGTCCTAAGGCTCTTGTACCTTCTTCCTGATGACAGCAGTGAGAAGAGGGAATGACCTGGTTGGTGGATCTCCCTGATGATATGAAGATTGGTGGAGGGGTGGGTGGTATTGAAGAAAAAGGTAGAAAGCAGAAGGACTTAGATAGATTAGGAGAATGGGCAAGAGAGTAGCAAATGTTGGAAAATACTTCATCATGCACTTTGTTAGTAAAACTAAATGTGCAGGACTAATTTATAAACAGGGAGAAAATCAAAAATCTGAGATGCAAAGGGACTTGTGGAGTCCTTGCAGTTTGAGTCAGTGGTGAGGAAGGCAAATTCAATTTTAGCATTCATTTCAAGAGGTCTTGAATCCAAGAGCAGGGATATGATGCTGAGGCTTTAAAAGGCAGCGGTGAGGCCTCACCTTGAGTATTGTGAACAGTTTTGAGCTCCTCAGAAAAGATGTGCTTGCATTAGAGAGGGTCCAGAGGCAGTTCACTAAGAAGTTTCTTGGAATGAAAGGGTTATCATACGAGGAATTTTTGTTAGCTATGGGTCTGTACTTGCTGGAATTTAGAAGGATGAAGGGGAATCTCATTGAAATGTTGAAAGGCCTAGACAGAGTAGATATGGAAAGGATGTCTTCCATGAATGGGGAGTCTAGGACAAGAGGGCACAGCCTCAGGGCAGAGGGGCATCCATTTAAAACAGAGATGTAGAGAAATTTCTTTAGCCAGAGAGTGGTGAATTGGTGGAATATATCACCACAGACAACTGTGAAGGCCAGACGACTGTGTTAGGTGTATCTAAGGCAGAGCTTGATAGGTTCTTGATTGGACACAGCATCAAAGGTTACGGGGAGAAGGCTGGGGAATGGGGCTGAGGAGGGGAAAAAAATCAGCCATGATTGGAAGCTGGAGCAGACTCAATGGTCCTGACAAAGGGTCTCGGCCCGAAACGTTGACTGCTCATTTTCACGGTTGCTGCCCGACCTGCTGAGTTCCTCCAGTGAGTTTGTACCACAGCATCTGCAGCGTACTTTGTGTTTACTCAATGGGTCAGATGGCCATATTCTGTTCCTGTGTCTTATGGTCTGATGATGGATGCTGCTTTTCTATAATAGTGTCTGTGTAGATGTGCTCAGTGGTGGGGAGGCCTTTACCCATGATGGACTGAGCTGTATCCACTACTTTTTGTAGGACTTTCCATTCAAGAGCATTGATGTTTCCATACCAGGCTGTGATGCAGCCAGTCAATATACTCTCCACCACACATGTATTGAAGTTTGTCCAAGTTTCTCATTGAAATCTATTAAATATTGAAAGAACTACATAGAGTGGATGTGGAGAGGATGTTTTTCTGGAGTGGGAGAGTCTAGGACTGGACAGCACAGCTTCACAATACAAGAACGTCCCTTTAGAACAGAAATGAGGAGGGATTTCTTTAGCTAGAGAGGGATGAATCTATGGAATTCATTGCAACAGACAGTTGTGGAGGCCAAGTCATTGGGTCTATTTTAAGCTGTTTAAATTTAGCCAGGGTGTCAAAAGTAACAGGGAGATGAGAGAATAAAATAAATAGAAAATAAATCAGCCATGATGGAATGGTGGAGCAGACTTAATAGGACTAATGTCCTAGTTCTTCTTCTATGTCTCATGGTCTTATGGTATTAATGGTGGGGAAAGGTCAGTATGTTTCACTTCCAAGTCTTGCAATATAAGAACTAAGATAGACTGTAAGCTGTAGTCTGGAGTGATAGAGGAGGTATTTCCACTGCATTTGTGTAGCAGAGAATGAATGAATTGCAAGAGTTCCTGTTCTAACCCTTGTAAGCTAAGAGGGTGAGTTTGGTTGAAGAATAAGAACTCAGTGGGATGAAGGGCCTACTTGATTCTGTCCATAAGACATAGGAACAGAATTAGGCCATTCAGCCCATCATCTGGTATGTCATTTGACCATGCCTGATATATTATCCCTCTCAAGCCTATTCTCCTGCTTTGTCCTTGTAATCTTTGGCACCCTAATGAATCAAAAACAAATCGATATCCACATTAAATATATATCCAGTGACTTGTCCTCCATGGCCTGTCTCTTTGAGTCTAATATCTTAATGCTGTTTGAGGGATCATGTTACACACGCATTGACTCCCCTGCTTACCCAGTACTTTCATGCTGCATAATATACTGGACTGTTATGCTGCAATTAATACACAGATGCGTTGTTTTACAATATTCATCTGGGATGTGCTCTCTTCTCATTTCTGCCACTGGAGAGGAGGTACAGGAGCCTGAACACCCACACCCAACAATTCAGGAACAGATTCTTCCTATCCACCATCAGGTCTCTGAACAGTCCATGAAACCATGAACACTACCTTGTTATTCATTTTATTTTGTTCTATCTATATATATATATATATATATACATACATGTATAATATATAAGTATATGTATAATTTATAGATTTGGTTTCTTGCTCTGTACTGTACTATAAAGCACAGTCAGAGACAAGTCCATGGTAGTGCAAGATGTGGTCCGTAGTCTTCTATTACTGGGATAGGTTGGGTCTGTTCAGGTCAGTCCAAGAACCTGATGGTTGTAGGAAAGTAGCTGTAGCTGAACCTGCTGGTGTGTGAACCCAGGTCACCTCAGCGATTCAGGAACAACTTCTTCCCCTCTACCATCAGATTCCTAATTAGACATTGAATCTTTAGACACTACCTCACTTTTTAAAAAATATACAGTATTTCTGTTTTTGCACATTTTCAAAAAAAAATCTATTGATTTACTCTTTTACTTATTATTTATTATTGTTATTTTTTTCTCCCTGCTAGATTATGTATTGCATTGAACTGCTGCTGCTCGGTTAACAAATTTCACGTCACATGCCGGTGATAATAAACCTGACTCTGTTTCTGTACTGTAAAACGTGCTAACCACTACACAACCGTGCCACCCCTTATCTTGCTCCTTATTGTCTACCCGTACTGCACTTTTCTGTAACTGCAACACTTCCTTCTGTATTCTGTTACCTTGTTCTACCTCAGTGTACTGTTTAATGATTTGTCCTGTATGAACAATACGCAAGGCAGGCTTTGCTGTGCACTTAGCACATGTGACAATAATAAACCAATTTCAATGAATTGTTTGTCATTCATCCAATGGCAAGCTATTGACTGCACGCTGTTTGATGCCGACCAGTGAGACTGGACATTCAGCACAGTGAATGCTAAATGGTGTGGTTTGTAAAACAGGCAAGAACTCATCAATATCACTATCAACACTTCAACCACAGGCCACTCAGAACCCGAACAGCTATTAGTTAAAATATTTAGGCTTAAAATCTCTGACTAAATCTAATTAACCATTCACCGTCTGTGTGATTGGTGCACAATCCAATTATACTGTGGTCCCTTAATCCAAACAGATCAGAAAAAATATCTGGCAGGCTGTTAGTTATTCTGTTGTTACTAAACCGCCCATACCCCAGGGCTCTAGACTCTAATCTTTGCTGATTAAGGTTATAATTTGAAAGTCAGCCAGGGCTTGTCGTCCTTGTTACTGCATCCAGTTCAACCTTTACTCTCCTCTGTTCCCACTCCACCCTTCCCGATCCGTGCTGAGGAAAGACTATACTGTGGATAGGGTGGTATTGAGGAAGGGTCACACACTAAGTGAGGGGTGGTACTGGGGGAGAGTCATACTGCATACCAGGTGGTACCATGGGAAGGTCACACTGTGGAAGAGCTGGTACCCGGGGAGGGTCACACTGTGTACAAGGTGGTACTGAAGGAGGGTCACACCATAGGAAGTGTGGTGCTGAGGGAGGTTCACACTGTGGGATGGGTGGTACCGAGGGAGAGTCACACTGTGGGATGGGTGGTACCGAGGGAGGGTCACACTGTGGGAGAGGTGGTACCGAGGGGGGGTCACACTGTGGAACAGCTGGTACCTGGGGAGGGTCACACTGTGTACAAGGTGGTACTGAGGGAGAGTCACACCATAGGAAGGATGGTACTGAGGGAGGTTCACACTGTGGGAGGGGCAGTACTGAGGGAGAGTCACACTGTGGGATGGGTGGTACCGAGGGAGGGTCACACAATGGGAGGGGTGGTACTGAGGGAGGGTCACACTGTGGGAGGGGCAGTACTGAGGGAGAGTCACACTGTGGGATGGGTGGTACTGAGGGAGAGTCACACAATGGGAGGGGTGGTGCTGAGGGAGGTTCACACTGTGGGAGGGGCAGTACTGAGGGAGAGTCACACTGTGGGATGGGTGGTACTGAGGGAGAGTCACACAATGGGAGGGGTGGTACTGAGGGAGGGTCACACTGTGGGAGGGTTACTACTGCGGAAGAGTCACACAATGGGAGGGGTGGTGCTGAGGGAGGTTCACACTGTGGGAGGGGCGGTACTGAGGGACGATCAGACTGTGGGACCTTCCACAGAGGGAGGGTCACACTGTAGGAGGGTTGGTACTGAGGGAGGGTCACACCATTGGAGGGGTGGTACTGCGAGTGACCTGGCTTTGAATGTAGAAGGCACTATAGAAATACAAGTTTATTTGTTGCATTTAGTGAAGAAGAAGTCAGCAGTCCTCAAGGGAGTCAGCCATGGAAAGGGTGAGCAGCCTCATGCTCTCAGTGGCTTCTTTGTGGGCCCAGCACTTTGATGCAGTCACAAAGAAGCCAGAAGCTAGTGTATATTTCATTGAGAGTTGGAGGAGATTTTGTACGTCACCAAAGGCTCCAGCAAATTTCCACCGTGGAGAGTATTCTGGATGCATCACCGTCTGGTACGGAGTCACTGACTGAGTCTACAACCCTCAGCAGCCGTTTCCTGCGCAGTGAGCCCTTCATAGCCGAGATGAAACCAATTAGAATGCTCTCCACAGTGCATCATGTATGAACACATGAAGACACAAACTGGAACAGATTCTTCTCCTCTGCCATCAGATTTCTGAATTGTCCATGGACACTACCCCACTAATATGCTGTCCTTTTCCACAATCTGTTTTAATATATCTTTTTGTAAATTATAGTAATTCTTATGCATTGCCCTGTACTGCTGCCACAAAACATCACATTTCAATGCATATGCCAGTGATAATAAACCAAATTCTGATCCCGAAGGTGAGCTGCCTAGTTTTGACTTGTGCAGAAATCGTTTGCATGGACTGCTCTGCGTGCGCCCAGTGTTTCTCCGGAGAGGCGGGGTGATGGGAGTGTGGGTGGGTGGGAAGTGGGCAAATATATAGTCTGTACAATCCACTTAAGAGAATATGTAACTTCTAATCTACTTCCCACAGGCATTCTGGGAAGGTTTCAGACTCATATCAAAGATGCGTAGAAGAGGAAATTAAAGTAATGAGCCCGTTGTTGCCTTAGGAAATACAGTCTGGAACACCAAAACAGGCAAATAATTCACTGGATGTGAAGCACAGTGAGAGTTTCTGGGAGATAATAATAAGGCATTGTTCAAACAAATACGGTCCGCCAATGTTGATGGGTGCATCACCACTCAGATTTTAAGCACCTTACAGATCCAGAGGAAAGGGCATAATAAGCTACAATAGCATGATTCAGTCTTGTGTCTTTCCTCCAGCTCCCATTGTAACATTTAACCTCAGCATTAATTTACGGAGCTGAGAAACTCCATCTCCTGTTTCCTCGTTTCTCTCAATCCCACCCATAAATCCCACAACCTCACATCCTTTTTCCTAAACTTGAATTCCTTTTCAGCAGAAATGCACCTTTCTACACTGCCTGTGTCACACGCTTTTCCTTCTCGACTGATTTTCGACTGATTGGGATAAACAATTGCTGAAATCAATTGTCAGTTATCTGCGTAATCTTCAATTAGATTAAATCCTGTCTGTTCTCAACATCCTCTATAATTCAAATAATTCTCATGAAAGTATTTTTTAATGCTTGGTACTTCATGTTTTCCCTCTGCCTCTTCCTTTTCTCCTTTTCTGTACCTGTCTGTCTCTTTCTGACCCATTCTGTCCTCTGTCTCTCATTCATTGATCACTATTCTTCAGAATTGGCATCAAGTTTATCACTCTTATATAACATGAAGTTTGTTGATTAGCAACAGCACAACAGTTCAAAGACCATAAAAATTATCATAAATTACAAAATGCTGTAGGTACATTGTGCAAAAAAGGAATAAGGGCTAGTTTTCATGGGTTCATGGACCATTCAGAAAGAGCATTCAAGCTGGTTGTATCACTGCCTGGTCTGCGGGGTGGGGGGCGGGGGGAGGGCGGTGGCATTGCACAGGATTGGAAAAAGCTACAGAAAGTTGTGAACTCAATCAGTTCCATCATGGGCACAAGCCTCCTGAGCATCTAGGTCATCTTCAGGAAGCGATGCCTCAAAAAGGATCCTCACCACCCAGGACGTGTCCTGTCCCCATTACCATCAGGGAGGAGGTACAGAAGCCTGAAGGCCCACACTCAAAGATTCAGGAACAGCTTCTTCCACTCTGCCATCAGATGTCTGAATGGACATTGAACCCATGACCACCAATATAAATTATACTTATTACTATGATTCACAGTTTTCCATTGTACTGCTGCTGCATATCAACAAATTTCACGACATATGCTGATGATATAAAACCTGACTCTGAGGAGAATATGCTGTCCCTAAATCATTACATATGGGTCTCAGCTCCTGTACCTCACAGCATGGTAGCGTGGCGGTTGGCGCATCACTTTACAGCAGCAGCTATGAGCGCAGTGTTCAATTCCTACCACCGCCTGTAGGGAGTCTTTACATTCTCCCCGTAACCACGTCGGTTTCCTCCCACATTCCAAAGGCGTACTGGTTAGGGTTAGTAAATTTTGCACGTGCTCTGTAAGCACTCGTGGACTTCCCCAATGAAATCCTCGTTGATTTAGTTTGACGCTATCAATGCATTTCACCGTTAGCTTTGTTGTACAAGTGACAAATAAAGCTAACTTTAGAATCTTAATCTACTTCCTGATGGTTGTAATGAGAAGAGGGCATGTCCCAAATGGTGAGGTTTCTTAGCGAAGAAGGCATTTCCTCTTGAAGATGTCCTCAGTAGTGGAGATGGAGCAGGCTGAGTCTACAGCCCTCTGTAGCCTCTTGTGGTCCTTTGCATTGAGGACTTCATATCAGACTGTGATGCAGTCAGAAAGCCCTCCACAGTACATCTGTAGAAATTTGGAATAGTCTCTGGTGACTCTGTAAATCTGCTCAAACTCCTCAGCAAGCAAAACTGCTGGTGTGCCTTCTTCATGATTGCAGCAATTTGTTTCGTCCAGGACAGATCCATTTTTTCTCTTGGTTTCTCGAAGAATTTCAGGAATTGCAGCAGCAGTTGGCTATACAATATTTCAGAGCTGCTCAAACATTTGATAAAGTCATCACTAACTGATTATTGGCCTATCTCCTTGTCTTTTACCTCTATATAGATCTCTCTTTCTCTGTCTCTCTCTGCCTGTTTTTCTCTATCAATTTACCATCTTTGTCCCTCTCAATTTCTCTTTCCATCTATCTATCTATCCATCTACCTTTCTGTCACTCTACCTTTCTATCTCGCAATCTCTCTATTTGTATCTCTCTTACACTCCCTTTCCCTCTTTCCCATTTTCTCCCTGTCTCCCTTTCTCTCTCCCTCCCTCTCTCCCCCCACCTCTCACCATACCCTCTCTCCCTCTGCCCCCTCTATCTCTTCCTCTTTACCATTCCCCTAACTGCTCTCTCCCTCTTTTTTTTCTTTCTCTCTCCCTCGTCTCTCCCCCCCACCCCTATTTCTCTCATCCTTTCAAGTGTTTCACGGCTGCTGTTCCCTGTGAGGGAGTTCCTCCAGCATTTTGAGTGTGTTGCTTTGGATTTCAAGCATCTGCAGACTCTCTCATATTTATTATTTTTTCACTTTCCCTCTCTCTCTAGGTCTCTCTCCCTCCCTCTCCTCTCTCTCCTTTTCTCTCCCTTTCTCTCTCTCTTTTTCTTTCTGTTTCTGCCTCTTTTTGCCTCTGTATGCCTCTATCTTTCTTTCAATGATAATAATATCCAGTACACAGTGTGACTAAGAGGTGGTGAAATGATTTGCAAGCAGTGTACAAAGAACATTTGATTGCCTTTTAAAGGAGACGAGTCTTGCTGCGTTGGAAAGATCACTGCGAAAGATTGGTGTAAGTTCCAAAGAAGGTTAAAAGCATATTGTCCATTCCTGATATCATTCAAGTCTTTTGTATTCAAAGAATGCAAGAATGGTTACAGTTGGAGGAACTGTCATGAGAGAAAAAGAAACTGAAGATCACGAGGCAATCTGACAACATTGAACAGACAAATATTCAGTCCCATGGGAAGTTGATTAAAAATAAGGGATCAGCACATATTTAAAGTTCTCATTCTTGTTTCTACCTCACTTTAAGGCTCAATCCTAATTTTTTTCATCTGATATGGATATCAATTACAGCGTATCTGTAATTTCCCCAGTAAAAGTTGGGCTTAAACCATCTTGAACTACAGCAGTCCTTCTCAGGAGAGTGTTTCTCGGTTAGGCCCAGAACATCCATTACCAACATAAGAAGTATCTGTGTGAGGCACTGCCTCAAGCAGACAGCAAAGATCACCACAGCAGGAGATACAGAAACCTGAAGTCCCACGCTACCAGTTTCAGAAACCTTTAACCATTTGGTTCCTGAACTAAGCAGCACTAACTCAGTTTAGAAACACCAGGGGATCATAAGACAGGAGCGAAATTAGGCCATTTGGTTCATCAAGTTTGCTCCGCCATTCCATCATGGCTGATTTATCATCCTTCTCAACCCTGTTCTCATGCCGCCTGCCATAACCTTTGACACCCTGACTAATCAAGAACCTAACAACTCTGCTGTAATGATTAGGCCTCTGCAAACATCTATGGCAATGAATTCCACAACCCTGGATCTGCAAGTCTATTGGGGAAGTCAAATGCCTGTGAATCCACGGGTCCACCCCAGTCTGGAGGCCAGAGATGGCCTGTCCTGGGACTGGAAGACTATCTGTCTGTGTTTGTGTTCGTGCACAGGTGGGTGTGTGAGAGGGAGGAGGAAAGGGGCTTGTTTTGCTGTTGTTTTGTTGTTATTGTGGCTGATTATGTTGTTTATTTATTTGTTTTATTGACATAGAGCTATATATGACCCTGGTCAGCTTTGTGGGCCAAAGGGCCTATATTGTGCTGTAGGTTTTCTATGGTTCTATGACATACAGTGCGGAACAGGCACTTCCAACCCTTGGAACTGCACTGCCCAGTGATCCACCAATTTAATCACAGCCTGATCTTGGGACAAATTACAACAACCAATTAACCTGCCAACTGGTACATCTTTGGACTGTGGGAGGAAACCAGAGCACCTGGTAAAAACCCACATGGTCATGGGGAGAACATTCAAGCTCCTTACAGGCAGCAGCGGGAACTGAACCTGTCACTGGTACTCTAAAGCATTGTGCTAACCACTACACTACGCGCCACCCACTCTAATGTTGAACATTGTGGGCAAGCAACGCTGGCACCAGAATGTGTGTGGCACTTGTGAGCTGACCCCAGCACACCCTCATGTTGTCTTGGTTGCTAATGCGAACGACACATTTCATTCTATGTTTCAAAGTACATGTGATAAATAATTGAATCTGAATCTGACTGGTAGTTTTATAACAGCAGAACGTAAGTAATCTTTGAGCCTCGTGTTTTTTATGTTCAGACTTTTGTACCTTATGCACAGAAGGCTCCGATGCTATTACAGCTCGGGGCATTCCGGAATTTGGAGCTCGGTTCCAGTAAGGAGTTTGTGCATTCTCCCCGTGACCGTGTAGGTTTCCTTCTAAGTGAATGATTTGATAGTTTGTCTTCTTCTTTTGCACATTGATTGCTTGTAAAACTTTATTCATGTATCATTTTTCATCAATTTTATGCAAGAAAATGTACATGAGGGTAGTTTATGGTGATTTATACAGTACTGTGAAAAGTCTTTGGCATGTGTATGTATATAGCTAAGACTTTAGCACAGTACTGTAATTGTTGACATGGAGTGGAGAGTGAAGTTGTAAATCTGGCAGAAGCAAAGGAAGTGGGGAATGGTGAGTGTGGAGCGCCGTGGGACAGGTGGCAGAGAAGTGCCGGAGGAAGGGGGTGGCACAGGTGTAGGCGCATTTAGCTCTCAGATACCAGGCAAGGTACTTTGATTCCAAACAACCGGTTTACTGCTCATTACAGAATGTCTCTCTGATGCTTCCGGTCCCTCCCCTCTCCCTTTCCCTTTTCCCAACCATGATTCCCCTCTCCCTGCCCCTTTTCCACTCTCGGTCCACAATAGGGACCCATATCAGAATCAGGTTTATCATCACTCACATATGTCATGAAATTTGTTTGTTTTTGCAGCAGTGTATACACACACATATATGTTTGTGTGTGTGTGTGCTTTTATAATAGATTTACTTTCTTTACTTTCACTTTGTCTGTGAATCAGGGAATCATGAGAGACTTAACACAAAGGGTTAAACCATTGAACAATTATAAGTAATTTTTAATAGCATTGGTTCCCGTAACTAGGACTTCAGGCCTGACCAATGATGTTTATTTGAACCCATCCTGTGTTGGCCTGAGCTCACCCTGACCTGCCTTGACCCTCATTCATTGTTAGCTGGCCCATCTTGAACATCCCTATTGATCTGCAGACAAAGCAATGTCAGGAGTCATCAATACATCATTCCTTCAGTCATCTTACTGCTCCACTTGAATTTACTTTCCATTTTTTTCCAGCAAATCGATAGCACTAAACTGCTTCACTGGAAATTAGGGAGATGGACTAAGTACTCATTTTTTGAGGTTGACTAAAGTCCCATTGATCAAGCGCGATCTCTTTCAACAAAGCCTCCAGATCAATGTGTCATGTTCAAGAGACCTCTCGCTCCGCCGTCTTCCTTCCCCTAACCTCCTTTGTTGCCCATATCTTTTCTCTGCTTGTCTTCACATCTCATTTTCGTCTTGAGCAGAATTACAGCCGGGTGTCAGGACTGACTACATGCACAGGAAGGGGAAAATGAGGCAGGGGGAAGGTGAAAAGCACTCATTGGCAAGTTAGTGGCTTGAGAAATGAATGTGGGACCTGTCAACACTTCATTTTCCAAATAATTCCATTTTAACGGAAAAAATTGTTGGCCAGACCTGACATGCTAGTTACAGGAACTAAAGTCATTATAAAACAACACATGCAAAATGCTGGAGGAACTCATTAGCTCAGGCAGAAATGAATAAGCAGTTAAGATTTTGGGCCAAGATCCTTCTTCAGAACTGAAAGGAAGGGGGAAAATGCCAGAATGAAAAGTTGGGGAAGGGGAAGAAGGATAGCTAGGAGATGATAGGTGAAGTCAGGTGGGTAGGAAAGGGAAAGGGCTGGAGAAGAAGGATTCAGGTAGGAGAGGAGAGTAGGGCTGTAGAAGAAAGGGAAGGAGGAGAAAACTCAGACAGAGGTGGAGGGCAAGTGAGTAAAGGTAAGAGACAAGAGAGGGGAATAGAACTGGGGAGGGGGAGGGAACTTTTTTTTACTGAAAGGAGAAATTAATGTTCATGCTGTCAGGCTGGAGGCTACCTTCGTGGAATACAAGGTGCTGCTTCTCCACCCTAAAGGTTGCCTCATCCTGGCATAAGAGGAGGCCATGTATTGACATATCAGGACGGGAATGGGAATTAAAATGCTTGGCCACCAAGAAACTCTGCTTTTGGCAGATGGAGCCGGGGTGTCATTATATATTACTTTTTATTATTTAATGATTTCACTCATGTTCCTACCTGTTTTACTGCGAGGGAAGCAAGAATGAAAGAGTTAACACATGAGGAGTGTGTGGTGGCTTTCTGGATTGGTCATAAGTATTCCCATAGATGGTACAAAAGTTAAAACTACAACAAAGTGCAGCATAAAGTGTTACAGTTACAGAGAGAGTGCAGTGCAGGTAGACAAAGTGCAAGGGTCACAAAGAGGTAGACTGAGAAGTCAAAAGTTTATCTTGATCATACAAGAGATCTGTTCCAAGAGTCTTAAAACAGTGTGGTAGAAGCTGTCCTTGAGCCTCGTGGTATACACTCACTGGCCACTTTATTAGATTCCTCCTTTGCCTTATAAAGTGGCCACTGGGCGTATGTTCCTGGTCTTCTACTGCTGTAGCCCATCCACTTCAACATGTTATAAGTTCGGGGATGCTCTTCGGCACATCACTGTTGTTACACGTGCTTATTTGAGTTACTGTCACCTTCCTGTCACCTTGAACCAGTCTGGCCATTCTCCTCTGACCTCTCTCATTAACAAGGCATTTTCACCCACAGAACTGCTGCTCACTGGATTTTTTTTTTTGCTTTTCACACCATTCTCTGTAAAAACTCTAGAGACTGTTCTGTGTGAATATCCCAGGAGATCAGCAGTTTTTGATGTACTCAAACCACCCTGTCTGGCACCAACAATTATTTAATGGTCAAAGTCACTTAGATCACATTTCTTCCTCATTCTGATGTTTGGTCTGAACAACAACTGAACCTCTTGACCATGTCTGCATGCTTTTATGCATTAAATTGCTGCTAATTGATTAGCTGATCAGATATTTGCATTAATAGGTAGGTGTATAGGCATGCCTAATAAGGTGGCCACTGACTATGGGTTTTTAAGCTTTTTGAATCTTAAAAGGGTGGGGTGGGAGTGAGGGAGGGAGAGAGAATGATCATGGTGGAAGGTCCTTGATTATGTTGCCTTCTTTCTCAAGACAGTGAGATGTGTAAATAGAATCAATAGAGGGGTGGCTGGTTTCTGTGAAAGACTGGGCTGTGTTCACATACAGACTGGATGACACAGTAGTATAGTGGTTAGCATATCACTTTACAGCTTCAGCTCTAAGGTCAGGGTTCAATTCCTGCTGCTGTCTCTCAGGAGTTTCTACATTCTCCCCATGACCGTGTGGGTTTCCTCCGGGTGCTCCGGTTTCACCCCGTATTCCAACGATGTACAGGTTAAAGTCAGTAAGTTATGGGCGTGCTCTGTTCTCACCGCCAGAAGCACAGTGAGAATTGCAAGCTGCCCCCAGCACATTTCCGATGCAAGCAGCACATTTCACTGCGTGTTACATGTGACAAATAAAGCTAGTCTTTATCTCAACTCTCTGTCACTTTGCGCAGTCTCACGCAGAGGATTTTTTTTCTTTTCTAAGCCATAAGGAATAAAAGCAGAGATTATTTTCTAAATGGGGAGAAAATTCAGAAATCAGTGGTGCATCAGTTAATGAAGAAATCAGTTTAATGTATGAAGATGGCTCTGGGCCTGTGTTCGCTGGAGTTTAGAAGAATGAGGAGGGATCTCATTGAAACGTATCAAATATTGAAAGGACTAGATAGGGTGGGTGTTTTTCTATAGAGGGCAAGTCTAGGATCAGAGGGTGCAACCTTGGAGTAAAGGACATCCCTTTAGAACAGAGAAAAGGAGGAATTTCTTTAACTGGAGGGTAGTGAATCTGTGGAATTCATTGCCACAGATGGCTGCGGAGGCCAAGTCATTGGGTATATTTAGAGGCTGATTGTTTCTTGTTTAATCTTAATGCCACATGAAGATTATGCGGGAAAGGCAGGAGGGTAAAGTTGAGAGGTCCAATGAATCAGCCATGAGGTCCAGACTCGTTGGACCAAATGCTCCTCTGTTTTATGGTCTTATGTCACATCCTGATAGCATGCATTCTGTGCAAAACCCCTCTTGGCTAAGAACTGATCCAATCCACAGCCCCAAAAGATGAGACACTTCTCTGCCCCTATCCTCTGTTTCTGAGGCACGTTATAATACCTTTCCAGAGGTTGCACAGTGGGATGCCTAAACCTGGAGGGAGAGGGAGTGGAGAGAACAGGGAGCACTGCCCAGTCAAGCACACAATTCCTTAATTACTTTAAAATTGGATTTTTTATTATAAAGAAGAAAATCATCTTTCTGTGCCATTTTTTTAAACTCTCTCTGGGGGGATGAAGCTCGATAATAATTTTATTTAAAGGAAAATTTGTTACCGTCAGTTCATGGTGTCTGGCTGGTTTAATCGAAACGAGAGTGGGCCAGGGGTTATGTCTGTGCAAGTTCATGGCCTATGCAATTGTGCCTTACGAAGGATGGTTAGGATTTGGCTACCCTCTCTAAACACAATCCATATAAAATAAATCAGATGCAAAATATCGGTCATCTAGGGAGGAGATTCTGAATCTTATTATCATTTGTGAACCTGGTACATTGATTGCTGCCTGAGGGAGAGGAAATGATGCTCTCTGTGTCTGCTACCCGTGAAAAAGGGTACAGAGAGAGGTTTCACAGATGCTCAACTGAGAACCAGAGCTCCCACTGAAGTGTTTGTGCATGTATTTGTGAGTGTGTGTGGTTGTATGAGAGGGTTTGCGTGTGTGGGGGGGGGGTGTGTTTGTGTGTATTTGTGAGTGAGTGGGTGTGTGTGTGTATTTGTAAGTGAATGGGTGCGTTTGTGTGTACGTGTGTGTGTGTGTATTTGTGAGTGAGTGAGTGGGTGTGTGGGAGTGTATGTGTACATTTGTGAGTGTGGGTATGCATGATTGTGTGTGTGTACGGGTGTGTGTGATTGTGTGTGTGTACGGGTGTGTGTGATTGTGTGTATGTGGGTGACAGAGAGAGGGAGGGAGGGAGGGAGAGAGAGAGAAAGAGAGAGACCCGTTCCCCAGTCAGGCTGTGTAAGTGTGTATGTGTCTGTATCTGTGTGGTGATGGATATCTGGAACTCAAATGGAATTGAATTTGAAATTGGAGTAGGAGCCGGATTATTATTGCCACATGTACCAAGTACAATGAAAAGCACATCCTTGGGTGTGACGGTCGTTGATGCAAATGACGCATTTCACTGTATGCTTCAATGTACGTGTAAGTTGTACTTCCAGTAAGTTGCAGAGAGTTTTAAAATTAATCATCTCCATCATGAGCACTGGCCTCCACAGTATACAGGACATCTTCAAGGAGCGATGCCTCAGAAAGGCGGTGTCCATCATTAAGGACCCCCATCGCCTAGGTAATGCCCTTTTCTCACTGTTACCATCAGGTAGGAGGTACAGAAGCCTGAAGGCACACACTCAGCGATTCAGGAACAGCTTCTTCCCCTCCGCCATCTGATTTCTGAATAGACATTGAACCCATGAATACTAACTCACTACTTATTTTTCTGTTTTTGGCTATTTGTTTTAATTTAACTATTTAATATATATATATATATATATACTGTCATTCACATTTTTTCTATATTATCATGCATTACTTTGTACTGTTGCCACAAAATTAACAAATTTTATGAAATATGCAAATGATATGAAACCTGATTCTGATGTGATATATAAATGAATCTGTATCTGATTCCATACTCTTCATACAGATCGAATCAGTCTACAGTGCATTGAGGTAGCACAAGGTAAAACAATCACAGAATGTAGAATAAAGTGTAACGGCTCCAGAGAAGTAACAGTGAGAATAGGAATAGAATGAAATGGAGGATAAATGTGCGGCTGAGGGATTGGAGCGGGGGCAGGGATTCAGAATTCTGGATCATTGGGACCTCTTTTGGGGCACGTGTGACCTGTACAAAAAGGATGGGTTGCACTTGACTCCCGGGGGACCAATATCCTGGTGGAGAGGTTTGCTAAGGCTACTGGGAAGAGTTTAAACTAGAATTGTTGGGGGGTGGGAACCAAACTGAAGAGACTGGGGAAGAGGTGGTTGGCCCACAAATAGAGAAAGCTTGGAGACAGTGTGAGAGGGAGGATAGGTAGGTGATAGAGAAGGGACGTGCTCAGACCAACAGTTTGAAATGTGTCTGATTTAATGCAAGGAGTATTGTGAACAAAGCGGATGCGCTTAGAGCGTGGATCAGTACTTGGAGCTATGATGTGGTGGCCATTACAGAGACTTGGATGGCTCAGGGACAGGAATGGTTACTTTGAGTGCCAGGCATTAGATGTTTCAGAAAGGACAGGGAGGGAGGCAAAAGAACTGGGTGTGTGGCACTGTTTATCAGAGATAGTGTCACAGCTGCAGAAAAGGTGGAAGTCATGAAGGAATTGTCTACGGGGTCTCTGTGGATGGAGGTTAGCATCAGGAAGGGATTAATAACTTTACTGGGTGCTTTGTGGATCCAGAACTGGCTTGCCCACAGCAGGCAAATAGTGGTTGTAGATGGGTCATATTCTGCACGGAGGTCAGTGACCAGTGGTGTGCCTCAGGGATCTGTTCTGGGGCCTTTACTCTTCGTGAATTTTATAAATGACCTGGATGAGGAAGTGGAGGGATGGGTTAGTAAATTTGCTGATGACACAAAGGTTGGGGGTGTTGTCGATAGTGTGGAGGGCTGTCAGAGGTTACAGCAGGACATCGATAGGATGCAAAACTGGACTGAGAAGTGGCAGATGGAGTTCAACCCAGATAAGTGTGAAGTGGTTCATTTTGGTAGGTCGAATATGATGGCAGAATATAGTATTAATGGTAAAACTCTTGGTGGTGTGGAGGATCAGAGGGATCTTGGGGTCTGAGTCCATAGGACGCTCAAAGCAGCTGCACAGGTTGACATATGGTGTATTGGCCTTCATCAATGGTGGAACTGAATTTAGGAGCCGGGAGGTAATGTTGCAGCTATATAGGACCCTGGTCAGACCCCACTTGGTGTACTGTGCTCAGTTCTGGTCACCTGTGAAGGATGTGGAAACCATAGAAAGGGTGCAGAGGAGATGTTAGGGGTTGAGTGGACTCTGCCTTTTCTCCTTGGAGCAACAGAGGATGAGATGTGACCTGATAGAGGTGTACAAGATGATGAAAGGCATTGATCGTGTGGATAGTCAGAGGCTTTTACCCAGGGTTGAAATTGTTGCCAACAAAGGACACAGGTTTAAGATGCTAGGGAGTAGGTACAGAGGAGATGTCAGGGGTAAGTTTTTTACTCAGAGAGTGGTGAGTGCGTGGAATGGGCTGTCGGTGACGACAGTGGAGGCAGAGATGATAGGGTCTTTCAAGAAACTTTTGGATAGGTACATGGAGCTTAGAAAAATAGAGGGCTATGGGTAAGCCCAGTAATTTCTAAGATAGGGACATTCGGCACAACTTTATGGGCCAAAGGGCCTGTATTGTGCTGTAGGTTTTCTATGTTTCCATGTTTGTAGAACGTGCAGTGCTGGTAAACAAATAATGTGCGTGCTTATGATGAGGTAGATTGTGAGGTCAGGAGTCCATCTTATGATACAAAAGGTCTGTTCAACAGTGTGTGTGTGTGTGTGTGTGTGTGTGTGTGAGTGAGTTTGCACATATTTCTGAAGGGGTTTGGTTTTGGATGATTAATCCACCATCATTGCCGAGCCTGAGGGGTGCAGGATGAGGGGAAGTGGTCAGAGAGCAGCCAGTCCAGGTCTGTCAGTCCTCGGGCTAATTTATAGCCACCCCTGCTGGCTGCACTTCGTGAACACTCAGGAGTCAGTGTGGGCTTCTATTAATTGGCAAAAGGTATCAGAAAAGAGTGCCCTGTAAACGAAACCCAAGCCCATAATTAGCAGCGATTCGCCTGTAATGTGTGACAGTGTAAGAGGTGTCAGCACAATGGGAAACGACAAAAGTTGCTCAATTAGTGGTGACTGACAGGGCAATCATTAAACACATGGGTCAGAGTGTCGTCTCATTTCTCTTTGCCACACATCACATCCATCCCAGTCTGTACAAACGCTTGTTACTCATACCAACGTTAGATGCTGACCACTGGCGGCTGAGCCTTCACTCAGAGATTCCTTTCTGCACCCTCTCTGCCACTCAACGCTATTTAGAGATACAGCACAGGACAGACCCTTCTGGCCCAACAAGCCATGCCATCCAGCAACCCACAGATGGCCTAATCATGGGGCAATATACAATGACCAAATAGCATACCAACCGATACATCTTTGGACTGTGGAGGAAAGTGGAGCACCTGGAGGAAACCCACGTGGTCACAGGTAGGAACATACAAACTCCTTACCGAGGACATTGAAATTGAACTGTGAACTCTGACACCAAGTTGCAATAGCGTCACACGAACTGTTATGCCATATTACGCCTCAGAACTTCTCTCCTTTCAGATGCTCCTGGGAGCAGGGGTACAGGAAGCAAATGGCACTGGCAACAACAGTGGAGTGATTCATGTAGAAAAGGAGCGGGAGGCTAGAAATGCTGGAAAACCTCTCTGTAGCACATATATTGGAACAGAGATTATAGCATTTCCTGTCTGCAGTTCTATAGACCTCGACTCATCAGTTGTTTCAGTTTAATGTCACCGGGGTGAAGTGTGTTTCTCTTTCTTTTTCCTCCTCCTTTGGCCCTCGTTCCTCCCCTCCCCCTCTTCCCTTATCCCTCCCCTCCTCTCTCCTCCCTCCTCTCTTCTCACACAGACAGACAGACAGACATACTTTATTGATCCCGAGGGAAATTGGGTTTCGTTACAGCCGCACCAACCAAGAATAATGAAGAAATACAGCAATACAAAATCATAAATAATTAAATAACAATAAGTTAATCACACTCACAACGCACTGTTCAGGTAAAACAAGCCATGAAACCAGCAGCAACATACTGTACGTCCAATTAAAGACGGGGATCAGATTTCGGGACCTCTAAGAAGTTTGTAATTCTGCTGCCAATAAAACAATAAGAGCATTATTGTTCCCAAAATGACTTTACTCAGCCCAAATGGAGCAGCAGAGAAGCAGTCTCCATGCATGAGGGCAGGGTGTGTTCTCCAGAAACGGGGTGACCAACATTCACTCCTTCCAAGCTGAACAGCAATACACAGCCAACAACACTTCACAGTGGAGTGCCACACTCGGTGACAATTACTCAGCCACCCAGTTCTACCTTTTATTTTCTGTCTTTTTCCCTCTCTCTCTATCTATTTATTGATTGGTCGATTCAGATACTGTGCGGAATAGGATCTTCCGGCCCTTTAAACCCCAGCAATTCCTGATCTAACACCACCCTACTCATGGAACAGTTTACAATGACCAATTAACCTGCTAACTGATACATCTTTGGCCTGTGGGAGGAAACTGGAGCACCCGGAGGAAATCCAGGCATTCCATGGGGAGCATATACCAACTCCTTACAGAGGACGCCGTATTGAACTCTGAATTCTGACGCAACGAGCTGTAATAGCGTTATGCTAACCACTATACTACCATGGCACCCGATAACATGGGCGAGAGGTATGGAATCTAGAGCAGCACCTGTGAAGGGGAGGGGAACGTTGGGATGGGAGTGTGTCTAAGTGTGTGCTGGCAATGACTGAACCCAGGGGCCGCAGTGGAACAGCAAACTCCCATGTCAAGATGGAAACTAGAGCTTATACACAAGAATTCCAACGGAGCATCGGTGGCGTGACTGGGCGACACCGCAAGACAAATCATTCCAAGAAAAGTGACCGCAATAAGCTCTGATTGGGCTTTAAATAGTCACTGTACGTGGAAAACCCATGCCAGTCATAATAAACTTGACAAGATTAAACAGCAAGCATCAGGGCATAACAACTCTAGATAAGATAGCAATAAACAATTAAGGTGCTCTAGAAACCTCAGAGCCCAGTGCTGTACGGCTCAGGCAAGCCTGCAGCTCTCCTGACAGCCATGGATATGGAGACTGCAGATGCTGGAATCGGGAACAACACAAGAAGTTCTGGAGGAACCCAGCGGGTCCAGATGAAGGGTCTGAACCCAAAACATTGACTGCCCATTTCCCTGCGCAGACCTCCACTGCCCTGCCTGTGTGATGTTTGGATATGGATCCATTCTGTTCATTGGCACCTTGCTCAGTGGTGAGGATATGTTGCCAAGGAGAAGTGTGAATGAAATCAGAGCTAAAAACATGCTGTTAGGGCCTGACAGACAGACGGGCATCTGTGCTGTGCCATGAATCCCTGTCCCTTGTGTTGGTGCTCACCAGCCAATTGAGTTTACCCCCATGGAGAGATCTCCAGGCTGGGGAGACCAGTGTACCAAGGCGAGGGAGGGCTACAGCTTCAATACAGCTAACCAGAGGTGAGACTAGAACTAGGGACCAGAGCCTCGAGATTCAGGAGAATATATTTAGGACACAGACCAGGAGAAGCTGCTTTTCCCAGACAGCAGTGAATCTGTGGAATCCTCTGTCCAGAGAAGCAGTACAGGCTACTTATTGAATTTATTTTAAGTTTGATAGATTTAGATTGAGATTTACTTTTACATCTAGATCTAATTTTGATTTAGATATTTTCAAAGTAGGGGAATTAAGTGCTGATGTACTGGTGGGGACGAGTTCATCACTGTGTAACACCGGGGTACGGTACCGGTGGGGACAGGTCTGTCACTGTATAACACCGGGGTCCGGTACCGGTGGGGACGGGTCTGTCACTGTATAACACCGGAGTACGGTACCGGTGGGGACGGGTCTGTCGCTGTATAACACCGGGGTACGGTACCGGTGGGGACGGGTCTGTCGCTGTATAACACTGGGGTACGGTACCAGTGGGGACGGGTCTGTTGCTGTATCACACCGGGGTACGGTACTGGTGGGGACGAGTTCATCACTGTGTAACACCGGCGTACGGTACCGGTGGGGACGGGTCTGTCACTGTGTAACACCGGCGTACGGTACCGGTGGGGACGGGTCTGTTGCTGTATCACACCGGGGTACGGTACTGGTGGGGACGAGTTCATCACTGTGTAACACCGGCGTACGGTACCGGTGGGGACGGGTCTGTCACTGTGTAACACCGGCGTACGGTACCGGTGGGGACGGGTCTGTCACTATAAAACACTGCAATGAATAATGGTTTATGCAACAGAGCCTACACAGATAAGAGGACTCTCACATCCAGATCACGCCTTTCCTCTGTGCTGGGCATTGCGACACCAAGCTCATAATTTTGCGGACATGAGGATTTGTACCACTTGTACACTCTCACTATTTTTGCTCTCTTTTTACAGTACTTATTTAATTTATTTCTAATAGATATATTTATAATGGTAATTTATAGTTTTGTTATGTATTGATATGTACTGCTGCTGCAAGACAAGAAATTTCACAACAAATTAAACCTGATTCTGCATGCGGTTGTTACTGGACTGGAGTTACACACAAAATGCTGCAGGATCTCCATAAGTCAGGCAGCATCTATGGAGTGGAATAAAGAGTCTGTGTTTGGGACTAACATCAGACTCGGTCCTGATGAAGGTTCTCCGCAGGAAATATTCATTATTTATTCCTTTCTATAGATGCTGAACAGACCAGGCACCTCAGCCCGAGACCAAAGCAGTTGCCCAACCTGTCTGAAGTGAAACGACTTCCATTATAAAATCTAGTGGAAATATAAAGTGACACCCTAGATTCACTGTACAGAGGCTCAGGCTGAACCCATACTGCCCGTCACTGGCATTGTACTGTCGCTCCCAGTCTCGAACCAAAACATCCTCACAGACCAAGAAAAATATTTGTCCAGAAAGTTCAATGACTGCCTGAAGAACTTTGTTCAAACTTGGCCTCTTTTTGGCAGAACTTGGCAGAATTTGCCAGCAACTCAGAAACAATGGTCTCTGTGTGAAAGTGGCTGGATGGATGTGACCCAGATTAACACTGCATGTGTCAGTGAATATATTAAGCAGAGGGAAATTCAGAACTCCTCATACTTGGAGGAGGATATTAATAACTTCAGTTGCTTTCATTCCCTCTCTCACCATCTGTCTTTGCATCACACGCAGTGTGGCTGACGTTGAAAATGGTCTTTGGAGCTTACCTCAAGTGAGGTAAATCCAGCTCACAGACAGTTCTTTATTTTAGCCGATCCGGGTTGCTTTGAACATATTTAAAATGAACGAGTTTAAGCTCAGAGTCCTGAACCATCTGGTGTGGTTCACAGGCACGCAGAGTGAGAAAATGGCTAGTTTTGATCCCTGCGTTGTCCTATTCCTTTGGGGGAAACCTGGAGAATTTTGGCCTTTCAGTTTCATCTGAGAACAGGGGGAGAGACCTAAACGGAAATTGGCCCAGTTCCTCACTGCCACAGCCCATATCCAGCTCTGATGGTTGTAGATTATTTGATAGATATTCTTGAACCTGGTGCTGTGGGACTTCAGTGTGGTGGCTCCTCCTGCCTGATGTAGCAGTGAGAAGATTGGCAAGGCCCAGGTGGTGGGGACCTTTGACAAGAGATGTCAAAGCCAAGTCTTTCAGTCTCTCGGTCTCTCTCACTAGCTATTCCTGATCCTGGTGGTGTGAGATTTCTGCGTGGTGCTGGCTGCCTGACGATAGCAGCGAGAAGATGGCGTGGCCCAGATGGTGGGGATCTTTGATGATGGGGGTTGTCTTGAGTTAGTGCCTCCTGTAGATATTACCGATGGTTGTGAGGGATATGCCTGTGATGTCATGAGCAGAGTCCACTACTCCCGGCAGTTCCAAACAATCAAATTGCCTAATTAAATTAAATATTAAAAATGCTTAAAGTTTTGATTATTTAACTGATTGTTAATTTCAATATCAGAAATATTTAAAGTCCTTGATAATTTTGACAGCTGGCCCCTTTTGGCCACTAAATGTTGTGTTGCATTCTAACTCTTGAAAAGCACCTGTCTACCTCTGTTCAACAACCTATTAACACCGTAAGTCAAGTTAACATCATGACCCACTGCTCCCAGCTTATAATACAGCTTCATTATCACAGACAAGGGTGCTGCCAGCTGAGCTCACTATATTTTATTTGATGTTCGGATTATCCTTCGCACAGTTAATCCATCTCGGTGATCTGTTTCATTGCCTCACCGACGAGGCAGAAACTTTGTTCCCTTTCCAAGTGCAAATGCAATGTTAGCATTCATTTCAAGAGGACTACAATATAAAAACAATGCGACACTGAAGCTTTATAAGACCATAACACATACTGTAAGAGCAGAATTAGGCCATTCGGCCCATCAATTCTACTCCACCATTCCATCATGGCCATGATTAATCAAGAATCTTTCAATCTCCACCTTAAATACATCCAATGACTTGGTCTCCATAGCTGTCTGTGCCAATAAATTCCACAGATTCACCACCCTCTGGCTAACGAAAAATTTCCATTTTCTATTCTAATTGGGAATCTTCAATTCTGAGTCTGTGTCCTCTGGTCCTAGACTCACTCACTATAGGAAACATCCTCTCCACATCCACTCTATCTGTGTCCTCTGGTCCTAGACTCCCCCACTATAGGAAACATCCTCTCCACATCCACTCTATCTGTGTCCCCTGATCCTAGACTCCCCCACTATAGGAAACATTCTCTCCACATCCACTCTATCTGTGTCCTCTGGTCCTAGACTCCCCCACTATAGGAAACATCCTCTCCACATCCACTCTATCTGTGTCCTCTGATCCTAGACTACCCCACTATAGGAAACATCCTCGCCACATCCACTCTATCTGTGTCCTCTGATCCTAGACTACCCCACTATAGGAAACATCCTCTTCAAATCCACTCCATCTGTCCTCTAGTTCTAGACTCCCCCATCATAGGAAACATCCTCTCCACATCCACTCTATCTGTACCCTCTGGTCCTAGACTCCCCCACTATAGGAAACATCCTCTCCACATCCACTCTATCTGTGCCCTCTGGTCCTAGACCCCCACTATAGGAAACATCCTCTCCACATCCACTCTATCTAGGCTTTTCAATATTTGAAAGGTCTCAATGAGATCTCCCCTCATTCTTCTAAACTCCAGCAATTATAGGCCCAGAGTCTTCAAACAATCCTCATATGTTAACTCTTTCATTCCCAGAATCAATCTCATGAACCTCCTCTGGACTCTCTCCAATGAGAATATATCCTTTCTTAGATATGGGCCCAAAACTGCTCACACTACTCAAAATACTGTCTGACCAACATCCTGTAAAGCCTCAGTATTACATCCTTGTTTTGATATTCTAGTCCTCTCGAAATAAAGTAACATTGCATTTGCCTTCCTTAGCACTGATTCATCATGCAGGCTAATCTTTAGGGAATCCTGTACAAGGATCCCTTGCCTTTGCACCTCTGATTTATGTAGTTTCTCCCCATTGAGAAAATATTCCATGCCTTTATTCCTTGTTCTAAAGCGCTTGACCATGTACTTCCCCACATTATATTCCATTTGCCACTTCTTTGCCCATTCCCTTAATCTGCAGATACCCTGATTCCTCAACGCTACCTGCCCCTCCACCTATCTTTGTATCGTCAAGAAACTGCCACAAATTATTGACATAAAGGTGAAAAGAAACTATCCGAGCACTGACCCCTGCGGAACAGCCAACCAGAAAAGGCCCCAGTCTTCAGTCAGCCGATCTTCTAAGCATGCTAGTACATTTCCTGCAATATGACTACCATGGGCTCTTATTTTGTAAAGCACCTTCACGTGCAGCAACTTGTCAAAGGCCTCTGAAAATCACAATAACCAACATCCATTGTCTCTCTTTTGACTATCCAGCCTGTTATTTCTTCAAATAATTTCAACAGATTCGTTAGGAAAGATTTCTCCTTTAGAAGACCATGCTGACTTTGGCCTTTTTTGTTATCATGTGCCTCCAGGTACCCCAAAACCTCATCCAACATCTTCCTAACCACTGAAGTCAGGCTGACTGGCCTATAATTTCCTTTCCTCTACCTCCCTCCCTTCTTAAAGAGCAAAGTAGCACTTCCAATTTTTCAGGTCCTCAGGAACCAATCCTCAATCTAGTGACTCTTGAAACATCATTAGAAATGCCACCACAATCTCTTCATTTGTAGTCCATCTGGCTTACCTACCTTCAGATCTTCAGCCCCTTCTCCTTAGTAATTGCAACTACAGTCACTTCTGCCCCATGACTCTCTTTGCATTTCTGGCATTTTGCTAGTGCAGTGGTTCCCAACCTTTCTTATATCATGAACCAATATGGTTAAGCAAGGGGTCTATGGACCCCAGACTGGAAATCCCTGTGCCAGTGTCTTCCACTGTAAAGACTAATACAAAATATTTATTAAATTTGTCCACCATTTCGTTGTCCCCTGTTACTACACCTCCAGCATCATTTTCCAGCTGTCCAATAGCAACTCTTGTCTCTTTTATAAGGCATTGGTCAGGCCACAGTTAGAGTATTGTGAGCAGTTTTGGGCTCCCTATCTCAAGAAAGGATGTGCTGTTGCTGGAGAGGCTCCAGAGGAGGTTCACAAGACTGATCCTGGGAATGAAAGGTGAACATAGGAGGAGCATTTGATGGCTCTGGTCTTGTACTCATTGGAATTTAGAAGAATGAGGGGAAATCTCATTGAAACCTATTGAAAATTGAAAGGCCTTAATAGAGTGAATGTGGAGAGGTTGTTTCCTATTGTACAGTCTTGGACCAGAGGGCACAGGCTCAGAACAGAAGGATTATACAACAAACGAGAGAAAATCAGCAGGTGCTAGAAATCCAAGCAACACACACAAAATGCTGGAGGAACTCAGCAGGCCAGGAGGCATCTCTGGAAAAAGTACGTTCGACATTTCAGCAGGAGTCAATTTCACAGCATATATCAGTGGTAATAAACCTGATTCTGATTCTTCAATGTAGCTAACACATAGGACAATCACAGCATTGTGCAGGTCCTTTGGCTCACAACGTTGAGCTGATGTTTAACCTACGCAAAGATCAATCTAACCTTTTCCTCCCACATAGCCCTCCATTTTTCTTCCATCCATGTGTCTTCTTAAATGTTCCTAATGTACCTGGCTCCAATATGCTTGGTAGGGTAAATAGTCACGCTCTGTGTAAAAAAAATTAACTCTGACAACCCCCAGCCCATACTTTCCTCCAATCACCTTAAAGCTATGCCACTTGCATCAGTCATTTCTGTCTAGGGAAAAATAACTCTCCTGCTGTCCACTCTATTTATGCCTCTTATCATTTTATACACATCTATCAAGTCAGCTCTCATCCTCCTTCACTCTGAAGTTAATGTGAAGGGGAAGAAAAGAACCAGAGAACCCAAAGAGAAATAAATATCCTCCTTCACTCCAAAGAGGAAAACCCTGGTTTGATGCCTCTGGAAAAGATGCAGCCCTCTCTCAAGACCAGAACCCAGAGCTTCCTGCTGGGGTTATGTGCTTGGGTCTTGAAGATCCAAGTTCCCTACAAAAAATATCAGCTCATTCATTGGGATGCTGGGAGGGTCTCTGCCCGCTGATAAAGAAGCAGAGTCCGGCACCTGGCAGGCTATGAGTGAGGCTTTCAAAGGATTTTCTCTGCAGATTGCATTCAGAACAGACGATAATATTACCTCAGAATGGGAAAGGAAAAGTGAGTGAGATAACGCTTTCTCTAAGAGAGAGCATCATCACATCCACAAACGTGCTTAGTGGATCAAGAACAATACAATTTAAAGACCTGGCTTATGCTCCACGAGTTTCCAAACAATCCCTTTTCGTTTCTGTACCTGAGACAGAACCAGAGGTCAAATCCCTGCACAATTCCCGCATGTAGGCACAAGCTACTGTGACCGGGATCAGCCTGTTAAAAAAAGGAATCCAAGTTTCTGGGAATGCACGTAATGGACGATCTCATCCGGTCCCTCAACACCACCTCTTTGATCAAGAAACACAGCAACATCACCATTTCTTGAGGAAATTGAGGTGAATGAGGCTCAACCTCATTGTGGTGAGGTTGAGCCTCACCTCACCCGTGCCATTTTAACCCATTTTTACAGGAGCAACATCAAGAGTGTCCTAACCAGTTGCATCATCATCTGGTACAGGAATTGCAAGGCATCCGACTGCAAGTCCTTACAGAAGATTACGAGGACTACTGAGAGGATCATCAGGCTCTCTCTTGCACCCATTAGAGATATTTATCAGGAGGCTGCGTACACAGGGCCCTTGGCATTTTTCAATTATCCCTCCCATCTGTCTAACAACCTTTTTAACCCCCTACCATAATACTGGAGGTACCATACCATTAGGAGAAGAACTGTTAGGATAGGAAACAGTTTCTTAACCCAAGCCATAAGACCACAAAACATAGGAGCAGAATTAGGCTGTTTGGCCCATCTAGTCTTCTCCACCATTCAATCATGGCTGATCCTTTTTTTCCCATCCTCAGCCCCACGCCCCGGCCTTCTCCCCATAAACTCTGATGCCATGTCCAATCAAGAACCTATTAATCTCTGCCTTACATACACCCAATACACCCAGCTGCCTGTGGTAACAAATTTCACAAATTCACCACTACATCTACACTGTCTAGGCCTTTCAATATTCGAAAGGTTTCAATGAGATCCCCCCCCCCATTCTTCTAAATTCCAGCGCCATCAACATTCTTTGTATCCTATGATAACCCTTTCATTCCCAGAATCATCCTTGTGAACCCCCTGTGAACCGTCTCCAATGCCAACATATGGAAGAGAAGCCCAGAACTGTTCACAATGCTCAAGGTGAGTCTTGAGCTCCTAAATACTACTGAATGAGACCACTGAACTCCCTGCCACCACCCAGGACTCCTATTGCAGGAACTGCCAGTAATGTTATACTGCTTGCTTTTTAATCTGTATCATATGTGCATATTTTTATTTGTTAAATTATTTGTGGTAATATTACCTTGTGTGTGTGAGTCGTATGTAGTGTGTTGTGCACCTTGGCCCAGAGGACCATTGTTTCATGTGCATGATTGTATGACAATAAACTGAACTTGAGCTTGAACTTGCCAGCCTGGCTGCTGTGTAAAGACTCACTTACTTGGAGTGTTGTGCTCCGTTCTGGCCACCTCATTACAGGAAGGATGTGGAAGCTTTGGAGATGGTGCAGAGGAGGTTTGCCAGGATGCTGCCTGGACCAGAGAACAGGTTTCATTAGGATAGGTTGGACAAGCTAGGAGCTTTCTCTTTGGAGTGAAGGAGAATGAGAGGTGAGCTGATAGAGGTGTACAAGATGATAAGAGGCATAGACAGAGTGGACTGTGAGAGACTATAATGAGGCTGGGCCGAATGGCCTGTTTACGTGCTAAGGCAGATGCTGGAAATCACGGAGAGAACATACAAACTCCTTACAGACAGTGGTGCTATTATTAACATTAATACTCACCACAGCACTACAGTATTGCCCATCATTATTTCCTAAACCCCTCATTCTCTGAAAGGTAAGCCTCAGCCAATCTAGTTTCTTCTTTTAACTGCCGATTTTTGGTGTTCATTCAGATTGATTTTAGTTGACCAAAGGACAATAAGATCATTGAATCAGGGCAGGCCAACTAAATTAAAGTATTAAGTAAGTGTTGAACTGTGAGGCCTGATGTAGATGTGGGACAGCTCTGTCGAGCAGTTCACTCTGTTTGCAACAGGCAGGATTTCCCGGTGGCCTACCATTCCCATTCCGACATGTCAGTCCGTGACCTCGTCTTCTGCCATGATAAGCCCACCTTCAGGTTGGAGGAGCAACACCTCATATTCCATCTGAGTGGCCTCCAACCTTGTTGGCATGAACATCGATTTCTCTAACTTCTGGTAATTCCTTCCACACCACCCCCGTTCTGTCTTTTTCCATTCCCCATTTTCATCAATTTTCTTTTCACATGGTTATCACCTCCTATTGGTTCCCCACCTGCTTCCCTTTCATAAGAACATAAGAGATAGGAGCAGGAGTAGGCCAATCGGTCCCTCAAGCCTGCTCCGCCATTCAAGAAGATCATGGCTGATCCAATCTTAACTCTAGTTTTCACCGAATCCCACAAGGCAACAGTGCCAACCAGCAGGGCACCATGCCACCCATTTTATTTTATTATTCATCCCGCCAAACCCATGTGATCACCTGGGGGAAAAAAAAACGATTTGCCAATTGAGGAGAAAAAATCTGGAAAATTCCTCTCCGACCCATCCAGGCTATTGAAAACTGGTCCAGGAGATCACATGGCTGATCTAAACCTAGCTTCATGTCCACTTACCTGCTCGCTCACCGTATCCCCTAATGCCATTTTTATCCAGGAAAATGTCTATCTCCGTTTTGAATTTATTGAGTGTAGTAACTTCCACAGCTCTCTGGGGCAGTAAATTCCACAGCCCCACTACACTCTGAGTGAAGAAATTTCTCCTCATCTCAGTCCTGGAATGGCATCCCCTTATTTTAAGATTATGCCCCCTAGTCCTAGTTTCACCCATCATTGGGAACATTCTCCCCGCATCTACCCGATCAAGCCCTTTCACAATCTTATATGTTTCAATAAGATCGCCTCTCATTCTTTGGAACTCCAATGAGTAGAGTCCCAATCTACTCAACCTCTCATCATACATCAACCCACCCATCCCCGGAATTAACCTAGTGAACCTTCTCTGCACTGCCTCGAGAGCCAGTATGTCCTTTCTTAAATATGGACACCAGAACTGCACGCAGTACTCCAGGTGTGGTCTCACCAATACCCGGTACAACTGCAGTAAGACCTCCCTGTTCTTATACTCGGATCCCCCTAGCAATAAAAGCCATTCCATTGGCCTTCTTGACCACCTGCTGTACTTGCATACTAACTTTTTGTGTTTCCTGCTCCAGGACCCCCAGATCCCTTTGCACAGAAGCACTTTCCAGTTTCTCTCCATTTAGATAATAACTTGCTCTATTATTTTTCCTGCCAAAGTGCAAGACCTCACACTTGTCAGTATTATATTTCATCTGCTAAATGTCTGCCCAATCACTCAGTCTATCTATGTCCCCCTGCAGGGTTTCAATGTCCTCCGCACTAATTACACTCCCTCCCATCTTTGTGTCATCAGCAAACTTCGATACGTTGCACTTAGTCCCTTTCTCCAAATCATTAATATAGATTGTAAAGAGTTGGGGTCCCAACACCGACCCCTGCAGAACACCACTAGTCACCAACTGCCAGTCTGAGAATAAACCATTTATCCCAACTCTCTGTTTTCTGTTAGAAAGTCAATCCTCCACCCATGCCAGAATATTATCCCCAATCCCATGATTTTTTACTTTAAGTAATAATCTTTGGTGTGGCACCTTGTCAAATGCCTTTTGCAAGTCCAAATACACCACATCCACTGGTTCCCCTTTATCTACCCTATATGTTATGTCCTCAAAGAACTCCAACAAATTTGTCAAACATGACTTCCCTTTTGTAAAGCCATGCTGACTTTGGCCTATTAAGCTATGTTTATCCAAATGCCCTGTTACTGTTTCCTTAATTATCGATTCCAACATTTTGCCAACCACAGATGTTAGGCTAACTGGCCTATAATTCCCAGCCTTCTGTCTATTGCCCTTTTTAAATAAAAGAGTTACATTAGCATTTTTCCAATCTGCCGGGACCATTGCCGAGTCCAGCGAGTTTTGAAAAATTATCACTAATGCACCCACAATCCCAACCGCCACTTCCCTTAAGACCCTAGGATGCAAGCCATCCGGTCCAGGGGATTTATCCACCTTCAGTCCCATTAATTTATCAAGTACCGTTTCCTTGGTGATTTGAATCGTAGTTAGTTTCTCTCCCCCTAGAGCCCCCTGTTTATCCAGTGTTGGGATATTTTGAGTGTCCTCTACTGTAAAAACTGATACAAAATATTTGTTCAGCGTTTCCGCCATCTTCATGTCCCCTACCATTAATTTCCCGGTCTCATCTTCTAGGGGACCAACATTTACTTTAGCTACTGTTTTCTTTTTATGTAACTATAAAAACTCTTACTATCTGCTTTTATGTTTTTCGCCAATTTACTTTCATAATCTATCTTCCCCTTCTTAATCAATCTTTTTGTTATTTGCTGCTGATCTTTAAAAGCTTCTCGATCTTCAATCTTCCCACTAGATTTAGCTACCTTATATAACTTTCTTTTTAGTCGTATACTTTGCTTTATTTCTTTACTTAGCCACGGATAACTATTTTTTTTTACACCCTTTTTTTTTCAGTGGAATATATTTTTCTTGATAGTTGTAAAATAACTCCTTAAATATACACCACTGATCAAGTACCGATCTACCCTTTAATCTATTTTCTCAATCCATCTTAAGCAATTCTGCTCTCCAATGGTCCACTCTTCTTTTCTATCAGATTCCTTGTTCTTTAGCCTTTTACCTTTTCCACCTATTACCCACTAGCTTCTTACTTCATCCCATGGTCACATCTTTGTGACACATCTATACTCATGTCATTCCACAGATGCATCCTAACAAGCTGAATCATTAATTGGTACGGTGGCTGCATTGTAGTAGACAAAAAGGCTGTACACTGGATAGACAGAACTGCCCAGTGTACCACCAGTACTAGCCTACCAGATATATATACAGAAAGGTGCCGGAAAAGGCCATTAACATCATGAAGGATCACACCCACCCTGCTCATGTACTGTCAGTCCCACTCCCATCAGGGAGGAGGCTACGTAACATCCACACCAGGACCACCAGACTCGGAAACAGTTACTTCCTCAAGCAGTAAGACTGATCAACACCTCCACCCATTAACTCACCCCTCCACAACCCCCAACCACCACTACACCATCATTTCCTGTCAGTCACCTTACACACAGACACTCCTGTGTCTAATGTTACTTTATAGACATACAATCAATCTATAAGCTATCTTGTGTATTTATACTTATTGTGTTTTTTATTATTAGTGTGTTCTTTATCTTATTGTGTTTTTTGTGCTGCATTGGATCCAGAGTAACAATCATTTCATTCTCCTTTACACTTGTGTAGAGGAAATGGCATTGAACAATTTTGAATTTTGAATCTAAACACTGCCTTCTTGAGGTTGCACTGATTGTATATGCTGTCAATATTAGGGACCGGGTCACTCTTGAATGATTAGTTTGATGGTGCTATGTTGAGGTGGAATTCCTGCATGGATCAGCTGGATGTTCAGTGGGTAGGAACACTCACAGCTGGCTTCAGAAATGTGATGTGGACATCGAGAGACAGCCAGAACAAACTTGGGGGCCCTTTGTAGTAACAAACCTTACTGTGTACTTTATATTCTTGGAGTACTGATGAAATGTTTTCAAAATTTATTGATCTCTTTTCTAATACCCAGAGCAATTTCATTTCATCCCATCTCTTTTTCTCTTCCTCTCTCTCTGTTTCTCAGTCTATTTCTCTCTCTCTATCCTCACCTTTATGTCCATGTCTCTCTCTTTCAATTAGTGTTTCTCTCTCTTCCTGCCTCTCTTTTTCTTTCCAACCTTCTCTCCTTTCTTTCCTCCCTTCTTTCTCTTTTGTGTTTCTCTCCCTCTTCCCTTCTCTCTGCTTTTCTGTTTCTTGTTTTACTTTGTCCCTCTCTTTTTTCTATTCCGTTGTGAATGTTGATCTTTTCCGCTCCCTCATTCCCTGTTCTTGCCATCTTTGTCTGTCCTTTAGTCTGTCTCTCTTTCTCTCCCTTTCCATCCTTCCTTCTCTCTGTGTTTCTCTCTACTTGTCTCTCTTTATCTGCCTCTTTTTCTCTCTCTTTTCCATCTGTCTCTGATTGTTCCTGCCTTCTCTCTCTGAACTCTGTGTTGTTCCTCTCCCTGTCTCTCTCAGTCACTCACGTGCATTGTCCTCTGTGGTCAGCGAGTCCCCTTCATCAGTTCCCAAAGGCTGGGTTTGGATAGAAGCCAGACTAAGTTGTACCCCAGCAAGAGGGGATGTGTTGTTTTGAGCTGGCTGTGCTGGGTTTGAGTTAAATATTTCTTTTTCTTGTCAACTGAAACAGATCTTGAGTTTGTTGACATGTAGCAAGGTGGTGCATAACAAGTGCCACTCGAGTGTGTGGACACTAAGCAAATACATTGTGTCTGGTGCTAATACTGGCTGTGACATGCTGGGAGTTCAGAGTCCAACAGAGAGCTTAATTAAAGAGGTCAGCGAGAGGCTTGAACAATCTTTAATCCATTGGCAAGGCTGTGCAATGGTGGGGATGATAATAAAAGTCAGTGACCCACACACATAGGTGTTCACACACACACAATGCAAATGTACACAAACAAACGCACACACATTTGGACTGAAACACTTATTCATATACATAGACGCAGACACATGCATGGCATGCATACACACAAACACGTACACATGCACACGCACACACACGTATGCATATACACTAAAGCACTGACCACAACACAAGCTACACAATAAGCTTTCTGCAGGGATGCAGGCACAGTTGCAGACGTTTCCAGCCACTCGTTGCTCACACGGCTGGAGGTGCTGCATAGTTGTCAGACACAGCCATTGCATTCTTCTGTGCTGAAACATGTGGGATACTTGATGCACAGAGGCATCAGCTGCCAGGGCCTGCTAATGCCGGGATGCTCTCCAAAGGGCATTTATCATGCTTTACTGCATGTCACCCTGCTGTGAGAGGCATTCTCACAGTTCGCGCCTGGAGCTGATATGGGAACAACAGCTCACTCACAACCCTCTGCACAGTTGATAATCGCTGGCCATTCGCTGCTTCTCTCTGACACTATTTCATGGTGCCTTGAGCAAGGCGATTCAGCCCACCTGTGTCTCTGCGGTTCCTGAGGCAGGCTGGGCAGGTTACATTGTCCTTTCGCATCTTTTCGACTCTGGTAGACACATGACTGGCTGGTGCTGTGGTGACAGTCTGTTCAGGGCAGATTGTTACCTCGCCAGCGACCTGGGTTCTATTCCCACCGCTGCCTGTAAGGAGTTTGTATTTTCCCCCGTGACCATGAGAGCTTCAATGAGGTCAAAAGTTCAAAAAGCTGAAAAGTAAATTTTTATCAAAGTATGTATACATTACCATGTAAAACCCTAAGATTAATTTTCTTGTGGGCATTCACAGTAAGTACAAAGAAGCACAATAGACCATAAGACATAGAGGCAGAATTACTCAATTCAGCCCATCGAGTCTGCTCTGCTATCCCATCATGGCAGATCCATTTCCATCTCAACCCCATTCTCTGCCTTCACGCCCTGACTAATCAAGAACCTATCAAGCTCCACCTTAAAGACACCCACAGACACTTTTGACAATGAATTCCACGGATTCACCACCTTCTGGCTAAAGAAATTCCTCTTCATCTCTATTCAGAAGTTGTGCCCTCAGGTTCTAAACTCCCCAACTACAGGAAACATCCTCTCCACATCCATTTTGTCAAGGCCTCTCAGTATTTGATAGGGTTTAATGAGATCCATCTCCCCTCATTCTTCCTAATGCCAGTGAGTAAAGGCCCAAAGTCATCAAGATTAGTGAGTTGCGGGCGTGTTATGTTAGCACCAGGAGCAAGGCGACACTGTGGGCTTCCCCAGCATAATCCTCGGATTGTGTTGGTTGTTGACTCAAATGACGCATCTCACTGTACTTTTTCAAAGTATCAATGTATAAATTACACAACCTTCAGATTCTTCTCCCTAACAGGCAGCCACAAAACAAAGAACCCAAAAGAATCCAACTTTTCAAACAGGGTAACACTCAGTGTGCAGAGAGAGAGAGAAACAAATCAAATCATGCAAACAATAACGGCGGCATTGACATCCAGCACAAAATTGATTCCACTGGCCTGAAGCCGGGAGCAGCCAGAGTGGGTCCACAGCTTCTGTCCGCAGCAGCCTGGGCGCGCAACAGCGTCAAGCAGAGCGAACTAAAACACGGAGGAGGTGGTGGAATGAGATGTGATCGCTGCTTTAAAGGGCCTTCGTACAGACACTAATACAGGCAAATGGGATAGGTGTAGATGGGCATGGAAGTGATGGGCTGAAGGGCCAGTTTGTATGTTGTACCGCTCTATGACTCCTTGAGTCTCTGGTGATGATCTGACAACCATTGTACTTACAAGATTTTCCCATCGGCTCCCCCTAGTTTCCACCGCTCACCAGCACACAAAGGACAATTTACAGTGCCCAGTTAATCGACCGACCTGCGCGCCTTTGGGATGTGGGGGGAACCCGTACCACCCAGAGGAAACACAGGCAGTCACAGAGAGAACGTGCAAACTCCACACAGACAGCACCCGAGGGTCTGATGTGACCCTGTTCTTTGGAACTCTGAGGCAGTGGCTCTACCAGCTGTGCCATACACTATTCATGTGAGTGTTTGTATCTTTATGATTGGCTGGGGCATATCAAGAGAAGGCTTGATATTGGTCAAGGATCGAGGGGCCACTGTGGCACTTAGCTTGTGTAATGCTACTACAATAAGTAAACTGGCGACCTGGGTTCAATTCCACTGCTCTCTGTACGGTATTTGTGCATTCTCCCATGACCTCTGTGTCCGACGTTCCAAAGGAGTACAGGTTAATAGGTCAATTAATTGGTCACCTAGGTGTAATTGGGCTGGAAGGGCCTGTTACTGTGCTTGTATCTCTGAACAAAAACAGATCGTTTTGACCAAGATTTTGAAGATGAGTAGACTGGTTCCTAGCCCAATAACATTTCCCTGGCAGTTTTTCCTTGTCCACTTTCTGGGACCTCTTCTGGCCCCACATCCTGCAGAGATCTCCGCACTCCTCCAGTTCTGGTTTTTGGATCATCCCCGAATTTCATTACTGTTCTGTTGGTTCCTGAGTAGAGCAAGAGGATGGAGGTGGGATATAGATTCCTGCTGGGGACAATGTTGGTCTGAATGTTGGGGGGGGGGGTAGTGTGAAGATTACTAGGGAGGGCAGGGTTTCTATGAGTGGCTTTGGTGTTAAGATTCAGGTTTCAGGTGGGGTTGATGTGGAGATGCCTGCTAGGAGGTGGTGTTGGTGTGAATGTTCCTGTTGGAGATGAGGTTGCTATGTAGATACATGTTGGGTGTAGTGCTGATATGAAGGTTCCTGGTGGAGATTTGGGAGTGATGTCTCTATGGAGATATGTTGTGAGGTGGTGTCGGTGTGAAAGTTCCTGTTGGTATTTGGAAACCCCTTCCTAAACCCCTCTGCCTCCATCCCCTCCTTTCAGGCCCTCTATGGCTGAACCTTTGAAACCAGCACTAACGTGGCTGTGTGTCAGAATTTATCTGCAAAAGTTCCAGTGAAGTGCCTTGCAAATTCTACAATGCTGTAGCTGTCTTTTAAACTATTTATGAAGTGTTTTCTTTTATTCATGCAGTTTGTCTTCTTTTGCACATTGGTTGTATGTCATCAACTCAAGAGATTCTGCAGACCCTGGAAATCCAAAGCAATACACACACACACACGCACGCACACACACACACACACACACACACACACACACACACACACACACACACACACACACACACACACACACACACACCAGACAGACACACACACACGCACGCGCACACACACACACACATACACGCACGCACACACACTGACACACACACGCACACACACACACACACACACACACACACACAGACACACACACACACACACACACAGACACACACACACCAGACACACACAAACAGACACACACACACACACTCTCTCTCTCTCCACCCCCCCCCCCCCCCCGCGGAAGAACTCAGCAGGTCGAGCAGCATCAATAGAGTGGAATAAGCAATGTTTCAGGCCATAACCCTTCAAAAGATCCTCACAAAATTTTAGTTGCTTATTCCTCCCCCACCTTCTTATTCTGGCTTCTGTCCCCTTTCTTTCCAGTCCTGATGAAGGGTCTCAGACTGAAATGTAGACTGCTTATTCCTCTCCTGACCTGCTGAGTTTTTCCTACATTTTCTGTGTGTTGGTTGTTCGTCAATCTTTGCTCACCTATAGTTTTTCATAAATTGTATTATATTCTTTATGCAAGGAAATGAATCTCTCAGTAGTTTATGGTGAACAGAAGGGTCAGATATGATGGCAGAATATAGTATTAATGGTAAGACTCTTGGCAGTGTGAAGGATCAGAGGGATCTTGGGGTCCGAGTCCATAGGACGCTCAAAGCAGCTGCGCAGGTTGACACTGTGGTTAAGGAGGCATATGGAGCATTGGCCTTCATCAATCGTGGAATTGAATTTAGGATCCGAGAGGTAATGTTGCCGCTATATAGGACCCTGGTCAGACCCCACTTGGAGTACTGTGCTCAGTTCTGGTCACCTCACTACAGGAAGGATGTGGAAGCCATAGAAAGGGTGCAGAGGAGATTTACAAGGCTGTTACCTGGATTGGGGAGCATGCCTTACGGAAGCAGGTTGTGTGAACTTGGCCTTTTCTCCTTGGAGCGATGGAGGATGAGAGGTGACCTGATAGAGCAGTATAAGATGTGAGAGGCATTGATTGTGTGGATAGTCAGAAGCTTTTTCCCAGGGCTGAAATGGTTGCCACAAGAGGACACAGGTTTAAGGTGCTGGGTGAGTAGGTACAGAGGAGATGTCAGGGGTAAGTATTTTACTCAGAGACTGGTGAGTGTGTGGAATGGCTGCCAGTGACGGTGGTGGAGGCAGATACGATAGGGTCTTTTAAGAGATTTTTAGATAGGTACATGGAGCTTAGGGATATAGGTAAGCCTAGTGATTTCTAAGGTAGGGACATGTTCAGCACAGCTTTGTGGGCTGAAGGACCTGTATTGTGCTGTAGGTTTTCTATGTTTCTATGAAAGGTTTCACTGTTCAACATCCCCCCCAATAGATGCTGCCTGACCTACTGAGATCCCCAGCAATGTGTGTGTGTGTGTCAGTTACTCAAGACTTCCAGCATCTGCAGAATCTCATATGTCTTTGATAACAAATTTACTTTGACTTTGACTAAATATAATTTGATTTGAAATTTCTTCCTTTTTAATAGAGTGAAATTTGCAACACACCCTTGACATAATGTTTTCCTGTGCTCCTGATTAAGTGAAGAGGGGGGAGGGAAGTGTGGAACAGTGGATTTTTTTTAGAAACTGCCGTTTAATTCTAACGCTTTTAATTATTAAGCAAGAAAGAAATTATGTGAGTGGGAAGCTCATCAGTATGTAAATATATTCACTCCTTTTAACTTCAAGCAGTGGTGAGTATTGTCCCTGCTCTGTATCTATATAATGAAACCATTAAGGACCCAGTGTGTGTTTTAATGAGTTTCCAAACTAATGTTGTAATTGGGAATACGCAACAGAAAACCGGAGGATTAACACAAATTGAATTTGGAGAGAAGAGTTGTTCATTAGAAGTTAATTGTGGTCTTTTGTTGAGAATAAAGGAAGGAGTGCCAGACTAGCCTGAAACCATTTTCAAGTGTAGTTTATACTGGGCAGAGTAGGTTCCTAAGTAGATGTACATTTGTGGTATGTTCCTATCTATTTGCCTTGAAGATTACTGTTGTTTCTGTTTTGATCTCTTCATTCTCCCACCTTTCTCTCATTCCTTCCGCCTTACTCAAAGTTAAAAAAATATTCAAAGTTAATTTATTAGCAAAGTGTATATATATCCCACCATATACATTCCTGAGATTCATTTTCTCGTGGGCATTCACAGCAAATACAAAGTAACATGATAGAATCAATGAAAAACCGCACGCATCGGGAAGGACAAACAACAAGAAGACAATGAACTGTGCAAACACAAAGAGCAAAAAAATAAAAATAAACAAATAGGCAATATACATTAAGACCATATGAAGAGTTTTTGAAAGTGAGCCCATAGGTTGTGGGAACAGTTCAGTGATGGGGTGAGTGAAGTTGAGTGAAGTTATCCCCTCTGGTTCAAGAGCCTGATGGTTGAGGAGTAATAACATTTCCTGTGGGTCCTGAGGCTCCTGTACCTCCTCCTGTTGGTGTCAATGTTCCTGAACCTGGTGGTGTGGGTCCTGAGGCTCCGCTACCTCCTCCTGTTGGTGTCAATGTTCCTGAACCTGGTGGTGTGGGTCCTGAGGCTCCGGTACCTCCTCCTGTTGGTGTCAATGTTCCTGAACCTGGTGGTGTGGGTCCTGAGGCTCCGGTACCTCCTCCTGTTGGTGTCAATGTTTCTGTTGGAGATGGTTTTGCTAAGGAGATAACTGTTGGGAGTTGGTGTTAGTTTGAAGGTTCCTACTGGAGATGGGGTTGCTATGGAGATACCTGTTGGTGGGTGATATTGGTGTGAAGGTTCCTGCTGTGATCACTATGCAGATACCTGTTGGGTAGGGAGGTGGTGCTTGTGTGAAGTTCCTGTTGGAGATGGGGTTGCTGTGAAGGTACCTGTTTGCGGGGGGAGGGCATGTAGGATTAAGGTTTCTACTGGTGTGATGGTTGCCGTTGAAGATAGGGTCCCTATGGAGATACCTGTAGGGAGGGGGTGCTGTTGTGAAGTTTCCTGTTGGAGAAGTGGTCAGTATGGAGATACATGTTAAGAGGTGGTGTGGTGTGAGGTTCAAGTTCAAGTTTAGTTCTCATTCGACCATACATGGATAGCCATGAATCCAGCTGAACAAAATAGCATTACTCTGGGGCCAAGTTGCAAAACACAGTACCAACGGTCACACACAGCACAAGGCGCATTTTGCCCATATAAAATAGCAAACACAGATAAGATATTGGTAAAATACAGTCACACAAAAAATATAGCCCAAGTCCCTGAGTCCATGAATATTGCTGCAGTCTGCAGTCAAGCACAATACAGGTTTTCTGAGGAGTGAACACTGGGTGGCAGCACTGAGTCCAACACAGATGGCGAGCCACAGGGCCTCTGGCTCTCTGATGGAGCGGCCGACTCTGACGCTTTACGCTAGGCAGCTGCAATCAGGCAACATTGCAGGTTGAAGCCTAGTCCTCACTGTGACTGAGGCCATGCATCTCCCCTGTCCTTTGCCAATAAACCAACAAATTGAGCTTGCAACATTCCACACTGCCACTGTCCAAAAGGGTCTTGCAATCAAAATAAAAAGTTTAAAAAAGACATTAACACCTTTGGTTGACCCCATAGAAGCTGCTGCAGCCAGATGCACTGGCATCTTACTGGAAGGTTCCTTTTGGGAATGGGATCTCTGTGGAGATACCTATTGGGGCATGGTGTTGGCATCTGGAGATGCAGTAGGTGCATGTCTCTCAGTCTATATGACTATGAACAATGCCTGAAGTAGGAATTGAACCCTTCCCAAGGCATTGGTCAGACCACACTTGGAGTATCGGCAGCAATATCTGGCCCCTTATCTAAGAAAGGATGTACTGGCATTGGAGAGAGTCCAGAACAGGTTCATGAGAATGATCCCAGGGATGAAAGGGTTAACATATGAGGAGCATTTGATGGCTCTGGGCCTGCACTCGCTGGAGTTTAGAAGAATAAGAGGGGGATCTCAGTAAAACCTATCGAATGTTGAAAGGCCTCGATAAAGTGGATGTAGAGGGACTATTTCCAATTGTAGATGAGTCTAGGAGTAGTGGCACGGCCTCAGAATAAAAGAATGTCCCTTTAAAAGAAGAGATGAGGGAAGTGAATCTGTGGAATTCATGGCCACAGGTGGCTTTGGAGACTAAGTTATTGGGTATATTTAAAGTAGAGGTTGATAGGATCTTGATTAGTTAGGGTCTCAAGGTTATTGGGAGAAGGTAGAAGAATGGGGCCATTATTCCACCATGATGGGCCGAATGGCCTAATTCTGCTCCTGTGTCGAATGGTCTCGTGGACTGGCTGAAGGTTGGTGAGCTGGTTCGGGTCCTGGAACGAAAACCTGCAAGGCTGATTGAGGATGGGTTTGTGTCCAAGAGGCCATTGCTGTGAATGGAGAGAAGAGTTGGTTCTATGTTGACAGATTGAATCAACTGCTAACGCAGGGACTTACTAACTGAAGCCGAGAAGCTTGTTTCCTATCACATCCTCCTGTAACAACAAATGAAACAAATACAATGATGCCAGCTAAAATTAATTAATATGTATAGAGAGAGTTGGAAGGCAAGATGGGTTGTTTTGAGTCATGAGATAATTAACTCATCGTACATCAAACATCTTGAGATGCAATTAACATGAATCTGTTTTACGTTAACAAACTAAGACTCTACTGTCGTCTGGCTCCCCATCCTGGCCTGAGGGAACCCAACTCTACATGTTGTGTTAGTGTTAAGCTGTGATGTTCTGATACAGTACTGTATCCAGGGCAGGTATTACTGCTCTGTTCTCAATCAATAATAACATACGTGTGACACTGCAACTGTTCTGCTCCCCACTTCTAATGCCTCCGGGTCCAAGCCAAGATACAAACTGCTAAGGGAACTCAGTGGGTTGGGCAGAACACAGAACAGTACGGCATTGGGACGGGCTCTTTGGCCCATAATGTCTGCAACATGCACAGTGCCAGACCAAACTAAATCTCTTCTGCCTCTGCATGGCAGGATCAGGTTTATTATGACTGACGTACCATACTGTGCACATAGCTAAGGGTCTAAGCAAAAAAAAGACAAATTTCATGATATATGTGAGTGGTGATAAAGCCAATTCTGATTATGGACTGAAAGTGGGAAGGGGAAAGGGGGAAGGGAGAGGAGAATCATGGCTGAGAAAAGGGGAAGGGAGAGGGGAGGGAGCGGGAAGCACCAGAGATATACTCTGTAATGATCAATAAATCAATTGTTTGGAATCTAATGACCTTGCCTGGTGTCTCAGGGCTGGGTGCGTCTGCACCCGGGCCGTGCTCTGCCACCTGTCCCACACCCTTCCCACAGTGCTCCACCCCAGCCATCCCAACGTCTTTAGCTCCTGCCGGGTTTACAAACTCGATCTCCACTCCACATTGATTAATACAGTACTGTGCAAAAGTTTAAGGCACCCTAGCTATACATATGTGCCTAAGACTTTTGTACAGAACTGTATGTTGTGAAATTAGTTTTTTTGTGGCAACAGTACAGTGTAAGACCTAAAAGCACTAATAATTTACAATAAGAATAAATAAATAAATAGCATGAAAGGGGGATATCAAGAGTGTTCATCGGTTCATTGATCAAAAATCTGATGGCAAAGGGAAAAAACTGTTTTTAAAATTCTGAGTCTATGTCCTTCAGGTTCCTGTACCTCCTTGCTGATGGTAGCAATGAGTAGCGGGCGCATCCTGGATGATGGGGTCCTTAGTGATGGATGCTGTCTTCCCGAGGCACTGCGTTTTGAAGATGTCCTCAATAGTGGGCATGATGGAGCTGGTTGAGCCTGTAACCCTCTGCAGCTTCTAGTGATCCTGTGCGTTGGAGCCATTGATGTATCTATCTAAAAACTTTGATCACTTCTGATTCCTTCATGTTCTATGTTTCATGAAAGGTTTCAGTGCAGGACCCTGCATCAAGGAGCAAAACGTCTGCAATTACTTCCCCCATGACAGATGCTGCTCCTCCTGCAGTTTGCTTTTGGCTCCAGACCCCTGTTTCTGCGATCTCTTGTATCAGAACCAATTATCACAGAAGATGAGGTGAAATGCGTTGTTTTGTGACAGACATAAAATTACTGCAAACTAAAATAAGGAGGAAATAGTGCCAAAAAAAGTAAAGCAAGGTAGTAAGCATTGAAAGGAGTCTGATGGCAGAGGGCAAGAAGCTGTTCCTAAACACCAAGTGTGTGAATTCAGGCTCCTGTTCCTCCTGCCTGCTGGTAGTGACAAAAGAGAGCATGTCCTGGATGGTGAGAGCCCTTAATGATGGATACTGCCTTCCTGAGGCACTGCTTATTGAAGATGTCCTCAATAGTGGGAAGACTAGAGCCCATGATGGGTCTGACTGAGTTTACAACTTCCTGCAGCTTTTTCCAATCCTGTGCAGTGACACCCCCGCCCCCGCCCCATACCAGATGGGAATGCAACCAGTCAGAATGGTGTCCATGATACATCTGTAGAAATTTGCTAGAGTCATTGGTAACATGCCAAATCTCCTCAAACTTCCAATGAAATATATCCACTGATGTGCCTTCCTCATAAATGCATTTATATAATCTGGGTGGCATGGCAGTGAGCGGTTAGCATGGTGCTTTGCAGCACCAGCTCTATGATCAGGGTTCATTTCCTGCCACTGTCTGTAAGAAGTTTCTAATTTCTCTCCGTGACCGTGTGGGTTTCCACCGGGTGTGCCAGTTTCCTCCCACAGTTCAAAGATGTACAGGTTCATTGGTCACATAACTGTAATTGATAGGCTATTGGGCCTATGGGTCTAAAATAATAAAAATAAATAAATAGTCGACAATATAGCTCAATGATCCTATTAATCATGATCTTATTGCACAGGCTGGTTATAATGATCTCTTTATAACCTAAGACTCCTACATCACCCCATCAAAACCCCATACCCCCATCCTGCCTGCACCTTGGTGATATAACTCAGTGTCATAGAACACTACAGCACAGAAAGAGACCCTTTGGCCCATCTAGTCCATACCAAACTAGTAATCTGCCCAGTCCTATCGACCTATACCTGGACCATAGCCCTCCATACCTCCCCTATTCATGTGCATATCTAATTTTTTTCTAAATGCTGAGATCAATCCTGCATCCACCACTTCAGCTGGCAGCTCATTCCACACTCCTACCACCCTCTGATTCCCCTTTAGTATTTCAACTTTCATCCTTAACCCATGACCTTTAGCCCAAGTCTCACCCAACCTCAGAGTAAAAAGCTTGCTTGCATTTACCCTATCTATTCCTCTCATAGTTTTGTATATCTCTGTCAAATCTCCCCTTTTCTATGTTGCAGGAAATAAAGTCCTAATATATTCAGCCTTTCCCTATCAGTCATGTCCTCAAGTCCTGGCACATCCTTGTAAATTTTCTCTGTACTCTTTCAATCATACTTGCATCTTTTCAGTGGGAAAGTGACCAAAACTGGACACAATACTCCAAATTAGGCCTCACCTTATACAATTCCAACATAGCATCCCTTTTAACCATTTCACCTTTCACCCTTAACCTGTGACCTCTAGTTTTATTCTCATCCAACCTCAGTGGAAAAAGCCTGCTTGTACTTACCCTATCTATACCTGTCATATCATAATTTGTATACCTAGGCAGGAGAGACTCCTGTTCCCTTGCTCACTAGACCTTTCACGTGTATTTTGACTCTGTCAGTAAAGTTATTGGACTTTCCACAAATCCATTTTAGTCTGGGCATGGACAAACTTGTTATGAGTTGAATTTTAAGACTGTCTTCATAATTGTTAATGGCATGGTACATTTAATTGGCAAAGACCGATTTTTAAAGATGCCAGACTCTTGCTGGTGCTTGAGCCGGAATTAAATACTATCACTCCAATCAATTCTTACTGAAATCGGGCAGGCATTCCTGATTTTCAGACTCAGATTTGTTTCATTCTTCACATGCACATCGAAAGGTACAGTCGTGCATCCTACCCCCAAGGAACTTTGTACCCAGAACCCACTGACAACTTCATAAGGCCATAAGATATCAGAGCACAATTAGGTCACTTGGCTTATCAAGTTTGCTCTGCTGTTTCATCATGGCTGATCCATTTCTCTTTCAGCCCCACCCAGTCTCCTGCCTTCTCCCTGTATCTCTTCAAGCCCTGCCTATCAACCTCTGCCTTAAATACACTCAGTGACTTGGCCTCCACAGCTGTCTGTGGCAATGAATTCCACAGATTCGCCACTCTCTGATTTGCTGATCTGGGCAGAGGGTGGGGTGATCCTTGCCTTCTCTGGTTTGCAAGCCCAGCATTCAATCATGGATGTCATTCATCCTATGTTCATGTCTTTGGCCTTTGAACGTGGAGCAAAGCCTAAACTCCAGTCTGACCTCTCATTCCTACTCATCTTTGACCCTGATCCTAAAGTGACACCTAACTCCCTGCTCTGCCCCAAAACCCAACCCCATGAATTAATAAACAATTAATTCTGATCCACAAGCTCGATGAAGACCATGACTCCATGCCATTCTGATTGGAAGATTAACTGATTCTCATCACTTGAATCCTAATGCCATCAACATTCCAGCAATTACACACCGAGAAGGTTTTCTGCAAATGAGTACATATTAGTCCTAAAAGATTTGAAGGAATAGCTTTTGATATTGTGCAACTTGCCCACATCCTGTTTCTCTGTTTTCACTGGCCTTCCATCGTGTTGAACCTCTTTTAAAAAAGCCTTCAGTCACGATCAGATCCACTAGGAGATTCTGCAGTCTGGGCACCAGTACAAATTGCACACACTGATCAAAGTTAAAGTTGAGTTTATTTTCATATGTACAAGTCCATGTCATAGAGTCATAGAACACTGCAGCGTTGAAACAGGTCCTTTGGCCCGTCTAGTCTGTGCTGGACTATTTTTCTGCCTACTCTCATCAACCTACACCCAGACCATAGCCCTCCATAACCCTCCCATCCATGTTCCTGTCCAAATTAAATGTTTAAACTCGAACCTGAATCTGCCACTTCCGCTGGCACTTTCATTCCACAACCTGTGCACAGGTACAATAAAAAACTTACTTGCAGCAAGCAGCATTACAGCCACATGGAAAACCTAATTTAAACATTACTTTTCTCCAATTTTTACAAGAAAGAACACAGTTAAGACAAAAAATAAGTCTGTTTTAGTGCGTAGCTATCAAAGTGGTCACGCTGTTGATTAGGGTTGTGTGGGTCGGTTCAAGAACCAAATGGTTGAAGGGAAGAAGCCGTTCCTGAACCTGATGAAGTTGATCTCTAGGCTTCGGCAGCTCCTGCCTGATAGTTGTTGCTCTGTGTTGTGGTGTTTGCAGCTTGGTTTGAGAGTGGAGACTGAGCCAATGAGGAATAGAGGTCATGGGTTAAGAGACTGCACCAGAGGAGAAAGAGGGTGTCATAAAATAATGCGGGAGAGTCAGAGACAGATTCCTTTTGACAGAGCCCATCAATAAGCACACACTTTTGGTCTACTTAGAGGATAACTTTCATGTGCCATTACTAATCCAACTGGCTGTATATCACAGCACTTTGTTATCTGGTAAAGATTTAGTATGTGTTAGCAAAACAGAAAATCCACTGGCACAGGGGAGTGATTCTCGTGTTCTTAGCACTAAATGTATTTACCAGTTCGATTTTTCTTGTTCCTTGCACTCTGACATTTCCAAGTTTTCAATCCCATGGTTCATTAAAATTCTGCAGGGCTTCATCATGTTTCTTAAGTAAAGCTTCACTCAAGGAGTTTCTCTGGATGCAGAGAACGGCTTCCAAAACATCAGTCGGAATTGTGCAAGAACAGCAGGGAGTGCTGCTGCTCCACAGCTCGGGTGAACCACTTAGATCATGAAGCACAGAGAGGATAATTAGGCCATTCAGCCTATCGAGTCCTAGATTCCCCCACTATAGAACACATTCTTTCGATGTCCACTCTCTCTAGGCCTTTCAATTTTGATAGCTTTTAGTGAGATCTCCCTTTCATCCTTCTAAACTCTTCATCTCTGTTCTAAACGGACGCCCCTCCGTTCCAGGGGCTGGCAAACTTTTACATGCAAAGGGCACTTACCATTAACCAAGGGGTTTGTGGAGCTTAGGGTGGGAGCCCTGCTTTATTCTGATGCTGTACCTTCTGGTCCTAGGTTCCACCCCTATGGGACACATCCTCTCAATGTCCACTCTGTCTAGGCTTTTCAAAATTTGATAGGTTTCAATGAGATCTCCCTTTCACCCCCTTCAAGCAAGTACAGACCCAGAGCCATTAAATACTCCTTGTATGTTAACCCTTTCACTCCTGGGATCACTCACCTCCTCTGGATTATCTTCAATGTCAGCACGTCCTTTCTTAGATACGGGGCCTCAGGTGTTTGTAGGGTCTGCACATTCTCCCAGTAGGGTTTCCTGGGTGGTCTGGTTCTCTCCCTCATCTTAAGGAGCTGCTAGGTAGTAGGTAATTGACCCACTCTGGTGCAAGAGTGTGGGAGATGAATCAGAGGGAAGTTGTTGAGTAGGTGAGAATATGACCTTACAGAGGTGGACTGAATGAGGGGCTTTGTTAGTCTGGATGCACAGGGAAAGAGAATCCAAAGCAAGAGGGTAGGAGTTTAAGGTGAGAGGGAAAGATTTTAAGACTACGTCCACACTAGACCAGATAATTAAAAAAACGCCGGTTTTGCGTAAAAATGATAGGCGCCCACACTATGCGTTTTTAAAAATATCTCTATGCACACTGAAACAGAGATTTCGGTGAACCTCCTCCTCTTGCGCATGCGCAGGACACATCTACCGAAAACAAGCAACATGTTTGGTGTCTAATCTCGCAGTAAAAATGCGCGTTTGTGTAGTTACAGACTAGAGAAACTTAAAATGATGGACAGCTGTTGGCTCTCACGCAGGAGGACTTAAAAGTACAAAAAAAACAAATACTGGAGCGTACGGAGGCAACTGACAAGGGAGTTCACTGACAGATTGACCCGGCTGACGACAAACTTTGAAAAACTGACTAACTCTGTTGTATTAATAAAGCACCTTGTTAAATGTATAAAACATGTCTGCATCAGTGTTATCTTGTATTTCCATACAATGTTACATTAGGCTGTTACACATCTGTTGTCAGAGAAGTACTTGCATAAATAGGTAAACCACCTTCATACGAGCAAGGACAGAAAACAGGGCAAAGTGAGTATACTTATTTATTCAGTAAGTTATGGGTCAAAGTATTTGGTGAGTACATTTCTAACTCTTCTGACGTCAGTCTCATTGCCGTCTGTTCTGAAATTGTTAGGTTGCTTTCAGGAAATCAATGAATTAGCGCCCTGCCGTCTGACAGCGTTTTCAGAAGTCTCCGGTTACTCTGTCCACACTGCTCCAGCCAATGCAGCATTTTCAAAAATACACACTTTGGAGAGCGATTCTGAAAAGCTCCGGTTTCGGGGGACAAATACGCTGTTTTAGTGTGGACGAAGGGTAAAAGCGAAGAGAAAATCTTCGGTTACCGATTTATCCGGTGTAGTGTGGACGTAGCCTAAAGGGAGTCAAGGAGCAGCTTCATCTCACAGAGGATGATGCATCTCTGTCACACAGAGAAGTTGGCGGAAGTACAGTAATTGCATTTAAAAAGATCAAAGTTCATTTGTTTAAATAAATGTATTCTCAAAGTACATATATGTCACCATCGACTATCCTGAATCCACATTAGAACAAAGAAATACAACAGAATCAATGAAACATTATACACAAAGGCTGACAAACAGCTGACATGAAAAAGAAGACCAACTGTGCATATACAACAACAAATAAATAAACAAATAAACAAATGAATCAATCGATCAATCAATTAGAGAACATGAATTGTAGAATCCTTGAAAGTGAGTCAATAGGTTGTGGAATCAGTTCAGAGTTGAGGTGAGTGAAGTTATCCACACTGGTTGAAGAGCCTGGTGGTTGAAGGGTAATAACTGTTTCTTGATGTTTGCATATGATATGATATTTACATAAGTACATGGATAAGAAAGGTTTTGAGAAACTTGGGTCAAACTTACGCAAATGGGACTCACTTAGGTGGATTCAGCTGAAGGGTCTTATCCTGGAACATCGACTGCCTAATTTCCTCCACAGATGCTGCCTGGCCTGTTGAGTTCCTCCAGCACTTTACTGGATAACTGATGAATCTGCATGAACTGTGTTGATTGGGTGAGTGTATATTAGCTAAGAGAGAGCATAGAATATCCCAGACCACTTGTCCAGCTGATGAGGAAGCACTTACTGAAAAATGATATGGAGTTACTATAGGAAGGCCAGCTGCCGAATTAGCCAATAAAATAGCCAGGGTCATGTAACATGCCACTGAATACGAGAAGTTTCCAGAAAAATAAGAAGCAGTTGTATCAACTGGAAAGCTCACTGAACGATTAGCAAATGTTCATGTACTCACTTTATTATGTGATAATTGTGCTTGGAATTTGAGTCATTGACTACCAACAACAGTTACTCCCTATTCAGATTTAGCTTGAGTTAAATCAAATGAATCTTCCTCTACACTGTCCCGTCACACACTCCCAGGGCAGGGACAGTCAGATACAGAGTGAAGCTCCCTTTACACTGTCCCATCACACACTCCCAGGGCAGGGACAGTCAGATACAGAGTGAAGCTCCCTCTACACTGTCCCATCACACACTCCCAGGGCAGGGACAGTCAGATACAGAGTGAAGCTCCCTCTACACTGTCCCATCACACACTCCCAGTAAGGAAGGGGGCATGGAGGGATGAGGATGTCCTAGTCAACTTGCTCCTGGGGCTGGCGAAATCCGCCATCCGTGGGTCTTGGAAACGGGTGGCGGGAGGATCTCCCCGGGCAGACTGCCTGGCAATGTTTAGGGGGTATGTTCGTGCCCGGGTAACTATTGAAAAAGAACACGCGCAGTCAACAGCAGCCTTGGAGGAGTTTCGAGACCGTTGGGCTCCGCGGGGTGTGAATGCCATCGTGGATAGGGATGGCAACATTTTGGTGTAATGTCTATTGTCTATTTGTAGTGCAGTAATTGTGTTTGCCACTGTTTTGTATATATTGTATAGCACCGATATTTGTAATAAAGGATTTTGTAATTAAAAAAAAAGGGGCAGGGACAGTCAGATACAGAGTGAAACTCCCTCTACACTGTCCCATCACACACTCCCAGGACAGGGACAGTCAGATACAGAGTGAATCTCCCTTTACATTGCCCCATTTATCTCTACCAGTCTTGATATAGAATGGGTTTATTATGTTCCTTCAGTTCCAAAACACTCAGTAATCTTCCTGCTTTCCGCATTCTCTGGAGGCCTATGCTCTGAGACAATAAAATATATAGTCAGTTATAAACCGTGTGAGGTTTGGAACTCATCCCCTTCCAATCACAGTGGCCAGTAGAGCATTATCTTTTGCAATCTCATATCGTTCGGATTTCAGGCTGCACAGTACATTGAGCTTTTGCTCATTTACGTTGAACCTCTGCATTGGGAGGCAACAGCTGCTCTCCCAGGTTTAGATGCTAGGAATTTAGTGTTGTTTGCAACAGCAGAGAGCTTTAAAACCGTGTTGCAGTCCTCCTCAGTGTCTTTGAAGAAAGCCTGGTAGCTGGGTGGGATGAGATTGCAATTATGTGTGGAATAGTGTTGGCCCCGAAGCGTTACTTCCAGGCTTAGCTGACTGACTATCCTTAGGCCCGGGGGACTGAGGTGGAGATTGAAAATGTGCACAAAGACAGATGGTTATTTGTGATCTTCATGTAAATGTAAATCTGACATAGATGGAGCATTCTTTTCACTTTAATATTCTGCTGGGGACTCATAGTGGGTCTGGTGCCTCAGGAGAAGACAAGTGGCATAGTGATGCTGGGTGTAAGACAATTTAGCAAGAACCTAGTCCTTCTTCTTGCAGGTTGAGCCGGTGGTAAGGGAGGCAAATGCAATGGTAGCATTCATTTCGAGAGGACTAGAGTATAAAAGCAAGGGTATAACGCTGAGCCTGTATAAGGCATTGCTCATTCTGTACGGAGTATTGTGACCTTTACCTAAGAAAGGGTGTGCTGGCATTGGAGAGTACTCAGAGGAAGTTCATGAGAATGATCCGAGGATTGAAAGGGTTATCATATGAGGAGCATTTGATGACTCTGGGCCTGTACTCACTAGAATTGAGGAAAATGAGGGAGCATCTCATTGGAGCCTATCAAATATTGAAAGGCCTGGATATGGAGAAGATGTTTCCTGTAGTGGGGGAGTCAGGGTCAGAAGATACAACCAGCCTCAGAATAGAGGGATGTCCATTTAGAACAGAAATAAGGAGGAATTTCTTTAGCCAGAGGGTGGTGGATCTGTGGAATTTATTGCCATAGACAGATGAGGAAAAATAGAGGACTGTGTGGGAAGGAGGGCTTAGATTGAACTTGGGGTAGGTTAAAGTGGGCCAAATTGCCTGTACTGACTGTGCTGTAGTGTTTTGTGTTTTATGTTTTTTTTTAATGTTTATTGTAGTACTGGCCAAATTCATGGCCCAGATCAATATGAAATCTTCTGTTTAAAAAATCTAATCAATTTCTGCTTGCGAGCTCTTTGATTCCCTCTCCCATCAGGATACCTCTTTGCCCTGAAGCTTTTTGAGTTCATTCAGGAGGATATTTCCAGGAGTGAAATGCTTGGTGGCGATGGGGGTGAAAGGATAAAGAAAAGACATTTCATTTCAGTTCCACCTTTCACAATCTCAGTACATCCCCACTGGTTTACCACCAATCAGGTTTCTCTGAATATCAGACAGATGAGATTATTGTCATATACACCAGGGTGCAATGAAATTTCTTGTTCACATGAAACAAACCATGTAGTTGTGATAATGAATACAACAATAAACACAGCAGCAAGCAAACAATAGCAGAGCAGTGGAAAGACTGAGATTGTATAGAAAGAAACACTGAAGAGACAATAACCTGGCTTTCTGAAGATAGGTAGAGCAACAGTGTTGGCAAATACAAAGGTAGTTGGAGGGATAGCTGGTGAATCTGTGGAATCCGTTGCTACAGATGACTCTGGAGGCCTAGTCATTGAGTATATTTAAAGCAGAAGTTGATAGATTCTTGATTAGTCAGGGTGTCAAAGGCTACGGGGAAAAAGTAGGAGAATAGGGGTTGGAAGGGATAATAAATCAGCCATGATGGAATGGCAGAACAGACTTGATGGGCCAAACGACCTAATTCAGTGGTTCAATTTAATACCAGAGGATGCACGGAGTATACAACTTGAAATTCTTACTCTTCACAGACATCCATGAAGCAGAAAAAAAAATCCCAGAGAATGAATGATAGAAACAGTAGAACCTCTGGTTCTTATTGAAAGGAAGCGGAAGATACCAGAATAACAAGGTTGGAGGCGGGTGCTACCTTTCCCACCCCACTGGCTTCACCTATCAATTTCTGGCCATCCTCTTCTCCCACCCCACCTTTTTATTCTGCCGTCTTTCCCCTTCACTTCCAGTCCTGAAGAAGGGTCTCAGCTCAAAACATCATCTGTTACTCAGTTCAATAGTTGCTGTCTGGCCTGCTGAGTTCCTCCAGCATTTTGTGAGCGTTGCTCTGGAATTCCAGCATCTGCAGAATCTCTAGTGTTTACGATTTGTGTACGTAATATTATATAATGTCATACATATAATTTCTGTACATTGTGTATAATAATGACCCAAACAAGGTTGTCTCTAACAATCTTTAATATATTGGACAACAATACATTCTGTTACTGAGTACACAAAATATGAACATTTTGAGTGGTAATGAGTAGAACTCTGCAGTTTTTGGTCACTTCTCTTAGAAAGGATGTACTGCCAAGGAAAGGGTCCAGGGGGGCTTTGTGAGAATGGTTCCATGAATGAAAGGGTTTACGTACGTGGAGCTTTGGGCCTGTACTCACTGATATCTAAAAGACTGGGGGGGGGGGGTGAGTGTTGAATCTCATTGAAACCTATTGAATATTGAAAGGGATAGCATGGAGTGCAAGACGACTGGGGACTATTTGCTGCTGCAGCCTTCCTCTATCTTCACTGCTGCTGTGATATGTCATCATCTTCCACCAGCTTGCCTGTGGAGGCTTTGGTTGAGTCACTCTTGCTTGGAAGCTCCCTGTTGGGCTTAACACTATGAGTGACCCTACCAGCAACTAAGTGCTAGATGACTAAATGGTATTGCTCCCGGGACCTCAGGAGCCCACAAGCTTCTTCACCACGACGAGGTGATGATCCTCAGAGAAGATTAATACTATTAATATCATAATGGAATAATATTATCGAGTGCCACAGTAGCGTAGTAATTAGTGCAACACTATTATAGCTTGGGGTGTTCCAGAGTTCCGGGTTCAATTCCAGCGCTGTCTGTAAGGAGTTTGTATGTTCTCCCCATGAACTGCATGGGTTTCCTCTGGGTGCTCTAGTTTCCTCCCATAGTTCAAAGATGTACCAGTTAGTATATTAATTGGTCATTGTAAATTGTTCTGATTTTAGACGTGTTAAATAGGCTCGTTGGGCCAGAATGGCCTGCTCGGCACTGCATCGCAAAATAAAAATAGTTCTGTTGTCACTGTGTATTTACGTGACATGGATAGCAATTCTGAGAGGCCCTGTCCTTTAACTTAGCACCTAACTCCCTGCACTCACTTTGCAGAACTTTGTCCCTCTTCCTACCTATAACATTGGTACTGACATGAACCACAATCTCTGGTTGTTCACCCTCCCACTTAAGAATGCTGAGGACTCTAATCAAGAGGTCCCTGACCCTGGCATCGGTGAGGCAACATACCATCTGGGAATCTTGTTCTCATCCACAGAACCTCTCTTCCATTCCCCTAACCATTATATCCCCTCTCACTCAAGCTCATCTCTTCTCCCTCCTCCCTTCTGAGCCACAGAGCCAGACTCAGCGCCAGAGACCTGACCGCTGTGATTTTGCTCTGCCAGGTTAACCTTCCCATTCCCCCACCCCCAACAGTATCCAAAGCAGTATTCTTGTTGTTGAGGGGAACAGCCACAGAGGTTCTCTGCACTGGCTGCCTATCTCCTTTCTCCCTCCTGACAGCCATCAGCCCTCCTGACCTGTGTCCATCAAACCTTTGGCGTCCCAAATTATCCGTAGTTCATCCATTTCCAGCTCCAGCTGCTTAATGTGGTGCTTTAGAAGCTGCAAATGGATGCAGTTCTTCCAGGTGTAGTCATCAGGGACATTGCTCGTCTTCCTGCCTTCCCACATCCCACCAGAGAAGCATTCTAGAATCCTATCTGGCATCCCAACTGCTCTAAACGTGCAATGATAAATAAAGAATAAATACTGAAAAATACTCTACCTACAGCCTACGCCTCTTCTTGCCAAAGCCTCGATGAGCAAGGCCTCAAACCCCCACTCTAACGCTGGCCAACTCACACAATGGCCGCTCCCATGATGGCCACTTTGCTTAAACCTTACTTATTTTTATTGGATCTTTCCATGAGCCTAATTACGCACAATGTAATGTTCTTCAGAAACTGTGGTGTGCTGACTACTCCTGCTCACTTCTTTTAAACTCACTCTCTCCTCAGGCACTGTGGCATGCAAAATGAATGGAGTTAACAACACGTGTATGTATATACTATACAATAACCCAGTGTGTGTATAACACAATAGATATATTATACATAGGAACTTGCTTGCTTCAACGGTTGTAAAGTCACCGTATGTAATGTGACCACGGACAATATTGTCAGCCCTAAGGACTGGTGATAATGGGGAGCTGTGCCATATAATTGTGCAGCTGAAGCTCTCGTCTGATCTATCTGCTAATATCTACATCATTGAATTTGCGCATAAGACATCTGACAGCGATGATACAATCTGATATATGGGTTTAATTTAAAAACTACTGTGTGATGTGCAGCTTCACAGCAAAATAACAGTTTTAAGATGTATTTTTTTTAGAGTAAACCAGATGAACATTTCCAGACCCACACCGCCAGTAAGATTGATGACATGAGGCAGGTCCGCCAAGGTTGTAGTCAGACGTGTTCCAAGAAAGTGTTGTTCACTACAGGAAGTTTTGAGGAGAGGACAGTTTCCAATGAATTTATAGAATCAAATCTATTGAATCATAGAGTCACACAGCACAGAAACAGGCCAAGAGTGAAAATAAGGATGCGTTCCTGGGTTAATGGACCGTTCTGAAATCTGATGATGGAGCGGAATGTGTCATTCATGAATCGTTAAGTGTTGAACGTGGTCTTCAGGATCCTGTACCTTGTGCTCAGGTCCTCTTGCAATAAAGAGTGGAGACGTCTTGCCACGGTTATATAACAGCCAGTACTAGATTATAATTATACCATTACAAATCAATAGTATTAACACTATTAATACTTAATATATAGCATTAATATATAATAATATAATATATAATAGTATCATTATATGTTATTTCATATAGTACTACTCTGCATGTCTGTTTTTGATAGTCATGCCTGGTAATACAAGCTACATTATTATATAGAGTACTACTACAGGCCCTTCAGCCCACCTAGTCCATGCCGAACTATTAACCTGTATAGTCCCATCGACGTGCATGTGGACCACAGCCCTCCATACCCCACCTATGTAAATTTCTCATAAATGTTGGAATCGAACATGCATCCATCACTTCCGCTAGCAGTTTGTTCTGTGCTCTCACTGTCCTCTGAGTGAAGAATCTCCCTCTCATTTACTCCTTAAGCATTTCACCTCTCACCCCAACTTATGACATTTAGTTCTAGTCTCACCCAATCTCAGTGAAAAAAAGCCTGTTTGCATTTACCCTCTCTATGTCCCTCATAATTTTGTATACCTCTATCAAATCTCCCCTTGTTCTGCTACACACTCAGGAATAAAGTCCTAATTTATTCAACTTTTCCCTATAACTCATATCCTCAAGACCTTGTGACCACCACAAGACCTTTTTTCACAGCACAAAGTGTGTATAACACAATGTATATATTGGATCCTGCTTGTTTCGATGGGAATACTATGTACAGGGGATCTGAAGAGGAATGTTTTTAACACAAAGAGAGGTTGAAATTGGAAATTCTATTACATACAGGTCTAATCTCCAGCCTAAGGAGGGATATACTTATGATATAGTGAGTGCAAAGTTCAGCAACTGATTACTGAGATGGTAGGTTTGTTCTGTGAGAAGAGATTAAGCAGATTGTACTTGCTGACAAGTGATCACATTGAAACATGCAAACTTGTTATGGAACACGAGAAGATAGATAATATTTTTCTTACACATCAGGATCTGAGGTAGCTTCCTATCTTGTCCAGTTAGGATGTGTTACTATCATGTGCTATTCCTCAGGATGGGCAAATGGAATTCTGTATAAACAAACATAATCTGCTGCATTTTGGAAACTTTAACCAATGATGGGCTTATACTACAAGTGGTAGGGCACAAGGGGGCTTTAGCACTTCATGGCAGCAGCGACTGGCAGATTGGTGCTGTTTCCTCTGGTTGATCCAGCTTCTTCCCACAGTTCAAAGATGTACTGGTTAGAGTTAGTGATTTGTAGGCATGGAAGTGTGGTAATACTTCTGAGCTGCCCCGCACTAATTAGATTAAAAACGATAAATTTCACTGCATATTTCAATGTACAATCAGTGCACAAGAGGTACATAATAAAGGACCCACTGGGTGTATGGATGCTGCTGCTGTAGCCCATCCACTTCAAGGTTTGACATGTTTTATGTTCAGAGATGCTCTTCTGCACACCACTGTTGTAACGTGAGGTTATTTGAGTTACTGGCACCTTCCTGTCAGCTTGAACCAGTCTGGCCATTCTCCTCTGACCTCTCTCATTAATAAGGCAATTTCACCCACAGAACTGCTGCTCACTGGATTTTTTTTCACACCGTTCCCTAGAGACTGTTGTGTGTGAAAATCCCAGGAGATCAGCAGTTTCTGAGATACTCAAACCACCCCGTCTGCCACTGACAATCATTCCACAGTCAGGTCACCTCAATCACATTTCTTCCCCTTTCCTTTCTTTGATCTGGACAACAACAGAACGTCTTTACCATGCCTGCATGCTTCTATGCATTGAGTTGCTGTCTCATGATTAGCTGATTAGATACTTGCTTTAATGAGCAGGTACACAGTTGTGTCAAAAAGGTGGCCATTAAATGTATACATGACAAATAAAGCTAATTTTTGAGTCATTAGACAGGCAAGAAATGGGGGGATATGGACCAGGTGCAGAGACATGGGATTAGTTTGGTTTGGCATCTTGGTCATCACAGACAAATGGGCCAATTGTCTGTTCCTGTGCTGTATCGTTCTATGTTCCATAAAGCCGTTCCATTCTAATGCAACACACACATACAGTGCTGGAGGAACTCAGCAGGTCGGGCAGCATCTATAGAAATGAATAACCAGTCAGTGTTTCAGTCCAAGACCCCTCACCACTCCCGACCTGTAGAGTTCCTTCAGTACTTTGTGTGTATTGCTCTGGATTCCCAGGAGCTGCAGAATGTCATACGTTTCATCATCATCATTATGTGCCATGTCTATTGACATAGGTGATCATGGTCTCATGGCCATGATGGCTATTGGCAAACTTTTCTGCAGAAATTGTTTGCCATCGTCTTCTTCTGGGCAGTGTCTTTACAAGATGGATGACCCCAGCCATTATCAATACTCTTCAGAGATTGTCTGCCTGGTGAGAGTGCTCACATAACCAGGACCTGTGATATGAACCAGAAGCTCTTGTGACCATCTGATCCCGTGGCTTCACATGACCCTGATCGGAGGGTGTAACAAGCGCTTACACCTTGGCTAAGGTGACCTACAGGCTAGCGGAGGGAAGGAACATCTTATGCCTCTTTTGGTATAGACCTATCTCCAGCCCACCACACACTTCTGTGTATCCATTCTGTTACAGCAGGAACACTCCAGGACCACTCCAGTCAGTAGTGTATGAAAGCTGGAGATATCTGAATTTCTATTACAGATTGAGGTTGACGTGTTTTCAGGCTGTTTTGATTGTGCAGTAACAACTCATGTCTACAGGTGATCTTGGTTAGGTCTTATTGCACAAAATTCAATAGATGAATGACATCACCTCAGTAAAGAAAAGGGACCTTTGTAAGAGACTTGGCTTGGTCGCAACATTTGATTAAACCCAGCAGAGGTATAATGTTCTATTTCACTAACTTGTTAACTACTGCGGTATAAATAAAACTAATCACAAAACATCTGGACATAAACTCTGCCAGGATTACATACGATACACAAGCAACAACTAGATGACTGACAAGCCACATCTTGCTTGTTATAACAGGCTTGTTTCAAATACAAAACCATGCTCATAACAAACAATGCAAGATGAGGAATAACTGACAAACATTATGACTTGAGAAATTATTTGAAATGAAACTGTACAAAATAGAATTTGTAATTTCAATACAAGTTGACACTGAGAGATTGGAACATTACAGGGAACTCTTTATTAGTGTAATCTACACTGTGAGTGTGTGATTGGACAATGTAAAGTGAGCTTCGCTCTGTATCTGACTGTCCCTGTCCTGGGAGTCTGTGATGGGACAGTGGAGAGGGAGCTTTACTCTGTATCTAACTGTCCCTGTCCTGGGAGTATGTGATGGGACAGTGGAGAGGGAGCTTTACTCTGTATCTAACTGTCCCTGCCCTGGGAGTGTGTGATGGGACAGTGTAGAGGGAGCTTCACTCTGTATCTGACTGTCCCTGCCCTGGGAGTGTGTGATGGGACAGTGTAGAGGGAGCTACACTCCGTGTCTGACTGTCCCTGCCCTGGGAGTGTGTGGTGGGACAGTGTAGAGGGAGCTTCACTCTGTATCTGACTGTCCCTGCCCTGGGAGTGTGTGATGGGACAGTGTAGAGGGAGCTTCACTCTGTATCTGACTGTCCCTGCCCTGGGAGTGTGTGATGGGACAGTGTAGAGGGAGCTTCACTCTGTATCTGACTGTCCCTGCCCTGGGAGTGTGTGATGGGACAGTGTAGAGGGAGCTTCACTCTGTATCTGACTGTCCCTGCCCTGGGAGTGTGTGATGGGACAGTGTAGAGGGAGCTTCACTCTGTATCTAACTGTCCCTGTCCTGGGAGTGTGTGATGGGACAGTGTAGAGGGAGCTTCACTCTGTATCTAACTGTCCCTGCCCTGGGAGTGTGTGATGGGACAGTGTTGAGGGAGCTTCACTCTGTATCTGACTGTCCCTGCCCTGGGAGTGTGTGATGGGACAGTGTAGAAGGAGCTTCACTCTGTATCTGACTGTCCCTGCCCTGGGATTGTGTGATGGGACAGTGTAGAGAGAGTTTCTCTCTGTATCTGACTCATACAATAGCAATTCTGTAAAAGATCATATTATAAATGATTAATAGGCAGCAAAATAAAGGAATAATTTCCCTTGCATTGTGGTGCCAATGAAGAAACTGTTTGTCATCAGTTGGCACTCAGGAAGTTCCAGCAGGCAGTAATGAGGTAACTGGGAGCTGGGTTGGGAGAGAACACATGCAGGAAAGCAGAATGTTTTATGTCATGCTAACACACCACGGCAAATTCCTAATGTTTATGGCTGTTGTAGGTGATTGAATATTGAGGGCTAAAAAATCATGAGTAGTGATGTGAGTTGTGCTAATGTGATAACTGGGAACCACAGCAGACGTACAGACATGGAATGCAGTGGCAGTAACAGCCAACTTTCAGGAATGTCACTCATTATGTTATAGCATACACCCATTGTTGTAATAGGAAATTGGATTAGCTGTTAGACCTGTGGATAATCATTGTATTATGTCATCATGTCTAGTCTGTTACTTAAATAAGTCTTCCTGTTGTCACCCTTCTGTTATCAGAATGTATTTTTACTGGCAATCTCATCAACTGAGAATGTAAAGCCATACCAAGTTCATGATCAGGTAGATCAGCTTTGATGATTATTTCAAACACCGACTCCATGTGATGTTTCAGTTTGCTCCTACAGTGGGGAGTATAGTTGATCTTTGATCTTTGAGGAGATCTCACTAAAACATATGGACAGTTTATGCTCAGCACGGTGGAGAGTGCAGTAAACATCGCAGAGCAGCGAGCAAATCTGGCCTCACTTCTGCCTCCAGGAACACAAGCGAGCACAGCTGCTGGAATCTAGAGCATCAGGGCGGCGCAGTTACACTGCGTTTACCGTAACGCTACGACAGCACCAGTGACCCAGGTTGAATTCTGCCACCGTCTGTAAAGAGTTTATCTGTTCTCCCTGTGACTGTATGGGTTTCCTTTGAGTGCTCTGGTTTCTTCTCACATTCCAAAGAAGTACAGGTCAGGGTTAGTAAGGATTAGTGAGTTGTGGGCATGCTACGTTGGTATCGGAAGCATGGCGGTACTTGCAGGCTGCCCCCAGCACATCCTTGGACTACGTTGATCGTTGATGCAGATGATGCATTTCACTGTATGGCTCGACATTTCGATGTACAGGTGACAAATAAAGCTAATCTTTATCTTTATAACCCTAACCTTTATATCACCACGTAGTAGTAAGTTGTGGCATCCGAGGTTATCTGCCAAATGTGGAATTGGGCTTCTGCTTGCTGGAACCATAGGTGAGGTCGCAGCGTCCAGAAGCTTGGCAGTTTTAATGAAACTGCATGAACAGATGCGGCATCGTTCATCTCTGGTCCTAATATCGTTTGGGCCGTCGGGGTCACCAACTGTAGCGGTGTGCTACACGCTGCGCTGCAATAACAACACGTAGTCGGTGAGCTGCAGTTACAAAAGAGGTTTATTCAAACTTTGCAGCCTCGCTTCAAAGCCTTCCAGACCCCGCCCTCCCCGCGCGGGGATGCTGTGGGGGCATGTATTCACAGTCCCGTCCCGCGCGCGGGCTTTTCCCCTTGCTCGTGAAGCAGGCTTGGCGCCTTCTTTGAGACCTGCCTCAATGCCGGCACGCGCCGCTTTGTGAGCCGGTTCGAGTGCGCTGGGAAGAGGGTCGCCACACAATCCCATTTTTGGTGTGAGACACTGTGCTGGGTCTAAGCTCTATCACAGCAGGTGTGGAGGGTGTTTGATCTGAGAGCGATTTGCCCGTGTGCTCTCTGCAGCAGTCATAGTGCACATTGGACTCCACATACCTACCATCTTGGAATGTGCGTGTCCTTATCACCTGGTCATGGACATTTCTACTTGTTGGGAAGACCTACATCTCTCACTTGATTTTCAGAGAGTCATAAAGTCATTCAGCCCTTCAGCCCATCCAGTCCATTCTGAACTATTAATCTGCCTAGTCCCATTGACCAGCACCCAAACCATGGGTCTCCATACCCCTCTCATGAATGAACCTATCAAATCAAACCCAAACCCACCACTTCCACTGGCAGCTCATTCCACACTCTCATCACCCTCTGTGAAGAAATTCCCCCATATGTTCTCCTTAAGCATTTCACCTTTCACCCTTATCCCATGACCTCTAGTTCTACTTTCACCCAACCTCAGTGGAAAAAGTCTGCTTGCATTTACCCTATCTATACCCCTCGTAATTTGTATACCTCTATCAAATCTCCCCTCATTCTCCTACACTCCCAATTTATTCAACCTTTCCCTGTAACTCGGGTCCTCATATCCTGACAACATAAATTTTCTCCGGATTCTTTCAATCTTATTAATATCTTTCCTGTCGGTAGGTAACTGGAACTGAATATAATGCTCCAAGTTAGGCCCCAACAGTGTCTTGTTCAAATTCAATATAACAACCCAATCCCTGTGCTCAATGTTTTGTTCTCTGAAGGCCAATGTTTACTTCACAACTCTCATCTACCTGTGATACCCCAAAAGCCACTGGTTCATTGGGTTGTATTCATGTGTATTGTCGAATGGCAGTGAAAATTGAACTTGAATTTGAACATATACTTCCAAGGAATTGTGAGCGGTGACTGGGCCTTGGAGTGATGGTGCTTGAGAGCCTCACCGTGTGTGCTTGGAGTGCTGATTGCCGATGGCAATTTTTTCCTCAGTCAGTTGCTTTGCTTTAACTCCCTCTTTCTGTTCTGCACACAGTGCTGCGAGATGACTTCCGCCAGAACCCCACTGACGTGGTGGTGGCAGCTGGTGAGCCTGCCATCATGGAGTGCCAACCCCCTCGTGGGCATCCGGAACCCACCACCTTTTGGATGAAGGACGACGTCCGCATCAGTGACCGCGACGACCGGATAACGGTGGGTGTTCCACGGCCACACCGCTGACCTTTCTCTCTCTCCCTCTGCGCACACCAGTGATTAAAGTCAGAGATTCATACAGCACACGAAGAAACACTTTTGCCCATCTGTTTCATTTATTCACTCGAGAGCAGGAGATTGAGGAATACAAGATCGAATGGGTCGGAGCCAGTGTGAAAGCACATAGACTTTTTTCCAGGCAGAGGGTGCTAGAAACAAGAGGTCATCGATTTTAGCTCAGAGGTAAGAGATTTAGAAGAGACACCAGGTGCAGCTTTTTCACACAAATGGTGGTGTGTATTTAAATTCAATGTAAATTTATTATCAAAGTACATATATGTCACCATATGCAACCCTGAGATTTGTTTTCTTGTGGGCATTCACGGTGAATAGAATCAATGAAAAACTACATACAGCGAGACAGCCAAACAACCAAAGTGCAAAAATAAACAAACTGCGCAAACACAAAAAGAAAAAGAAATAATGAATAAACAAGCAATAAGCATTGAGAACGTGAGAAGAGTCCTTGAAAGTGAGTCCATAGGTTGTGGGAACAGTTCAGTGTTTGAGGTTCAAAGTTCAAAGTAAATTTATTATCAAGGTACATATATGTCACCACATCCAACCCTGAGTTTCATTTTCTTGCAGGTAAGTGAAGTTGAATGAAGTTATCCCCTCTGGTTCAACACCCTGATGGTTGAGGGGGTGATAACTGTTCCTGAAACAGGTGATTTGTGTCCCTCTTTCCTGATGGCAGCAGCAAGAAGAGAGCATGGCCTGGGTGATGAGAGTCCTTGAAGATGGATGAATGAGTTTTTAGAAACAGGGGCTGAGGCTGGTGTGTTAGCAATATTTAAAAATCATCCAGGTGAATACATAAAGAGGAGAGGTTGAGAGGAATGAGCCAAACGTGGAAAGATGGGACCAGATTGATGTGCAACTCAGTCGGCATGGTTGAGTTTCAGCCATAGCACTGTAGAGTAATACAGCAGGGAAAAAAGGCCCTTCAGCCCAACTCCTCCATACTGACCACAGCATCCTCCTTGCTGATACCTGTTGACCTTGTTCAGCCCATAACCCTTAAATGTTGTAATCGTTATTTCCTCTGGCAGCTCATTCCAGGTACTCTCTGCCTTCTGTGTAATGAAATCACCTCTCAGGATTCCTTAAAATCTCTTCCCTCTCATTTTGTATCTATGTCTTCGAGTTTTGGACTCTCTGAAGTTGGGGAAAAGACTACACACGTCCACCCTATCTACACCCCGCATGATTTTATAAATTGAGGGCACACCTTATTTTCCTCCACTCCAAGGAGTAAAAACCTACAAAAAGGTTGAGAACCTCTGCTTTAGAATAGTGAGGGGAATCTTAGCAAAATCTACCAAAATATTGAAAGGCCAGGAATGGATGTGGAGAGGAAGCAGCATGCATCATCAAGGACCCCCCCCCCCCTCCCCACCCACAACCAGCCAGATCATGATCTTTGCTTGCTGCTGCCATCAGGAAGGAAGTACAAGAGCCTTGGGACCCACAGCACTAAGCTGAGGAACAATTGTTACCCCTCAAGCATCAGGCTCTTTAACCAGAGGGGATAATGTCATTCAACTTCTCTCACCCCATCACTGAACTGATTCCACAACCTATAGACTCACTTTCAAGGAGTTTTCATCTCATGTTCTCGATACGTATTTATTTATTCTTTCTTTCTTTTTGTATTTGCACAGTTTATTGTCTTTTGCACTGGGGGTGCAGGCCCAGTTGGTGTGGACTTTCTTTGATTCTATTCTAGTTATTGAGTATGCTCGCACGAGAATGAATCTCAGGGTTGTAAATTGGTGATATACTGTGTGTATATCTGATAATAAATTTACTTTGAACTTTGAATATTTCCATCGGTGAGAGAGTCCAGGACCAGAAGGCAGAATGTCCCTTTAGAACACAGATATGGAGGAATTTCTTTCGCCGGAGGTTGGTGAATGTGTGGAATTCATTGACACAGATAGCTGTGAAGATCAGCTCATTGTGTATATTTAAAGTGGAAGTTGATAGGTTCTTGATTTTATTTATTTATTGAGATGCAGCATGGACCAATAATGGTGTGAAAGGTTACGAGGAGAATGGGGTTGAAAGGGATAATAAATCAGCCATGATTGCAGCAGACCTGATGGGTTGAATGGCCTAATTTTGCTCCTACGTCTAAAGGCTTCATGGTAATTTGCATTGCTGCCACGTTTCTTTGTCTCACAGATGCATGGAGGGAAGCTGATGATATCAAACACCAAGCGAAGTGATGCTGGGACCTACGTCTGCGTTGGGACTAACATTGTGGGGGAGAGGAACAGTGAACCTGCTGAACTGACTGTGTTTGGTAAGGTCTCTGCTTCACCACGAGGGAATAACTTCTAATTTTATCTGAGGGACTCAACACAGCTTCTTGATTGACCATCTGCTCTGGAAACAAAGGGATAGCAGTATGAGAGATAAATTAGAATCACCTTCTAACAGTGGAGATGTCAAATACCAGAGGTCATGCAGTTCAGGGGAGAGTTTAAAGATGAGTGGAGTGCATGTTTTACACCAAGTGGAGCAGGCTGTCAGTGGGATTGGTGGAACCAGATAACACAGTGATGTTTAACAGGCTGTTAGGTAGATATAGGAATATCAAATTCAAGTTTAATTGTCATTTGACCATACACATGTAAACAGCTAAATGAAACACCCCTCTTCTGGAGAAGTTCAGCACAACATTGGGGCCGAAGGGCCTGTGCTGTGTTGTAGTGTTCTATGCTATTTGCTCTAAGAGTGAGGCATGATGAAATGTGGTGTGAGGGCATGAATTTAAGTGGAGGGGGTTAAAGTTCAAGGGTAAATCTATGCAGAATATACAGGGAATGGGGGCATTTGGTTCATGTGCAGGCACAAGAGATTTAGTTTAATTTGGCATTGGGGTTCATCCCGTCTGTTATTATGTAGCCTCCCAAAAAGCACACCAAGAAATTGATGCCACACTCTGTATCCACTCATCAGTTCTACTAAACCCTTCTTAGACCTCGCTTGGAGTTTTATGTTCAGTTCTGGTCACCTCATTATAGAGAGGGTGCAGAGGAGATTCACCAGGACGCTGCCTGGATTAGAGAGGGTGCAGAGGAGATTCACCAGGATTCTGCCTGGATTAGAGAGGGTGCAGAGGAGATTCACCAGGAAGCTGTCTGGATCAGAGAGGGTGCAGAGGAGATTCACCAGGATTCTGCCTGGATTAGAGAGGGTGCAGAGGAGATTCACCAGGATTCTGCCTGGATTAGAGAGGGTGCAGAGGAGATTCACCAGGATTCTGCCTGGATTAGAGAGGGTGCAGAGGAGATTCACCAGGATTCTGCCTGGATTAGAGAGGGTGCAGAGGAGATTCACCAGGATTCTGCCTGGATTAGAGAGGGTGCAGAGGAGATTCACCAGGATTCTGCCTGGATTAGAGAGGGTGCAGAGGAGATTCACCAGGATTCTGCCTGGATTAGAGAGGGTGCAGAGGAGATTCACCAGGATTCTGTCTGGATTAGAGAGGGTGCAGAGGAGATTCACCAGGATTCTGCCTGGATTAGAGAAGGTGCAGAGGAGATTGACCAGGATGCTGCCTGGATTAGAGAGGGTGCAGAGGAGATTCACCAGGATTCTGTCTGGATTAGAGAGGGTGCAGAGGAGATTCACCAGGATTCTGCCTGGATTAGAGAGGGTGCAGAGGAGATTCACCAGGATTCTGCCTGGATTAGAGAGGGTGCAGAGGAGATTCACCAGGATTCTGCCTGGATTAGAGAGGGTGCAGAGGAGATTCACCAGGATTCTGCCTGGATTAGAGAGGGTGCAGAGGAGATTCACCAGGATTCTGCCTGGATTAGAGAGGGTGCAGAGGAGATTCACCAGGATTCTGCCTGGATTAGAGAGGGTGCAGAGGAGATTCACCAGGATGCTGCCTGGATTAGAGAGGGTGCAGAGGAGATTCATCAGGATTCTGCCTGGATTAGAGAGGGTGCAGAGGAGATTCACCAGGATTCTGCCTGGATTAGAGAGGGTGCAGAGGAGATTCACCAGGATGCTGCCTGGATTAGAGAGGGTGCAGAGGAGATTCACCAGGATGCTGCCTGGATTAGAGAGGGTGCAGAGGAGATTCACCAGGATGCTGCCTGGATTAGAGAGGGTGCAGAGGAGATTCACCAGGATGCTGCCTGGATTAGAGAGGGTGCAGAGGAGATTCACCAGGATTCTGCCTGGGTTAGAGAGGGTGCAGAGGAGATTCACCAGGATTCTGCCTGGATTAGAGAGGGTGCAGAGGAGATTCACCAGGATTCTGCCTGGATTAGAGAGGGTGCAGAGGAGATTCACCAGGATGCTGCCTGGATTAGAGAGGGTGCAGAGGAGATTCACCAGGATTCTGCCTGGATTAGAGAGGGTGCAGAGGAGATTCACCAGGATTCTGCCTGGATTAGAGAAGGTGCAGAGGAGATTGACCAGGATGCTGCCTGGATTAGAGTGGGTGCAGAGGAGATTCACCAGGATTCTGCCTGGATTAGAGAGGGTGCAGAGGAGATTCACCAGGATGCTGCCTGGATTAGAGAGGGTGCAGAGGAGATTCACCAGGATGCTGCCTGGATTAGAGAGGGTGCAGAGGAGATTCACCAGGATGCTGCCTGGATTAGAGAGGGTGCAGAGGAGATTCACCAGGATTCTGCCTGGATTAGAGAGGGTGCGGAGGAGATTCACCAGGATTCTGCCTGGATTAGAGAGGGTGCAGAGGAGATTCACCAGGATTCTGCCTGGATTAGAGAGGGTGCAGAGGAGATTCACCAGGATTCTGCCTGGATTAGAGAGGGTGCAGAGGAGATTCACCAGGATTCTGCCTGGATTAGAGAGGGTGCAGAGGAGATTCACCAGGATTCTGCCTGGATTAGAGAGGGTGCAGAGGAGATTCACCAGGATTCTGCCTGGATTAGAGAGGGTGCAGAGGAGATTCACCAGGATGCTGCCTGGATTAGAGAGGGTGCAGAGGAGATTCACCAGGATTCTGCCTGGATTAGAGAGGGTGCAGAGGAGATTCACCAGGATTCTGCCTGGATTAGAGAGGGTGCAGAGGAGATTCACCAGGATGCTGCCTGGATTAGAGAGGGTGCAGAGGAGATCCACCAGGATGCTGCCTGGATTAGAGAGGGTGCAGAGGAGATTCACCAGGATGCTGCCTGGATTAGAGAGGGTGCAGAGGAGATTCACCAGGATTCTGCCTGGATTAGAGAGGGTGCAGAGGAGATTCACCAGGATTCTGCCTGGGTTAGAGAGGGTGCAGAGATTCACCAGGATTCTGCCTGGATTAGAGAGGGTGCAGAGGAGATTCACCAGGATTCTGCCTGGATTAGAGAGGGTGCAGAGGAGATTCACCAGGATTCTGCCTGGATTAGAGAGGGTGCAGAGGAGATTCACCAGGATTCTGCCTGGATTAGAGAGGGTGCAGAGGAGATTCACCAGGATTCTGCCTGGATTAGAGAGGGTGCAGAGGAGATTCACCAGGATTCTGCCTGGATTAGAGAGGGTGCAGAGGAGATTCACCAGGATTCTGCCTGGATTAGAGAGGGTGCAGAGGAGATTCACCAGGATTCTGCCTGGATTAGAGAGGGTGCAGAGGAGATTCACCAGGATTCTGCCTGGATTAGAGAGGGTGCAGAGGAGATTCACCAGGATTCTGCCTGGATTAGAGAGGGTGCAGAGGAGATTCACCAGCATTCTGCCTGGATTAGAGAGGGTGCAGAGGAGATTCACCAGGTTTCTGCCTGGATTAGAGAGGGTGCAGAGGAGATTCACCAGGATTCTGCCTGGATTAGAGAGGGTGCAGAGGAGATTCACCAGGATTCTGCCTGGATTAGAGAGGGTGCAGAGGAGATTCACCAGGATTCTGCCTGGATTAGAGAGCGTGCAGAGGAGATTCACCAGGATGCTGCCTGGATTAGAGAGGGTGCAGAGGAGATTCACCATGATGCTGCCTGGATTAGAGAGGGTGCGGAGGAGATTCACCAGGATGCTGCCTGGATTAGAGAGGGTGCAGAGGAGATTCACCAGGATTCTGCCTGGATTAGAGAGGGTGCAGAGGAGATTCACCAGGATTCTGCCTGGATTAGAGAGGGTGCAGAGGAGATTCACCAGGATTCTGCCTGGATTTGAGAGGGTGCAGAGGAGATTCACCAGGATTCTGCCTGGATTAGAGAGGGTGCAGAGGAGATTCACCAGGATTCTGCCTGGATTAGAGAGGGTGCAGAGGAGATTCACCAGGATTCTGCCTGGATTAGAGAGGGTGCAGAGGAGATTCACCAGGATTCTGCCTGGATTAGAGAGGGTGCAGAGGAGATTCACCAGGATTCTGCCTGGATTAGAGAGGGTGCAGAGGAGATTCACCAGGATGCTGCCTGGATTAGAGAGGGTGCAGAGGAGATTCACCAGGATTCTGCCTGGATTAGAGAGGGTGCAGAGGAGATTCACCAGGATTCTGCCTGGATTAGAGAGGGTGCAGAGGAGATTCACCAGGATTCTGCCTGGATTAGAGAGGGTGCAGAGGAGATTCACCAGGATGCTGCCTGGATTAGAGAGGGTGCAGAGGAGTTTCACCAGGATGCTGCCTGGATTAGAGAGGGTGCGGAGGAGATTCACCAGGATGCTGCCTGGATTAGAGAGGGTGCAGAGGAGATTCACCAGGATTCTGCCTGGATTAGAGAGGGTGCAGAGGAGATTCACCAGGATTCTGCCTGGATTAGAGAGGGTGCAGAGGAGATTCACCAGGATTCTGCCTGGATTAGAGAGGGTGCAGAGGAGATTCACCAGGATTCTGCCTGGATTAGAGAGGGTGCAGAGGAGATTCACCAGGATTCTGCCTGGATTAGAGAGGGTGCAGAGGAGATTCACCAGGATTCTGCCTGGATTAGAGAGGGTGCAGAGGAGATTCACCAGGATTCTGCCTGGATTAGAGAGCAGGCCTTATGAGGAAACATTGAGTGAACTCGGGTTTTTCTCATTGGAGAAGAGTGGGAGGGAGGTGACTTGATAAAGGTGTACAAGATGGCAAAAAGCTTAGCTTGAGTAGACAGCCAGTGGCCTTTCTTTTTCCAAGGTGGAAATGGCTAATATGAGGGGGCATAAGTTTAAGATGATTGGAGGAAAGTACTGGGGGATGTCAGAGTTAGTTTTTTTAAACAGAGGGTGGTGGGTACGTAGAATTCCTGGCCAGGGAAGTGGTAGAGGCTGAGACATTAGAGATGTTTGAGGTACTCTTTGATGGGCAGATGGATGGAGTCCTATGTATGAGGGAAGGGCTAGTTTGATCTTAAAGTATGTTGAAAGGTCGGTACAACCTCGTGTGCTGAAGGGCCTGAACTGTGCTATACTGTTCCATGTCCTGTGAGAAAGGGGCAGGAGGGGCATGCTTCTGAGAGAGCGTGCGTTCCAGGAAGATGCATGAGGTAAGCGTTTACATAGGGAGTGGTCTGTGTCTGAAATGCGCTGACTGGCTGGTGGTCATCAGTGATCTAATTGAACTCCATGATTGTCGCTGGGAGCGCACTGTCCCCAGCACTGTCATCGCTGATTTGACTTCATGCAAGTGGCACATTTCACTGAATGTTTCGATGTGGTGGTTGTCCGTCGATGGCAGGAGTCCTGTGCGGGTGAGTTTTTTAAGGGAAAAGGCATTGCATTGGGGCATTTCCGCACTCTCGACTTCAGAAGTCCAGGTCCAGTGGCACGAACAAGCATCACAAACTTTGCTTGCGGTGGATGGCCATGACGTGGCTTGTCCTGCCCTTTGCTCTCCAGAACTGCCCTCCAGGCTGTTGGATCTCATCCGCCCCGGTCCGCTGGTGCTGATTTTACAGGCTAGGACAGGCATGACCCTAGCTTACCGGGTTCTGAGGAATCTGTCTGGGTTAGCCCACCTGCCGAAGCGATGTGGCCACTGCTGTAAGCAAACAGCTACTTGGAGCCACAGGTGAGAACTGAGCGTCCAGTGGGGCCTAGAGATGAGTCAGCTGCTTCGGAAAGGATACGACAAGTCCCTTCACCAGAGGTGCTAACTCACCATGGACACCCCATACTCCACGCCCCGTACACGTGACCCATAAAGCTGATCTCTAATCAGTATATAAAAGCTTCTTACACGTATCACTGCTTATTCCTTTGCCAATCACATTCAGTCCTGCAATTGATGCCCACACAACCTAATCTACGAAATTCACTGCTCTAGAAGCAGGACTACCCTCCCCATGCCGTGTGAGGTGTGGGCTGCACCTTACTCTGAGACACCTCGCGTCTTTGCAAATCAGAAACGCAAGATGTTCTGCAGAGTATTACGCACGACGTGCTGGAGGAGCTCAGGAGGTCAGGCAGCGTTCATGGAGGGGAATAAACATTTCAGGCCGAGACCCTTCATCAGGACAGGAAAGGAGGTGGGGGGAGCCAGAATAAGAAGGTAGGGGAATGGGGCGTACAAGTTGGCAGGTGATAGGTGAGACCAAGTGAGGGGTTTGCAAAGTAAGAAACGGGGAGGGAATAGGTGGAAGGAGTAAAGGGGTGAAAAAGAAGGAAGCTGATTGTGGACCATGAGAGTGTAGCCCCCTGCTAAGCCTGAGGCTCGCTCAGCTCGCTTCCATCTGGGGGGGGAGGGGGGCAGCCTTCGGCCCCGCCACACTGGGTAATCAGCCTGTGTGGACGCTGTGTGATATCCCCACCATGCCAACTAACAGACAGTGCATCATATGCGATTAAATTATTACACTTTATAGGTCTTACTGGAACTATGTACTTAATAGAGATACAATATAAAAGGAAAAGTAAAAGGCGCCAAACTTATCAAAGTCCAACCACTTCGTGCACAACCATTGGAGCTCAGTCAACGACGTCTTCTTGCCACCATTCGATCCCCTCTGAACTCCTCGACCCGCCGCCTGGGACCAACCACGGTGGTCAACCAGACTCTCCACACGAATCTCCTCGCCGAAAACCCTGGGCCTCGGACCCCCGCTCGGGGTCCGTTCCATCACCCAGCTTACAACATCGTGTTTTCTCCCTTTAACCCCCGGCGCCATCTCCCCCAAAGTCCGCGCAACACTAGCTTACAGACCCACAAGAAAGAATAACATCTATCCCAACTGGTTAACAAATGAATACAGTTCTCGTTATTAGTATTTATAACCCAAACAAGCAGCGAGAGAAAGCACTCTCTCACCAGTTAACCTAACAAAGAAGCATTTTTACTTTTAACATAACAAAGTAGCCTTTTTATTAGCCTTAGCAGTAACATAAAAGAAGAAACCCCTTACCAGAGCAATGGAAGAAGGAGGGGCACCAGAGTGCCGTGAGGGGCAGGTGAGGAGAAGAGAAGGAGTGAGAGGGCAATACGAATGGGGAATTGAAAAGGAAGAAGGGGAAGAGAGGGGAGACATTTCTGGAAGGTCCAAATTCATTTACAGATTCTGGAAACCGAAGACAACAGTCCTGAAGAAGGGACTCAGCCTGAAAAATAAATTGCTTATTTATTTCCATAGATGCTGCCTGACCTACTAAGTTCCCCCAGCATGTTTTGCGTGTTGCCCCTTTGCAATGTTCCACTATTCCACTCATTGCAGTTGACCCTGGTCTCGCTGGATGGTCCTTTGGACCTGAAGGACAAAACTCAGTAAAGGAGGAAACTCTGCTGTGGAAGGGTGGTCTCCTGTTGTGGGAGATTAAACTGTGTAAGCAAATTGTGCAGGTGATTGAACTCACATTAATCTCCTCATAAATGAAGTTAATTATCATGGGCATTCTCCATGACGGGGAGGTAATCAGGTAGCAAATTACTGCAAGATCTGTAACCTCGAGTTGTACTTTGACTCACAACTGACTAACCTCTCTCTCCCTGTTCTTGCCCTCTCACTTCTCTCTCTGTCTCCCCCCCTCACCTTGTCTCCCTTTATCTCGTCTCTCTCCAATCTGTCTGTCTCTGTCTCTGACTGTCTCACTCTATCATTCTCTGACTCTTTTTTCTCTCTTTCACTTCTCTCTCTCTCTCGCTCTCTCTATCTCAATCTCATCCCCTCTCTTGTCTCCCTGCTGTTGGTGATTTCGCTGGTCGGCAGAGCGGCCCACCTTCATGAAGAGACCCATCAACCAGGTGGTACTGGAGGATGAGGCAGTGGAATTCCGTTGCCAGCTACAGGGAGATCCACAGCCCACTGTGAGATGGAGGAAGGATGACACAGATGTAGCTCGGGGCAGGTGAGTAAGATTGGGTGGTATTGGAGATTCTCCTGAATGCTCACTGAACTTAAACAGTGTTTACAAGTTTCAGACCCTTTCTGGGAGTGTGTAATAGGAAAGTGTAGAGGGAACTCCACTCTGTATCTAACTGTCCCTGTCCTGGGAGTGTGTGATGGGACAGTGTAGAGGGAGCTTCATCCAGTATCTAACTGTCCTTGTCCTGGAAGTGTGTGATGGGACAGGGTAGAGGGAGCTTCACTCTGTATCTATCTGTCTCTTTCTCTCTCTATCTCTATCTCACTCTCTCTTGGTGATTTTGAGGGAGTTTCACTCTGTATCTAACTGTCCCTGACCTGAGAACATGGGACTGAACAGAGTAGATGGAGCTGCACTCTGTATCTAACTGACTCTAACTGTCCCTGTGCTGAATGTATTTGATACAGTCATAACACACCATTTATCTTGTTAAGTGATAAATTCTTGGAAAAAGAACAACTGAGATTGAAGTTGATCGTTATAGTTTAGAAGTAAGTTGTAACTTTAGAAGGATTTTGGATTAGATATGCTGCTGGTAGTTACAGCTGTCAGGACGAACAAGATTGTAGATAAATCAGCAGCCAGCTGGGGCAAAGTGTTGGTCCCTTCTCCAGGAACCAGCATGGTGTGCAGGGACTGAAGGAGGAATGTTGTAGTCATCCTGATAACGCGGCACTCTTTGGAGTCTTTCAGTGTTGAGCAGGCAGGTGTTAACAATATCAGTTGGACAGGGTCCTGAAGTATATTGAAATATCCAAAATACAGATTGTCGGCTTATCTCAACCCAGCCCTGTGACTTAAAGCCTCTCACTCTGTGCCTGCACTGATGGGGTTCTAGGGAGGGATCTGATCCGTGGGGACAAACTTTAATCAAAATCAGGTTATCATGGTAAAGGCATCCATTCTCCAATCTTCCGTCCAGTTTTTTATGTTGGTCTAATTATATGGACCCCCAACTTGCATCTAAAACCATTCATTGTGCAAGAGCTGGCAGGAGAATCACGTGACAGGCTCCAGCACACACACACACACACACACACACACACACACACACACACACACAGGCACACAGACACAGACACACACACACACACACACACACACACACACACACACACAGGCACACAGACACAGACACACACACACACACACACACACACACACAGGCACACAGACACAGACACACAGACACAGACACACACACACACACACACACACACACACACACAGGCACACAGACACAGACACACAGACACAGACACACATACACACACACACACACACACACACACACACACACACACACACAGGCACACAGACACAGACACACAGACACAGACACACACACACACACACACACACACACACACACAGGCACACAGACACAGACACACAGACACAGACACACACACACACACACACACACACACACACACAGGCACACAGACACAGACACACAGACACAGACACACATACACACACACACACACACACACACACACACACACACACAGGCACACAGACACAGACACACACACACAGGCACACACACACACACACACACACACACATACACACACATGTACTCCTGAATGTAATAAAGTGGCCAGTGAGCTGCTGTAGCCCATTCACTTCAAGGTTTGATGTGCTATACATTCAGAGATGCTCTTCTGCACACCACTGTTGTAACGTATGTTTATTTGAGTTACTGTCACCCTCCTGTCAGCTTGAACCAGTCTGGCTGTTCTCCTCTGACCTCTCTCATTAACAAGGCATTTTCACCCACAGAACTGCTACTCACTGGATGTTTTTTGTTTATCACACTATTCTCTGTAAACTCTAGAGACTTTTATGAGTGATAATCCCAGGAGATCAGCAGTTTCTGAAATACTCAATCCTCCCCATCTGGCACCAACACCAGCGTCACTTTGATCACGTTTCTTCCCCATTCTGATGTTTGGTCTGAAAAACAACTGACCTGCTTGACCATGTCTGTATGCTTTTCTGCATTCAGTTGCTGCCACATGATTGGCTGATTAGTTATTTGCATTAATGAGCAGGTGTATGGGGATGCCTAATAAAGTGGACATTGAGTGCGCGCACATACACACACATACCTGTAGAGACAGTGAATACACAGGCTCTAAAGTAAAGGCATAATTTCATTGGCACTGATGTTGAAAGAGTGGCTCACTGGCCACTTTATTACATTCAGGAGTATGTGTGTGTGTGTATAGGTGTATGTGTGTCTGTGTCAGTGTGCATGAGTGTGTGTGTTTGTGTGCCTGTGTCTGTATGTGTGCATGTTGAAAGGTAAAATATAGTTTTACCAAGTGTGAAAGTTGTAGTTAAGAAGTTCATTGGAAGTTAGAGGATGTGGAATACAAAGAGAGTACACTTTGCTTTGCCCTTAATAAACTTAAATTAGTTACCCCAGAGCCCAGTGGCTAAACACCTTTTCCTTCATCTGCAACTATTGTGCCACATCTAGGCTCCATCTCATGTTTTTAAATTGATGGCAAATCATTTTTGTCCCACATGAGCACAAAGCTTCAAGTACTAGATGGTGACTTAACCATGTGCACACTGTGACGGCAGCTAACAAGGACGATCCCCATACCAGCAGGTCAAACTTGGAGGGAAGGGGACCACCTCAGCCCCACTGCCCCTCAGTTGAGAAGTCTGTACATCATAGCTGAGACTTCCAAATCTTGGGTCAAAGAGGGATGATAAATCAGTTGGGATTTCCATTCTGATTTTGCAGGACCACAGTCATATCAAGACCAGTTCAAGGTGATGCATAAGACCATAAGACAAAGAAGTAGAATTAGGCCTTTTGGCCTATCAACTCTTGTCTGCCATTCCATCATAGCTGATATATCAACCCTCTCAACACCATTCTGCCTTCTTCCTGTAATCTTTAACACCCTGACTAATCATGAACCTATTAAACTCCATTTAAAAAAAAATGACAGGACCTCCACAGCTATTCATGGCAATGAATTCTACAGATTCACTATTCTCTGGCAAAGGAAATTCCTTCTCATTTGGCCAAATAGTTCTCTGGCCTTTGCTGGCCACAGTCAAATGCCAACAACAGAGGGTATGAGATGCTCCAATCCTTTTCCCCCTACAGATGCTGCTTGACCTGCCGAGTTCCTCTGGCAGACGTCTTGTTGGAATGCAAGAGATTCTTCAGCTGCACAGTATTGTAGCTGTTAGTGTAATGCTTTACAGCACCAGGAGCCCAGGTTCAATCCCACGGCTGTCTGTAAGGAGTTTGTCGTTTTCCCCATGACCGCATGGGTTTCCTCCAGGTGTTCCCATTGCCTCCCACAGTCCAAGGATGTACAGATTAGTAACAATTAGTACTTTGTTGGCATGCTATTTTGGCACCGGAACCATGACAACACTATGCAAGGGAGAACATTGAAAGGATCTATTTGTATGCCGGGCAAGTTTACGTATTACAGAGGAGTTGGGCTGCCAGAAGAGGTGGTGCAAGCAGGGACAGAAATGACAGTTAGACCATGAGATATAGGAGCAGAATTAGGCCATTTGGCCCATCGAGCTGCTCTGCCATTTCATCGTGGCTGATCCATTTTCCCTCTCAACCATAATCTCTTGCCTTCTCTCCATGTCCCTTCATGCCCTGACCAGTCAAAATTTTATCAACCTTTGCCTTAAATATACTGAAATTCTCGGCCTCCACAGCTGCCTGTGGCAAAGGGTACCACAGATTCACCACTCTCTGACTGAAGAAGCTCCTCCTCATTTCCGTTCTAAAAGGACGCCTTCTGTTCTGAGGCTGTATCCTCTGGCTCCCCCACAAATGGAAACACCCTCCCCACATCCACTGTATCATTGATGGGTTTCAATGAGGTCACCCCTCACTCTTCTGAATTCGAGTGAATACAGGCCCAGAGCCATCAAATGATAGAAACATAGAAAACCTACAACACGATACAGGCCCTTCAGCCCACAAAACTGTGCCGAACATGTCCCTACCTTAGAACTACCTGGGCTTTACCCATAGCCCTCTATTTTTCTTAGCTCCATGTACCCATCCAGGAGTCTCTTAAAAGACCCTATTGTTTCTGCCTCCACCACCGTCGCCGGCAGCCCATTCCACACACTCACCACTCTGTGATCTTCATATGACAAGCCATTCAATCCTAGAAACATATTCATGAAACTCCTTTGAACCCTCTCCTGTTTCAGCACATCCATTCTAAGATAAGGGACTACAAACCTGCTCACAATACTCCAAGTGAGGCCTCACCAGTGCTTTATGATGTCCCAACATTACACCCTTGGTTTTATATTCTGATCCTCTCAAAATGAACACTAACATTACATTTGCCTTCCTCCCCACTGACCCAACCTGCAAATTATCCTTTCGGGAACCCTGCACAAGGATTCCCAAGTCCCTTTGCACCTCAGTTTTTGTATTTTCTCGCCAGTTAGAAAATAGTCAGCCCTTTCATATTTTTCTACCAAAGTGCATGACCATATATTTGCCAATGCTGTATTTCATCTGCCATTTTTTGCCCATTCTCCTAATCTGTCTAAGTCCTGCTGTAGCCTCTCTACTTCCTCAAAACTACTTGCCCCTCCACCTACCTTCATATCATCTGCAAACCTTGCAAGAAAGACATTAATTCCATTATGCAAATCATTGACATATAATGTAAAATGCAATGATCCCAGCACACACCCTGTGGAACACTACTAACAATGGCACTAACACTAACACTACAATGGTAGCCAAACAGAAAAGGCTCCCTTTATTCCCACTCTTTGCCTCCTGCTAGTCAGCCACTGCTTCATCCATGCTAAAATGTTTATTGTAATACCCTGGGTCTGTAGCTTGTTAAGCAGCCTCATGTGTGGCACCTTGTCAAAGGCCTTCTGAAAATCTAACTGCATAACATCAATTAATTCTCCTTTGTCTATCCAGCTTGTTAATTCTTCAAAGAATTCCAACAGATTTGTCATGCGAGATTTTCCCTTGAGGAAACCATGCTGACTACAGCCTATTTTATCATGTGTCTCCAAGTTCCCTGAGACCTCATCTTTAATAATCAACTCCAACATCTTCCCAAACACAGAGGTCAGACTAACTGCCTATAGTTTCCTTTCTTCTACCTCTCTCCCTTCTTGAAGAATGGAGTAATATTTGTAATTTTTCAGTCGTTCAGAACCATTCTAGAATCCAGTGATTCTTGAAAGATCATTACTAATGCCTTCACGAACTCGTCAGCCACCTCTTTCAGAACCCTGGGGTGTACACAATATGCTCCAAGTGACTTATCTACCTTCAGACCTTTCAGTTTCCCAAAAACCTTCTCTGTAGTGATGGTAACTTCATACACCTCAATACCCCTGACACTTGGAACTTCCACCACACTGCCAGTCTCTTCCACAGTGAAGATTGATGAAAAATACTTATTCAGTTTGTCCACCATTTCCTTGTCCCCCAATATTACCTATTCAGCATTGTTTTACGGTGGTCCGATATCCATTCTTGCTTCTCTTTTACACTTTATGTATCTGAAGAAACTTCTGGTATCCTCTTACTCTAGCTTACTTTCGTATTCCATCTTTACCTTCTTAACAACTTTGTTAGTTGCCTTCAGTTGGTTTTAAAAGCTTCCCAATCCTCTATCTTCCTGTTAATCTTTTCTCTATTATATATTATGCTGCTGGACTAATAAATGAGCAGAGAATAGAGAGATATGGATCATGTGAAGGCAGAAGGGATTATTTTAATTTATCTTCATGTTTGATGCAGATCTTGATGTATACAAAAGTATGAGGGTATAGCTTGGGTAAATGATAGCAGGCTTTTTTCTCCTGTGGTTGAGCGAGACTAGAATTAGAGGTTATTGGATTAGTTTGATATATCTGGGGAGATTCTGAGTGAGAAATCAGAATTCTTCACTCAGAGGGAAGTGCAGATGTGGAAATAGCTGCCAGTGGAAGAGGCAGACATGAGTTTGATTGTAATCTTTAAGAGAATTTGGGATAGGAGTGGGATATGGCTTCTCATGTGAAGAACGTTTGATAGTTCTGGGCCTGTATTCACTGGAATTCAGATGAATGAGAGGTGACCTAATTGAAACCTACCAAATGGTGAAAGGCCTTGATAGAGTGGATGTGGAGAGGATATTTCCTGTGGTGGAGGAGTTTAAGACCAGTGAACACAGCCTCAGAATAGAGAGGCGTCCTTTTAGAACAGAGATGAGGAAGAATTTCTTTAGCCAGAATGGTGTATCTGTGGAACTCTTTGTCACAGGCAGCTGCGGAGGCCAAGTCTTTTTTGGATGTTTAAGACAGAAGTTGATAGATTCTTGACTGGTCAGGCATGAAGGAATACAAGGAGATGGCAGAACATAGGGGCTGCGGGAAAATTGGATCAGCCATGATGAAATGGTGGTGCAGACTTGATGGGCCAAATAGCCAATTCTACTCCAATATCCTATGGTCTTATGGTATATGGATGGGAGAATTTTTGCGGGGATGATCGGCGTGCAGGTAAATAGGACTAGGCAGAAGATCTGCTTGGCATGGACTTGATGGGCCAAAGAGTTTGTTTCCACGCCATTGTACTCTGTGACTCTATGACATAATGGCTGAATAGCTTGTTAATACGTTCCATGTCCACAGAGTCTGGCACCAGGATAGAAACAGGTTTATTGCGATTCAATGTGGTGAAAGGTAAGGCTGTGAACAATGAAAGGATATCAGACTGTCATTGAAAGAGGGTGAAGTTATTGAGAAAGTTCAGTGTTTATTTTTCAAAACTGACATAAGGTTGGCACGCAGATACATCCAAGTAAAGAGAATGGAATGTTGGTTTTTACCACAAAGGGTACAGGAACATAAAAGTGATTTCTGCAGATTGTTGGTGAGAGACACCTGGATCTCTGCATCCTGTCTAACCTTACTAACCTTGGAGCTGGTTCAGAGAATGTTGACTCAACCTTATGCTGAAAGAGGGTGGGGCATTTAATCCTCTGTGGAAGGTCTCAGCAGAGATTTAGAAGAAAGCTAGGAGATCTTATTAAAATTGGCTTCACGGGGAGACACGATGGAATCTAGATTCACAGGGCATTGGAATAAAGTCTCAGGCAGCATCTGTGGAGACAGAGACATTTCAGGTCAAAGATTCTTCATCATATTTGGAAAAGAATGAATGAAGATAAGTAGTTTCAATTCTGCAGAAAAACTTCACAAACAAAAGTAAATTTGCAGATGCTGGAAATCCAAAGCAACACATACAAAATGCTAGAGGAACTCAGCAGCCCAGGCAGCATCTTCAAAAGAGAATAAACAGGTCTTGGCCCAAAATGTTGTCTGTTTACTCTTTTCCATAGATGCTGCCTGGCCTGCTGATTTCCTCCAGCATTTTGTGTGTGTCGCCTTGCAGGAAAGGTTGTTATTTGATCAAGGATCAAAGATCAGCTTGTTTCGCCATATACATTTACATATATTCGGAATTTGCTGTGAAGTGTTGGCACAGCATGCAACAAAACTTCAACAATTATAGAGAATAAAGAATTATATAAAATAATGGTGGAAGAACAGATGTGGAATAAAACGTGCACACACAAAAGCATAAATACCAGTAATCAGCATTATAAAATGTGGTTTAAAGTGCTTACAGTGCAGTGACTGAAGTAATAGACAGAAGGGGGTGGGTGGGGGTAACTAATGGCTGATTTAAGAATGCTCTCTATGATGGAAGTGTAGAGTTGCACCAGTTTGGATAAATAGGACAGAGAGTAAAAATAAAACAAACAAAGAAAATTCTTTGCCAGTAAAGGGAACTCTTACATTGCTTGCTAATTTCCTTAGATCTATAAGAACCATCCCACCACTGGAAAAGCCTTGCATTTACACTGTCCAGGATTTCTCATCATTTTAATACAACTGCCCATCGGTAAAGCTTCTCTTTGCTTTCCCTGAGGTTCACCCCCACCTTGTCGTGATGTGCGCTGGCAATATCGGAACCTGACTGTGGAGGAAATCACATTCTAATGTAGAGATTCCACCTTCTTCGCCTTTTCCTGAAGGCGACTGTACCTCTTAACCATATAACAATCACAGCACGGAAACAGGCCATCTCGGTCCTCCTAGTCCGTGCCGAACTCTTCATCTCACCTAGTCCCACCTACCCGCACTCAGCCCATAACCCTCCACTCCTTTCCTGTCCATATACCTATCCAATTTTACCTTAAATGACACAACTGAACTGGCCTCTACTACTTCTACAGGAAGCTCATTCCACACAGCTATCACTCTCTGAGTAAAGAAATACCCCCTCGTGTTTCCCTTAAACTTCTGCCCCCTAACTCTCAAATCATGTTCTCTCCTTTGAATCTCCCCTACTTTCAATGGAAACAGCCTATTCATGTCAACTCTATCTATCCTTCTCAAAATTTTAAATACCTCGATCAAATCCCCCCCTCAACCTTCTACGCTCCAATGAACAGAGACCTAACTTGTTCAACCTTTCTCTGTAACTTAAGTGCTGAAACCCAGGTAACATCCTAGTAAATCGTCTCTGCACTCTCTCTAATTTATTGATATCTTTCCTATAATTTGGTGACCAGAACTGTACACAATATTCCAAATTTGGCCTTACCAATGCCTTGTACAATTTTAACATTACATCCCAACTTCTGTACTCAATGCTCTGTTTTATAAAGGCCAGCGTTCCAAAAGCCTTCTTCACCACCCTATCTACATGAGACTCCACCTTCAGGGAACTATGCACTGTTATTCCTAGATCTCTCTGTTCCACTGCATTCCTCAATGCCCTACCATTTACCCTGTATGTTCTATTTGGATTATTCCTGCCAAAATGTAGAACCTCACACTTCTCAGCATTAAACTCCATCTGCCAACATTCAGCCCAATCTTCTAACTGGCATAAATCTCCCTGCAAGCTTTGAAAACCCACCTCATTATCCACAACGCCTCCTACCTTGGTATCATTGGCATACTTACTAATCCAATTTACCACCCCATCATCCAGATCACTTATGTATATTACAAACAACATTGGGCCCAAAACAAATCCCTGAGGCACCCCGCTAGTCACCGGCCTCCATCCCGATAAATAATTATCCACCACTACTCTCTGGCCTCTCCCATCTAGCCACTGTTGAATCCATTTTATTACTCCAGCATTAATACCTAACGACTGAACCTTCTTAACTAACCTTCCATGCGGAACTTTGTCAAAGGCCTTGCTGAAGTCCATATAGACTGCATCCACTGCCTTACCCTTGTCAACATTCCTCGTAACTTCTTCAAAAAATTCAATAAGGTTTGTCAAACATGACCTTCCACACACAAATCCATGCTGGCTACTCCTAATCAGATCCTGTCTATCCAGATAATTATAAATACTATCTCTAAGAATACTTTCCATTAATTTACCCACCACTGATGTCAAACTGACAGGTCTATAATTGCTAGGCTTACTTCTAAAACCCTTTTTAAACAATGGAACCACATGAGCAATACACCAATCCTCTGGCACAATCCCCGTTTCTAATGACATCTTAAAGATCTCCGTCGGAGCTCCTGCTATCTCTACACAAACTTCCCTCAAGGTCTTCAACCTATAATCTCTCAGTTTATCCCCTGTCCCCCACCTTCCTCCTTATCTGTCGTTACCTGACATCTGCCAACATGTTCTGCTCCCCACCTCCTTTTTACTCTGGAATCTTCTCTCTTCCTTTCCAGCCCTGATGGAAGATGTCGGTCCAAACCATCAACTACTTATTGCTCTCCTAACCTGCTGAGTTTCTAAAGCATTTTGTGTATGTGTGTGTTACTCTGGTTAGTTTGGGCAAAAGTTGTCTTCCCTGCCAATGTGAATTTTGAACAATACTTAATGTGGTAGAGTTGTGGACTCCCCTTGACCCAACTCATCCATTCCAACAAGGACCCACCTAAACATTTGTCAGTGCTTGTCCCACATCCTTCTAAAGCCTTTCCTATCCACGTAATTATCCAAATATCATTATGGTTCCTGCCCACTACAGTGACAGTCAGCATAAAGCTATTGTAGCACCAGCAACCCAGTGATGGTTGTTAATGCCCATGACACATTTCACTCTGTGAGATAAATAAATCTGAATCTGTCCCAGGCTGAATTCCGCCACGGTCTATAAGACGTTTGTACATTCACCCATGACACTCAAATTGTTCACATTCAAAACTTTCCTCCCACATTCCAAGTGTGTACAGATTAGTAGGCTAATTGGTCTCGTGTGTCATTGGGCAGCGCAGGCTCGTTGGGTCAGAAGGGCCTGAGCTGACAAATAGATAAGTGGTAAATAAATAAACAGACATACCATTCCGGGAATGATGTTCTGCTGATTTATATTTTTAGTTAGAGGTACAACATTAGAATAGATCCACTGGGCCCAATGATCCCAATTGCACCCATGCAACCTGTTCGTTATGTGCCGTGTTGTATGACGTGGGCAACCACGGCCATGATTTTTCTTGGCAAGTTTTTCTACAATGGTGGTTTACCATTATCAATACTCTTCAGAGATTGTCTGCCTGGTATCAGCGGTTGCATAACCAGAACTTGTGATATGCACCGGCTGCTCATACGACCATCCACCACCTGCTCCCATAGTTTCATGTGATCCTGACCGGGGGTGGGGGGGGGGTGATAAGCAGGTGCTACACCTAGCCCAAGGGTGACCTGCAGGCTAGCAGAGGGCAGGAGTGCCTTATACCTCCTTTGGTAGAGATGTATCTTCACCCCACTAGTCCCCATAATTAATCTGTTAACCTGTGCTGCCCATTTATACTAAATATCATCCTTTTGTGTGTCATCTATTATGGCTCCATTTTCCTGCATCTCCTTCAACAGTTGTATTTGTCAGTTTCTTTCAGTACCCACCACCCTGCACTTGAAAAGATTTGCTCTTCAGGTTCTTTTAAAATCATTCCCCTCTTCACCTTAAACCTACACCCTCTGGTTCTGACGTCCCTTCCTCTGACGGAAAAAGACTGTGCATTCACCCTGTATCAGAATCAGGTTTAGTATCACTGGCATATGTTGTGAAATTTATTGTTCTGCGACAGCAGTACGGTGCAATATATAAAAAGAAAAACTATAGGTTACAATAAGAAATATATATATACACACACATTAAATTAATATAGCAAAAAAAGAGGGCAGAAATAAGTAATGTTCATGGGCTTATTGTCCATTCAGAAATCTGATGGCAGAGGGGAAGAACCTGTTCCTGATATATTGACTGTATGTCTTTAGTTCCCTGTCCCTCTTCCCTAGTGGTAGCAATGAGAAGAAGGCATATGGATACCACCTTTTTGAGGCATTGCCCCATGAAGATGTCCTGGATGCTGGGGAGGCTGGTGTCCATGATGGAACTAACTGAGTTTACAACTTTCTGCAGCTTTTTCTGATCCTGTGCAATGGCCCCTCAATGAGGAAATACAACCAGTTTGCGTGCTCTCCATGGTACATCTGTAGACATGTGCGAGTGTCTTTGGTGACATACCAAGTCTCTTCATACTCCTTATGAAATATAACCACTGTCATGCCTTCTGTGTAATTGCATCAATATGTTGGGCCCAGGATAGATCCTCAGAGATCCTCAGCCCTTTCAACTTCCCTCAGTGACGACTGATGTGTGTTCCCTCAACTTCCCCTTCCTGATGTCCACAATCAATTTCTTAGTCTTACTGACATTGAGTGCGTGTTGTTCTTGAAACACCACTCAACCAGCTCATCTACCTCGTTCCTGTTCACCTTGTCACCATCTGAAATTCTGCCAACAATAGTTGTGCCACTAGCAAATTTATAGATGCCATTTTTGCTGTGCCCAGTCACACAGTCATAGATGTGGAGAGAGTAAGCAATGAGCTAATAATCCATCCTTGGGATCTGCCTGAGCTGATTGTCAGTGAGGAGGAGATGGTATTTCTGATCTGCACATACTGTGATCCTCTGGTGAGGAAGTCAAGGAGTAATTTGCAGAGGGAGGTACAGTGGCCCACTTTCTGGAGCTTTTTATTAGAAATGAGGGTATGCTTGTGTTGTCAATAAACATCAGCCTGACTTAGGGATTGCTACTGTCCAGCTGATTCAAGACCGAGTGGAGAGCCAGTGAGATTGCATTTGCTGCAGAGCTATTATGGCTATAGGGAAATTTCTGCAGGTCCAGGCCTTTACTTAGGCAGGAGCTGATTCTAACCATGACCAACCTCTCAAAGCACTTCATCACAGTAGATGTGAGGGCCGCTGGATAGTACTCATTGAAGCAGCTCACCCTGCTCTTCTTAGGCAGTGGTATGATTGTCACACTTTTAAATCAGGTCGGAATCTCCAACTGCAGCAGTGAAAAATTGAAGATGTCCTTGAACCTTCCTACCATTTGGTTGACACAGGTTTATAGGGCCCTACCAGGTACACCATCAGGGCCTGACACCTTGTGAGTGTTCACCATCTTGAAAGATGTTCTGACATTGGCCTCTGAGACAGAGATCATAGGGTCGCCAGATGCTGCAGGGAAATTTGATTCTCTCTTTCAAAGCAAGCAGAAAAGGTCCTTGAACACATCTGGGAGTGAAGCATCACAGCCATTCATGATGGTAACCTTCACTTTGTAGGAAATAATGGCCCACAAACCCTGCCAGAGCTGACATGCATTTCATTCCATCTCTATCCTCAATCAGAATTGTTTTCTTTCATTTTTGAAATAGCCTTCCATAGGTTGTACCTGGACTTCAAGTATAGTTATGGATTATTGGCCTTAAATGCCAGAGATATAGCCCTCAGCAGACTATGAATCTCCTCTTCATTGATGTGTTTTGCTTTGTTCTTGGAGGCACACACTTATTACACAGATCTTGATGAAGTTGGTGACAACTGTAGCATATTCAATCAGACTGGAAGATGAATATTGTCTAGTTTACTGACTCAAAGCAGTTTTGTAAGTGCTGCTTTGCCTCCCTTGACAATACCTTCTTGGTCCTCACCACTGTTGCTGCAGTCTTTAGTCTCTGCCTGCAATTCAGGAGTAGATGTACAGCCAGGTGATCGGACATTCCAAAGTGCGGGCGTGGGATGGCATGGCGTGTTCTTGATGGTGGTCAAGTGTGATGGCCCCTCTGGTTCCTCAGGTGATAAATTGGTGGTAGTTGTTCAGGGACTTCTTCAAGCTGGCCTGGTCTCACAATGATAGGGAAAGCATCAGCATGTGCAGTTTCATGCCTGCTGATTACGTTTCGTAGCTTCTCCAGAGCCTGCAGACTTTGGCTTGAGTGGGAATGTACACCAGTACCAGGATCTCGATCCAGCATGATTTTATACACTCCTGTAAGGCCATCTCTCAGTTTCATCTGCTCCAGGGAATGAAGTCCAAGCCTGCCAAACCTCTTCCTGTAACTCAGGCCGCTGAGTCCTGGAAACATTCTCCTAAATGTGCTTACAGCATTAGGGACACTTAAGATACTTGTAGATAGGAACATGGATGATAGAAAAATAAGTGTGAGGGAAGGGCTAGATTGATCTTAGAGTAGGTTAAAAGGTCAGCACAACATCATGGGTCAAAGGCCCTGTAGTGTGCTCTAAAGTTATATGGTCTAAGTCTTTACAGCTCTCCAGAATAACCAGAATCGTACAAGGCCTCACTGATGGCTTGCACTACTAGACATAGGCTCAGGGGCTACTGAGTGTATGTTTGCTCTGTGATATGTTTTGTGTTTTTACTTTAGTTACTGTCGCCTTACTGACAGCTTGAACCAGTTTGGCCAACCCACGCCTGCATGCTTTTATGCATTGAGTTGCTGCCACATGATTGGCTGATTAGATATTTGAATAACGAGCAGGTGTACCGAAGGTACTCAATAATGAGGCCACTGAGTTTAATATCCCAGTGACTCCAATCTGGAAATGGGAGACATTGGCTGTGGTTGGAAGTAGCCAACCCAAGCAGTTCGGTGCTTTGTGGGTTCTACTGTTCCAGTCCCTCGACCCATGCTGACAAGTGGACAACTTTACTACCAAGGAAAGCCCTGGTATTTTTACATGGCTTCATCGTTGGCCAACCAACCAACCTGTCAAGACCATCCTGATTTCCTTTTGAGATTCATCCCTCCGTGCCCCTCACACACAGGAAATGGAATCTCGACCAGGAACAAGGGAACTCAGCACCAGTAGCCTCTGGAGAACTCCTGAAAGTCAATGGTTTGTTTGGATCCTCAGATCACATTACCAGTCAGGCAATTTGCTGCAGGCATCAAGGCATGTGAACTGTATCATTAAGGAGTCTATTTATGAAAAGTCATCAATTTTTGCATGTCGGTGCACCAAGGGCTGAATCACGGGGCAGAGTGTACAGCTCACTCTCAGCACAAATACTTGGGTCAAGTGATTCAATCCAGCTTCATGCTTTACTGGTTTGGTTAGTCTGATGAGCTGGGCCTGAAGGGTAGATGTTATCTTGGCATGCAAAGTGGTTTTCAGCAAATGAGTGTCTGTTGACAGCAGCACTGTGAGTGACAGAGTCTCTCACATTCTGCCTCTCACATTAACACATACATGCTTGTAGGCACTGGCACACACGCACACACAAGCACACACTCACTCACTTACATGCTTACATACCTCCGCTAGCATGACACACTGGTACACGCGGTGGGGAGGCTGGTTTCTGTGAGCTAAGAGATACTGCAGATGCTAGAAATCTGGAGCAATAGACACAATGTGCTGGAGGAGCTCAGCAGGGTCAGGCAGTGTCTATCGATGGGAATAAACAGTCGACATTTCGGGCCGAGACCCTTCATCAGGACTTCTATTCCCCTCCATAGGTGCAGCCTGAACTGTCGAACTCCTCCAGCAGATTGTGTGTAGAGGCTGGTTTCTGTGATATGCTGGAGTGTGTCCACACAATCCTCATCTCTCCTCTGGATCTTTTCAAACCTCCTCTGCTCATCAATGTCACGCTTGCCCTACAGCCTCCCTTATCACATTAAACACCTCAATTCCATCTCCTGTTCACATGGCTGGATAGTTCCATGAATCTTGGACACAGGAGGCAAATTACAGGAACAGTTAACCTACCTTCTGGGTTCAATCAGGGAACCATAAACACAAGAGGTTCTGCAGATATAGGAAATCCAGAGCAGGAAACACAAAATGCTGGAGGAACTGAGCAGCCTCTGTAGAAGGGAATAAACAGATGATGGACTTGCTCTGTTCATTCCTAACCCTAACCCTAACCCAAACCCAAACCCAATTCCTAACCAGTTGAACAAGAACGGAGTAACTACAAAGTAAAAATTGACAAGAAACATCTTGTCTTAAGTTGGGACTCGGCAACTTCTCAGATTTCAGATTCAGATTTATTTATCACATGTACGTGGAAACATGCAGTGAAATGGTGTCATTTGCATTAACAACCAACACACCCAAGGATATGCTGAGGGGAACTCGTACTTATACTCATTCTAGTACCCATGATATTCAGCAGATTACTACAAGCCATAAAAACACCAGAACAAAACAAGATGTGCCAGAAGTGTAACAACACTGAGGGGCTGCTCCCAGCACAGCCTTGCTGATTGGATTTAACGAAAGTGAAGCATTTCCATTGTTTCTCATGAGGATAGCATGAATAAGCTCAGGCTTTTGCTCTTTGGAGTGAAGAGGTGTCTTGATAGAGGTGTACAAGAAGAGAAGAGGCATAGTGGAGTGGACAGTCAGAGACTTTCTCCCAGGGCAGAAATGGCTAATACCAGTGGACAATCAAAGACTGAGGGATATCCATTTAGAAAGGAGATGAGGAGGAATTCATTGAGCTAGAGACTGGCGAATCTGTGGAATTCCTTGCCAATGATGACTGTGGAGGCCATCAATGAGTATACTTAAAGTGAAGTTTGATAGATTCTTGACTGATAGTGGTGTCAAATGTTACAGAGAGAAGGCAGGAGAATGGGTTGAGAGGGATAGTAAACCAGCCATGATGGAACAGACATGATGGGCTGAATGGTCTAATTCTGCTACTATGTCTAATGGTTTTATAATTCTAATGGGAGGAAAGTTTGGGGGATTAACATTTTTACACAGAGTATGTATGGTGGGTGGGTGGATGCTTGGAACAGCCTTCCATAGCTAGTGGTATATGCACATTAAAGAAAATCTTACATACATGATAGAAAGTTGGAGGGCTAAGTGGGGGTGGGGGGTGGGGGTTAGACTGATCTGAGAATAGGTTAAAAGGTTGGCATATCATGGGCCAAAGCTAATCTAAAACAACAACAGCAAAACAACTTCCAGGCAGGAATAAGGGTGAATTAGAACACTACAGGACCTTCAGTCTATCTAGTCCTATTTTTCTGCCTAGAACTATTGATCTGCGCTAGGACCTTTGATTTCCATACCCTTCCCATCTATTTCCTATACAAATTTCTCTGAAATGTTGAAATCGAATCCACATCCACCACTTGCACTGACAGTTCATTCCACTCTCTCACCCCCCACTGATTGAAGAAGATCCCCCCTCATGTTCCTCCTAAACGTTTCACCTTTCACTCTTAACCTATGACTCTACTTCTAGTCTCACTCAAACTGAATAGAAAAAGCGTGCTTGCATTCACCCCATCTATATCCCTCATAATTTTGTATACCTCTATCAAATCTCCCCTCAAATTTCTATGCTCTAGGGAATAAAGTCCTAACCTATTCAACCTTTCCCTATAACCGAGGTCCTTTAGTTCCAGGAACATCCTTTAATTGAAGTTGACATTGCCCTCGAAGAGTTAATGAAACAATATTCGCCCCTGCGAGGCAGTGTGGAAGCAGACACACCTCTGATTTCACCACAGCTTGACTTGAAAACATTCTTTTGCATCAGTTTTAGCTGATTTGCAGTTTCCACCCCGCACTGTAATTACAGCATCTTCACACCCAGCGAGGTCAGCATTCTGTGACGAGACAACAGACCGGTGATTAACCACGCGCTTTGTTCTCTGACTTGTGGGCTTGTCAGCAGCCGGTGTGGTCACACCTTAACCCTCAAGATCTTGGATCCAGTCTCGCATTCAGCTACTGGCGAGCCCAGCTCCCGAAGTGGATCAGAATCAGAATGGGGTTTAATATCTCTGACCTGTAACACCGGAAGATCATAAGACACAGGAGCAGAATTAGGCCATTGCCCATTTCATCATAGTTGATTTATTATCCCTCTTGACCCCGTTCTCCAGCCTTCTCCCCGTAAAAGTTGATACCCCGACTAACCAAGAATCTATCAACCCTCCACTTTAAATATACCCAGTGACTTGGCCTCCATAGCTGTCTCTGCTAATGAATTCCATAGTTTCACCTGCCCCTGGCTAAATAAATTCTTCCTCATTTCTGTTCTAAAGGAACCCCTCTATATTGAGGCTGTGCCCTCTTTTTCCTAGACTCACCCACCATAGGAAACATGCACTGCACATCCACTCTATCTAAGCCTAACAATATTCAATAGGTTTCAATGAAGTCCCTCCTCATTTTTCTAACCTCCATTGAGTACTTGCCCAGAGCCTTCAATGCTGCTCATACATTAATCCTTTCAATCCCAGAATCAAAATGCTCACAATACTCCAAGTGCAGTCTGATCAATGCCCTATAAAGGCTTTGCATTTCATCCTTGCTTTAAATTCTAGTCCTCTTGAAATGTATATACTAACATTGCACTTGTCATGAAATTTGTTGTTTTGGAGCAGCAGTACAATACATGCTTCTGTACGAATTAACATCATGCAGATGTTTCTGTAAGAAATAAGAAACTTTAAATTACAATAATTAATGCAAAAAGAGAGCAAAATTAATGCAATTCATGGGCTCAAGGACTGTTCAAAAATCTGATGGCAGAGGGGAAGAGGTTGTTCCTAAAACAATGAAAATGTGTCTTCAGGCTCCTATACTTTCTACTTGATAGTAGCAAAAGAGAAGAGGTCATGCCCTGGGTTCCTTAATGATTGATGCTACCTTTTTGAGGAATCACTTTTTGAAAATGCCTTCAATGGTGGGGAGGTTAGTGCCCCTGATGGAAGTGTGGTGGTATTTCTTCCAAGGAGAGTCTCTGGCTCTCGTAGTTGCTTTTACTTCTTGACAAAGGCAAATACACCACCCCAGTCCTTCCTCGGAGTGGGACCTACCTGCCACTGGGGTTCTCATGGCAGCAGCTTTAAAAAACAGCTAACTGTTCTGTTAACCTTCAGATGTCCCCTGTCAGGACACATGTGATTTTATGTTCATTCGGTAGATCAGAAAATTTAAATAAAATTATTCTCAGTGATGTAAACTGCATTGTTGTAGAAACAAGGAAGTCAGGAAAAGGAAAGATTGTGTCAGGATTGGAGATGGTCCAGACGGGGTTCATGAGAATAATCCCAGGAAAGGAACAGTTAATGTGTGAGGAATGTTTGATGGCTCTGGACCTGTACTCATTGGAATTTAGAAGAATGGGGCCAGGGGGATCTCGGTGCAGCCTATTGAACATTGAAAAGCTGAGATAGAGTAGATGTGAAGAGGATGTTTCCTGTAGTGGAAAAGACTAGGACCAGAGGACATAGCCTCAGAATACAAGAACGTCTCTTTAGGATAGAGATGAAATGGAATTTCTTTGGTCAGAGAGTCATAAATCTGTGGAATTCATTGCCACAGATGACTGGATGCCAAAGCATTGGATATTTTTAAGGTGAAGGTTGATAATTTCTTGATTAGTACGGGCATCAAAGGTTACAGGGAGAAGGCAGGAGAATGGGATCAAGAGGGATAATAAATCAGCCATGATGGAATTGCAGAGCAGAATCATTGTGCTGAATGGCCTAATTCAGCTCCAATATCTTACAGTGTAATAGTCTAATGAAAGGAAATTTTCCATGTTGGCCCAATATGGTAGACTTATTACTGCCTTTAGAAAAGTCTCAACAAACCCCTGAGCTTTATGAAATAAGATTAGCTTTGTTTGTCACATACTCATTGAAACATACAGTGAAATGCGTCATTCACATCATTGGCCAACACACTGAAGATTGTGCTTTGTCAGCTCACAAGCATCAACAGGGCATGCCCACAGCTTACTAACCCTAATCCGTACGTCTTTGGAACGTGGGAGGAAACCGGAGCACCCGGAGGATGTCGACATGGTCACGGGGAGAACATACAGCCTCCTCACAGGCAACAGCAGGAGATGAATCCTCATGACTGGTGTTGAAAAGTGTTACCCTACCTCCTGTCTATCGGCCAGACCCAATGTAGATTGGGAGACAGTTTCGTCGAGCGTCTAAACTCCGTCTGCCAGAAGAGGTGGGATCTCCCAGTGGCCACCCATTTTAACTCCACTTCCCATTCCCATTCCAATATGTCCATCCATGGTCATCTCTACTGTCACAATGAGGCCACACTCAAGTTGGAGGAAAAGCACCTTATATTCCTTCTGGGTCGCCTCCAACCTGATGGCATGAACATCAATTTCTTGAATTTCTGGTAATGCCCCCAGCCCTCTCCTTCACCAGTCCTCACCCCCTTTTCCTTCTCCTTGCCTGCCCATTGCCTCCCTCTGGTACTCCTCCCCCTTTCCTTTCTTCCAAGGCCTCCTATCCCCACCTAGCAGACTTCCCCTTCTCCAGCTCTGGATCTCTTCCCAGTTATTTACTTCACCCCTCTTCCTCACTTTCACCTATCACCTTGTGTTTCTCCCTCCTCTCCCCCACCTTTTAATTCTGCTCATCATCTTTTTTTCTCAAGACCTGCCAAAGTGTTTAGGACTGTACTTTTTTCCATAGATGCTGCCTGGCCTGCTGAGTTCCTCCAGCATTTTGCGTGTGTTGCTCCCTCATATTAGCCATTTCTGCCCTTAGGAAAAGACTCTTATCATCTTGTACGCATTTATTAAGTCTCCTCTCTTCCTCTGTTGCTCCAAAAAAACTCGACCTCACTCAACCTGTCCTCATGAGACATGCTCTCTAATCCAGACAGCATCCTGGTAAATCTCCTCTACACCCTCTCCAAAGCTTTCACATCTTGCCTTCATTCTGGTGTAAGTGTGACTTCAAGCTGTACTGCTGGTCGTTGCTCGCTCTGGGATCTTGCTGTGTGCAGACTGGTTGGCATTCTGCTAAAGTGAGGAAAGAAACCTCACCTTCAAGTGGAACGGGTGCTGATCAGCCAGAGGGAGTGCTGGAGCTGTTGGATCTTTCTTTGTTTCGTTGGGAAGTTGACGGGGGAAGGGAACAGAGAAAAGTGTTAAAACAACACTTCTCTCTCTCTCTCTCTCTCTCTCTCTCTCTCTCTCTCTCTCTCTCTCCCTCTCTCTGTCTTTCTCCAGCACTGTGAAACCTGCCCACTCTGCATTGGCTGTCATCAGCGCTCTGTGAAAGCCACATTAATCACAAAGAGCCACAATAATCCCCTTTAGAAAAACATTCAGCTTGTGATGAAACAAAAGTCACGCCGAATTCTATCAGGATTTCAATCCTAATGCCCAGTGATATTTCGCAATATCACTTCCACACCCTGCTGTGCCATGAAAGATCCTGTCAAGGCTCTTTTTTCCCAGGCTAAATTTTCTTTTAGTTGCTTTAAATGCTCCAGGAATTTTGCATTCAAAGTGGTGATGAATGGTTTTGATACAAGAGTGAGGCTTTATTAGGTAAAAGCAGAACTGATCTCAAGAGGCTTTGAATCGCGGAGTCAGACAGCACTCAGCTTAACTGGTCCAGAATTTTGCCCACTTCTCTCTAAACCATGGCCATGGAGCCTTACTGTTACTGATGGACCCCAGCTTGGGAGCCCCCTGCTCTATTCATAGGATATAGGTGCAGGATTGGGCTATTCAGCCCATCGTCTGCTTAGCCATTTGATCCTGGCTAATTTATTATCCCTCTCAACCCTATTTTTCTGCCTTCTCCCCCTAACCTTTTATGTCCTGACTAATCAAGAATCGATCAACCTCCACTTTAAATATAGCCTGTGACTCGGCCTCAACAGTTATCTGTGGCAATGAATTCCGCACCCTCGGAACAGAAGGACGACTCTTCAGAACTGAGATAAGGAGGAATTTCTTCAGCCAGAGGGTGGTGAATTTGTGGCCTTCATTGCCATGCATGGCTGTGGAGGCCAAGTCACTAGGTGATTTAAGGCAGTAATTGATAGGTTCTTGATTGTGAAGGGAAGAGTTGCATTGAGAAGACAGAAGAATGAGAAAAAAAAGAAAATTACCCGTGAATGAATGGTAGAGAAGACATGGTGGGCTGAATGGCCGAAATCTGTTCTTATATCTTATACCTCCTTTAGCTAATAACGTAGCCACTGAGTGTGTTTTCATTGTTTCTGCTGCTGTAGGCCACCCACTACAAGGCTCAGCATGTTGTGCGTTCAGAGATGTTCCTGCACACCACTGTTGTAACACTTGGTTATCTGTCACCTTGAACCAGTCTGGCCATCCTCCTCTGACCTCTCTCATTAACGTGTTTCCACCCACAGAACTGCCACTCACTGGATGTTTTTTGTTTGTTTTTTTTTGCACCTTTCTCTGCAAACCTGAGAGATGTGTGCATGAGAATCCCAGGAGATCAGCAGTTTCTGAGATACTCAAACCCCCCCGTCTGGCACCAACAATCATTCCATAATCAAAGTCTCTTGGATCGCATTTCTTCCCCATTCTGATGTTTGGTCTGAACAACAACTGAACCTCTTGACTGTGTCTGCATGCTTTTATGCATTGAGCTGCTGCCATGTGGTCGGCTAATTTGATATTTGTATTAACAAGCAGGTGAATAGGTATACCTAATAAAGAGGCCACAGAATGTAGATCTTATGGACCCTTGAGAGAAAATAACTTGCAAGGCTACGGGCAAAGTGCAACCGAATGAGACTGATGAGATAGAAGTACTGAGAGAAGATTTAGATACAATAGTCCAAATGATCACCAACTGTGCTGTAACAATTGTAGGAATCAGTGATCGTTCAGAAACTCTGCAGAGGCTGGAAATCCAAAGCAACACACACTAAATACCACAGGAACTCAGCAGGTTAGGCAGCATCTATGGAAAAGAGTAAACAGTCGACATTTTGGGCCAAGACCCTTCAGCAGGACTGGGAGGGAAAGGGGAAGATGCATGAATTAAAAGCGGGGAGGGGAAAGAGGATAGCTGGGAGGTGACAGGTGAAGCCAGGTGGGTGGGGAAAGATCAAGAGCTGGAGAAGAAAGAATTTAATAGCAGAGAAGTGGACAATAGGAGAAAGGAAAGGAGGTGGGGACCCAGGGGAAGTAAAAGGCAGGTGAGAAGAAGTGAAAGGTCGAGAGGGGAATAAAGGGGGAGGGGCAGAAATCTTGTTCACCAGAAGGAGAAACCGATATTCCTACCATCATCCTTCAGAAGGAGGCCGATAAAAGAAAGAGACAAGCTTCATCTCAGAGACCCAAAAACACAGATATAATTAAAGACCCCATTCACCCAGACATTTTCTCTTCTTGTCTGCGCCATTGAGCAGAAGACACAAAGGGCTGAAAACATATACCAAAAGTCTAAAGGACAATTTCTACCCCGCTGTTATAAGGCTATTGAATGGTTACAAGGACAATAAGGTTCTACCTCATTGTGTTCCTTGGACTTCATTGTCTACCTACACTGCACTTCCTCTGTAACTCAGCATTCTGTTGTTGGTTTCCCTTGCACTATCTCAGTGTAGTTATGTCATGAAGTGTGGATGGCAAGCAAAAGAAAGATTTTCATTGTACCTCAGTACACGTGACAATAATAAACCAGTTTTACTAATGTTAGTATGTATCTGACTCTTTTAGATACGATATCAAGGAAGATAACACTCTACGCATCAAGAGAGTAAGCAGCAATGACGAGGGAACCTTCACCTGCGTTGGAGAAAACCGAGTGGGCATGGTGGAGGCCACCGCAACGCTGACCGTACGAGGTAAGTGGTGGCTTTGTCATTGCCTGGACAAGGGAGAAGGTGTCAAATGAGTGTAGTCACAGGATGTATTGCTCATTCTGGGATGGTGCAGTAGCCATCTGCTCTGAGGCAGGCCTGGACATTTTGTGATTGGCCCTTCTACGTCCAAAAGCTCCGCTTTGTCAATATCACTGGTCATCGTGGATGAAGACCATCCCACGCCATTTGGAGAGAAAAACAGTTACTGATAGCGATTTGATATAATTTCTTCCCTTTATCTCTATGCTCCTGCCCTATCTCTATTTATTTAATATATTAAACTAAATATTCAAAGAACATTAATTTTTAAGTGCCCTCAATATTCTGGAGATTCATCTCTTGCAAGCCTGGGTGAAGGGTTACGGGGAAGGGTAGGGTGAGTATGTGGTGTTGGAGAGGACCCTATGGGAAATGAGCATTCCCCACTTGGATGGAAAGCGACACGGGAAAATCTAAATCCATTAGGAATGATAGAGGAAGGTTTGCAATAGAACAGTTCATCAGTTTGCTTTTCCCTACGTCTATTGATTTGATGAATCTTAGATGGCATTATCAATCCTTTGGTTTCCTCAACCTTACAAAATAAAAGGGGATTTGCCATCTCCAGAACCCCCTTACCCCCTTCCTCTCTGGCCTTCTGTTTGGTGATCTGCCTGATGGTTGTTGAATCTGGTGGAAATTCCATTGTACTATCACTCATCTTCACCCACATCACCTCGTCCATTTCTCCAGAAACCACCATTGGAACTCAGGAGCTTAATCTTTTCACTTGACCATTCTGGGGAATAATGGTGACTTCATTTCCCCACCATAATTTTCTTTTTCAACTTAGTTCTTCAATGATGTTTGCCTTTGGAGAGTCAACAGAGAACACAGGACAGTACACCACAGTACAGGCCTTTCGGCCATGACCTTGTGCTGACCTTATAACCTACTTTAAGATCAATTTAACCCTTCCTTCCTACATATCCTTCATTTTTCTATCATCTATGTACCTATCTGTCTCTTCCACCATCCCTGGCATGTGCTCCACACATCCACCACCTTCTATGTTAAAAACTTACCTCTGACATCCTCCCTATAATTTCCTCCAAACACCTTAAAGTTATGCCACCTCGATATTAATTGTTCCAGCTATAAAGAGAGGGACACAAATTTGACTGGACATCAGTGAAAGTCATGGCACAAGTAAAGATGCAAGAGAATTCCCAGCAGCATGGTTTTCTGCAAACAGTTCTGTAAACAGATACATAGACCTTGATCCCTTTTATAAGCCAATGTCGGCAAAGTTCCTGAATACAACACACAGAGTTCGCCACACAACCAATCAGCGACGAGACCCCTCCCTATGTCACAACTGCGTTTCCGTAATGATGCCCAATCAACAGATTGATAAGTGTATAAAGGCTAAGTATTCGGAGGACACTGCACATGTGAACAGCACACTGACGATGTCTCCTCGTGTGATGACAAAATGTTTGCAAATGGATTGCCAAGATCAGACATCAACCTATCCCAACCAGTGATTAAGAAGCTGCATGGCTTTGTAACACCAAATAAATCAGGGATTCCCAACCTTGTTTATGCCATGGACCAATACCATTAAGCTAGGAGTCCATGGACCCCAGGTTGGGAACCCCTGAAATAAAATGAAGTTACAACACATTTTGAACATCCTTCCCATTGGGCCTGCACTCAAGTGTGTTCAGAAGAATGAGGTGGACCTCATGGAAACCCACCAGACCCTGATACTGAAAGACCTGTATAGAGTGGACATGAAGAGATTTTTTTTCAGTCAGTAGAAGAGTTTAGGACCTGAGGAAATAAATTGTCCTCTTTGGCCAGTTGTGCCAGTTCTGTGATTACCCACAATTCTGAGTGAACATAGAACATAGGACATGGCACAGTGTAGCACCATACACACCCATTTGACCCATGATGTTGTGCCGAATTTCAGCCTAACAAGCTCAATCTAACCATTCCCTTCCACACAGCCCTCCATTTCTCTTTCATCCATGTGCTGATCTAAGAGAGTCTTAAATGTTCCTAGTGCATCTCCCTCCACCCACAGCACCCCTGGCAACACATTCCATGTATCCACCACTCTCTGTAAAAAAAAACCTGCCCCGACATCTTGATTGAGTCATAATTTGAGTCACTTCCATTAAATGCCTGCCTTATGTTAGCCTGCATTACTATTCAGATTAATTTACTTATCACATGTATATTGAAACATACAGTGAGATGAACCATTTGTGTTAACAACCAGTACAGTCTAAGGCTAGGCCAAGGGCAACATACAAGCATCACCACACATTCCGATGCCAAAATAGTATGCCCATCATGTTCACAAAACACGCAATCAACAGCAATGACAAAAAACCACTTTACTTCCTTCCCATCCGGACATACAGACAGTGCTCCTGTTCCTCTTCAACCTGCAGAATCAGAATCACGTTTTGCCCATCCTACACTTCCTCCCTCCTCTACACACTAAGCTGCTGTTCAAATGTCAGGACAATGGAACTTCCACCAGATTGTTTGAAGTGACAGGGCCAGAAGATGTCCTAGTGTCTGTCTGCTGCCTTTCCACCAGATGGAGTCCACACCCTTTGAGACTTCTCCTCAGAGATGGCATGGTGAGAGTTTCAGGTAGACAATGCCTACTCATGGAGTGCCAGGGAAGGCGTGCCAAACATCATTCACGCTATCTAAACATGTCTTCTGAACAAAGACTCCAATTCCCAACAGGTGTAAGGACATCCCTGTAGAACTGAGATGAGAAGGGATTTCTTTCACCAGAGGGTGGCCAGTTTGTGGAATTCATGGCCACAGACAGCTGTGGTGGCCAAGTCATTGGGTATATTTAAACTGGCGTTTTATAGGTTCTTGATTAGTCTGTGTGTCAAAGGTTATGCAGAGAAGGCAGGAGAATAGAGTTGAGCGGGATAATAAATTAGCCATAATGAAATGGTGTAGCAGACTCAATGGGCTGAATTGTCTAATTCTGCTCCTATGTCTTATGGTATAATGGCGATGCAAGTTCTGTAAGACCACTCCCTTCTCTACTAAACCTTGCTCCATGGTAACTGACAGTTCAAGATGAGTTTTGTTGAATCTGTAACTCATTGTGAAGGGTTCCCAACCTGGGGCCACCAACTCCTTGCTTAATGTAATTGGTCCATGGCTTGGGAACCCCTGTTTTGCACCCTTGTAAAATCTTTCCTGAAAGATTGCAAATATTATCTTCTATGTTTAATTTTCCTAATGATGCACCGATTACTCTCTGAAGTGAATCATTGACACTCAATTGCTCCAATCTCTAATTTTCCACCTGATCCCATATTCAAGAACAAAATAAGTCCATCTCCTTCTCTCCATATACCTTCTCTTCATTTCTGTCTCCATCACTGACCAAAACTACTATCAAGTTCTCAGAGAAATGCATATATATTCATCAGGAAGTCCCTCCATTTCCCAACTCCCCAAACATATCCTCCTTCACACCTACCCAGTTTATCCCCAAATCCTTCAACACACCCGAGCATCTCCTCTGTTTCCATCACCACCAACTGGCCTATTCCCTCTCTCACTTTCCCCTTCTCCCAGCTACCTTTTCTTGCACAATCCCTACCTTCTCCTCGTAACCCTGCCCCTGTTTCCGAACCAAAACCACATGGAGGTTTCATCCCCTCAGAGAAGAGCACAAACATCCATCCAGGAAGTCTCTCCATCTTCCATCTCCCTAACCATATCCACCTCCCCAGCTACCCAAATTCCCCCTGAATCCTTCAACACACACACCCTTCCTCTTTCTGTCCCTCAGTCTTGTTTCCATCATCACTAACTGACCTATCCCCTCCCTCACCCTCCTCTTCTCCCAGCTATCTATTCTCATCTGTATTCTTCACCTACACCCCCTGCCCACCCCTTTACCCTCCCAGCCACCCATCCTCGTATCACTTGCCCTGTCTCCCAACTAAAACCACACAGGAGCATTATCTCTTCAGAGAAGAGCAGAAACATTCATCCAGGAGGTCTGGATGTTCACCGAATGGTGTTTGGAACTATTGAGTGTTTAATGATGTGACCCATCCTCATGTGAATGCATTGTATACTTCATTCATTCTAACATCATGATTTCTCTATTTTTTTTCCTTTTTAAAACAAATTGTCAAATCCTTTGTTACCTCCACCCACTCCATTGTGCTCTGTCTCCAGCACACCCCGTCGGTAAGTAGTCATCGTTCCTTACACGTGGCATGACTTTGTACGCTTGGATCTCTTGCTCTCGCCTCTGCTCAATCACCTGCTCGTTGTGTATGCAACCGGAGCTGGAGGGTGGGAAGAGGATGTACCAACGCTATGCAAAGGCAGCTAATCGCGGAGGGATTAGAGGCCACTCGCTGGGGCGCCAACTGCAGAGTTTCCAGTGCACGCCTGCCTCGGTGAATTGCTGGGACAGTTTAATTGATCTGTCTTGAAAGTGTTTGAAAGAAAATGGATAGATATGTCTCTGCAGTAAAGTATTAGATGATCTATCGGATTGCCTGAAGGCAGCAGAGTTACACCGTGGACCACACACTGACACTGACATACAGATGCACTCTCTCTGGTTGCATCCGCATTCTTTTCAAACACGTGTGCATTTTCTCACACGTGCAATAGGCACACACTCACACGCACACACATGAAAAATACACACAGATGTGTGCATGCACACACACATTGAGGCTTTTCACATGCACTCACATAGTCCAACTGACAAACGCAGGTTTGCACACTGAAATTCACACAGATAGGCAACACATGTTAATACACACACACATTTTTACACACAAGTACCCAATCACATGTCTACACTAATAAACTGCATGAACGTGTTTACATGTACTTACACATGCACACACACAGTGTGCTCACAGTGTGTACAAGTATGCTACATGGACACAATTGCTTGTGGGTGTAAATATGCACACACACACACACACACACACACACACACACACACACACACACAGATACACACATATGCAAAGTTAAAGACACAGATATAGATAGACAAACACAGGCACACTCACGCACACATATACACATACACACACGCACACACACCTGTTGAGTGACGAAATGCCTAACACTCAGACCAACTATCTGAGGGAAGGGCCCATTGGCCTATAATGTGGAGGGGTGGATTGGGGACATTGCAGGGATATGGGTGAGTGCGGAGAGTCCAGGAGTGGAGATGTACTCCCTCACGGACAGTCTCAAACTGGAGTGGCTTCTAATCCTACATGGGGCTCTGCTTAAACAGTATGTGGCTTTTCCCCTCCTGCTTCTGCTCACAGTCTCGTTTGCTGCTTCACGTACTTGTTGAAAAAGGGGGGAAAGAGTAAACCCAACAACGTATGTGGTGATTCAGAATAAACTCTAAGAGAGGCTGTTGAGAGCTGGGCCAGGCCCTAACCAATGTCCAAATAGGACCACAGAGGGAAAGGGAGCTGAGCTGATATGAAATATGGACAGACATTGACCGACCTGGGAAACCCTAGTGAAAGTGTGGAACGAGCTGGAAATGGTGGACACAGGTTCAGTTGTAATAGTTAAGAGAAGTTTGGATAAGCACATGGGTGAGAGGGGTTTGGAGGAACATGATCTGAGTGCGTGTTGCTGAAATAAGAAAACCTATCAAATATTGAAAGGTCCAGATAGAGTGGACATGGAGAGGATGCCTCCAATGATGGGGTGGTCTTGGCCCAAAGAGGATAATCTCAGAATGGAAGGAAGTCCCTTTAGAACAGAGATGAGGAGGCATTTCTTTAGCCAAAGAGTGACGAACCTGTAGAATTCATTGCCATGGATGGCTATGGAGGCCATCTCATTGGGTACATGTAAAGTGGATGTTCATATGTTCTTGATTAGTAAGGGCATCAAATGCTATGGAGAGAAGGCGAAATGGGGCTAAGGGGTATAATGTGTCAGCCATAATGGAATGTTGGAGCAGACTTGATGGGCAAATGGATTAATTCTACAGATGATTAGCTCAGCATGGACTAGATGGGCTGAAGAGCCTGTGTCTGTGCTGTTGTGCTCTATGACTACACTTCTAATGATTAGATTCAGTGCAGACTCGAGGGGCCGAATGGTCTACTTCTGCACCTATTGTCTATTGTCTTTTGTGAAACAGTCGAAGTAAAAGGGAAAAAATATAAATATTAACTAAGTAACTAAAAGCACCTGGGTTTTGGAAGTTTTCAAAATACTTATAGTTAGAAATTATATTTTTCCATTTAGCCTAAAGGAGACCTGTGTCTTTTATACACAGAGAGTGGTGGGTGCCAGGAGCTGGTGGAAGCAGATACAACAGTGACAGTTACCCTAAGAGACGTTCAGATAGACACATACAGTATAGTGTGAAAGTCTTGGGCAAATATATGTAGCTAGGATGCCTAAGACCTTTGCATAGTATTGTATTTGTCAACGTGGAGTGGAGAGCAAATTTGTAAGTCTGGTGGTGAAAAAGGATGTTGGGAATGTTGAGGGTGGAATGCTGCAGGAGGGGTGTGGGCCAAGTGACAGAGAAGGAAATTCAGGGGCAGGGGGTGGTGTGGGTGCGGACACACCCAGCCCTGAGACACCAGGCAGGGTCATTTGATTCCAGGCAATTAGCTTATTGATCATTATAGAATGTCTCCCTGGTGCTTCCCACTGCTGCCCTTCCCCTTTTCCCAACCATGAATCCCCTCTCCCTGCTCTCTTCCCACTCTCAGTCCCCAACAGAGACCCATAACAGAATCAGGTTTATCATCACTCATAGATATCATGAAGTTTGTTTTTTTTTGTGGCTGCAGTACAGTGCAATACATAAGATTAATACAGTACTGAGCAAAAGTATTCGGTACCCCAGCATATATATATATATATATATATATTTGCGTGTGTGCCTTAGATTTTTGCCCAGTTCTGTAGGTTTATATGGAAATGGGAGATACAGATTATGCACAGGTAGAAGAGACATACAGTCATGAGAAGGACGGCACAGAAACAGGCCCAGGCTCCTCAGTCCATCCAGTCTATGCCAAAACCATTTAAGCTGCCTACTCCCATCGACCTGTCCACCAGGACAATAGCCCTCCTTACCCCTACCATCTAGGTACCTATCCCAAATTCTCTCAAACATTGAAACTGAGCTCACAGGCACCACTTGTGCTGGCAGCTTGTTCCATATTTTCACGGCCCTCTAAATGACGAAGTTTACCCTCATGTTCCCCTTAAACTTTTCATCTTTCACCCTTAACCCCTGGTTGTCGTCCCACCCAATCTCAGTGAAAAAAGCCTGCTTGCATTAACCCTATCTTTCCTCTCAAAATCAAATCTCTTCTCAATCCTCTACATTCTAAGGAATAAAGTCCTAACCTATTCAATCTTTCCTTAGAATTCAGGTTCTCTAGAACCAGCAACATCTTTGTAAATTTTCTCTGTACTCTTTCAACCTTGCTTACATTTTCCTCTAGGTAGGTGACCAAATTTGCACACGATATTCCAAATTAGGCCTCACCAACATCTTATACAACTTCAACATACATCCCATCTCCTGCATTCATTTCCTTGATTTATGGAGGCCATTATACCCAACGCTTTCTTTATGACCCTATCTACCTGTGCCTTCACATTCAATGAATTATGGATCTGTATTCCCAAATCCCTTTGTGCCCTACCATTCGCTAAGATTTAGTTTAATTTGGTATCGTGTTGTGGGCCAAGGAGTCTGTCCTGTGTACTCTGCTTTATTTATGGGGTAAGTCTTTTTTACACAGGGTGGAAGGTGCTGGGGTGAGGTGGAAGATAAAAGTGTTAGAGGAACACTTCATGATGTAGGCAGTCTCAAACAGGTTGGAAGTAGACTGATACAGATCTTGTGAATCATGGAGGATCACTGAGAACCGGACTGAGAAATTGTGACAAACTCTCGGTGTTCAGTAAAATGGGAGTGCAAGTTCAGGTGACAGTGCAGCCAGGTTAATAGCCCGCCTTTCCTTCCCATACAATGGCTGGATGTTTGGAGCACAAATTGATGAATATTTATTGAAATAATGAAACAAGAGATAGAAAGACACAAGAGGTGTTGGAATCTGGAAGGTTAAAGACAAAGCAGCTGGGTTGGTCAGTAACTGAAGGTGGTTTGATTATCTCGAAAGTGGCTGATCTCTTTGGATTTTCACACACAACTCTCTTGAGTTTACTGAGAATGGTGTGAAAAACAAAATACTTCCAGTGAGAGATGAAAATGCCTTGTTAATGAGAGAGGTGAGAGGAGAATGGTCGGACTGGCTCAAGCTGGCAGGAAGATGACAGAAACTCAAATAACCGTGCTTTTCAGCGGTAGTGTGCAGAAGAGCATCTGGAAGTCGAACCTTGAAGTGGATGGGCTGCAGCTACAGAGCAGCCCACCGAGTTCCATTTCTATACCTAATGAGGTACCATGGAGTGTAAGGATATCCTGAATCAGAGACTGGCTTCCAGGTTTAACATGGTCTATTGGTGGTGGCTAATCTCAGAGGAGAAGGAGCTTACCAGCCAGAGGCAGGGTCCTCCACACAATAATTACACACCTCTTCATCATTTCTCTATCCTAGATACCGCCCTTTAACTCCTCATCCTCGCTGCTGTTTTTGTGACGTTGGCTATCTAATTCCACTTAGACACCGCGGAGACGGCGAGGGATTTTTTTTGAGGGTTCTAAACAAACGTCCTCATCTATGTAATTGATTTATCTTGCTGAATAAAACATGATATGCAACGGCTTCAAAAAAAATGATTTAAAAAAAAGGAAATCCTTCTGCCTCGGGCATATGCATTCCATCATGAATTAAATATTGCTCTCAATAATCCATTTCCAGTGAAGTGAAAATGGCTTTAATAAATCATTATGTATCAAATCAGTAAAGGCAGGATGCTATTTAAAATATTCTGAAGTTCTCAGCGAAGCTTGTATTCTCCATCCCGTCCAGCATCTCTTGGTTCATTGTTTTAGCATTGTGTATTCTTGCACGCCCGTCTCCTTGCTGTTGTACAGGAAAGGTTCTATCTTCCAGCCGGGGGCGGGGGGGGGCTTTCAATGTGAAGTATCCTTGGTCTTCTTACATCCATCACCCCTACTGGGGCTTAGGCCACCAGTAGCAGCTTGTTAGAGTCCTCTGTCCTCGTCCAAAGGTTGATCGGCCCTTGGCTTCTGTCTTCAACACATGTCTTCATATGTCTTCTAGGCAAAGAACCTCACTCTCCCAGGAATGAGGTCTCTGCAGCGTCTGCTGACATTGCTGTAGCTCTGGGCTTTTATACGATGGGATTGCTGGCCCCATGCCCAATCCTCCTTTTGCACGCAGTCTTAGGACTATCCATAGAACCATAGAACATTACAGCACAGAAATGGGCCTTTTGGCCCTTCTTGGCTGTGCTAAACCATTTTTCTGCCTCGTCCCACTGACCTGTACCTGGCCCATATCCCTCCATACACCTCTCATCCATGTACCTGTCCAAGTCTTTCTTAAATGTTAAAAGTGAGCCCACATTTACAACTTCATCTGGCAGCTCATTCCAGACTCCCACCACTCTCTGTGTGAAGAAGCCCCCCCCCCCCCATGTTCCCTTTAAACTTTTCCCCCTTCACCTTTAACCCATGTTCGCTGTTTTTTTTCTCCCCTGGCCTCAGTGGAGAAAGCCTGCTTGCATTCACTCTATCTATACCCATCATAATTTTATACACCTCTATCAAGTCTCCCCTCATTCTGGAAATTCATGTCCAGATTAGAATTTTCCTGGGAGACACTGTGGGGAATTGGGCTGAGAAATGAGGAGAGGGAGGATTGGTTGATTAACAAGGGATTCTGTTCCTAAGGACCCTCTCCATCTGGGACATACCCTCTTCTCATTATCACATTGACAGAGGAGAATCAGAATCATTATCAATGACTTAAATGACATGAAATTGGTTGTTCAATGATAATAAAAATGCTATGAATTATAAAAAAAATGAGGTAGCCTGAAATGACTACAATACTCACTTGGAGCATTGTGTTCAGTGTAAACACACACAACATGCTGGAGGAACTCAACCGGTAGGCAGTACCTACAGAGTGAAGAAACAGTCAATATTTCAGGCCAAGACTCTTCCTGGGGAGGAAGGAGGAAGAGGACATAATAAGAAGGTGAGGAGAAGAGGGAGTGCAAGCTAGCAGGTGATAGGTGAGACCAGGTGAGGGAGGAAGTGGGTGGGGGGGGGGGAAGAGAGGATGAATTGAGATGTTGGGTGGTGATAGGTGGAAAAGGTAAAGGAAGGAATTTGATATTGTGTTCAGTTCTTTCTTACTTGCTGCCTATTATGCCACTGGGATTTTGGACAGTAACCCATCTCTGTCTGAATGGGATTTGTCATCGCTGTTTCCTTAACAATTGTTTTTTGAGCAGTCAGGGTTATTAGCCCTGAGCTGAACCCCCTAACTTGGACTGCTCTTAGACTGGCCTCTACCCTTTGACCTGCTTGGCATGGGTGGGGTGACTCCACAATGACCCTACACAAGGCCCTGACTCGAGCCCAGCATAGCTCTCTGGGTCATTGAGGCATGCAAGCCTCAAAACCCTATGACGAGGTTGTGGTCCTCTGGGAATATCGCGTTCAGTTCTGGTCACCTCATTATAGGAAGGATATGGAAGCGTTAGAGAGGGGGCAGCGGAGATTTACCAGGATTTTGCCTGGGTTCAAGAGCATATTTTTTGAGGGTAGATACTTTACATAGAAAGTGGTGTGTGTTTGTGTGTGTGTGAGATAGAGAGAGAGATATTAGGGACATTTAAGAAACTCTTAAATAGGCATGTGGATGAGAGAAGAATGGAGGGGTGTCTAGAAGGAAGGGTTAGATTAAATTAAGGGATTAACAACATTGTGGGTCAAATGGCCTGAACTGTGCTGTAATGTTCATTGTCCTATATAAAATAAATAGCTAATGCAAGAAAATAGAAATAGCGATGGAGTTCAAACACGAGGAAATCTGCAGATGCTGGAAATTCAAACAACACACACAAAATGCTGGTGGAACACAGCAGGCTAGGCAGCATCTATAGGGAGAAGGGTCTCGGCCCGAAACGTCGACAGCGCTTCTCCCTATAGATGCTGCTTAGCCTGCTGTGTTCTACCAGCATTTTGTGTGTGTTGTATAGAGATAGACTTGATGGGTTCATAATACGGGAGCCTGAAGGCCCACACTCAGCGATTTAGAACGGCATTTTCCCTTCTGCCGTCAGATTTCTGAATGGTCATGAACCTTTGAACACTACTTCATTATTCCTTTTTTTTTGCACTATTCGTTTATTTTGTGATTTATAGATTTTTATGTCTTTGGACAGTACAGCTACCGCAGAACCAAAATTTAATGTCATCAAAAATTCAAGTCACTGGTAATAAATCTACTTCTGATTCGTGTGTGTAAATGGATATTGGCTGCAGATAGGATCTGTGGATGCCAGTAACTGATGATTGCTCGATTATAGTAATTGGTACCGAGATACAGTGAGAAATATTTCTAGCGTACCATACGTAATTACAAGAAAGTAGTATAAAATGACAAAAAATTACAGAATGTATATACACTCAGTTATCAGTACCTCCTGTCCCTAATAAAGTGGCCATTGAGTGTACGTTCATGGTCTTCTGCTGCTGTAGCTTGTCCACTTCAAGGTTCGACGTGTTGTGCGTGCTGAGATGCTCTTCTACACACCACTGTTGTAACGTGTGGCTATTTGAGTTACTGTCACCTTGAACCAGTCTGGCCGTTCTCCCCTGATCTCTCTCATTAAAAAGGCATTTTCACCCTCAGAACTTCTGCTCACTGGATATTTTTTCTTTTTCATACCATTCTGTGTAAACTCTAGAGACTGTTGCGCATGAAAATCCCAGGAGATCAGCATTTTCTGAGATACTGAAACCACCCCAAATGGCACCAACAATTGTTCAACAGTCAAAGTCACTTAACTCATGGCTCTTCCCTTTCTGATGTTTGGTCTGAACAACAGAACCCCTTGACCATGTCTACATGCTTTTATGCATTGAGTTGCTGCCATATGATTGGCTGATTAGATATTTGCATTAGTGTGTAGGTGCACAGGTGTGCCTCATAAAGTGGATGCTGAGTGTAGATTGAAATTGAAGCTGAATTTTATTTAATAAGGTAAAGCTCTCTGGGATGGCTAAATGCCTAAAGATGCTACACAGATCATAGAGTTATTGGCACATGGAAAAAGGTATAGATTGTATGGATATCTGGAGATTTACGTGCAGGGTGGAAATGGCTAATACAAGGGGGCATAATTGTAAAGTGATTGTAGGAAAGTATCGGAATGATGTCAAAGGTAGCTATTTTTGCACAGAAGTTGGTAGATTGTGCTGGCCAGAGTGGTGGTAAGGGCAGATACTTTAGGGGTATTTAAGAGATGGATACATGGATGATATAAAAATGGAGAGCTATGTTGAAGCATCACACACAAAGTGTTGGAGCAACTCAGCAAGTCAGGCAGCATCTATGGAAATGAATAATCAGTCAAAGTTTCCAGCTGAGACCCTTCATTGGCACTGGAAAGGAAGGCAGAAGATGCCAGAAAAAGAAGGAGAGAGGTAGGTAAGAAGTACAAGCTAGAAGGTGATAGTCAATGTCAAAGAGCAGTGTTAGATTGATTTTAGAGTAGGTTAAAAAGTTGGCACAACACTGTGGGCTGAAGATGTGTGCTGTAATGATCTGTGTTCTAAATGCAGATTTAATGAGGTTCTCATATCAGGACATGTTCAAGCTTGTAGGAGTGAATCTATTCACTCGGGTTTCTTTTTCCCTAACATCTTATTACATTCCTGAACATCCTGATTCTACATATAGACATACAAAACTGGAATCAGAACTCCAAACTGGAAAGCTGGAAATTGCTTCCTTGTATCCTATAAGTAAAATAGAAAATAGAAAATATGGATGATAGGAAAATGGAGGGTGATGTGAGAGGGAAGGTTTGATTGATCTTAAAGTAGGTTATGAGGTTGGCACAACGTTGGGGGCTGAGGGGCCTGCACTGTGGTATAGTGTCCTGTGTTCCATGAAAGAGACTATATGGCCCATGAAACTCTTGATGGCAGAAGTGGGAGTGAAAGTCTGAAGCTCCTGCTGAGGCAGACAGAAAAAACGAGACAGACTTTAGATGGAAAGACAAAGGCAGAACATGTGGTCACATTGACAAAGCTATAGGAGGGAGTTCAGCGAACGAGCTTGTTTTTATTCCCTGTATTACATTGATAATTGGTTTATTATTGCCACATGCACCAAGATACAGTAAGAAACCTCTGAACATAGAACAGTACAGCACAGTATAGGGTCTTTGACCCATGATGTTGTTCCAATCTTTAAACCTACTCTAAGATCAATCTAACCCTTCCCTCCTACATAGCCCTTCATTCTTTTATCATTGATATGCCAATCTAAGAATCTCTTAAATGTCCCTACTGTATCTGCCTCTACCATATATACTGTCCCCCATATACTCTCCTAATCAGCTTACGTCTATGCCCCCCCCACATTAGCCATTTCCACACTTGAATATATGTCTCTGACTGTCTGTTATATCTATGCCTCTTATCAACTTGTACACCTCTAGCATGAAATCCTCTTTCACTCCAGTGAGAAAAGCCCTGGTTCACTCAATCTATCCTCACAGACATGCTGTCTGGTCCAGGCAGCATCCTGGTAAATCTCTGCACCCTTTCTAAAGCTTCTACATCCTTCCTATAATGAGGCGACCAGAAATGAAATGCCATTCAGCCAGATCATTCCAAAAACTAAGTACATGGAGATAGTAGAAAGGGATTGCAGAATAAAGTGATAGAGTTGCAGAGAAAGTGCACTTCAGCTGGATAAATAAAGTGCTAGCACCATGACGAGGTAGATTGAGAGATGCATAGTCATTTAAGCATTCTGGAAGGTGTTGACGTTTCTGTGGTGTGACCAAGGTGTCAAGTCTAACACCTCCCGTGCTGAGTAACTGGAATGTGTGACTGCTTGTTCTGTGGGCTATGGTTATCTGTGGCTCGGCTTGTAGTGTACTATAGAGTCAATAAGATGAGTCCAAAGTTCAAGTCCTGAAGATAATTTCCTCTTATGTGTGGTGGTGCTGGCATTTATTACCCATCTCTCAGCTGGGGTGGGGGGAAGCTTATTGGGCAGTTTAAGATCAACACATTGCTGGGTCTGGACGAGTCAGACTGGAGTAGAAAGGCAGATTTCCTTCCCTCATGGGACTGATCAAATAGGTTGTTACAATGACCCCAGTATGCTATCTCCAGCATAAACACAAAAGATTCTACAGATGTTTTTGAGAAATACGCAAAACATGATGGAGGGACTCAACAAGTCAGGCAACGTCTATGGAGGGGAATAAACAGCTGACATTCTTCCTTTGCCTGTCTCTCTCTCTTTCTGTCCCTCCCCCTCTTTCTCACTTTCTCTCTCATCTCTCTCTCCCTTTTTCTCTCTCTGTCTTTCCTTCTCTCGTCCACTCTCGCACTTTCTCTCATTCTCTCTCTTCTCACTTTCTCTCTCTAAATTTCTCTATTTTCACTACTGAGTATCAAAACGTCTGCTTTCTACGATGCTGCCTGACTTGCTGAGCTCCTATAGTATTTTGTGTGTGTTGCTCTCCATCTCCATTTTTGATAACGGGATTTTATTCTGGAATTTATTTAACAAACAAAGCTGAAGCCGCTCAGCTTCCCCAGTTGGAATTTGATCTGGCGGTCTGAAGTTTCAAGTTCATTGTCATAAATAGGGTATAAAAGCCACGAAAATTAGGTTTTCATAGCAAGCAGCAGAGTACATAATGAACATGACAAATGTAAGTAAACATAAACTTAAATTAACTATAAATTAAGTGAGGTTTAGCCTTGTAATCCAGTTGCATAGTTACTAAATGACCTCCAGTCATATGGTACATGTTGAGCCCTGTACCAGTAAGTTGTCCTTTAGTGCAAGTTATCTTTCAACCTTCAGTTGAATCAAGCTCTCTTGCAGAAAGAAAGCCAATACAAAGATTGTCTCGACTCAGTCTGCCCATTAATCTGTTGATCTGTTTGGTTACACCAGGCTTCACACTCTTAAATCGCCTGCTTCTCTCTCTTTTGCCTTTGTTTCTCTCCCTTCTCCCTCTGCCCCTCTCTCACTCTTCCCCTCTCCCTCACATACCCTTCTCTCCCCTTCTCTCTCCCACCCCTCCCTCTCTCGCTGAGCCTGGTTCAGATGCACTGTGTACCTCTGTACGTCTGAATGTGTTTGATCAGCATTGCCCATGCATGCTGGGCCCTGAGATGGTGCTTAACTATTGTGTTTTGATAAACACTAACAAAATCAGTGGGTGACTTGGCATGTACACTGGGGCTGTGGAGCGGGACCAATTTGCGCTTGGAATCTGCACACTTTCTAATCTGATTTTTGCCGGCTTTTCCAGATCTCGGCGAGATGCGGTTTCCTTTCCATAATTCAATGCAGATAAATCAAAAGGGCTTTAACATCTAGTGATCACATCACCCATTTACACTACGGAAAATTTTACCATTGGGAGCCTCTCTAATTCAGAGGTTCTCCCACCATAAAGAAAAAGCTGAACCAATTCTCTTCCTAAAAGGGAGTTCTTAAAAACTTCAGTGCACAATTAGTCGGACGTGAATAATTACTTGAGTGAGATGGACTGTATAATAAACAGTGTGTGCAGATGGACTTTGTAAACGAGGAAACAGAGTGAGGGCAGTGGGTTAACAGACTCACATAGATGGAAAGGCAGTGAGTGAAGTGCCCTGAAGTATGTGTTTATTTGCTGATGGTAATTCACTCCTCATGCACTGTTAGTTTGAATAGACCCTGTCAGCCCCGTCCACTATAGTATTATCAACACTGACAGAGCGCAGCAAAGAGGAACAAAACAAAGGATGTCAGTGTTACTGGTTTCTGCAGAGTTCTGGAATATGAACACTGCTGAAGCCTGTCTGGCGAGGCAGGGATTAGACATGAGGGGAAATCATCCAGGGTTCCTGCTCTAGATCAGTGTGTGGTATCCTGTGATTAGAGAGAGGCAGAGACAAGGTAATCACTCAGGACTCCTGTTCCCAGTTCTGATTCCTGTCTGGTGACTGCTGGTTTAGCGGGAGAGAGGGAGAGCGAAAGAGATTGACGGGGGAGGGAAAGAAAGTGAGAGAGGGAAAGGAGGAGGGAAGAGAGGGAGACAAAGAGACAGAGGAATAGAGACAGAGAGGGAGAGAGAGAAAAAAAGGGAAAGACGGAGAGAGAGTGAGAGGGTGAGAGGGAGAGGGAGGGGAGGGGGGGGGAGAGAGAGAGAGAGAGAGAGAGAGAGAGAATGAATGAAAAGCCTGGGCCACCTAATTAACCTTCTACCTGTACGTATTTGGAAAGTGGGAGGAAACCAGAGCACCCAGAGGAATCCCGTGTGATCATGGGGAAAATGTTCAAGCTCCTTACAAACAGCAACCGGGGACTGCTGCTGCTGTAATAGTGTTATATGAAACACTACATTACCATACCACTCCAAATCACTTGCTTGATTGACTGCCCCTGGGTGGTGAGGCTCTGTGGGTTACTGGGTAATGCCTCGTATAAGCGTGTTACAAGGAAGCTTTCATCCATCGCACTCTTCTCTTTTCTGCTCTCTCCAATGTTGCCTGGCCGGACATCTCAGCTGCTCCACAGTTCGTCGTGAGGCCGAGGGATCAGATTGTGCCCCAGGGTCGGACGGCCATCTTTCCCTGTGAAACAAAGGGAAACCCACAGCCAGCTATCTTCTGGCAAAAGGAAGGAAGCCAGGTAGGTGACCTCTGATCCCCACCCAGCTTCCATGCGCGGTGCTAAGGCAAGAGGGAAAGACAGGGAGAGACACAGCACATCACAGCACCATTAGTGAGCCACAGGAACAGAGTCTCTGTGGAAATCTGTACAGAAACACATTTATTGATCACAGGTACTTCGAAAGAGCAAGTGAAATGCACTGATTGCGTCAACAGCCAACACATCCTAGGATGTGCTGGGGGCAGCCCGCAAGTGTCACCGCACATTCTGGCGCCAACATTGCATGCCCATGATGCTCGACAGAGCAACACAAGCAACAACAATAACAAAACAAAACAACAACAGCAAAACAAGTTCTTTTCCCACCGGCTCACCCAGCCCCACACATTCACACACACAGACAGGCTTCCAACCCCACGTCAAGCCACCTCCAGGACTCAGTCCTTGGCCCCAAGCTCGCTGACACATGGACATCAGGCCTCTACCCTCCTGGCCTGGACTCACTGATATTGCCCCTCTGACCTCTGGACCTCTGGGACTTTGGTCAAAACTTTAATCTTAAAACTTGAATTCTGGTCCTATGTCCTATAGTTTTATTGTCTCCATATAGCTCACACACTCTAATCCAGCTAGCATCCTAGGGAACCTTTTCTGCATCATCTCCAAAGCCTCCACATCTTCATGACAGTGGGACGAGCAGAAGTGCATCTACTGATGTGTCTTTGACAGAGTAAGTGTCGTGGTTCTTTACACAGGACCTCTGGCAACACAACATTTGGTGTTGTGGGAAGAACAGAGTCAATTAGATCAAATTACTTCATCAAAGAGGTAGGAAATGCAAATGACCTTCACTAGTTTTCCCCAGCCCACCACAAATCCAACCACATTAAAAGCATGAGGGGCTATTTATTGACCTGAGCAGCTTTAACTATGAGGATGTAATCACCTTCAATGGATGTGCACTCTGCGTTGTTACAGCAGGGCTGTACTCGGCTCGTGGAGAGTGAGCTGTGAACTGTCCCGGCAAGTAGTGCAAGGTTAGACATAATTTGCAAAGCCATAAGAAACGATTTGTTCACTGGAATGAGGGATAATGGCATCATCCTTGAATCTGTCAGAGTGGACCATCCATCACTGACTAATAAAAGTATTCACCTCTTAATTAAACGGTGACATAATTTAAGAGAGTGAAGAATTTGCAGACGCTCTAATTGAAAAGCGTTAATTTGCCGTTGTGCCCCTCCTGTGAAAGTCTCGGGCTCCAGAAGGGGCGGGGGAGATCCCCAGACCATTGAGTCGCAGAGAAAAAGAGCACGGACACAGGCCCCACACACACAAAAGATTGGACAAAGATAAAGATTAGCTTTGTTTGGCACATGTACATTGAAATACATGGTAAAATGCATTACTTGCATCAACGACAATGACCAACCCAGTCCGAGGATGTGCTGGGGGCCTGCTTCCAGCACTTACATAGCATGCCCACAACTCACTAGCCTGATCCGTCCGTCTTTGGAATGTAGGAGGGAATCGGATAACCTGAAGGAAACAAGTGCGATCATGGAGAGAATGTATGAATTCCTTAAAGACAGCAGAGAGAAATGAGCCCGGATCACTGGTGCTGTAAAGTGTTATGCTAACTGGCGATAGTTACTTTGATCAACTCAGGTAATCATACATACTCTGCAGGTCAGGCAGCATCTATGCAGACAAATGCTCAATCAAAGTTTCAGGCCAAGATCCTGCATCACCATCCTCCTCTTTTCTACCCTCCTTCGACCCCAGCTTCAACCCTCTTGATTGATGGTCAGCACGAGTCATTGGGCTGAATGGCCTGTTTCTGTGCTGTATGACTCTACGAACAGCTCCTTCTCATATTTCTCATGCAGTGTAGAAAGATCTATTTGGCTCATCGAGTCCATGTGGACTTTCAGATCCATAGGGGCAGAATTAGGCCATTCGGTCCATCGAGTCCATGCTGGTTTTCAGGTCACACCCTTTCCCTCCCTGCATGATCATGAGAGGAGGCCCTTCATTGGTCGACCATGGATGTTGCAATCTAGCTGTCTTTAAGGAGCCAGTAACCCACCTTTGATCCTTCTCCTGTCAAGAGAAATTGCTTCTCTGGGTTTAGTAGCTAAGCCACATGTGAAGGCCAGGAGTCGGACTTGGTTATCCGAGGTTATTTGTGGTGCACACAATGGCGAGCATTTAAATTCAAGGTAAATTTATCAAAGTACACTTATGCATCCGCACACAACCCTGAGCTTTGTTTTCTTATGGGCATACTCAGTAAGTCCAAGAAATGTAACAGAATCAATAGGAGTGGGAGCCTATCCAGACCAATGCCACATCCCCCCAGCTATGGCAATTTTAATGATCCTGCCACCCACCTACAAACAAGGGTCAATTTAATGCAGCCAATTTACCTGCAGTAGGGAGGAACAACACCTTATATTCTGTTGGGCACCCTCCAACTTGATGGTATAAACATCGATTTCTCAAACCCTGGGAGGGTTTATGTTGGTGATTCAAGCTGCTCCTCTCCTATCTGATTCCTTCCTCTCCAGCCCTTTACCTTTCTACTCACCTGACTTCACCTATCACTTTCTATCTAGCCTTCTTTCCCTCCCTCTATCTTTTTATTCTGGCATCTTCCCCTTTCCTTTCCAGTCCTGAAGATGGGTCTCGACCTGAAACTAACTGTTTGTTCATTCCCGTAGATGCTGCCTGACCTGCTGAGTTCCTCCAGTATTTTGTCTAAGCTATCCAGCTTGAGTTGTTTTGCTGGACACTGTGGGCATGCTATGATGACGCCGGAAGCATGGCGACACTTGCGGGGATCCTTGGGTGTGTTGGTTGTGACACAAATGATGCATTTCACAGCATTTTTGGATGTACATGTTATAAATGAATTTGAACCTCTTTCAAGATCTTCCAAATCTTCCCTGTAATGGGACGACAAGAATTGCACACAATATTCCAAGTGTGACCTGACCAGAGTTTAATCCAGTTGCAGCGTGACTTCTTAATGCATATACTCTTCATTTATATTTGCAAGCACTGCTTTTCTGATGCTTTCTAATTTCTAGACGCTTATGTGTGAATTCCATTCCAATACATCATTATTGCTGTACAGTTGGCCATGGTACCCATGGTAACACTGAGGTCAATGTTATTTCTCTCTTCCAGAACCTGCTGTTTCCCAACCAACCGCCACAGCCATCTAGTCGCTTTGCCGTCTCCGCTGATGGGGACCTCACCATCACTAACATCCAGAGGTCGGACGCTGGTTACTACATCTGCCAGGCCCTTACGGTGGCAGGAAGCATCCTGGCCAAGGCTCAGCTGGAGGTTACCGATGGTAAGGTGTACGACACTGGAAACCCTGTCTCAATGGCATACGTCAAGCAACGTGCTACTGATGGATCATAGTTGTACACAAAGGTAGACTCTTTGGACCAATGTGTCTGTATGAGCCATCAAGTATCTAGTCTAATCCCAATAACTAGCACTTTGAGTCATAAAAGGCTAACCTTTCCCTATAACTCAGGTCCTCAAATCCCAGCAGCATCCTTGTACATTTTCTCTGTACTCTTGCTCCCAATCTTATTGATTCTTTTCCTGTAGGTAGATGATCAGAATTGAAACAGGTTCTTCAGCCATCCAGCCCATACTGAACCATTATTCTCCCTAGTCCCATTGACCCACGCCTGGACCACAACCTTCCATATCCCTCTCATCCATGTTCCTACCCAAACTTCTCTTACATCAAACCACCAGCTTATTCCATGCTCTCACCACTCCCTGATTGGAGAAGTTGCCCCTCAGGTTCCCATTTAATATTGCACCTTTCACAATTAACTGGAGGAAAAAATCTTCATGCCTTTACCATAATTTTGCATACCTCTGTGAAATCCGTCATTCTGCTACGCTCCTGGGGAAAAAGATTCTAACCTATTCAACCTTTCCCTATAACTGAGATTCTCAAGTCCTGACAACATCCTTGTAAATTTTCTCTATACTCTTTCAATTGTATTGATAGCTTTCCTGTAGGTAAGTGACCAGAACTGCATATAATACTCTAAATTCGGCCTCATGTATGTCGTTTTCAACTTCAACATAATCTTCTATTTCCTATGCTTAATACTCTGATTTATGAAGGCCGATGTGCCAAAAACTTTTTTTTGTGACCCTATCTGCCTGTGATGCCACTTTCAAAGAATAGAAACATAGAAACATAGAAAATAGGTGCTGGAGTAGGCCATTCGGCCCTTAGAGCCTGCACTGCCATTCAGTATGATCATGGCTGATCATCCCTGTACCTGCTTTCTCTCCATACCCCCTGATCCCTTTAGCCACAAGGGCCATATCTAACTTCCTCTTAAATATAGCCAATGAACTGGCCTCAACTGTTTCCTGTGGCAGAGAATTCCACAAATTCACCACTCTCTGTGTGAAGAAGTTTTTCCTCATCTCGGTCCTAAAAGGCTTCCCCTTTATCCTTAAACTGTGACTCCTCGTTCTGGACTTCCCCAACATCGGAAACAATCTTCCTGCATCTAGCCTGTCCAACCCCTTTAGAATTTTATATGTTTCAATAAGATCCCCCCTCAATCAATTATAGACCCTTTGTTGTACTGCACTCCTCTGTGCCCTACTGTTCACCGTGTAAGTCAGAGATGCTCTTCTGTACACCATTGTTGTAATGAATGAATACTTGAGTTACGGGCATCTTCCTGTTGCATCTACAGATCTGCTGCTTACTGGATGGGTTTTGTTTTTCACATCATTCTCTGTAAACTCTAGAGGCTGATGTGCATGAAAATCCCAGGAGATCAGCAGTTTCTGAGATACACAAACCACCCCATCGGCACCAGCAATCATTCCATGGTCAGAGTCACTTAGGTCACATTTCTTCCCCATTCTGATGTTTGGTCTGAACAACAACTGAACCTCTTGACCACGTCTGCATGTTTTTTTATTAATGAGCAGGTGTATAAAATGCCCACAGAGTGTAGTATCACTGACACTCTGGAGGAAGTTTTGTCCCTTCCAATCAGGTACCGTGTTACATAGCGGTTAGTGTGATGCTACTGCAGCTAGTGTGATGTTATGCTATTCTGTGTTCCGTGCTCAATTCTGACGCCGTCTGTAAAGAGTTTGCATGTTCTCCCCATGACTGTGTGAGTTTCCTGCAGATGTGCCTGTTTCTTCCCACGTTCTGAAGATATACCAGTTAGTAAGTTGATTGGTCATTGTAAATTGTCCTGTGATTAGATTGGGGCTAAATTGGTGACCTGCCACTGGCCTGTCCACACTGTATCTCCAAATAAAAATTCACGTCTGGCCCAGCCCTCCATTCTCGGAAATGCCAGGTTCATCCTAACGCAACTCAAAATTTATCAAAGTTTGTGAAATGAGGCAAGTATAACAAGATTGAAAAGCTCAAAGAAATGTTCAAAAGAATAGATGGAAAGGACAAGGGTGCAGTCCAGATAAACAAACCAGGAAGCATGTCAAAAAGTGCAAGGCACAAAAGGACTTGTAACTGCACATCTTAATGCAGCCAATCACATCGTCAGGGTAGGTAGATTCTAAATGATTCACGGTGACCAGACAATGTCTCCTCTGTATATATGTTAGCATAAAAGCTGGGGAGATGTCAGGAAGTCTTTCTTCACACTATGGCTTGAAGTAATCCGGAATTTCCTCTTCCATCCCAAAAGAAGTGATAGTAGGATTCAGTTGAAAAAAGCCACACAACTTGTAGGTTTCCTGTTCCGTGTAGGAGGCGGATTTAGATCAGATTAGCTTTACTTGTCACATACACAGTGAAGCATTAAAACCCATCATGAAATATCAGTGATACATCTCTACCAAAGGAAGTGTGGGGCGCTCCTTCCCTCTGCTAGACTGCAGGTCACCCTTGGGCAAGGTGTAGCACCCGCTTAGCCCCCTCCCCCTCCGATCAGGGTCACATGAAGCCATGAGAGCAAGTGGTTGATGGTTGTATGAGCAGCCGGTGCAGATCACAAGTCCTGGTTATGTGACCACTGATGTCAGGCAGACAATCTCTAAAGAGTATTGGTAATAGCTGGGGTCAACCATCTTGTGAAGCCACTGCCCAGAAGAAGGCAATAGCAAACCACTTCTGTAGAAACACCTGCCAAGACCAGTCATGGTCATGGAAAGACCATGACTGCCCACGTTGTATGACACAACGCGTAACCAACAAGTAGTGAAATGCGTGGTTTGCATCAACAACCAACACATTCCAAGGATGCGCTGAGGGCCGCCTGCAAGTGACTGCTGCAATCGGAGCATGCTCCCAGAGGTAATCCGCGCAGTCACGAGGAAACTGCACAAACCCCTTACAGACAATGGCCCTGTTGCTGGCGCTGCAGTGTTATGATAGCCGCTATGCTGCTGTGCCGAGCTGCATTAGGATTCAGAGATGTAGCTTACCAGTCAAGGTCAAGTGCATTGCCAAGTCCACGTGTGCACAAGTACAGTGAAAAACTTACAGCAGCATCACAGGCACAGAGTACCAGATACACATGTAGAATCCCAAGTTAAGCATTGACTAAACACAATTTTTACACATACACAATCAAAGCAAAAAGAAATGTCCATTATGGTGCAGACAGATCGAAGGGTCACTATATTGGACAGTGATCGTGGTTGTGTCAATTAGACCATAAAACATAGGAACAGGACTATAAACATAAGAAAATCTGCAGAGGCTTGATGTTCAAAGCAACACTCACAAAATGCTGGAGGAATACTATGGAAGTCGATGTTTTGGGCCGAGACCCTTCGTCAGGAGCAGAACCAGGCCATTTGGCCCATCGAGTCTGCTCAGCCATTCCACCATGACTGATTCATTACCCCTCTCAACCCCATTCGCCTGCCTTTCCCTCGTAACCTTTGATGCCGTGATTACTCAAGAACTTATTAACCTCTTCCTCAACTATGCCCAACAACTTGGTTCAATAGCTAACTGATTGAAGGGAAATTGCCATTCACAGAATGCCTCAAGTAATGGATCAGTGACCAGAAATATAGAGGAAATCCCAGTCTGCATTTTATCTTAGGAAAGCCTGCGGGAGAAGTCAGTGGACTCTGACGTAAGCTAATCTCCCCTCGCTTGGTTTACCATTTTGGTTCTCAATGCCCCTTCTTATCTTATTAGCGGCGGCTAATGGCTTGCAGCAGAGGAGGAAGTAAGCACAGTGTAAACCTAGTCATTAAGGCGTTCTTAGCCAGGGATTTGTTTGAAGTGATGCCTCTTTGCCTTTCAGTCTAAGCCCTTACAAGTGGTGCTCATGAGAAGAGATTCCAGCACTTTGGAATCGCAAACTGGGATTACCCCTTGATCAAGCTGGCTTCTGCCTCTGCACAAGCCTTTTACACATAACGCTGTCTCAAACATACACAAAGGCATTTTCAATTCAGATTCTTTCCAGATTGTTTGGTGGGAGGTGATAATGAATCAGAATCAGGTATATATATAGATAGGGTGCCTAATACTTTTGCACAATACTTAGTAATTTTATGTATTGCGCTGTAATACTGCCACACACTCAAAAAAAAAACAAGTTTCATGACATATTTTAGAGATGATAAACCTGATTCTGATATGGGTCTCTATTGTGGACTGAGAGTGGGAAGGGGGAAGGCAGAGGTGAAACATGCTTGGGAAAAGGGGGAGGGAGTGGGAAGCACCAGAGAGACATTCCTTAATGATCAATAAACCAATTTTTTGGAATCAAATGTTCTTGCCTGCAGTCTCAGGACCGGGTGTGTCTGCACTCCTTCTCTGGCAACTGTCCCACATTCATGTTGTGGTGCACCACCCTCACTATTCCCAATATCGTTTGCTCCCACTAAATTTACAAACTTACTCTCCATTCCACATTGACAATAAAGTACTATGCAAAAGTCTTGGGCATCCTTATATATTTATATCAGACTTTTGCTCTGCACTGTATGTCATTAAATTTGTTGTTTTGTGGCAGCAGTATAGTGCAATAGATAAAAATTACCATAAATTATATATATAAATATATATATATATATATATATACTGTCTATATAACTTACATACATACAAAAATAAAATTTAAAAAGTAGTGGAAAAAGAGAAAAAAGTAGTGAAGTCGTGTTCATTCATGGGTTCATTGTCCATTCAGAAATCTGATGGTGGAGAGGAAGAAGCTGTTACTGAAATGTTGAGTGTGTGTCCTCAGATTCCTGCACCTCCTCGCTGGTGGTGGTAATGTGAAGAGGGCATGTCCTGGATGGCACGCTGGGTTTTTATATATCCCTGCTTTCTCCCCTCACCTTTCTCATTCGAAGACACAGAGGCTTGGGTTAAAAAAGGGTAGCACAAACGTAAACTTCAAATTATCTTGTATCAAGTGCCCAAAAGCAGATCACAAGCTATCTCAAAGGAAATATACTTTGGGCAACCTAGTAGCATAGGAGTTAGCGTAATGAGGGTTCAAATCCCACCACAGTCTGTAAAATGTTTGCATGTTCCCAGGGGTTACCAGCCTTTTTTAAGCCATGTACACCTACCATTAACCGAGGTGTCTGCGGACCCCAGGTTGGGACCCCAGGTTGCTCTAGGTGCTCTGGTTTCCACCCACATTCCAAAGACGTATGGGTTCATAGATGAATTGGTCACATAGGTGTAAATGGGTGGCATGGACTTTTTGAGCCAAAGGGTCTGTAACCTTGCTGTATCTCTAAATAAATAAAGGAATGTGTTGTCTTGATCAGATTCCAGTTCAGTGAGCCTGGGCTGGGGAAATGGTGCCTGTGGGTTACTGCAGATCATGGAGATAGTGGTGGAAGGGATACCATCCACACACCTCTACCTAGCTTTGTTCCATCCTTCAACAGACAGATGATGATCAGAAGAAAGGATTCCTGGCATCACAAACATGGGCTTGGCTGAGTCCGTGACAGTGTGTTGAAATGTTCTTGCTTGAGGACGGTGTGTGTGTGAGTGTGTGTGTGTGTGTGTGTGAGTGTGTGTGTGTGTGTGTGTGTGTGTGTGTGTGTGTGTGTGTGTGTGTGTGTGTGTGTGTGTGTGTGTGAGTGAGTGTGTGTGTGTGTGTGTGTGTGTGTGTGTGTGTGTGTGTGTGTGTGTGTGTGTGTGAGATCACAGATGTGAATCTCTTCTGCCCATGTTGTACACAGTTGTAACCCCCTCTGACCATCCCGGCTCGCTGTTGAATCTGGTGAAGTGGAAGCCCTAACTCCTGTCTCCTTGCCACTGCGATCACAAATAGGTCAACACCATTCCTGTCCCAGCTCTCGTGGGGAGAGGGGGAGGGTCAGCTCTGAAAACCAACTCCATCGTCCTCAGAGGACTCCTTCACTTGACAACATAGAGTTTACACAATGTGTCAGACGATAAGCAATCAGGCTTTACGAGAAAGAAATCCGTCATAACGTGTCAGATGAAAATTGCTCCCAAACACAGACCATTTCTTTTCTGTAGCTGAAGTGAACTCGGTGAGATCCCCACAACCCTTGCCCCCCACTTCCCTCACATCTGTGATTGTGATAGTCTCTCTGCTGCAAAATCGGAAAGGTCTTCGTGGACAGGTATAAGATTGGTTTCCTCTCCCTCCAATTGTTTTATTCCTGAAGGAGAATGCAAACAGCTTCCTGAGAAGGATTTGTAGTCTAACCTCCAGGCTATGACCTCTGCAAGTTGACAAAGTGATGCATTTTCATCGGATTCGAATTTACATGTAGATTAAAAGGTCATTTAAAATGAACGGTGAGGCAGTATTTTTTAATATCTGTCCACAAGACTGTGTGACTCACTGTGACAGCGACTGATGGAATAAATGGCAGTGTGTGTTGGGGGAGGGAGAGAGAAAGAGAGAGAGGAAGAGAGAAAGAAACAGTGAGGGAGAGGGCAGGAAGGAGAGAGAGAAAGAGAGGGTAGAGAACGGGGAGAGGAGAAAGAAAATGAGAGACACTGTGAGCAGCAGAAACAGTGAGGGAGAGGGCAGGAGGAAGAGAGAGAGAGACAGGGTAGAGAGAAAGAAACAGGGAGAGGGAGGGAGAGAGAGAGGGGGTAGAAAGAGAGGAGAGAGAAAATGAGAGACACTGTGAGCAGTAGAAACAGTGTGGGAGAGGGAGAAAGTGAAGGAACTGGAAACAGAAGGGGAGAAATAGTGAGAGAGAGGGAGAGAGAAAAGGAAAGAAAAAATGAAAGACAGAGAGGCAAATAAACCATAAGAGAGGGTGGGAAAGAGATTGAGACAAAGGGAGAAAAACAGAGAGGGAGAGAGAGAGAATGAGACAGAATGAGGGAAGAGAAGGAGAGAGGGAAAGGAAGAGAGAAAGAATAAGTTAGACAGTGAGGAAGAGAGAGGAGAGACAGCAAAAATCAGAGAATGAGGAAAAGAAAGAAGGAAAGAGTGAAAGAAAGAAAAAGGGAGAGAGAGAATGAAACAGGGGAGAGGAGAGAGGGAGAGAGAAGGAATGAGACAATGAGGAAGGGAGGGAATGAGAGAGGGAAAGGGAAAAGGAGTGAACATGAGAGAATGAGGAAGAGAGAGAAGGAGTGAAACAGAATGAGGAAGGGAGAGAATAAGGGAGAGAGAGAGAAAGAGAATGAAACAGAATGAGGAACAGAGAGAAGGAGAAAGGGAAAGAGAAAGAGAAATAGTGGTTTGGGAGTTCAGGGTGTTCTTAATGGCTGCATCCGGTGACAGTTCAGTGATGAACTGAGAGAACTAGCAAAGTCTCTGCGTTCAAAGCAGGCTGGTAATGAGAAAATTCTTGCCTTTAATGTTCAAGGACTCATTCACGGCTTCTGTCTATTCCATTGTGACAAGACTCCCTTCAATTATCCCATTTATGTTCCTGTCTCCATTGATAATGGCCTTCAAACAGGCAATGAGAGATCATATTTACCTCGTTTTCTGCTGTCAGCTGTGGTAATATTCAGCACTATAAAACCCTGGCCCTTCACCTCAAATTCTAGACAAACTATTGCAATGTTCTTCCTCTATGTGTGTGCCTGTGTAGAATTTTGAAATTACACTATTTTGCAGTTTTCAGATGGCCCAGTTTTCGAGGGGCCTCCCCACCTTCGAGGACATCTTCTGATGCCTCAGGAGGATGGAATCCATCATTGAGGACATGCCCTGTTCTCATTGCTACCATCAGAGGGGAGGTACAGGAGCCTAAAGATACACACCAAATGTTTTCCAACAGCTTCTTCCCCTCCACCATCAAGTTTCTAAAAGGTCCATGAACACAACCTCACTATTTTCTTCCCTGTTTACACTACATATTTCTTTTTCTTTTGTAACTTATAGTGACTCTTTTATGTATTGTAATGTCCTGCTGCTGCAAAGCCACAAATATTTATGATATACGTCAGTGATGCTAAACCTGATTCTGACTCTGTGCTGGGAACACAAATCTCGGGAGTTGCCTCGTGTCCCATTCTGCGCCCCACACCTTCATTCTCTGGGCCAGGGTGCTGAAGAGATAAGGGATTGTTCTGCCCGATGTGGACAAAGTTAAGAGGAGTTTTACTTAGAGATGCAGTGTGGTACCAGGCCCTCCTGGTAGAGTGAGCCCAATTACACCCATGTGGCCAGCTAATGTGAATGGCTGGGCGGAAACCAGAGAGACCAGTGGAACCCCACACAGTCACAGGGAGAATGTTCAAACTCCTTGCAGACAACAGCCCGGATCACTGGCACTGTAATAGCATTACGCCAACCACTACATTACTGCAAGGAAAGGATTGATGAGAAGGAATATTAGTGATAAGGAGAGGTTTTTAGTTTCTTTTCTCTTTGGGCCATTGGAGACTAAGGACAGGCCAAGAAACGTCAGAATCAGGAACGGGTTTTATTTCACCAGTATATGCCGTGACATTTGTTGCTTTGTGGCAGCACCACATTGCAGTACACAAGAAAAAAATGTGAGGTCGCATTCAGAAACTGTTTCATTGTCTGTTCAGGAATCTGATGGTGGAGAGGAAGAAGCTGTTCCTAAAGCATTAAAACCTGGCTTGCTGAGCTCCTCCAGCATTTTGTGTGTGTTGCCTGAAACATTGAGACCGTGTCTTCAGGCTCCTCCACTGAAACTCATGACCAGTGCATTAATAAGTATCAAAAAATAACTTGCTGTAGCTGTAGCTGCTAACTTCCCACATTTCTTTTGTGATGATATCTTGGAACGCTTCCATCTAATAGTCTCAGACAAAGAAAGCGAAGGATTAACTGGAAAATTATTCCCTGCAGTCAGAGTCAAAGTCAAGTTTATTGTCACCTGCACAAGTCCATGTGTGCATAGGTGTGTTGAAAACCTTCCCTGCAGCAGCATCACAGGCACGTAGCATCGTCTGAGCAGCATTCACTTCAAAGGGGTTAAGGGGATTATGATGAAGCTAATGAGCTAGCACCATCAAAGTGCCAGCACACACACGAAGGGCCAAGTGGCTTCCTTCTGTGCTTTGTAATCTGCTCGTTCTGTGTCTTCCTTCCAACAGTTAGTTGGAGAGTGAGTACTTCCTCAGCTGATTGGGTGATTTCTTGGCTGAGCATGAAGCCAGCATTTTCTAATCTCGTCTCCAATATTTCATAATTAGTAAACAAAGGCACTCGAAGAATCATTTTTTTTCCCTTTGAAAGAAAAGCATCATATCTTTGAATGTTCTGACAGTTATTCATCTCCAGGCTGTGTACATGAGATAAATTTTCTTTGCACAGATACTCCTAGGCAGTCCCAGATGGTTTGCAGGATAGTGTCCTTGCAACTGCAGTGAGGGATCCTGGCTGATTTATCGGCCCCTTCTACCTGACTCCTCAAACCACTTGTCAATCAAAACACTTGTCATGGCAACTTGGAAGGACTAGGCCTTCAAGCTTGGGCCTGTGGCTATTGTCATGTTGCTGGAACCCCTAATAATTTATAATAACATCTGAAATACCTCTGACTTCCTAAAACAATATGTAATGTTTCTGTTGCTGTAGTTGACAATTTTATTTTCATTTATTTATTGAGATACAGTGCGGAACAGTGACTCCTGCCCTTTAAGATGCAGTATTAGCAAACCCTTGATTCATTACTAAACAATTCACAATGACCAATAAGCCTACCAACCAGTACATCTTTGGAATGTGGGAGGAAATCGAAGCACCCAGAGGAAACCCATGCGGTCACGGGGAGAAAGAACAAACCCCTTACAGTCAGCGATGGGAATTGAACCCAGGTTGCCTGTACTGTAAAGCACTGCACTAATCATGATGCCATTTTATAGTTCAATATTCTAATTTTAACAATGCATAAAATTTCTACAGTACTGTATGTCTTATAGTGTTATGTATGAGTAGAGCTGAAGGACTTGTTTCTGTGTTGTATAACTATGACCCTTTGACTCCATTGGTGCTGGAATTTCAGAAGAATTTTCCAGTGAGCGAAGATGACGGACGAAACCTCTTTATCTTTTCTCCCCTTCTCTCTTTGCATCTGAACAGCTCTGACAGACAGACCACCTCCAATCATCCGGCAGGGTCCGGCCAATCAGACGCTGGGTGTGGACGGAACTGCCTTGCTGAAGTGTCAGGCCACCGGAGAGCCTATCCCTACGGTCAGCTGGCTGAAGGATGGTGTCAGCCTCCTCGGGAAGGACCCCCGGATGTCACTGCAGGAGCTCGGAAGTCTGCAGATAAAGAACTTGAGGGTAGGTTTTCCACACTGTCTATCACTGTTTGCTGAACAACAGGGACAACTTTCATTTATGTAGCATCTCTAACATAGCTAAAACCATTTTGAGGCTCTTCACAGGAATGCCATCTAATAGGAACTTGGTGTTAAGCCAGGTAGTCAACCTCATTACAAACTTGCACTCTATTAGATCATAAGACATAAAAGCAGAATTCAAAGCCTGTAACCTTTGATGCCCAGACTAATCAAGAACCTATCAATCTCTGTTTTAAATATACCCAATATCTTGGCCTCCACACCCGTCTGTGGCAAAGAATTCAACAGATTCACCACCCTTGGGCTAAAGAAATTCCTCCTCATCCCTGTTCCAAATGGACATCCCTCTATTCTGAACAACACACACAAAATGCTGGCAGAACTCAGCAGGCCAGGCAGCATCTATGGAAAAGAGTACAGGACTCAGGATATCAACCCGAAACGTCAACAGTCTTCTCTTTTCCATAGGTGCTGCCTGGCCTGCTGAGTTCCTCCAGCATTTTGTGTGTGTTGCTTGGATTTCCAGCATCTGCAGATTTTCTCCTGTTTTTGATTGGCCTCTATTCTGAGGCTGTGCCCTCGGGTCCTGTAGGATCTGTGGGGACCCAAGCCATCCCAAAAACAATCTATTCCAGCTGCTGCCATCCTGGAAGCAGTATTACAGCATAAAAGCCAAGGCCAGTAGGCTCCGGGACAGCTTCTTCCACCAGGCCATCAAAACTGATGAACTCCTGATTTGAGTGTACTCTATATTACATTGACTGTTCTAATTATTATAAATTATTATAAATTACTATGATTCACAATGCACATTTAGATGGAGATGTAACGTAAAGATTTTTATTCCTCGTGTATGTGAAGGATGTCAGAAATAGTCAATTAAACTCAATATGAAACATCCCCTCCACATCCACTCTATCAATAGTTTTATAGTTACTTTTAATATCAGAGAATGTATACAATATTCAACCTGAAATTCTTGATATAACCTGAAATTGAATTGTTATTATTTTACCTTCGACTCCCCCCGCCCCACCCCACCATGCACTATTGTAATGAACTAACCTGCCTGAGCTATATGCAAGACAAGTTTCTCACTGTATCTCAGTACACATGACAATAATAAACTAATTTAACATTTTAATTTAATATACCAATGCTTTTCCATATCTACTCTGTCAAGATACCCAAGGATCTTAGTTTATTGTTTGTTAGAATTCTTTGTTATAAGAATTCTGAACAGTTCCTTAGTATGATAAGATAGACCTTTGACCTCACAATCTACTTCATTGTGGCCATGCACCTGTTCTTTACCTGTACTACAATTTCTCAGTTGTTGTAATGCTTTATTCTGCATTCTGCATATAAATTTACCTTGTACGGTAAAGTTCCTGTCACATGAATGATCCCACTCACCCTGCTCATGGATAGTTTATCCCATTCCCTTCAGGAGGAGGCTACGTGTCATCCATGCTAAGACCACCAGACTCAAAAACAATTACTGTCCCCAAGCGGTAAGGCTAATCTACCCCTCCGCACACCCAACCACCACTACCTTATCATTTCTTGTCATTCACCTTATGTACAGACACTCCTGTGCTTTGTGTCACTTTATGGACATGTAATCAATCTATATATGTAACCTATCTTAATTATTCATATTTATTGTGTTCTTTATCTTATTGTGGTTTTTTTCTGCTGTGTCAGATCTGAAGTACAAATTATTTTGTTTTCCTTTACACTTGTGTACTGGAAATGATGTTAAACAATCTTAAATCTTGAGTCTATTACCTCAGTGCACTGTGTAATGATTTGATCTGTATGAATAGTCTGCAAGACCAGCTTTTCACTGTATCTCGGTATGCATGACAATAATAAACCAGTTTACCAATAAGGAGTAGGTTAGGACAGGAGTCCACAGGTTCTGTCATCAAGCTGACTCTTAAGCATAGACCTAGAATGCAACTTTGTCTCGGACCTTGATTCTGAGGGTGGTGGGGTTCTCTCCTTTTACCCTGAGTTCTACATGCTGACATAGTCCCTGAAATTCTCAACAATAAACTAACAGCAAAAGATTATGCAAATGCTCTATCATGCCGTGTCTGTGGGAGGGGAAACAGAGATAACATTTTGGGTTGAAGACACCATTTCCGCCTAGCCTCCCACAGATGCTGTCTGACCTGCTAAGTATATCTAGGATTTTCTGTCTTCTGTCCCAATGTTTACAAGATTTTTTTGACTTTCCCTGAAATTTTTTTGACTTTAGCTGAAGAAATTTGGCTTGTTCCCTAAAACCCTCACTAATTTTTATAGATGCACTGTAGAAAGCATTCTTCTAGGGTGCATCACATACCATCAACGTGGTATGGAAGTTATCCTGTCCAAGACTGGAAGAAGCTGCAGAAGATCGTGAACATAGCCCGGCACATCACACAAACCAATTCCCATCCTTGGACTCACTTTACACCGCACGCTGTCGGAGCAGTGCTGCCAGGACATGACTCACCCAGCCAACACACTTTTCATCCCTCTTCCCTCCGGGAGAAGGTTCAGGAGCTTGAAGATTCGTATGGCCAAATTTGGGAACAGCTTTTATCCAACTATGATAAAACTGCTGAACGGATCCTGATCTGGATCTGGGCCGTACCTTCCAAATATCCGGACCTGACTTGCACTAACTTACTTTCCCTTTTCTATTTTCTAATTATGATTTATAATTTAATTTTTTATTATATTTACTTTGATTTGAACTTAAGGGAGCATGAAGCGCAGAATCAAATATCACTGTGATGATTGTACGCTCTAGTATCAATTGGTGACAGTAAAGTAAAGTAAATTCTCATGCAAGGTTTGATCGAAAGGTTGAGTGGGTGAGGCTTTTCTCTTTGGAGCGAAGGTGGGTGAGAGGTGACGAGCTAAAGGTGGACAAGGTGATAAGAAATATAGATCATGTACAACCAGAGACTTTTTCCCAGGGTGGAAATTGCTAATATAAGGGGGTGTCACTTTAAGTAATTGCAGGAAAGTATAGAAGGGATGTCAGAGGTAGGACTTTTACATAAAGAGTAGAGAATGTGTACACCATGTTGCCAGGAGTGGTGGATGAGGCAGATACACTAGGGAAATATAAGAAACTCTTAGATAGGCACAGAGATGAAAGGAAAATGGAGGGCTGTGTAGAAGAGAAAAGATTAGTTTGTTCTTAGAATAGACTAAAATGTTACAATAACATTATGGGCTGAAGATGTAGTAGCTGTAACGTATTCAATGTTCTATCACCAGCTCAGACTTACAGAAATATCACAAACTACTGAATAAATATAAGAATGATTAGAAAAAGAGCAAATGGAACATTAGCTATAATCTCAAGTTAATTTGCAGTTGTAAAAACTAATCTCTAGGGAGGGTAGAGATGAGATCCCCAAGATGTTGTCTGAATTGGGCAGCATTAGGGTGGGTTGAGATGATGTCAACCAGGATGTTGTCTCAATGAGGTAACATAAGGGAGGGTGGAGATGAGGTCCTCCAGGATATTGTCTGGATGGGGCAGCATTGGGGAGGGTGGAGATGAGTTCCACCACAATGTTGTCTGGAATGGAGTTCTCCAATTATAAGGAATGATTGCTGAGGTTAGATTATTCTAAAGACAAGAAAGTCTGCAGATGTTGTAAAGCCAGAGCAACACACACACACACACACACACAAAATGCTGGAGGACCTCAGCAGGTCAGGGAACATCTATGGAGGGGAACAAAGAGTCCACATTTCAGGCTGAGACCCTTCATCAGGACTGTAAAGCTAGGGGGCAGAAGCCAAAATAAGGGGACTTCTGCCCCTTCCTTTTCAGTCCTGATGCAAGGTTGTGTTATTCCCACTGTTATTCTCACAGAGATTTACAAAATTATGAGAAGCTTGAGATGGGATAGGTAGTGAAAATCTTGTTTTCCAAGCCAGAGAAATCTGGAACTAGATGGTGCAAGTTTAAGGTAGAGAGGAGAAATATAACTGAGATGTGACAATCATTCCACCCCTTGTTTCTATGAAAACTCTATCGGGATGTCCATCTAAAGGTCTAACCATACAGTACACCACACCTCATGAATGATGCACTGGCCTTGGTAGTCGCTGAGAAAGAGGTTCACAACTGGCATCTGGGAGTTTGAGGGTTAAATTACAAGCTCAGGTTACATTAAATTGTCTTGAATTTTCCATGAGTACAGAAGATTAAGGGATTATTTAATTGAAGCATTTAAGATGATTAAAGGATTTGATTGGGTAGATCAAGAGTAATTATTTATTCTAGTTGGGGGAGCCAAGAAGAGGGGACCAAACCTTAAAATGAGAGTAACACCCAGATAATACTGCAAGAAATCAGCAGGTCAGGCTGTATCTATGGAGGGAAATAAACAATTGATGTTTCAAGCCAAGATCCTTCATCAGGAATAGAAAGAAAAAGGGCCAGAAGCCAGAATAAGAAGGTGGGGGGGCGGGGAGAGGGGAAGGAGAACAAGCTGGCAGGTGATTGGTGAGACCAAGTGGGTGATAGGTGGAAAAGGCGAAGATGAAGGAATCTGATAGGAGAAGAGAGTGAACCATGGGGGAAAGGGAAGGAGGAGGGACACCAGAGGGATGTGATGAGCAGGTGAGGAGAAAAGAAGGGGTAAGAGGGGAGCCAGAATGAGGATTGGGAAAGGAGACAAGGGAAAGGGGGAAGGAATTACTGAAAGTTAGAGAAATCAATATTCATACCATCAGGGTGGAGGCTACCCAGACAGAATATACGGTGTTGCTCCTCCAACCTTAAAGTGTTCAGGGAGTAACTCTTTGGCATTGGAGTACTGTGAGTAGTTTTGGGCCCCTTATCTAAGAAAGGATTGTTGGCACTGGAGAAGGTCCAGAAGAGGTTTATGACAATGAAAGGGCAATGTATGAGGAGAGTTTGATGGCTCTGGGTCAGTACTTGCTGAAGAATGGTGAGGGAGCAGAAATCTCATTCAAACCTATTGAATATTTAAAGGCCTAGATAGAGTGGATGTGGAGAAGTTGTTTCCTATAGTGGGGGAATCTAGGATCAGACTTCAAACAGAATACGTCCCTTTAGAACAGAGATGCGGAGGTATTTTTTTAGGCAGAGGGTGGTGAATCTGTGGAATTCATTGTCACAGACAGCTGTGGAGACCAATCCATTGGGTATATTGAAAGCAGAGATTGAAGGGTGCTTGATTCATGAGGGTGTTAAATATTATGGGAAGAAGGCCGCAACAATGGGATTGAGAAGGATTATAAACTAACCATGTGGAATGGCAGAACAGTCTCAATTGGCTGAATGACTAATTCTGCTCCTATGTCTTATGGTCTTATTTGGAAATTCTCTTCTTTAATAGGTTGTTGAAATGAGAATATAAGGTGTTGGAGCTGAGTAAGTTTCTTGCTACTTCTGGCTTGCCTCTGCTCAGGTAGTTGTTTCTCAGGACAGAAATGGCTACCGCAAGGGGGCAACACATACAAAATGCTGGTGGAACGCAGCAGACCAGGCAGCATCTATAAGGAGAAGCACTGTCGACGTTTCGGGCGAGGACCCTTCGTCAGGATTAACTGAAAGGAAAGATACCAAGAGATTTGAAAGTAGCGGGGGGAGGGAGAAATGTGAAATGATAGGAGAAGACCGGTGGGGGTGAGATGAAGCTAAGAGCTGGAAAGGTGATTGGCGAAAGTGATACAGAGCTGGAGAAGGGAAAGGATCATGGGATGGGAGGCCTCGGGAGAAAGAAAGGGGGAGGGGGGAGCACCAGAGGGAGATGGAGAACAGGCAGAGTGGTGGGCAGAGAGAGAGAAAAAAAAAACCTAAATATGTCAGGGATGGGGTAAGAAGGGGAGGAGGGGCAGTAACGGAAGTTAGAGAAGTCAATTTTCATGCCATCAGGTTGGAGGCTACCCAGCCGGTATATAGGGTGTTGTTCCTCCAACCCGAGTATGGATTTATCTTGACAGTAGAGGAGGCCATGGATAGACATATCAGAATGGGAATGGGATGTGGAATTAAAATGTGTGGCCACTGGGAGATCCTGCCTTCTCTGCCGGACCGAGTGTTGGAGCTGCCTGTGTTGCCTGGCCTGCTGTGTTCCACCATCATTTTGTGTGTGTTGTTTGAATTTCCAGCATCTGCAGATTTCCTCATGTTTGCACTACAAGGGGGCATAAGTTTAAGATGGTTGGAGAACAGTGTAGAAGGGTTGTCAGAGGTAATTTTTTTTTGCATTGAGAGTGCAATTCTCTGCCGGGGTATTGGTAGAGGCAGATACATTGGAGACATTTAAGAGACTCTCAGATAGGCAACAAGGATGTTAAAAAATGGAGACTGAAAAATGTGGGAGGGAAGGGTTAGATTGATCTCCGAGCAGGTTAAAGGATCAGCACAACATCATGGGCCAAAGGGCCTGTACTGTGCTGTGATCTGTGTTCTATGATCTTCTCTGATAAAAAATTGCTTGAAGAACTCAATAGGTTAAGCATCACCTGTGAAGGGTGAGGGATTGTCTGTGTTACGAATGGAAACCTTTCATTATCATGATACTCGAAAGTTGACCATTCATTTACTCCCACAGATGCTGCCTGCCTTGCTGAGTTCCTGTAGCAGCTTAGCCTAGATTCCGGCATCCTCTGAGCTGCTTGCAATGCAAGTAAATTCTGTTACTTAAGGAGGTCATTACCATTGAATCAAAATCCAGTTCATCTCTGACATAACATCTTGGAGTTTGTTGTTTTGTGGCAGCAGTACAGTGCAATACATAAAATACTGTAAAATATAGTAAATATAGAACTATATATAAAAATTAAATATGTGGTGCAGCATTGAGAAGGTTTGATGAGCCCGTCTGAACTGGTGTTTAAATTTGAATCGTATTCAAGTCCGGCCTTGCATTGCATTCCTTCATGTACAGCCCTGCCCCCGTCCCTGATCCACACTTTCTCCCTGAGCATACAGCCCTTCTCTGGCAGATGTCAGAACCCTGGTTAGATGCCAGCTCTTGTTCAATAAATTCCACAGTTAAACCACTTTGGTGAGAGACTGATGCAGGCATCAATAAACATTTAAAGAAAAAAGTTGAAGTGAACTTTACCACTGGGAACTACCCTGAGAGATTTGCCTTCCATACAGCCAAAGCTGCATTCCTGATGCAGAATCTGTTGTTCATTGAGGCCGCTTTAAGAGAATCCTGCTTTTATTTTATGTTGAAGAAAAGGAAAGTGCTGAACTCTCAGGAATTGCACAATTTAATAAAGAAGTAACAAATAGAAAATACTAACCCGTTCAATATGATGCACACCCTCGGGTTAAAACTCCAGTATATTTATTTAAACAAATCCCACCCACCTTAGACATTCTCTCTTAGGCTAAAAGAGCATCAGATATGGGAGCAATCCCGGAGTTTAACCCTAGCCTAATGACTAGACAATTTACAATAAGCAATTAACTTACCAACTGGTACACCTTCAGACTGTGGGAGGAAACCAGAGCACCCGGAGGAAATCCACACAGTCACTGGGAGAACGTACAGACTCCTTACGGGCAGCAGCGGGAGTTGCACCCAGCTCACCTGTACTGTAAATCGTGCTAACCACTATGCTATTATGCCGCCCTGATATTTTTAAAACCCTTTTCTCTAATGATTCTATACTATTCATTTGAGCACTTCAAGACTTCTCATACACCTGCTGTATGTAACTCTTCAAGGGATATGGGGAAGAGGTGTGAGATTTACGGAGAAGGTGAGGGTGAGGGATGGGGATGTGGTGTGAGGGATATGTGGAGCTGGGGTCAGGGATATGTAGAAATCGGGATATTGTTTCGTGTATATGGGAGAAGTTGAAGGTGAGAGTTGGGGGGAATGTGGAGGTGAGGGATATGGGAGAAATTGAGAGTGGGAATGTGAGGAGTGAGGAATTTGGGGAGAAAGTCTGGTGGATATGGGGGAAATGAGGATGAGGGATATGGGAGAAGGTGTGGAGAGGGATTATGGGAAGCTGTGGGTTGAGAGTTACAGGGAGTGTGGATATAAGAAAAAGATAGAGGTAAGGGATATGGGGAGGGGGTGTGTGAATGATGATAAGTGATTAATACAAAAGTGCTGAGAGTCAATATATCAACAAGCTCTTCTTGAGAATTAATATCCGATGACTAAATCTCATTCCGCCTACTCCCCCAGTCAGTTCACTTGCTCAGTATGTGAGCAGGGCAGACAAATCTTTGCAGCTTGAATCTGGTCCCTGTCTGGAATCGTGACAGTGCGGTAAATAAGAGAAAGGCTCCAAGTGATAACAGATAATGCAAAGATCTCAGAAACAGTGATTAAGGAAGATAAGACTACTTTGCGTCCATGAATATCCACCAGCATAAATAATTTTAAATCGCCTTTGGACAAAATACAATTTATTGAAAAGTTAATGTCAGCATTGCGTAGGTAAACAATTTAGCCATTCTTGTCATGTTGCAAAGCATGTGCGGGTCAGTGGGGTTAATGTCTTTCTGCTGTTGGGATGGGATTAAACTCGTTGCCTCAGCAGTCAGTTCTACCTAGGTCAGCCCCCGAGAACACCGATTAATGATGGCAATCGGGGAAATTCCAGAGCAACGCACACAAAATGCTGGAGGAACTCAGCAGGTCAGGCAGATCTATTGAGGGGAATAAGCAGTCCATGTTTTGGGCCAAGACCTTTCCTCAGGACTAGAAAGGAAAGGGCAGAAACCAGAATAAGGTGGTGGGGACTGGGGCAAGGAGCAGGTAATTTCTTTTGGCCCTTCTTTTGAGTTTATCCAATTCTGTTTTTTTTTAAGCATTACAGCGCCAAGGAAACCCTGCTGGCCCTGGCATCCCCCGACAGCCTTGATATAAGCCTAACCTAATCACAGGACAATTTACAATGATCAGTTAGCCTAACTGATGCATCTTTGGACTGTGGGAGGAAACTGGAGAACCTGGGGAATACCATGGATTCCTTAGGGATGAAGTACAGGGGCTGCTTACAGAACAGCGGGGGAATTAAACTACGATCTCTGACACCCAGAGACATAACAGTGTCGTGCTGACCGCTATACAACTGTGGTGCCCAAAAGTTGTTGTGTATCCCTGATCAGAACAACTTGTTGAGTTAAAAGAAATGATTATAGGGCCCTGTAGTGTGCTGATCTCTACCTAAACTCTTGACTTCTAGTCTGAACACTTACAGGTACGTACTGTGGCTCAGACAGGGGAGCTGGCCCTTCACTCCACCATATTGTGCTGAACTAATTAAGTTAATGACATCTATTTAATACAAACTCCTAAAAACTTTTAAACTAATCCCTTTACCCAAACCTGGCCCGTGTCCATCTGAACTTTTCCTATCCATGTATTTGCTCCGAGCCATTGGACTCATTTTTAGAGAGCTTCGCAGATCGGACCACGATGTAGTTCTGTTTTCAAGTTACTCCGTTCTTCATTGCAATTTTATACCATTCTGACTGGGACAGCCCTGAACTGAACATTCCTAGACTCTGTCAATGACATTGTGGTTTAATGTTTAATATTCAAGCCACACTGTCCAGTGATCCCTTGATTTTAACCCTAGCCTAATCACAAGACAATTTACAATGACCAATTAATCGACCAGCTGGTTGTCTTTGGACTGTGGGTGGAAACCAGAGCACCCGGATGAAGCCCACGCGGTCACAGGGAGAACGTACAAACTCCTGACAGACAATATCAGGAAATGAACCCGGGTCACTGGTACTGTAAAGCGTTGTGCTAACCAATACACCACCATTTTCTTTGAACCCTTTCCATGGTTGTTCTTTGTTTCATGGCTATCTGTAGGAAAATTAATCTCAGAGCTGTATACAGTATACATATGTTGAAAATAAATTGACATTGAATCTTAGAAATGTGTTTAAACATTGTACCTTCCCCAGCAACTCAGTTCAGATGCTAACCCTCCATGCACATTAATGACCTTTATTGTATCTGTCTCCTGCACCTCCAGCATGAAGGTTGGTGGAGTTGTGGCTAGTATAGAAAGTTGTCTAGAGTTACAGCAAGACACTAGTAGGATGCAGGGCGGGACTAAGTGGCAGAATTCACTTTGGAAGTCAAACTTGAGGGAAAATACAGGGTTAATGCAGGAGGGGGATATCACAGGTAAGTTTTACATACAGAGAAGGGAGTGGTAGAGGCATTAGGGACATTTATGAAACTCTTTGATAGGCACATAGATGATAGAAAAATGCAGGTCTATGTGGGAGGGAAGGGCTAGATTGAAAGTAGATTAAAAGGTCAGCACAGCTTTGTGGGTCGAAGGGGCTGTACTGTGGTGTGATGTTCTATGTTTTATATTTGCCTTTGCAAAGAATGCAAGATCATGTTTAATTCTGTTGTCCATATCCCAGGTAATGGATTCTGGAATCTACACATGTGTAGCCACCAGCTCAAGTGGAGAAACTTCCTGGAGTGCGTTTTTGGAAGTACGAGGTAATTCCTCAACATTAATTCATTAGCAGTGCTCCCACTACTGAGAAGCTGAAGGAAAGAAATAGATGTGGACAGGGGTTGCAGGGAAGGTCAGAAAGCATTCACAAGCTCAGCTGGTCAACCCAACACACATTGATGGGAGAGAAGATCACAACAGATGAGATAAGCTTGAAAGACAGATGCTGAGTCAATGAGTGCCAAGTTATAACGATGATAGCACGGTGATCACTTTATTGGCCCATCTATCTAGAGCTCACATGCTAATTATATCATAGAAGAATACAACTCATCCAAGCCAGCCATTATGTCTGCGATTAGCCCATGTGGCTCATCGAGAAACAGCTCAGACCTAGGTGTTCTTTAGTTGTTTCGTAACTTTGCAGGGATGATTTTGGGGGATGGAGTGAGGACTGGGTGGGACAATATGAGAATCTGAGAGATGATGGGTGAAAGAGATAAAGTGCTGAAACATAAAGAATCTGATAAGATAGGAGAGGAGAGTGAACCATGGGAGAAAGGGAAGGAGGTGGATAGGCAGAGGGAGTTGATGGGCAGGGGAAGGAAAGAGAAGGGTTGAGTGAGTGGGTCACCATAATGAGGGAAAACAAAAGTGGGGAGAGGAAACAGAGGGAAGTGCTTACCATAAATTAGAGAAATTGATGATCGTGCTATCAGGATGAAGACTACCCAAATGGATTAAATGTTGCTCTTCCATCTTGAGTTTGGCTCATTGTGGCAGTAGAACAGGCCGTGGACAGATATGTCGGAGTGAGAAAGGGCAGAACAATTGAAATCTGTTATGGTTAGGGCTCATTTCAGAACAGATAAGAACTGCCAATAAACCCTGCGTCCATGAACAAACAATTAAATATCAGTGGATGATCAGGAGGTTAAGTGTCGGTGAAGGTCAGAGGATAATGGGAAGGGTATGGCAGGGTGAGAGGTTAACTTCTAGGTTGATGGACAATCAGCCTGAGATAAATTCTGTAGACTATATGATGATGAGAAGTCATGGTTAATCCATAGGTCACTGGTGGGTCAAGGATTGTGGTTGCTGATCAGATAAATGTTGGATGTTCTCCTTCGTGGATCAGGGGTCACAAGATAAAGAACAGAGAAGGAGATCAAATTCTGATTTTTTTTCTCCCCTCTCTCTCTCCCTCTCATTCTCTGTACAGAGTCAGGGCCATCGACGGTCAATGTTAAAACAGATGTGGATGCTCTTCCGGGGTCACCCTCCAAGCCCCAGGTTGCGGATGTCACACGGAGCAGCATCACCCTCACCTGGTTGCCAGGGAAACACACCGGGTCTTCACCTGTCACGTCATACATCATTGAAGCCTTCAGGTATGCCAGCACTTATCTCACAAAGATGTTCCAATGTTATAGGGAGATATTGGACAGGTTAGGACGTTTTTCCTTGGAGTGTGGGGAGCTCAGTAGCGACATTATAAATGTTGAAACAATCTTTAAAGATTACTTACCTAAACCCATCATCCCTACTGGGACATAGGCTGCCACCAGCAGCTCACCAGAGTCCTCTACCCTGGACCAAACGTTCAGATTATCCCCAGGTGTGACCCATTTTCAAAGGTCGTTCCTCTCCCAGGGATGAGGTCTTTGGAGCTTCTGTTGGAGTTTCTGTAGCCCTGGGTTTTTACAGGATAGGTTTGCTAGTCCCATGTCCAACTCTCCTCCTCTCACAGTTGGGCTTGGGACCATACATGGTGGAGTTAATCTTTAAAGATTATATTAGCTTTATTTGTGACATGGACATTAAAACAATGAAACATACAGTGAAGTGCATCAATCACGTCTATGACCAATACCGTCCATGGATTGTGCCGGACAACATGTGAGTGTTGCCTCACTTCCAGTGCCACCACAGCATGTCCCTTAACTCACTCACCCTAACCTGTACACCTTTGGAATGTGGGAGGAAACTGGAGCACATGGAGGAAACCTATGCAGTCATGAGAAGGATGTACAAACTCCTTATTTTTTTAAATTCAAATTTTTATTATTATTTATTATTATTTTTCAAAGCAGCACAGCATATCATAGAGCAGATACAGCACAGCATATTTACACAGCCATCCCATGACAGACAAACGAATAACACTTACAAACAGAAAAAAGTTTTAATTTAAGTTTAAATTAACATACAACCAAAACTGATCCCACACGTCTTGCACTTTTCCCTCACTGTTAATTCTTCTCAACATGTGTTCATATGATGAAATCTTAATCATTTCCTCAATCCATTCCTTCACAGTGGGAGATCTGGGCTTTTTCCAGTTTTGCAATATAATTCTTGCAGCTGTGATGAGACCCACCTTTAAAATAGTAAATTTGTCATGGTTCACATTAGGTATCATTGTCCTGTCACCCAAGAGTCAAAGCTGTGGGCACAAGGGCAGTGTGGAACGCAACCAATTCCCCAAGAGATCAAGAACTTTACACCAAAGTGGACGAACCATAGAACAGTCCCAAATCATGTGAAAATATGTGAAAATACCCACCTAATTTTTACATTTCCAGCATAAATTATTATCAACAATTCCCATTTTGTGGAGTCTAGTTGGTGTCCAATAATATCTTTGTACTATCTTATACTGAATAAATTTCCCTCTCACTTCCCTAATATGTCTATCCACACTTGTTAAAATATTTGACCACCCATTATCTTCAATATCGCTTCCAAGATCCTTCTGCCATACTGCTTTGAGATTGTTACATGGTTCACCCACAGAGTGCTTGAACATTTTATAAAACACTGATGCTTCATGAACTCCTTATTGACAGTGATCACTGGCACTGTAATCCATTGCAGTAATTGCTACACTACCATGCTGCCCCAATCATGAGCAGCGTAGATCAGGAGGATGGTCAAGTGCTATTTCCCACGTCAGAGGAGTCTGGGGGGCAAGGGGGCACAGGTTTAAGGTGCGAGGGGAAAGATCTAAAAGGAACATGTTACCAGAGGTAGTAGTAGAGGTGGGGATAACTAAAACATTTAAAAGACATTGAATCCTAGTACATGGATTTCATAGATTTTCATAGAGCAATCAGCATGGGAACAGGCCCTTCGGCCTATCTGGTCCATGCCAGACAAATTTGCTATCTAAGGCAGTCCCATTTGCCCACGTTTGGCCCATATCCCTCTGAAACTTTCCTCTGAACCTGTCCTAATTCCTTTTAAAATTTAGAGGAATGAGGCCCAAATGCAGGCAAATGAGTCTGGCCGGGAGAGACACATTGGTCAGCGTGGAATAGTTGGGCTGAAAAGCCTGCTTCCATTGTGTTAAATTCCTTAATTCCCGAGCCAAAGCATTTCATGGGCCCATTCTCTTTCTGCAAATACAGTTCCAATGCTATGCTCCTTACACCTTCAATGGCATTTTAACTCGACAATCCATTAATGCTGTTTCTCCGAATGAAGAGGAACAGTTTTTCTCCATTAACTCTATCAAAATTCCGCATAATTTAAGAAAAATTTCAATAAATCTCTCAGCGAGCTCTTTTCCAATGGAAAGTCTTGCCTCATTCATTCTATCAGTGTCTGTATGATTAAATATAACGTCAGGTTTTGATCCATTACATGATCCATTCACGATAAATGACCTGGAATTTGAAGGCAGGGAGGATGCAATTGTATAGTGTAAAACTTTCTCAAGTGAAAGACTGTGATGAGGGATTCACATAGGACAGAAAGATGCCATTCTACCCATCCAGTCCATGTTGGCTTCTGGAGTGTTGACCAGCTCTTTCCCCACCTATGAACCTATGTCCACTATGGACTTATCTCATGTTCTTGATATTTATTGATTATTAACTTATTATTATTGTTTTTCTCTTTTGTATTTGCACATTTCATTGTCTTTTACAGTTGGTCGTCTGTCTTGTTGGGTGTGGTCCTTCATTGATTCTATTGAGTTTCTTGGACTTATAGAGTATGTCCACAAGAAAATGAATCTCAGAGATGTATTTGGCAACATATAAGTATTTTGATAATAAATTGACATTGAACTTTGAACACATCCTCACTGGTTCTGACCTTCTGAAAGCCCTGGAGAATTCTGTCTCCAGTATCCCTACAGGTTGAGAGTTCCAGATCATTTCCATTCCTGGATAAGTTCTTCCTCAGGCCTGCTGCATCTGGAACACACAAAGCTGAGGTGGTGACCTGAAAGAAGTTTTTAAGATTATGAGAAACGTAAATAAGCCATAAGACAAAGGAGCAGAATTAAATCATTTAGCCCATTGAGTCTGCTCCACCATTCCATCACGGCTGGTCAACTATCGCTCTTAACCCCATTCTCCTGCCTCTCCCCAAAACCTTTGATGCTCTTACTAATCAAGTACCTATCAAACTCTGCTTCAAATATACCCAATCACTTGGCCTCCACAGCCACTGTGGCAATGAATTCCACAGATTCACCAGCATCTGGTCAAATGAATTACTCTGCATTTCTGTTCTAAATAGACATCCTGCTATTCTGAGGCTGTGCTCTCTGGCCCTTAAAGCCTCCCACTACTGGAAGCATCCTCTCCATGTTCACCCTATATAGGCTTTTCAAAATTCAGTTGGTTTCAATGAGATCCCTCTCATTCTTCTCAACATTGAGTACCAGCCCAGAGCCATCAAATGCTCCTTATGTGTTAACCCTTTCATTCCTGGGATCATTCTTGTGAACATCCTTTGGAGCCTCTGCAATGCCAACACATCTAAGGGATCCAAAACTGCTCACAATACTCCAAGTCTAGTCTAACTAGTACCTTATAAAGCCTCAGCATTACATCTTTGCTCTAGTATCCTAGTCCTCTCAAAATGAATGTCAGTATTGCCTTTGCCTTCCTTTTCATAAACTTGTATTTGCCTTCCTTACTACTAGGAAGGGGTGAAGCTGGGTGGGATGTGGGAGGGGTGAGTATTACCTGTGACAAATAGGAACCTGATCCATCAGGGATGAGGGAGGGGAACGTGCTGGAGGGTGGGAAGGTGAAACTCCAAAGCAGTGCTGAAGTAACAACTGTTTTTGACGTTCCTCCCTTCAGCCAATCTGTGAGCAACAGTTGGCAAACAGTGGCAGACCGGGTGAAGAACACTTTGTTCACTGTCCGGGGCCTGAGGCCAAACACTATCTACCTCTTCATGGTGCGTGCCGTCAACGCGCAGGGAGTCAGTGATCCCAGCCAGATGTCCGACCCCGTCCGCACTCAAGGTAAGAGTTTCTTGACAGAAAGGAACTGCAATTGGAATTGGTTTACTATTGCCACATGTTCTGAGATATGGAGGAAAGTTTGCCTTGCATATTGTTCATACAGATCAAGTCATTACACAGTGACCTGAGGTAGAATAAGGTACAACAATAAGAAAGCAGAATAAAATGTGACAGCTACAGAGAAAATGCAGTGCAGATAGACTTACTCCTGAAGCCTTTGCCATGAGTGGGTACAGCTGCAAGACAGTAGAGATTTCCTTCTCCTTGATGAGCTGCCAAACACAGCTGTTGAGCCCCATCTGCCTGAAGGGACTGGTTTTAAGATACTAGTAACCCATCTTTGCTCCTTCACCTGTCAGTAGGAACAGTTCCACTGAGCTTAGTAGCTAAGTCACACGTAAGACTATAAGATATAGGAGCAGAAGCCGGCCCCTCAAGTCTGCTCCGCCATTCAATCATGGGCTAATCCAATTCTTTCAATCATCTGCCTTCTCCCCAGACCCTTTGATGCCCTGGCTAATCAAGAATCTATCTCTGCTTTAAATGCACCGAGTGACTTGGCCTCCAGAGTTGCTCGTGGCAACAAATTCCACAGATTTACCACCCTCTGACTAAAGTAATTTCGGCAATGAAGGCCAGGAGCTGGACTTGGGTGTTAAAGGCTATTTGAGGTGCAGACCATTGGGAGCATTTAATAGATAGTGGGAGCTTATCCCCATTACCCCCTCCCTGGCTGTAACAACCATAGCCCTCATTACCCTTCCCATCTATGTACCTGTCCATGGACCTAGATGTGACCATCCATCGCATCCACTCCCTTCATGATTTTATATATGGCCCTAAGTTCATCCCTCATTCTCCTACACACTGGGAAAAATAGCCCCAGCCTACCCTGCCTCTCCTTTCAACTCAAGCCCTCCAGTTCCAGCGATATCCTTGTGAATCTTTTCCAGCTGCATGCCATCTTTCCTCCAGCTGGGTGACCCAAACTGTGCACAGTAATCTAAGTGTGGTCTCACCAACACCTTGCACAGCAGCTGTATGACATCGCAACTCTTGTACTCTGGCCGACGAAGGCAAGTGTACCATATTCCTGGTTCACCATACTGTCCACCTGTGTCATCAGGTTCAGAGTATTCTGTACCTGTATGCATGGGTCCGCCTGTTCTACAGTACTCACCTGGCGATGAGCAGTCAATGTGTCAATGTCCTGACCTGCTTTAGCTGTCCAGACTCAACTGACTTTTAGAGACAGAATACAATACAGCATAGAAAAAAAATATGTGGTTGGGGATGGGGGGAGTCAAATAACTTCCTTCTCCTTCACCATGTCCCTAAAATTTAAAGAAAAAGATGAGCTTTATTTGTCATCAGTATATCAAAACAGTGAAACGTACAGTGAAATGTGTCATTTGCATCAGCCATCAACAGAATAACAGGATTCAGCTGGGGGCAGCCCACAAGTGTCACCATGCTTCCAGCTTACTAACCCATATGTGTTTGGACTATGGGAGGAAACCGGAGCACCCGGAGGAAACCCACATGGCCACAGGAAGAACATACAGACTCCTTACAGACAGCATAGGAAATGGAATCCCAATCATGATAGCAGGCTTTATTAAGTGTTCCACTAACAGGCATGGGACTGTGCCAGCCACTAGTACTATTGGGCTAGAATTAGTACGATAGGCTAAATGGTCTTCTGCTCTCCTATTACTTTTCCTGGGATTGCCATCAGCTTGTGCAGACTCAAGGCCTCCCCTGCAGCCCACACTCAGACCTCTGAGGGGCTGGCATTTACACGACAGCTCCAATCAGCTCAGTGTGGCCACACTGATCTACATCTCGGAGACCCAAAGGCAGGCGCCTGTGTCAACAAAATCTCACCCGGCGTGATTGGATTTGGACTGTCAGCAAACAGAGAGTGAACGCTTTCCGAATCAAAATTAGAAGGGAAAGGGTCTCAAGTGAATCCCTTCCAATTACCAGTGTCCAAACTGAACTTTAACTGGATGTGCCATTTTCTCTCTCTCTCTACAAGGGCAGCTGCTCTCTGGTGCTTTCCTTGTCTGTCAAATTGCAGATTAGATGGGAAGACACAGGCTGGTTATTTGACATTATCTGGTAGTTCAGGTTGTTGGGGGTGGGGAGACCTTGTCCGAGTGCTCATAGGTTAAGGGTGAAAGGTGAAATATTTAAGGGAAACTGAGGGGAATCTTCTTCACTGAGGCTAGTGTGAGTGTGGAATGAGCTGCCAGCAGAAATGGTGGACACCAGTTCAATTGCGACGTTTTAGGGAAGTTTGGATAAGTACATTGATGGGAGAGTTATGGATGGCTGCGGTGCAGGTGCAGGTCGGACTAGGCAGAATAAGTCTGGAATGGACTAGACGTGTGCTGTAGTCCTCAGTGACGCTATAACTCTAGAGAGCATGTCATGTTATAAGCGTATGTTGAGTGAGTAAGGGTTTTTCTCTTTGGAGCAACGAAGGGTGAGAGGTGACTTGATAGAGGTATACAAGAGTATACCTCTAGTATACAAGAGATATTGATTGAGTGGACAGCCAGAGACTTTTTCCCAGGGTAGAATTGATCAATATAAGGTGGCATAATTTTAAGGTGATTGGAGGAAAATACAGGGAAGATGTCAGAAGTGTTATTGTATGGAGTGGCGAGTGCACGGGAACAGAATAGTCAACATTCTGAGTCAAAACCCTGCACCAGCAGCCGAAACATCGAGAGTCCATCTCCCCTGACAGATGCTGCTCGACCTGCTGAGCTCCTCCAGCAGATTGTTTGTTGCTCTGGATTCCAGAATCTACCATCTCTTGTGTCTCCTCTGAAGAATATGCCCTTTGGTACCTTCTGTGAGGATGTGGTCACAATGAATGACAAAGAAAGAGAGGATGGGAATGAGGATGACAGAGCAGAGGATGAGCCAGCGGCAGATGATGGATGTAAGGAAGGACAAGCCAATGATTGGGAACAAATGCAAACAGAGTAAGTAGTTAGTAATAGTTAATTGGAAATAGTGTACCACAGAGGCAAAATTTAAAAGGACAAAGAATGCAAGACTGAAGATGATGCTTTAAGTGCACGTAGCATTTGGAATAAGGTGGATGAACTCATGGAGTAGTTAGAGATTGGTCGGTATGACGCTGTGGGCATCACTGAGTCATGGCTGAAATAAGACCATAGTTCGGAGCTTAACATCAAAGGATATACTTTGTATCAAAAGGACAGACAGGAAGCCATAGGTGGTGGTGTGGCTCTGTTGGTAAGAGATGGAATTGCACTTTGGAAAGAGGTGACATTGGACTAGAGATTGTTGAAGCTTTGTGAGTGGAGTTAAGAAATTACAAGGGTGAAAAAAAAACATTATCGGAATCATACATAGGCCTCTAAACAGAAGTCAAGATGTGGAGTTGAGATTGCAAAGGGAGCTGAAAACATCAAGTGATAAGGGTAATGACACAATTGTAATGGGGGACTTCAATATGCAAGGGAATTAGGACAATCAGGTTGATGTCAAATCATAGGAGAGGGAATTTGTTGAATGCCTACAAGACGGCTTTTTAGAGCAACTTGTGCTTGAGCCTACTCAGGGAAAGGCTACCTTAGATTGGGTGTTGTGTAATAACCCTGATCTTATTAGGGAGCTTAATGTAAGGGTACCCTTAGGAGACAATGATCATAATATGATTGAATTCGTACTACAGTTTGAGAGGGAGAAGTATAAATCACATGTATCAGTATCACAATGAAATAAGGGAATTACAGAGGCATGAGAGAGGAGCTTGCCCAGGTGGATTGGAGGAGGATACTGGCAGGGATGACAGAAGACCAGAGATGGCTGAAGTTTCTGGGAATAGTTCACAAAGCACAGGATAGATAAGTCCCACAAAGGAAGAAGTTCTCAAATGGCAGGGGTAGGCAAATGGGTCTGACAAAGGAAGTTAAGGACTGCATTAAAGCCAAGGAAAGGACATATAAGGTAGCAAAAGTGAGTGGGAGGTTGGATGATTGGGAAGCTTTTAAAATCCAATAAAAGACAACTTAAAAACCTATAAGAAGGGAAAAGATGAAATATGAGGCCAGACTAGTCAATCATATAAAGCAGATACCAAAAGTTTTTCCAGTTATATAAAGAGTAAAAGGGAGGTGAGAGCTGATATTGGACCACTGGAAAATGAATGGGGTGACATACTAATGGAGGACAAAGAAATGGCAGATAAATTTAATAGGAACTTTGTATCTGCCTTCACTGTGGAATACATTAGCAGTGTGCCAGAGGTCCGTGTGTGTCAGGGAGGAGTGCTGGGCAAAATGAAAGTTCAAGTCACCTGGACCAGATGGACGACTTCCCAGAGCCCTGAGAGAAGTTGCTGAAGAGATAACGGATGCATTGGTCGTGATCTTTCAAGAATCACTTGATTCTGGCATGGTCCCAGAGGACTGGAAGATGGGAAATGTCACTCCACTCTTTAAGAAAGAACGAAGGCAAACGAAAATGCCAGATTGCCTAACCTTCATGTTTGGGAAAGTGTTGGTGTCTAATATTAAAGTTGAGGTTTCGAGTACTTGGAGACTAATGATAAAATAAGTCAAAGTCAGCATGATTTCTGTAAAGGGAAATCATGCCTGACAGATCTATTAAAGTCCAAGCAGGGTGGGCAAAAGAGTGGCAGTGTAAGTCATTTACTTTGATTTTCAGAAGGCATTTGATAAGGTGCCACACATGAGGCTACTTAACAAGATAAAATCCTCTGGTGTAACAGGAAAGATACTGGCATGGATAGAGGAATGGCTGACAGGCAGGAGGCAGCGAGTGGGAATAAAAGGGGCCTTTTCTGGTTGGCTGCCAGTGACTAGTGGTGTTCCTCAGGGGTCAGTTTTGGGACCGCTACTTTTCATATTGTTTGTCAATGATTTAGATAATGGAATTGATGACTTTATGGCAAAGTTTACAGATGATACAAAAATAGGTGGAGGGGTAGGTAGTGCTGAGGAAGCAATGCGATTGCAGCAAGACTTAGACAAAATGGAAGAATGGGCAAAAAAGTGGAAGATTGAAAAAAGTTTTGGGAAATATATGATAATGCATTTTGGTAAAAGGAACAATAGTGCAGATTATTTTCTAAATAGGGAGGAGGTTCAAACATAAGAGGTGCAGAGAGACTCAGGAATCCTCATGCAAGACTCCCAGGAGGTTAAGTTACAGGTTGAGTCTGTGGTAAAGAAGGCACTGGAAATGTTAGCATTTATTTCAAGGGGAATCAAATATAAAAGTAAGGAGATGATGCTGAGGCTTTGTAAAACAATAGTTAGGCCATAATTAGCATATTATCAACAGTTTTGGACCCCGTATCTCAATAACAATATGTTGTCATTGGAGAGATTCCAGAGGAGGTTCAGAAGGATGATTCCAGAAATGAAGGGGTTAACATATGAGGATCATTTGGCAGCTCGCTGGAATTTAGAAGCATGCCAGGGGTGGGGGGTAGAATCTCATTGAAGCCTACCAAATGTTGAAAGGCCTAGATAAAGAGAATGTGGAGAGGATGTTTCCTCTGGACACAGCCTCAAAATTGAGGGACAACCCATTAAACAGAGGTAAGGAGGAATTTTTTTAGCCAGAGAGTAGTGAATCTCTGGAATACTCTGCCACAGACTGCGGTGGAGGCCAAGTCCATGGGTGTATTTAAGACAGAAATTGATAGTTTCCTGATTGGTTGGGGCATCAAAGAATATGGCTAGAAGGCAGGTGTATTGAGTTGAGTGGGATCTGGGATCAGCCATGATAGAATGGTGGAGCAGACTTTGGCTGAAAAGCCTAATTCTGCTCCCATGTCTTGTGTTCTGGTCTTAAAATTCCCCAATAGATTACCTCTACAATCACGCCAGGCAGTACATTCCAAGCACCCACCATCTCATTGTAAAATACTTGCCCCTTACATCTCCTTTGAAATTACCCCCTCTCACCTTAACTGCATGCCCTCTGGCATTAGACATTTCAATCCTGGGAGAAAGGTACGGTCTGTCTACTCTATATATTGTTTTCATATTTTTAAACCTCTATCCGATCTCATCTCATCCTCCGCCACTCCGGAGAAAACAACCCAGGCCCCTTGTTATGACACATGCCCTTTAATCCAGGCAACATCCTCTCTGATTTGCTTTGTTGCAAATGACATTTCACTGTGTATGACAAATAAAGTTAAACTTTAATCTTTTTACTTGTGTCTTGCTGTGCCTTCTCAGATATCAGTCCCCCTGCGCAAGGCGTGGATCACAGGCAGGTGCAACGGGAACTTGGCGATGTAATCATACGGCTGCACAATCCACTGGTCCTGACACCATCTAGTATCCAAATCACCTGGGCAGTAAGTACAACCTCATTCTTCCATCAGTGGTCAGTGCTGCGATGTAAGTAGCACCCAGACATCTGGTTTCTTGATATTGCCAGTGTTCTAGAACACGAGAGAGTCTGCAGTTGTTGGAAATCCAGAGCAACACACACAAAATGTTTGAGGTACTCAGCAGGTCAGGCAGCATCTGCAGAAGGACATATACAGATTGGTCCAAGACTCTGTATCAGGACTGGAAAGAAGGGAAGAAGTTGCCAGAATAAGAAGGTGGGGGGGGGGGGGTGGTGTATAAGTTTTAATTCATTCACAAGTCCTGATGAATTGTCTCACCGCAAAACATCATCTGCTTATTCCTCTCTTAGCCCCTGCCCAAACCCGTTGAGTTCCTCCAGCATTTTGTGAGTATTGCTCAAGATTTGCACCATCTGCAGAATCTCTTGTGTTAATAATTTCCTCCTTAGTTCGACTCTAAATCCTCTTTGAAGCTTGAGCCTATTCTCCCTAGTTCAAGTCTCAATTGCCAGTGGAAACAACTTTCCTTCACCTATCTTAACTAACACTCTCATAATTTAAAATGTTTTGATATGAGCCCCTCTCATTCTTAAGAATTACAGCAACTCGATCTCTCCCTACAGGCCAACGCCAGTGCTCCCTCTAAGGTGTGCTGTGTGAATGTGTGCGCGTGCACATCTTTTGCTACTAGCACACAAAAGGTTGTTACCCTCTACCTCGTTGGCATGTTAAGTATATTTCACGATTGTACACAATCACATTTCCTTTTCCGGTTTCTGATGCGGACAGTGTTGACAATGTGGAATTTGTGATGATTTGTCTGCAGATTTTAGAACTGGCTTATTTATATTGTTTTAATGAGGAAATTGTTGATTCACTATGTCAAATTGTGAAGAAGCAAAGGGCATGAAGTGCAAAAAAACTGCTAGTTGATTTAAAACAGAGTGGCTTAATGAAACAGTGGAAACTGCTATATAGAAAGCTCATGAGGTCAGGAATGTGCAGCTATGAGAAATATTTATGTATAATACAGAAACTGGTGTTACCTGCATGTATTGTCAGATGCCAAAGTTATTGACGAATTTGCAAGTGGGAAGAAGTGGAGTGATATTTGTAAACTTGACTTTTTAAAGCATCATTGAGCAAGCCAATCACATATGGGCGGTGTGCAAAAGCTCTGGTGAGAAAATCCTTCAATACCCACTGCAGGCCTGCTCTGTATGCTTTGTGAGAGTGCAGATGAACAAGAGTGAAAATGATCAAACCCAGAGGGGATCAAAGTTCTTATTGACAGTTATTTTATCTCTTTTAAACTATGAATAACAAACTGGACTCGGTAGTTTATTATCCCTAGAATAGCTTCTGGTTTACTTCCACTTAAACATTCAATGTGCACATGTTGTCACTCAGCAAAAAAATTCACAGCACAAGATTTTTGCGCACACTGGTCATTACAAATTAGAGGGAACATTGGCCAACACTCCTTTCCTCCAGAATCAATCCGGTGAACCGCCTCCCACGCCGATATATCTTTCCTCTAAGAAGGAAATCAGAACTGCATGCTTTTCTCCAGAGAGATATCAAGGAAAATTTAATACAGTTTTCACAATTACAGAGTAAATAAGAAGAAACTTAATCTTTTAAAAGGAGGGCCAACAACCAGAATCACAATCAAAATCAGGTTTAATGTCAGTTTTAATTAACGTTAAGAAATTCGTTATTTTGCAGCAGCAGTACAGAGCAACGCATAAAATTACTATCATTTCAGTAAGTGGAAGTGGTAGATGATGGTTCGACTTCAACATTTAAGAGAAATTTCGATAGGTACATGGATGAGAGGATATGGAGGGCAATGGACTGAACAGGTCAATGGGACTAGGCAGATTAATGTTTCTGTGCTGTAATATTCTACGAATATGAAAAAAGTAAATTATTTATCTTATTTAGTGATTCAGCATGGCCCTTCTGGCCCAACAAGCCCGCACCCCCAATTACACTCATGTGACCAACTAACCTCATACATCTTTGGACTGTGGGAGGAAACGGGAGCACCTGGAGGAAACCCACACAGTAATGGGGAGAATGTACAAACCTTTTACAGACAGTGGCGGGAATTGAACCTGGGTTACTGGCACTGTAAAGCATTACGCTGACTGCTACGCTACCCTGATGATGGGTAAATAAATAAGTAGTGCAAAAACAGTGCAAAAGAGAGCAAGAATAGTGAGGTAGTGTTCATTTCCATTCAGAAATCCAATTTTGGAAGAGGACTGATGAATCAGCAGGGTGATAGAGAGGACAATCTTTTTGTGTACTATGTTGTCATCCAGAACACATTGACCAAACAGCTGATGAAAATAAGTACACTCGGAGCATACAAGGGGAACTGGAGATAACTTACTATTCACAGTGCAGTGAGGGGAAGGGGGTTGTGGGTGTGGGGGAGAGCGAGACTAATTGGTCAGTTCTTTCAAGGCACTGGAGCAAGCACAATAGACCAATTGACCCTATTCAGCACCACCATTTTACAATTTTGGGAGCACTCAGTTTCTGGTGACTCAGGTTAAAATGAGGTCATGTCATCCCTGAATGAAAACAGCTGCTGCTTGGACTGGAATTGTTGGCTAAAGTTACAACCCTATAAAACCTCGTGGCACACTAGGAGACCTTTCAGAAGCTCCTTGAAAGAATTATCCAATTAGTCCCACTCCATCTGGCCTTTCCTCATAGCACGGTAAATATTTCCTTTCTAAGTACTTATCCGATTCCCCTTTGAAGATCTTTCCAGTCCTTGTTTAAGTGCAGTGCCCAGATTTGGCACACTAATCCAAACCAGTGATTTATAAAGATTTTATTTTAATCTCCTTAATTTTGTGTTATGTGTACTTGTTTACAAACCCATAACTGCTGTCAGTTTGGCAGACGACCGTCCTACAATTTTCTTGGAAACACTCCAGAGGCTTGGACCAATGATCTTGAGATGAAGCTTCAAAACCCACTCTGACTACATGGAAAATAAAATGTTGTTACTTATGGTGACGAGAAGATGTTTCCTTTCATGAGGGAGTCTGGGACCAGCGGGCGCAGCCTCAGAATAGAATGACATTGCTTTAGAACCAAGATGAGGAGGAATTTCTTTAGCCAGAGGGCTAATGAATCTGTGGAATTCAGTGCCCTGGGTGGTGGTGGAGGCCAAGTCATTGGGTATATTTAAAGTGGAATATTCAATATTTTCTAAATGGAAAGACTTTAACATTCATACCAGGTCTATGTCTGTACTGTATGGCCCAGAGTAAAATGTAGGGTCTCACTGAACGAACTAACTGTATCAAACTCCTACCAGTCATTTGACGGATTGTATTATGTACTAAATAATACCATATGACCACAAGACATGGGAGCAGCATTAGGCTATTCTGCCCATCAAAACATTTTATCACAGCTGATTTAATCTCCCATTCAACCGCATTCTCCTGCTTTTACTCATCACCTTTGACACCGTTACCACTCAAGAACCAGTCAACCTCCGCTTTAAATATACTCAATGACTTGACCTCCACAGCCATCTGTGACAATGAATTCCACGAGTTCACCACCCTCTGGCTAAAGAAATTCCTCCTCAACTCTGTTCTAAATGGACGTCCCTCTATTCTGAGGATGTGCTCTCTGGTCCTAGACTCTACCACTAGAGGAAACACCTTCACCTTCACTCTATGGAGGCCTTTCAATATTCAATAGGTTTCTATGTAACCTTCCCTCCAGTGTTTCTAAACTCCAGTGAGAACAGGCCCAGAGCCATCAATTGCCCCTCATGCGCTAACCTTCCATTCTTGGGATTGTTTTTGTGAACTGTCTCTGGACCCTCTCCAGTGCCAGCACATTCTCTCTTCGCCCAAGACTGCTCACAATACTCCAAACGATTCTCATGTCACTACCAGGAGAGAAAAATATCAGCTTCATCAATATGTTGGAGTCACATAAGGTGGTATCGGGCCTTCTAATGGAGTATCATAGACAGTGTCGGTTGCCTATTATAGGAAACATGTTGTAAAGCTGAAAAGAGGGCATACGAGATTTGGATGTTACCAGATCATGAGGCCAGAATCACAAAGAGGAGCTGGGTAGGCAAGAACTATTGGAGGTTGAGGGTGATCACTTTTCCCACCCACTCACCTTCCTCATCAGCTGGCTTCACCTATCTCCATCCAGCTTATGTTCCATTTCCTCACTCCACCTTATTATGACTTCTTCCCCTTCCCAACAAAAAGTCTTGGCCCAAAACATCAACTGTTCATTCATTTCCAGAAATGTTACCTGACCAGCTAAGTTCCTCCAGCATTTTGTGTGTGTTACTCTGGATTTCCACCATATGCAGAATCTCTTAGAAACATAGAAAACCTACAGCACAATACAGGCCCTTCGGCCCACAAAGCTGTGCCAAACATATCCTTACCTGAGAAATTACCTAGGGTTACCCATAGCCCTCTATTTTTCTGAGCTCGATATACCCGTCCAGGAGTCTCTTAAAAAGACCCTATCGTATCTGCCTCCACCATTATCGCCAGCAGCCCATTCCACGCACTCACCACTCTCTGAGTAAAAAATTTACCCCGGATATCTCCTCTGTACCTACTCCAAGTACCTTAAACTGTGTCTTCTTGTGCTAGGCGTTTCAGCCCTGGGAAAAAGTCTCTGACTATCCACACGATCAATCATCATGCTTCTCATCATCTTCTACAACTCTATCAGGTCACCTCTCATCCTCTGTCATGCCAAGGAAAAAAGGCTGAGTTCACTCAACCTATTCTCATAAGGCATGCTCCCCAACCCAGGCAACGTCCTTGTAAATCTCCTCTGCACCCTTTCTATGGTTTCTACATCATTCCTGTAGTGAAGCGACCAGAACTGAACACAGTACTCCAAGTGGGGTCTGACCAGGGTCCGATATAGCTGCAACATTACCTCTCGGCTCCTAAACTCAATCCCTTGATCGATGCAGGCCAATGTACCATATGCCTTCTTAACCACAGAGTCAACCTGCGCAGCAACTTTGAGTGTCCAATGGACTCGGACCCCAAGTTCCTTCTGATCGTCGACACTGCCAAGAGTCTTGCCATTAATACTATACTCTGTCATCATATTTGACCTACCAAAATGAACCACTTCACACTTATTTGGGTTGAACTCCATCTGCCACATCTCAGCCCATTTTTGCAACCTATCAATTCCCCACTGTAACCTCTGACAGAACCTCCACACTATCCTCAACACCTCCAACCTTTGTGTCATCAACAAATTTACTAACCCATACCTCCACTTCTTTATCCAGATCATTTATAAAAATCACAAAGAGAAGGTGTCCCAGAACAGATCCCTGAGGCATACCATTGGTGACTGACCTCCATGCAGAATATGACCCGTTTACAACCACTCTTTGCCTTCTGTGGGCAAGCCAATTCTGGATCCACAAAGCAATGTCCTCTTGGATCCCATGCCTCCTTACTTTCTCATTAAGCCTTGCACAGGGTACCTTATCAAATGCCTTGCTGAAATCCATATACACTGCATCAACTGCTCTACCTTCATCAGTGTGTTTAGTCACATCCTCAAAAAATTCAAACAGGCTCGTAAGGCACGACCTGCCTTTGACAAAGCCATGCTGACTATTCCTAATCATATTATACCTCTCCAAATGTTTATAAATCCTGCCTCTCAGGATGTTCTCTATCAACTCACCAACTACTGAAGTAAGACTTCCTGGTCTTGTATTTGCTGGGCTACCTCTACTCCCTTTCTTGAATAATGGAACAACATCCTCAACTCTCCAGTCCTCCGGAACCTCTCCCATCCCCATTGATGATGCAAAGCTCATTGCCAGAGGCTCAGCAATTTCCTCTCTAGCTTCCCACAGTAGCCTGGAGTACATCTCGTCCTGTCCTGGTGACATATCCAACTTGATGCTTTCCAAAAACTCCTGCACATCCTCTTTCTTAATATCTGCATGCTCAAGCTTTTCAGTCAGCTGAAAAGTAATCGGTACAATCTCCAAGACCTTTTCCGTAGTGAATACTGAAGCAAAGTACTCATTAAAAAGCTCTGCTATCTCCTCTGGTTCCATACACACTTTTCCACTGTCACATTTGATTGGTCCTATTCTGTCACGTATTATTATCTTGCTCTTCACATACTTGTAGAATGCCTTGAGGTTTTCCTTAATCCTGTCCGCCAAGGCCTTCTCATGGCTCCTTCTGGCTCTCCTAATTTCTTTCTTGAGCTCCTTCCTGCTAGCCTTATAATTTTCTAGCTCTCCAGAACCTTTCGTAAGCTCTTCTTTTTTTCTTGACTAGATTTTCAACAGCCTTTGTACACCACAGTTTCTGTACCCTACCATCCTTTCCCTGTCTCATTGGAACGTACCTATGCAGAACTCCACACAAATATCCTCTGAACATTTGCCACATTTCTTCCATACATTTCCTTGAGAACATCTGTTTCCAATTTATGCTTCCAAGTTCCTACCTGATAGCCTCATATTTCCCCTTACTCCAATTAAACATTTTCCTGACTTGTCTGTTCCTATACAATGCTATTGTCAAAGAGATAGAATTGTGATCACTATCTCCACTATATCACTATACGAGAGAGGTCTGGAGTGGGATGAGGACCATCACTGGGTTCCGGCAAACTAGCAACAGAGGAGCTGAAGGCAGTGTGGACAGGGCCAATGAACTTAACCTGTTCTTCAACAGACTTGACGCTGTGGCCCCTGCCCATCCCCCACACGATTCATCTGTTGTCGGCCCCCAACCGACACATACTCCACTTTCCCCTCCTACCGCTCCTCACAGCCCCCCACCCTGCTCTCATGACTACACCCCTCCCCCGCCTGAAACCACCACGGTGAGCTTCACAGCTGAATAGGTGAGAAGACAGCTGAAACGTCTTCATCCAAGCAAGGCTGCAGGCCCGGATGGTGTCAGCCCCAGGGTGCTCAAAGCCTGTGCCCCCACCCCCAGCTATGTGGAGTACTTCACCATGTCTTCAACCTGAGCTTGAGTCTCCAGAGGGTTCCTGTCCTGTGGAAGACGTCCTGCCTCGTCCCTGTACTGAAGATGCTGCGCCCCAATGACTACAGACCGGTGCATTGACCTCCCACATCATGAAGACCCTGGAGAGACTTGTTCTAGAGCAGCTCCGGCCTATGGTTAGGCCACACTTAGACCCCCTCCAGTTCGCCTATCAGCCCCGACTAGGAGTTGAGCATGCCATCGTCTACCTGCTGAACCGTGTCTACGCCCACCTGGACAAGCCGGTGAGCACTGTGAGGGTCATGTTTTTTGACTTCTCAAGTGCATTCAACACCATCCGCCCTGCTTTTCTGGGTGAGAAGCTGACAGTGATGCAGGTGGATGCTTCCCTGTTGTCAAGGATTACTGATTACCTGACTGGCAGACCACAGTACGTGCGCTTGCAACACTGTGTGTCAGACAGAGTGGTCAGCAGCACTGGGGCTCCACAGGGGACTGTCCTGTCTCCCTTTCTCTTCACCATCAGCACCATCTACACAGAGTCTTGCCATCTTCAGAAGTTTTCTGATGACTGTGCCATAGTTGGATGCATCAGCAAGGGAGATGAGGCTGAGTACAGGGCTACAGCGGGAAACTTTGTCACATGGTGCGAGCAGAATCATCTGCAGCTTAATGTGAGAAAGACTAAGGAGCTGGTGGTGGACTTGAGGAGGGCTAAGGCACCGGTGACCCCTGTTTCCATCCAAGGGGTCAGTGTGGACATGATGGAGGATTACAAATACCTGGGGATACGAATTGACAATAAACTGGACTGGTCAAAGAACACTGAGGCTGTCTACAAGAAGTGTCAGAGCCGTCTCTATTTCCTGAGGAGACTGAGGTCCTTTAACATCTGCCGGACGATGCTGAGGATGTTCTACAAGTTTGTGGTGGCCAGTGCTATCACGTTTGCTGTTGTGTTCTGGGGCGGCAGGCTGAGGACATCAGACACCAACAGAACCAACAAACTCATTCGTAAGGCCAGTGATGTTGTTGGGGTGGAACTGGACTCTCTGACGGTGGTGTCTGAAAAGAGGATGCTGTCCAAGTTGCATGCCATCTTGGACAATGTCTCCCATCCACTCCATAATGTACTGGTTAGGCACAGGAGTACATTCAGCCAGAGACATTCCACCGAGATGTAACACTGAGTGTCATAGGAAGTCATTCCTGCCTGTGGCCATCAAACTTTACAACTCCTCCCTCGGAGTGTCAGACAGACTGAGCTAATAGGCTGGTCCTGGACTAATTTCCACTTGGCATAATTTACTTATTATTATTTATTTATGGTTTTATATTGCTATATTTCTACACTATTCTTGGTTGGTGCAGCTGTAACGAAACCCAATTTCCCTCAGGATCAATAAAGTATGTCTGTCTGTCTCCCACTGAGAGATCTGACACCTAAGCAGGTTCATTTCCCAATACCAGATCAAGTACAGCCTCTCCTCTTATAGGCTGATCTACATTTTGTGTCAAGAAACCTTCTTGAACATACCTAACAAACTCCACCCCATCTAAACCTCTAGCTCTAGGAAGATGCCAATTGATATTTGGGAAATTAAAATCTCCCATCACGCCAACCCTGTTATTATTACACCGTTGCAGTATCTGTCTCCCTATCTGCTCCTCGATGTCCCTGTTACTATTGGGTGGTCTATAAAAAACACCCATTAGAGTTATTGATCCCTTCCTGTTCCTAGCTTCCACCCACAGAGACTCAGTCGACAATCCCTCCATGACTTCCTCCTTTTCTGCAGCCATGACACTATCTCTGATCAACAGTACCACACCCCCACCTCATTTGCCTCCTTCCCTGTCCTTTCTGAAACATCTAAAGCCCGGCTTGAAGTAACCAGTCCTGTCCCTGAGCCATCCAAGTCTCTGTAATGGCCACCACATCATATCTCCAAGTACTGATCCATGCTCTAAGCTCATTCGCTTTGTGCACAACACTCCTTTGCATTAAAATAGAGACATTTTAAACCATCAGTCTGAGTGCGCCCCTTTTCTATCACCTGTCTATCCTCCCTCTCACACTGTCTACAAGCTTTCTCTCTTTGTGAGGCTCCTCTTCCTCAGTCTCTTCAGTTCGGTTCCTACCCCTCAACAATTCTAGTTTAAACTCTCTTCAGTAGCCAGGATATTTGTCCCCCTGGGATTTAAGTGCAATCTGTCCTTTTTTTACAGGTCACACCTGCCCCAAAAGAGGTCCCAATGATCCAGAAATCTGAATCCCTGCCCCCTGTTCCAATCCCTCAGCCACGCATTTATCCTCCACCTCACTCTATTCCGATACTCACTGTTGTGTGGTATTAATCCCGAGGTGACTACCTTTGCGGTCCTGCTTCTCAACTTCCTTCCAAACTCCCTGTAGTCTGCTTTCAGGACCTCCTCCCTTTTCCTGCCTATGTCATTGGTACCAATATGTACCATGACCTCTGGCTGTTCTCCTTCCCACTTCAGGATATCGTGGACACGATCAGAAAAATCCTGGACCCTGGCACCTGGGAGGCAAACTACCATCCGTGCTTTTTTCCTGCGTCCATAGAATCACCTGTCTCACCCCTGATTATAGATTCCCCTGTCACTGCTGTCATCCTCTTCCTTTTCCTACCCTTCTGAGCCACAGGGCCAGACTCTGTGCCACAGGTGCAGCCACGGTTGCTTCCCTCAGGTAGGCCGTCCCCCCCAACAGTACTCAAGCAGGAGGACTTATTGTTAAGGGGGATGGACTCAAGGTTACTCTCTAGTATCTGACTCTTGCCCTTTGCTCTCCTGACTGATACCCACTTATCTGTCTCCCCAGGTCCCAGAGTGACTACCTGCCTATAGCTCCTCTCTATCACCTCCTCACATTCCCTGAAGGTCATCGAGCTGCATCTCCAGTTCCGTAACACGGTCCCTAAGGAGCTGCAGCTTGACACACCTGGCTGAGAGTCTCCCAGAATTCCCACACCTGACACCGAGCTCAGAAAACCAGCCTCACACACATACTTCCTGTCTTTATTCTACTCAGGCAAGCTGCCTCGGCTCGACCCTTTAACGCCGAAACCCCGTTGAACCAAAGCCTTCCTACTCTGTCTCCCTCTACTCCATCACCCGCTCCTCTGACTCCCGCTCTATAAAGCTGTCTCCTTTTAAACTCTTCTTGCTGTTTTCACTGGCTGACATCCGCGTGCTTGTGCAGTCGTGCCCCGATCTCGTGCTTAATGTTAGATCTCCTGGAAAGGGCTGAACAATTCAGATTGGTTGAACCAAACCAACCGCATCTTTCCTTGGTTTTACACAGGTTGAAAGGCCGTCACAGTTCATCCAGGGCTACCGGGTGCTGTTCCGTCAAATCTCTGGCCTTCCTTCCCCGTCATCCTGGCAGTTGATGGAGGTGAAGGTACCGACAGAGCGCAGCACTGTCCTATCCAACCTGAAGAAAGGAGTCAGCTACGAGATGAAGGTGCGCCCATACTTCAACGAGTTCCAGGGGATCGACAGTGAGTCAAAGACAGCACGCACTAATGAAGAAGGTGAGTACTTTAACACCAATTGTACCTCAAATGGAGTTGCCTGCTGTCTTTAACTACTTCCTGTGCTAGTGCAAAGTTCAAAATTAATTTGTTATCGAATATATGTCATAGTATACAACCTTGAGATTTGTTTGCCTGTGGGCAGACTTGTGACTATAATAGGATCAATGAAAGATGAACCATTGTTCCCTGGTATGTGTTCAAAGCAAATTATCTTAGTACTTATATGTCACCATCTATAACCCTGAGATTCATTTTCTTGTAGGCATTCACAGTAGAACACAGTAGAATCAATGGAAAATTACACACACACACGAAGACTGACAAGCAATCAATGTGCAAAAATGAACCATCTGTGAAAATACAAAAAGAAATAATAATACCAAGAACATTAGTTGTAGAATCCTCAAAAGTGAGTCTATAGGTTGTGGAATCTGTTCAGACAAGGTGAGTGAAGTTGGCCATGCTGGTTCAGGAGCTTGATGGTTGATGGGTAATAATTATTCCTGAACCTGGTGGTATGGGACCTGAGGCTCCTGTATCTCCTTCCTGATGGCAGCAGTGAGAAGAGAGCATCCCTGGGAGTCTTTGATGATGGATGCTGCTTTCTTGTGGCAGTGCTGTTTGTAGATATGCTCAATAGTGGGGAGGGCATTGGGGAGGACCTCTTTAGAGCAGTCACAACGATCCCATTCCCTGCAGTCCACAGGCAATGCAGTGGCACCACTAGGAGAGATTTTCCTTTACAGTGACGGCAAAATAGGTTCATTTCTAGAGGTAAGCCACAAGCTCACTGAATAGGGGAGTGACCTCAAGCAATTGAATGGTCTACCCCTGCTTGTGATTATTGTGTTGGTAGAGCATATCACCAGTTCATCTGCCAATGAATGACTTTTGCACTATATACGCAAAGGCTTGGCAGGAAAAAGATATGCTTAATGATGGTTTGCATTGTGTACATGGACCACTGCTGGTGTGGTGTATGCCAGGAGTTTGGAAAGATGAATGAGGAACTCATTGAAACCTACTGGATACTGAAAGTCCTGGACAGAGAATCAGATTCAGAATCAGATTTACTATTATCGGCACATGCCATGAGATTTGTTATTTTGTGGCAGTAGTATATTCCAATACATAATAGTAATAAACTATAAATTACAGTAAGATGTACATATGAATTAAATTTAGTGTAAAAAGAGAAAAAATAGTGAAGTAGTATACATGGGTTCATTGTCCATTCAGAAATCTGATGGTGGAAGGGAAGAGGTATGTGTGTGTGTGTGTGTGTTCGTTCAGGCTCCTGTACCACCTCCCTGATTGGGGCATATCCTGGGTGACAGGGGACCTTAATGGTGGGTGGCACATTTTCAGGCATCACGTTTTCAAGGTGTCCTCCACACACTAGAGACTCGAGATCATGATGGAGTTGGCTGAGTTTACAACGTTCTGCAGCTTTTTCCAATCCTGTGCAGTGGACCCCCCCCCCCCCCCCCATACCAGAGGATGATGCAACTAGTTAGAATCCTCTCCAAGGAACACATGTAGAAATTTGCATGACTTGTTATGTCTTTGATGACATACCAAGTGTTTTCAAACACCTAATGAAATATAGCTGTTGTCTTGCCTTCTGTGTATTTGCATCAATTTGTTGGGCCTAGGATAGATCTTCAGAGATGTTGACTCCCAGGAGCTTGAAAGTGCTCAGTCTTTCCACTGCTGATCCCTCGATGAGGACTGGTGTGTGTTCCTTTGACTTCTCTTTCCTGAAGTCCACAATCACTTCTTTCATCTTACTGATGTCGAGTGCGAGGTGGTTGTTGTGACATCATTCAACCAGCTGATCTATCTCACTCCTATACACCTCCTTGGCACCATTTGAAATTCTGCTAACAATAGTTACGTCATCTGCAAATTTACAGATGGTTTTTGAGCTGTGGCTAGCTATGGGTGTACAGAGAATAGAGCAGTGGGCCAAGCATGCATCTTTGAGGTGTGCCAGTACTGATTGTTAGCGAAGAGGCAATGAGGGTGGTGAATTTGTGGAATTTGCAGACATGGATGGCTATAGAAACCAAGTCATTGAATGTATTTAAAGTGAAGGTTGATAGGTTCCTGATTAGTAAGGGTGTCAAAGGTTACGGGCAAAAGGCAGGAGAATGGCATTGAGAGTGACAGGCATCTGTGTCAATGAATTCCTCAGATTCTCCATCCTCTAGCTAAAGAAATTCCTCTTCATCTCTATTCTAATGGGATATCCTTGTATTCTGAGGCTGTGCCTTCTGGTCCAATACTCCCCCACTGTTAGAAGCATCTTCTCTACCCCCACTCTATCTCAGCATTTCAATATTCAATGAAATTTCCACTCCTTTTTCTAAACCCCAGCAAGTAAAGGGCTAGAGCAGGCATGGGCAAACTACGGCCCGCGGGCCATATGCGGCCCGTTAAGCTTTTTAATCCGGCCTGCAGAACTTGATGAAATTATATTAATAAACCTTGTTAACGTTTTTTTTTCCCCGCAATTCTGGCGTTTTCCCAATAGATGACGCAATCTATATACATTTGTGGCGACCCATTTCCTGGCGCATCCGAACCGGCTCACAATTAGCCAGCGTTCCGGCTAAGGGAGATAGCCTGCGGGGATTTGCGAGCACAGAGTTTTGGAGCCTCTGCGCCACGGGGGGGGGGGGGGTGCAGGTTGAGGGAGGCTTAAAAGTGAGGCTGGGGATTTCGAATAAAGTTTTTTTCTTCGACTGCAGTTACCAACTCCGTGTCCTAATTTTAGTGCTGCATGTAGCACGCTGCTACACATTGACCTTTGTTGAGGTGCAGCGTATTACTCCACATTTGCGCTTTACTCTTTGTTCGGCTCGACCTATTTGTGTGAACAGGCGTTCAGCGTCATGAACATCAACAAAGCCAGCCACAGATCCAAGTTAACTGACCAACACCTCAGATCCATCCTGAGAATCGCCACAACAAAACTAAATCCAGACTGTGATGCGCTGGCTAAAAAGGGAGACCAACAACACTGTTCCCACTGAAATTAAAAATAAGTTTCTTCGTTGTGTTATGTAAAAAATGCATTTGAAAATATTTTTTTGAAAATATTTTGTTACATGTCATTTCTGTCAAGTGATGGACATGAGTAGTGCGCAGGTGCATGTATGTTCTCAAAATAAAAAATGCGCTCCAGATCAAATAACACGCTCCGCAAACTGGCGCACTGTCACTGTTCTGTCTTTGTGCTGGTCGTTGTTGAGTTTTGGCACAGGGAACAATTGAATAAGAAGGAGCAGGACAAGTAGACCTGCATCTCCTACCGTTTTTGAAATAAAGACAGGCAGGAGGAGAGTGATGATGATAATATCTTGAAGGATAACAGAATTTTCAGTGCTTTAAAATAACTGTTACTATTAAAAAAGCTGTATTTTATTCATTTAATTTTCAGTGTTTTAAAAGTCATTTCAATAAATAGCTAAATGCCATGGGACTTCAAAGACAGATATTTTGTTGTAATGCATTTGTTCATTTTCAATTGAAATTAAATCACATGTTTTCTACATATCCCATGATATTTTATTTTCTCTTATGAGGTGTATTACCGAAACACTCCGTCCATCTGCTCCTGGTCCGGCCCCCCTGTCAAATTTTAGATCCCTTTGTGGCCCACAAGTCAAAAAGTTTGCCCACCCCTGGGCTAGAGCCATCAAGCTCCCCTCATATGTTCAGCCTTTCATTTCTGTTTCATTCTTGTAAACTTCCTCTGGACCCTATCCAATGCCAGTACACCATTTCTTAAATAAGGGGCCGAAACTTGTTCACAATACTCCATGTGCCACAGTGTAGGGGCATTGTGTATGAACTGAGCCTCAAGTCTTTGGACGCACAGCTTATGACATTGCAATGCCTTGCAGTTTGTTTCCCTTCAGGATTCCCAGGTGCGTTTCCAATTCCTGTATTTTAATCTGCACCACTCCCCATTCTCCACAAGTACTGCACATTGACAAAACCTGCCAACTCCACGGCCACCACATTCACTGCTGAGAGAGTGTAAAAAATGGTTCTGTCAATACCTGACCTTGCTCAACCCCTGCACAAAAGTGAGTTATGCAGTTTGCACTTAATTATTCTCTCCACAGTTTGCTTTCCCCAGTGCCTCCCTCTCTCTCTCGCTCAAGTCAAGTCACTTTTATTATCATTTTGACCATAACTGCTGGTACAGTACATAGTAAAAATGAGACATTGTTTTTTCAGGACCATGGTTTTACATGAAACAGTACAAAAACTAGACTGAACTATGTAAAAAACAACACAGAAAAAAGCTCCACTAGACTACAGACCTACCCAGGACTGCATAAAGTGCACAAAACAGTGCAGGCATTGCAATAAATAATAAACAAGACAATAGGGCAGTGAGGTGTCAGTCCAGGCTCTGGGTATTGAGGAGTCTGATAGCTTGGGGGAAGAAACTCCACACCTTGCATTCCCCACTGCCGCTCTCTCTCTTGCACTCTGCAGCTTGCTTTCTCTCTCTCTCTCTCCCCCCCAACAGCCTCTCTTCTAATTTACTCTCTCTTGCTCTCCACAGCTCACTTTACCCACTGCTGCTCTCTCTCGCTCTCCACAGCTTGCTTTCCCCATTGCCCCTTCTCTCTCTCACTCTCCACAGCTCACTTTCCCCACTGCCTCTCTCTCTCGCTCTCCACAGCTCACTTTCCTCATTGCCTCTCCCTTCTCATTTACTCTCTCACTCTCCTTTGCTCTCAGTAGCTCACTTTCCTCACTGTCTCTCTTCTCTCTCACTCTCTCTTTATAATTCTTATCCATCTTCCATTTGATATCTTTCTTACTGTTCCTTATCTTTCTCCTCTGACTCTCCTTTCATTTTCCTCTTTCTCTCTCCCACTCTCCCCCTCCTTCTCATGTCTCATTGCCCATCTCCCTCTCTCTCTTCCCTCTGTCTCTCACTCTCTAACATCCTCTCCCTCGCCCCCTCATTCCATCTCTCTTCCCATCCCTCTTTTTAACTTTCTCTCTCTTACCTCTCTCCCTCACTCACTGAATCCCTCTCCCTCTCTCTCTCTGTTGCCCCATTCCTGATCTCCCATCCCCGTTTCACCTTCTCCTCTCTCTCATCGCCATTCCTTCCCTCTCTCCTGTCTCGTAAATTGACAAATTGATTTATTTTCGTCACATGTCCCAAAGTCCAGTGACCCTCTCATTATCCATTCTCACTAATTTCAGTAGTCTCTTGTCTCCTCTCTTTCTTCTTATCCCCTTCTCATTCACTCCTTCTCTCCACCACCTTTCTCAATGGAGCCTGGTTGACATCACCCCTTCTATTTCTCCATCCTACACAATAAACGATGTCTGACACCTCAGGGATAGGTTTCTCTTCCTGAGGCCTTTGGCTTGCCTAGGAAGTGGCAAAATGGCTGCCTGTGGTTGGGATGCTGGGTTCAGCAGTAACTATTATTTTCACAGCACATCCCGGGGAAGATGCGGAATGTTGGAATTATTGACTTGTCCGGATTTATCAGTAAGCTTTCTGTTCACACCAGCGGTGAGGGAAATAAAAACCCAACCTCAGAGGCAAGGACAAGGTGTTAGAGCACAGAACAGTACAGAGTAGTTCAGGACCTTCGGCCCACTTTGTTCTGTCGACCTTTATCCTAACTCTTAATCAAACTCTTCCCTCCCACATACCTTCCATTTCTCTATCATCCATGTGCCTTAGAGTTTCTTAAATGCCGCTCATGAATTACCTCTATTACCATCCATGACAGTGTGTTCTATGTATTCACCACTATCTGTGTTAAAAAAAATTACCCCTGACATGCCCCCCTAAACTTTCTTCCAATCACCTTAAAATTATGCATCCTTCTATTTGCCATTTCTACCCTGGGAATAATCAGTGGCTGTCCACTCTTTTTATGCCAATCTAACATCTTCTAAGTCTTTGTCAAGACACCTCTTATTCTCATTCTCTCCAAAGAGAAAAATGTTAGCTTGCTTAATCAATATTCAGAAAGCACGCTCTCTAATCCAGGCATCAACCTGGTGAACTTCTTACTGGTGAAAACGCTGTGTCACTTGACAACCCACCACATCACCTGGCAGCATATTCCATACACCTATCACCCTCTGTTAAAAAAAACTTACCTCTGACATCCCCCCTACATTTTCCTCCAGTCACCTTAAAATGATACCTCCTTATATGAGTCTTTTCTGCCCTGGGAAAATGCCTCTTATCATCTTGTAAACTCTATCAAGTCACCTCTTATCCTCCTTCACTCCAAAGAGAAAAGCCCTATCTCACTCAACCTATCTTCAAAAGACATTTTCTCTAATCCAGGCAGCATCCTGGTAAACCTCCTGCTACTGAACATATTTAATAATAACTCCGGAATCGTCCTAGAGCATCAGGGTCATTGACGTGGGTTTTTGCAAATTAGACAAAATGAGGAATTTTATATTTAATGAAACCCGTAGCTCATTTTATTGAACTCCAAAACCTAAACACAAAATCACACTAAAAATCCTCACGTTACCATGTCGTCATGTCTGACCAGCCTCTTAAAGCGAAACCCCAACTCAATGTTGATGATAGTGACTTATGCTATTTACTCCCAATTTTGTTACCATACAGCCTTAGTCTCCATCTTATCAAAATCAAAGTCAAGGTTATTGTCACATCCAGAGGTGCAAAGAAAAGAAGTACTTGCAGCAGCAACACAGGCACATAGAATCATATAAGCAGCTCTTGCAAGAAAAAAGCATAAACTAAATACAAGAATGTCTGCCAATGCAGGAAATCCAAAGCAAAATAGTGGTGGGACTCAGCAGGTCAAGCAGCATCTATGGAATTGAATCAACAGAGGACCTTGTGGGCTGAGACCCTTGTTCAGGACTGAGTTAAATACATTTTAAAAGAAAGAAACACAATTAGAATAAAAGAAAGCAAAGTCCATTTCATTACAAAGTGGAGAAAGTGGTCATAGTGTTGCTGTACTGAGGTAGCAATTGGGGTCATGAAGATGGGTTCAAGAAGGGAAGAAGCATGTCCTGAACCTGGTGGAGCTGGACTTCAGGATTCGGTAGCTCCTGCCCTATGTTAGCTGTGTGAAGATGGTGGAGATTTTTGATGAAGCCTTTGCCTTTTTGAGTTAGAGCTTCCTGTAGATACACCAATGGTGGGGAGGGACATCCCCATGAAGTCCGGTGCTCTCTGCAGCTTCCTGCATTCTTGCTCATTTGAATTGCCAGAGGAGACCATGATGCTTCATGGTTGCTTCAATCAGGTTGCTTCCATAACCTTTGTTCTTTCCATCCTTCCTCCTATCAATAACTTATCAAGGATCAATCGCAGGACTCTGTAGAGAGTGGTGCGGACAGTCCAGCACATCCGTAGATGTGAATTTTCCACTATTCAGGACATTTACAAAGACAGATGTGTAATAGGGGCCCTAAGGATCGTTGGGAACCCGAGTCACCCCAACCACAAACTGTTCCAGCTGCTACCATCCGGAAATGGTACCGCAGCATAAAAGCCAGGACCAACAGGATCTGGGACAGCTTCTTCCACCAGACCATCAGACTGATTAATTTATGCTGACAAAACTGTATTTCTATGTGATATTGACTGTCCTGCTGTACACTCTATTTATTATAAATTGCACATTGCGCATATAGACGGAAAAGTAACATAAAGATTTTACTTTACTAACTCAATTCATTAGTCCTGACGAAGAGTCTCGGCCTGAAACTTCGACAGTGCTTGTCCTTATAGATGCTGCCTGGCCTGCTGTGTTCCACCAGCATTTTGTGTGTGTTGTTGTGTAAAGATTTTTACTCCTCATATATATGAAGGATGTATGTATTAGAGTCAATTCAATTCATTTATAAAACAATTAAATGGCTCCGTAGTATGATAAGTTTCTAAAACTCTCTGCTTAACTGAGCTGGTACGCAGGTTGAATTGATAACTGTCTTCCTGTGCACAGCTCCAGGAGCACCGCCCCAGTCAGTGACCGTGCTGACTGTTGGAAACCACAACAGCACCAGTATCAGCGTGTCCTGGGATCCTCCCCCTGCAGAGCAGCAGAATGGAATCATACAGGAGTACAAGGTAGGCTGGAGGGTATGGACCAGTCTCGGTTAGCATTGATGTGGGCTTCAGCTGGTACCTGGGTGTCGTCTGCCACTCAGGAGTCTATCTTGTTCTCCTCTAAATGATCTTCATACACCTTACTGAGTCTTTATAAGGCATTGGTCAGATTGGACGGAGTATTGTGAGCAATTTTGGGCCCCTTATTTGGGAAAAGATGTGCTGGTGTTGGAGTGGGCCACAAGAATTTTCCCAGGTATGAAAGGGTTAACATATGAGTAGTGTTTGATGGCTCTGGTCCTGTCCTCACTAAAGTTCAGATGACTGAAGGGGGATCTCATTGAAACATATCAAATATTGAAAGGCCTAGATAGAGTGGATGTGGAGAGAATGTTTCCTATAGTGGGGGAGTCTAGGGTCGGAGAATACAGCCTCAGAATAGGACAGCAATTGACAACAATGTTGAGGAGGAAATTCTTTCACCAGAGGGTGATGAATTTGTGTAATTTGTTGTCATAGACAGCTGTAGAGGCCAGGTCACTGGGTATATTTAAAGCAGTGTTTGATAGGTTTTTGATTGGTAAGGGTGTCAAAGGTTATGGGGAGAAGGGGAGGAGATGGTTAATAAATTAATTATGATTGAATGGCAGAACTGACTTGATGGGCTGAATAGCCTAATTTTGCTACTATGTCTTATGGCATTATTGCTTATAAGCCACTGTCTTTTTATTATCTCCATGATTGGGTGAGTTTCTTCTGGGTATCTGGTTTCCTACTACATTCCAAGTTTAGGGTTAGTAAACTGTGGGCATGTTGTTTGGTGTATGGTGACACTGTGGCCTTGTTCATTATCCCTTCTCTCCCCGTCTCCTTCCTTCAGTACTTTCCCAACCAGCACAATAATTTGCTTTCATCCCATTTCCTCCAATGCCAATAAGCAATCTCAAACAAGAGAAGTTTCCAAGTGCCTTAATGGTGTAACTGACAGTGAAATGGGGGCACCACACACAAAAGTGCTGGAGGAGCTCAGCAGATCAGGCCTCCGCTACAGAGGGGAATACACAGTTGACATTTTAGGCTGATACTCTTCACAACATTCAAAATTCTAAGTTAATCTATTATCAAAGTATGTATATGCCACCTGAGATCCATTTTCCTGCAGATCTTCACAGTATACAATAGAATGAATGAAAAACCATGCACGAAGACTGACAAACAACCAATGTGCAAAAAAACACATGCTGTGACTGCGACTGTTATTTGATTTTAATTACACAATGGATTGGAAGTGATGGAGGGTCCTGAAGAAGGAGCTTGGCCTGAAACGTCAACTATTTATTGAGTTCCATAGACACTGCCTGACCTGCTGAGTTCCTCTAGCATTTTGTGTGTGTTAAACTGAAGATCAACAAGGATAGTCAAAGACTTTCAGACATCAGAGTTGCGTCAATAAATGCCCTGTGGTTACAAATGCCCTCACATCTTTCAATTCCAGGCTCTCAACTGAAGCACAAAGAGCATAAGAAAATAGTTCAAGTCCAAGCTCAAGTTTCAAGTTTAATTGTCATTCAACCATTCTTGAATATAGCTGAATGAAACAGTGTTCCTCCCGGGACAAGGTGCAAAACACATTACCAACAGCACACAGCACAAATAGCACATACGGTTATGATTTCAGAGAAACTTACAGTTACAACGAGAAAAAATAATAATATAGTCGAAGTCCCTGAGTTCTCCTGGTTCAGCTTGTTGTTCCACAAAGTGAACACTGTGGGAGGGGCCAGCCCCCAAGCGAATAAGAAATTCAGCAGCACACAGCTAGCTCCAGCATCTCCTCCATCAGCGACCACCACAGGTAACTCTGAGGAATGAGGAAATTGTCCACGCAACACAGCTACCCTGCTTTTGGTCTCGCCAATGAACCACTGAGCCAAACTTGCAGACTTTTACATTACCAATGTCCAATTGGGTCTTGCGATCACAATAAAAGCATCCAAGGCAGTAACTCGCACCTTTTTTTTGAACTGCACACCATCACAGTACAACAGTATGTAACAAGTTCAGATGACAACACAACAACGGTACACAATGTCCGGGTGATAACACAGCAGCGGTACACAATGTCCGGGTGATAACACAGCAGCGGTACACAATGTCCGGGTGACAACACAACAACGGTACACAATGTCCAGGTGATAACACAGCAGCGGTACACAATGTCCGGGTGACAACACAACAACAGTACTCAATGTCCAGGTGACAACACAACAGTGGTACACAATGTCCGGGTGATAACACAACAGCGGTACACAATGTCCGGGTGATAACACAGCAGCGGTACACAATGTCCGGGTGATAACACAGCAGTGGTACACAATGTCCAGGTGACAACACAACAACAGTACTCAATGTCCGGGTGACAACACAACAGTGGTACACAATGTCCGGGTGATAACACAACAGCGGTACACAATGTCCGGGTGATAACACAGCAGCGGTACACAATGTCCGGGTGACAACACAACAACGGTACACAATGTCCGGGTGACAACACAACAGTGGTGCACAATGTCTGGGTGACAACACAACACTGGTACACAATGTCCAGGTGACAACACAACAGTGGTACACAATGTCCAGGTGATAACACAGCAGCGGTACACAATGTCCGGGTGACAACACAACTGTGGTACACAATGTCCGGGTGATAACACAGCAGTGGTACACAATGTCCAGGTGACAACACACCAGCGGTACACAATGTCCGGGTGACAACACAACAACGGTACACAATGTCTGGGTGATAACACAGCAGCGGTACACAATGTCCGGGTGACAACACAGCAGCGGTACACAATGTCCGGGTGATAACACAACAGCGGTACACTATGTCCGGGTGACAACACAACAGCGGTACACAATGTCCAGGTGATAACACAGCAGCGGTACACAATGTCCGGGTGACAACACAACAGCGGTACACAATGTCCGGGTGATAACACAACAGCGGTACACTATGTCCGAGTGACAACACAACAGTGGTACACAATGTCCGGGTGATAACACAGCAGCGGTACACAATGTCCGGGTGACAACACAGCAGCGGTACACAATGTCCGGGTGACAACACAACAGTGGTACACAATGTCCGGTGATAACACAACAGTACACAATGTCTGGGTGACAACACAACAGTGGTACACAATGTCCGGTGATAACACAACAGTGGTACACAATGTCTGGGTGACAACACAACAGCGGTACACAATGTCCGGGTGATAACACAGCAGCGGTACACAATGTCCGGGTGATAACACAACAGCGGTACACAATGTCCGGGTGACAACACAACAACAGTACACAGTGTCCGGGTGACAACACAACAGTGGTACACAATGTCCAGCTCCATTGTATCTAGCAGTTCATTGATGAGAGAGACCTGCAGAACTTGCTGTCCCCTGCACCCAAACATAAAGGATATATACAGGAAAAACAAATACACCCCTGACTGGACCCGCAGCGTGCCGCCATCTCACCAGAAGAGCAGTAGGAATAGGTCAGTCAGTGTCTCAGACCTGGGCCTGCCATGCAATATAATCATGGCTGATTTACCTTAGGCTCCAAGTTCTGTTCTGCAGGTTGGAGCAGAACTGTCACTTTTGAAACCAGGAATTCCGGAAGACGGTCTTGGCCTGAAATGTCAACTGTTTATTCATTTCCATAGAAGCTGCCTGACCTACTGAGTTACTCCAGCATTTTGTGTTTGTTGCTTTGGATTTTTAGCATCTGCAGACCTTCTCATTTTTATGAAGGTCTTTCCCTTTTCTGGATATAATAATTTGGACTTATAATCATAAGGCCTTAAGAGATAGGAAGAGGATGCCATTCAGTCCACTGAGTCTGTCCCCCATCATGGCTGATTTATTATCCCTCCGAATTTCATTCTCCTGCTTTTTCCCAGTAAACTTTGATGTCCTGACTAATCAAGAATTTACAAACTCTGCTTTAAATATGCTTAACGATTTGATCTCCACACCTGCCTGTGGCAACAAATTCCATAGGTTCACTATCCTCTGGCCAAAGAAATTCCTCCTCAACTCTGTTCTAAAGGGATATCCTTCTATTCTGAGGCTGTGCAAACTTCAGCATTACATCCTTTGCACTGCTGCTCTGCACTTTCTCTGTAACTGTAACACTCTGTTATTGCTTTTCCCTTGTACAACTTCAACTCACTGTTCTATGTGAATGATCTCTCTGAATGGCATGCAAGTCAAAAAGTTTTTCACCGTACCTCAGTGCAGGTGACAATACCATAACAATTTACCAACTCCAAAGAGATGGAAGACGCTAATCCAACCATACAATGCTGATCAATGAAGTATGCAGTCTGATTAAGCTGGAATGTGTGGCGACGCTTGTGGGCTGACCCTAACAGATCCTTGGGTGTGCAAATGATGCATTTCCCTGTATGTTCTAATATACAGTACTGTGCAAAAGTCTTAGACACACACATATATATATATATATATATATATATATATATAGATAGGGTGCCTAAGAATTTTGCACAGTATGGTATTTGTCAAAGTGGAGTTTGTAAATCTGGTGGAAGCAAAGGAAATTGGGAATGGTGAGGGTGCAGCACCATGGATGGGGTGTGAGACAGGTGGCAGAGAAGCAGTGCAGGGGCAGGGGGTGGTGTGGGTGCAGACACACCCAGTCCTGAGATGCCACGTAAGGTTATTTGGTTCCAAACAATTGGTTTATTGCAGAATTATTAGAATCTGCAATCATCCATTACAGATTGTCTCTCTGGTGCTTCTTGCTCCCTCCCCTCTCCCTGCTCCCTTCCCACTCTCAGTCCATAATAAAGACCCATATCAGAACCAGGCTTATCATCACACAAATGTCATGATTTTTTTTTTTGCAGTAGCAGTAAAGTGCAATACATAAAATTACTACAGTACTGTGCAAAAGTCTTAGGCACCCGAGCTATACCTGATTCTGATTCTGAAAAGCCGTAGAAAGTTTGAGACATACAAAGTAAGTGCTCAATGAAGCTAATACATTACCTTTATTGGAGTGGAACGATAACAGAAGACCATTCATCCTATTCCATACTAGCTACATTATAATTCATGCAGTCTCTTTCCCCTTCTGATCCTGCAAGTTTATTTCTATCAAGTGTCACTCCAATTTCATTTCACACTCTATTTTTTATTTATTTATTGAGATGCAGTGTGGAATAGGTCACACCACCGAACTAGCCCCTGATTTAACCATAGCCTAATCATGAGACAATTTACAATGACCAATTAACCTACAAACCAGTATGTTTTTGTGTGAGTACAGTGAGCACTCATTGGAAACCTACATGTCATGGGGAGAATGTACAAATTCCTTACAGGCAGCTGCGGGAATTGAACCTGTACTGTAAAGTGTTCTGCTAACCACTATGCTGCTGTGCCGTTCTACTCATTGACAGAAAGATCCAGAGATAAATTAAATGACGAGCCACTCCTCCACTCCTCCCATATCTGCCAAAAATCTTAAATCTTTGTCCCTTAGCCCTTGCACCAACATCTTTTCTTTGTCCTTCACATCTAAACCAATCATGATCATGCCCGCTTATTAAGTCTCACACTTCAAACTCCTATACTTTAAGACCATAAGATCATAAGACATAGGAGCAGAATTAGGCCATTCAGCCCATCGAGTCTGCTCCACCATTCCATCTTGGCTGATCTCAGATCCCACTCAACCCCATACACCTACATTCTCACCATATCATTTGAAGCCATGGCTAATTAGGAAACCATCAACATTGGCCTTAAATATACCCATGGACTTGGCCTCCACCTCTGACATGCCCCCTCTACTCTCCTGCATTCAATGCAAAATTATGCCTTCATTTCTGATGGCATAATTTCTCCCCTGGGAAGAAGACTCTAGCTATCTCCTTATTCATGAGGGGTATAGGTAGGTAAATGCAAGCAGACTTCTTCCACTGAGGTTGGGTGGTACTGCAACCAGATGTCATGGGTTAAAGGTGAAAGGTGAAAAGTTGAAGGGGAGCATGAGGGGAAATTTCTTCACTCAGAGGTAGGTGAGAGTGTAGCTGTCAGCTCAAGTGGTGGATGTGATCTTGATCTCAACATTTAAGTTTGGAAAGGTACATGGTTGGGAGAGGTATGGAGGGCTATAGTGCTGGTGTAGGTTGATGGGACAAGACAGTTTAAATGGTTTGGCATTGAATGGATCCTGTGCTGTAGTTTTCTATGATTCTATAAGTATCTACTCAATCTATGCCTCTTATCATCATGTATATCTTTATCAAGTCACCTCTCATCCACCTTTGCTCAAGAGAGCTTGCTCAGCCTTGTCTCATAAGTCATTCAGAGGTCTTTCTGGCAAATATTTCTCATCGTGTAGTTTCAATTTGAGTCTTAACACACCAAGTAGTAACATAAGTTCACCCACACTAGACTGATATTAAACCACACACTGTACCTGCATCCAACAGAACTTACACACTGTCCCACATGAGGAAGAAAGATGTCTTTCTTTAATAACACTCTCTGAAGGAACTCAACATGTCATGTAGCATTTCTGTGAGGGGAAGGAACTATTGAAGTTTCTACCTTCCTCTCAAAACATCTAAAACATTGATAATTCCTTCCCTCCCCCATTAATGCTGCATGACCCACTGCGTTCTTGCAGTTTGTTAAAAAAATATTTCCTCTTGTGGGACAATATGTAGTAAATGTAGATACAGCAAGGTGCTTTAATATTAGTCTGGTGTGGGTGAGCTTATATTACTAATTGTAACCACATGACGGAAAAGATTTGCCAGAAAGATCCCGGAATGTCTTCTGAGGATAAGTTGAGAAAGCTGAGGCTTTTCTCCCTGGAGTGAAGGAGGATGAGAGGAAACTCAATTGAGGAGTGTAAGGTAAGTACTCACTGCTAATCAGCTTGTGCAGGGTGGTCACTGCTGCATCCTGAAATGTCTTGTGTCTTATGATAACAGGTTGTGCGAGATGAGGCTTTGGAGGGAAGGAGGATGAGAGGTGACTTGATAGAGGTGTACAAGATGATGAAAGGCATAGAATGCATGATCGGCCAGAGACTTTTTCCAAAGGCATAATTTTAAGGTGATTGGAGAAAAGTATAGGGGGCCAGAGATAAGTGTTTTACACAGAGAGTGGTGGGTGAGTAAAATGCACTCCATCCAGGTCATGCTCTCTTCTCACTGTTGCTATCAGCAATCAGAGTCAGGTTTAATATCACCGGCATATGTCATGAAATTTGTTGACTTTGCAGCAGTAGTACAATGCAATACATGATGATAGAGAAAAACTGTGAATTACAGTATCAATATAAATATTAAATAGGTAGTGCAAAACAAGGAAATGATCAGGTAGTGAGGTGGTGTATATGGGTTCAATCTCCATTCAGAAATCGGATGGCAGGGGGAAGAAGCTGTTCCTGAATCACTGAGTGTGTATCTTCAGGCTTCCGTACCTCCTTCCTGACGGCAACAATGAGAAGAGGGCATGACCTGGGTGATGGACACCACATTTATGAGGCACCACTCCTTGAAGATACCCTGGATACTACAGAGGACCGGTGCCCATAATAGAGCTGACTAATTTTACAACTGTCTGCAGCTTACTTCAATGGCTCTGCAGTAGACGCCCCCCACCCCACCAGATGGTGATGCAGCCAGTCAGAATGCTCTCCATGGTACATCCGTAGAAATTTGAGACTGCTTTAGATAGCAACCAAACATACTCAAATTCCTAATGAAATATAGCCACTGCCTTGCCTTCTTGGAGATACAAGAGGAAAAAAGACTTTTCTTTAAAAAAAAAGTGTGATAAAGGAACTCAAGTACATTTATTGTCAAAGTATGTGTACAGAATTCATTTCTGAGATTCGTCCTGCTGCAGGCAGACACAAAACAAAGAAACACCATGGAACCTGTTCCTAGAAAAACATCAAACTCCCAACACAAACACAAAAACAGAACAAATTGTGCAAACGACAAAAAGCAAGCAGACGAGACATAGAATATAAACATCAAGCGTGGCGTCCAGGAATATTCAGTTTAGTTCAGTTCTGCACTGTTAGCCGATTGCAGGACGCAGAGCCAGTCACCACCAAATAATCTGATCAAACTACTCAAAAAGCAAAAGAAAGTAACCAGAATCTAGTAACATATGCAACATGAACCTGAAAGACCTCAAAATCACAGCCATGAACCTCATCAGTCAATCCTTGCGATGTGGAACCCCAGGCCCCTGCACTTTCCTCCACAGCAGCTAGTGAGAGTGAGAGGAAGGCCGGGCAAACACAGGGAGACGGCGTTGGACACCCGCCTCATTCTCATCAACTTCAACCGCCTGTCCTCTGTTCTCGTCCTCATCAGCTTCAATCAGAGAGAAGCAATGGAGTCCACAGCCTCGAGCCTCACCGATCAATCCTTGTGATGTGGAACCCCAGGCCCCTGCACTTTCCTCCAACAGCAGCTAGTGAGAGTGAGAGGAAGGCCGGGCAAACACAGGGAGATGGCACTGGACACCCGCCTCATTCTCATCAACTTCAACCTTGCTCAACACCTCAATCAGAGAGAAACAGTGGAGCCGATAATGAGCTCGGGCCCCTTCTGCGGGCTTCCAAGCATCTAGACCACACAATCTGCTCCCTACCTCACCGAACGAACTCGGAGACACAAAGCGCCAGATCACATCATCATCATCATTATGTGCCGCGTCGTATGAATTGGACAATGGTGATTTTTGCATGATCACAATTGTTCCTTTCAAATTTTTCTACTGAAGTGGTTTGCCATTGCGTTCCCCTGGGAAACCCCCAGCCATTATCAATACTCTTCAGAGACTGTATGCCTGGCATCAGTGATCACATAACTAGTGCTCGTGATGTACACCAGCTGCTCATACAACCATCCACCACCTGCACCCATGGTTTTACGTGACTTTGATCGGGGGGCTAAGCAGGTGCTACACCTTGCCCAAGGGTGACCTGCAGTCTAGTGGATGGAAGGAGCACTTCACACCTCCTTTGGCAGAGACTTATCTCCACCCCATCACCCATAAACAGACCATCAAAATGGAAATCACAGTTTCCAGCTTAGTGATAGAATCATATTTGAAAGAAGTCAAAAAAGTAATTTTGCGAGCTGGGCAGGATGTTGTCTTTTATCGCATTGCTTGCTGATGCTGACTTGAACAGCGGGTTGTGTTTCATTTCAGGGAGGGGAAGGAACTGTGGAAATTTCAACCCAAAATATTGATAATCCCTTCATCCCCACTAATGCAGCCGGACCCATTGAGTTCCTCCAGCTAGTTGATTGCTGCTCTAGATTACAGTGTCTGCAATCTTGTCTCTCTATGTTTGTCTTTAATTTCTCTGTGAAACACCAGATTGTTCTAAAAGCCCAGCTGACTCACAGCCCTTAGAGGAGGGAATCTCCCAAGCCTATCAAGTCTGGCTAAAATATGACCCTTAAAATAGGTTTGAATATCAACCGTGTCTGTAGTTCACGGGCGGCAAGGGGTAAACAATAAACCTATGACTAGATACATCTCCATCCTATGCAAAAAGGAAAGAAAATAATCCCTTTAAAATAGCTTCAAAGCCCCTGGGTCAGCTTGTCTGGAGGTCAGGGGCCCGATGTCTGCGAGTCTGGTCCAGGGACAAGAGGTTGAAGGCTTAATGTCTATAAGTCTGAGAGTCTGGGGCAAGGGACTGGAGGCTGAAGGCAGCCTGTCCTGGGGTTGGAGGCCTGTCTGTATGTGTGAGGGGCTGTCCGAGGGTGGGAAAGGGGCTTGTTAACTGTTGTTGTCTTGTTCTGATTTGTTCATCAGAGTCAGAAACAGAATCCTGTATAATATCACAGACGTACATCAGGAAATTTCCTGTTTCAAATCAGCAGTACATTGCAATGCAGAACCTATGAATTACAGTGTGCAGTATTGTGCAAAAGTCTTAGGCATATATACAGTACAGTATATAGATAGGGTACCTCAGTTGCACAGTACTGTATTTGTCAATGTGGAGCAGAGAACTAGTTTGCATATCTGCTGGGAGCAAAGGATGTTGGGAATGGTGAAGGTGGAATGCCACAGGAAGGGTATGGGACAAGTGGCAGAGAAAGAGTGCTAGGGGCATGGGATGGCACAGGTACAGTCACACTCATCCTGAGACACTAGGCAAGGTCATTTGATTCCAAGCAATTGGTTTATTGATCATTACAGAATATCTCTCTGGTGCATCCTGCTCCCTCCCCTCTCCTTTCCCCTTTTCCTAACCATGCTTCCCCTCCCTCTGCCCCCTTCCCACGCTCAGTCCACAATAGAGACCCATATCAGAATCAGGTTTATCATCACTCACATATCTCATGAAATTTGTTTTTGTGGCAACACTACAGTGCAATACATAAAATTACTACAGTATTGTGCAAAATTCTTACGCACCTTGGCTATACACATGTACCTAAGACTTTTGCACAGCACTATGTACAAAATTAAAGTAAATAAGTAGTGTGAAAAGAGAACAAAAATAGTGTGGTAGTGTTTGTGGATTAGTTGATTGTCCATTCAGAAATCTGATGTTGGAGGGAAAGAAGCAGTTCCAAAACAGATTGTAGTTGCTGCTTGTGTTGTTCTGTTGAACATTGTGGATATGCATTGTTGGTGCTGGAATGTGTGGCAATACTTCTGGGCTGCCCCCAGAACATCCTTAGGTGAATTGCTTGTTAATGCAGATGGCACATTTCACTGGATGCTGTGATGTAGACGTGCTAAATAAATCTGAACGTATAACTCTCATTCCTCACATCACCTCAGAGATGAAGGGCGATGATTGATAAAGAATGCATAATCACCAGGTTCTTGCTTGCCTCTGGGTTTTCAGTTCAGGTGAGGATTGATGAGTCCCACAGAATTCTCTTATCCTTCTTTGAGACATTTTTTGCACAACAAATTTAGGAAGGACAGAATTTTGCACTTAAAGGAAATCAAGGGAAATCGAGTTACAAAGTGAATAAGAATTGGGGTACAGTAATGTAGCAGTTAGCATAACACTTCACAGCAGCCAACCTTCACTGGGTATTGAAAAGGCTGCCATTGTGGTCACTCACTACAGACGGAGGGCACCTATGCCAAATCTGTGAGAAATTCATATGAACCTTACGCACATCGTTTTCCAGTGCCCTGCTTTAATTGCTGCCCAGAATTCACTGTGAGATCTAGAAGGTGATCTTTGTAGAAATTGTGGACAGCTTATATGTTGTCTCTTGAGACGCAAAAGGCTATAGGTGCTGGAATTTTGAGTATCAGCATGGCATGGTAGTGTAGATTTTAGAGTAAACATTTGTGCATTCCCTAAGTGACTGCAGATTTCTGATGAATGCTCCAGGATTCCTCCCACATTTCAGGAATGTATGGTTAGGGTTAGTAAGTTGTGGGTGTGCAATGTTGGTGTTGGAAGTATGGTGATAGTGGGTAGAAATGGTTAATCAGTGGGGAATTGCTCCAGATATAAGACCCATTATAAGTTGGGGGACTGTTTCATCGTGCACCTCAGCTCCATCTGCCAAAAGCAGAACACCCTGCTAGCCAAACATTTTAATTCTGATTCCCATTCCTGTTCCAACTTATCAGTCCATGGCCTACTCTTATACCAAGATGAGGTCACCTTCAGGATGGAGGATCATCAAATTTTCCTTGTAGTAAAGAAATATTTTCCCTCCCACTCCCATCTTCTGCTATTCCTTATTCTGGCCTTTTATCTCTTCTCATCTGCCTATCACCTCCACCGGGTCTCCTCCTTCCCTTTCTCCAATGGTCCACTCTCCCCTCCCATCAGATTCTCTCCTCTCCAGCCCCTTACTTTTCCCACCCAACTGGCTCACCCATCACCTTCTAGTTATCCTCTTTCCACCCTTTTATTCTGGCATCTTGCCCCTTACTTTTCAGTCCTGATGAAGGTCTTGGCCTGAAAAGTTGACTGTTCATTCTTTTCCATAGATGCTGCCTTAGGTAGAAACATAGAAAACCTACAGCACAATACAGGCCCTGCGGCCCACAATGCTGTGCCGAACATGTCCCTGCCTTAGAAATTACTAGGCTTCCCATAGCCCTCTATTTTCTAATCTCCATGTACCTATCCAAAAGTCTCTTAAAAGACCCTGTTGTATCCACCTCCACCACCATTGCCAGCAGCCCATTCCACGCACTCACCACTCTTTGAGCAAAAAATTTACCCCTGACATCTCCTCTGTACCTACTCGCCAGCACCTTAAACCTGTGTCCTCTGTGGCAACCATTTCAGCCCTAGGGAAAAAGCCTCTGACTATCCACACTATTAATGCCTCTCATCATCTTATACAGCTCTATCAGGTCACCTCTGATCCTCCTTTGCTCCAAGGAGAAAAGGCCAAGTTCACTCAACCTATTCTCATAAGACATGCTCCCCAATCCAGGCAACATCCTTGTAAATCTCCTCTGCACCCTTTCTATGGCTTCCACATCCTTCCTGTAGTGAGGCGACTGGAACTGAGCACAGTACTCCAAGTGGGGTCTGAGCAGGGTCCTATATAGCTGCAACATTACCTCTCGGCTCCTAAAGTCAATACCATGATTGATGAAGGCCAATGCACCGTATGCCTTCATAATCATAAAGTCAACCTGGGCAGCTGCTTTGAGTGTCCTATGGACTTGGACCCCAAGATCCCTCTGATCCTCCACACTGCCAAGAGTCTTACCATTAATACTATATTCTGCCATCATATTTGACTTACCAAAATGAACCATTTCACACTTACCTGAGTTGAACTCCATCTGCCACTTCACAACCCAGTTTTGCATCCTATCAGTGTCCCGTTGTAGCCTCTGACAGCCCTTCACACTATCCACAACACCCCCAACCTTTGTGTTGTCAGCAAACTCACTAACCCATCCTTCCACTTCCTCTTCCAGGTCATTTATAAAAATCACAAAGAGTAAGGGTCCCAGAACAGACCACTGGTCACCGACCTCCATGCAGAATATGACCTGTCAACAACCACTCTTTGCTTTCTGTGGGCAAGCCAGTTCTGGATCCACAAAGCAATGTCCACTTGGATCCCATGCCTCCTTACTTTCTCAATAAGCCTTGCATGAGGTACTTTTTCAAATGCCTTGCTGAAATCCATATAAAGTGTTGAGTCACATCCTCACAAAATTCAAACAGGCTTGTAAGGCAGGACCTGCCCTTGACAAAGCCATGCTGACTATTCCTAACCATATTATACCTCTCCAAATGTTCATAAATCCTGCCTCTCAGGATATTTTCCATCAACATACCAACCACTGAAGTTAGACTCACTGGTCTTTTATTTCCTGGGCTATCTCTACTCCCTTTCTTGAATAAGGGACCAACATCTGCAACCCTCCAATCCTCCGGAACCTGTCCCATCCCTTTGGCAAAGATCATCGCCAGAGGCTCATCAGTCTCCTCCCTTGCCTCCCACAGTAGCCTGGGGTACATCTCATCCGGTCCTGGCAAGTCATCCAACTTGGATAAGTTGGCTTTCCTCTTTCCTAACATCTGCATGCTCAAGCTTTTCAGTCAGCTGCAAGTCACCACTACAATCACCAAGATCCTTTTCCATAGTGAATACTGAAGTAAAGTATTTATTAAATACCTTTGCTATTTCCTCTGGTTCCATACACACTTTCCCACTGTCACACTTGATAGGTCCTATTATTTCATGTCTTATCCTCTTGCTCTTCACATACTTGTAGAATGCCTTGGGGTTTTCCCTAATCCTGCCCACCAAGGCCTTCTCATGGCCTCTTCTGACTCTCCTAATTTCCTTCTTAAGCCCCTTCCTGTTAGTCTTATAGTCTTCTAGATCTCTAACATTAACTAGCTCTCTGAACCTTTTGTAAACTTTTCTTTTCTTCTTGACTAGATTTATTACAGCCTTTTTCCAGCAAGGTTCCTGTACCCTACCATATCTTCCCTGTCTCATTGGAACATATCTATGCAGAACTCCACACAAATATCCCTTGAACATTTGCCACATTTCTTCCGTACTTTTCCCTGAGAACATCTGTTCCCAATTTAACCTATTGAGTTCCTCCAGCATTTTGTATGTTTTGTGGATTTCCAGCATCTGTAGATGTTCTTGGGCTTATAATATGATGGGGTATAAATCTGAGGTAGTGGGAGGAAAGCATAGTTGAGATGTCAGAGGTAGTTTTTTTACACAGAGTGTGTTAGGTGTATGGACTGTGCTGCCAGGGGTGGTGATAGAGACAAGGCAGATACATTAGGGACATGTACGTAGTTCTTAGATAGGCACCTGGATGCTAGAAATACGGAGGGTTATGTGGGGGGGGAAGGATGAGTGTAAGGAACAGCTCAACATCTTGGGCTGAAGAGCCTGTACTGTTGAATGTTCTATAACACTTATGGATTGCCGCCAGTGGATCCTTGGACTGTGTAGACCATAGGCACAAATGAAAGATTTCACTATATGTTTTGATGTATATGGGAGACATCAAAATAATCAAGCTTATCTTCATCTTTATACTCAATGACAGAATGAATTTGAGGAGCCATATAAAAGCAAGGATGTTATGTTGAGGCATTATAAGTCACTTGGAGAACTGTGAGCAGTTTTGGGCTCTTTATCAAACAAAGCTGTGCTGACATTGAAGAGGGTTCAAAGGAGGTTGGTGAAAATGATTCTGCGATTGAAAGGCTTGTCATACAAGGAACATTTAATGGCTTTGGAATTCAGAAGAATGAGGAGTGACCTCATTGAGACCTATTGAATGTTAAAAGGCCTCAATAGAGTGAATGTGCAGAGGATGTTTCCTATAGTGGGGGAGTCTAGGACCAGAGGACACTGATAGAGCGGATGTGGAGAGGATGTCTCCTATAGTGGGGAGTCTAGGACCAGAGGACACAGATAGAGTGGATGTGGAGAGGATGTTTCCTGTAGTGGGGAGTCTAGGACCAGAGGACACAGATAGAGTGGATGTGGAGAGTATGTTTCCTATAGTGGGGGAGTCTAGGACCAGAGGACACAGATAGAGTGGATGTGGAGAGTATGTTTCCTATAGTGGGGGAGTCTAGGATCAGAGGACACAGATAGAGTGGATGTGGAGAGGATGTTTCCTGTGGTGGGGGAGTCTAGGACCAGAGGACACAAATAGAGTGGATGTGCAGAGGATGTTTCCTGTGGTGGGGGAGTCTAGGACCAGAGGACACAAATAGAGTGGATGTGCAGAGGATGTTTCCTGTGGTGGGGGAGTCTAGGACCAGAGGACACAGACAGAGTGAATGTGCAGAGAATGTTTCCTATGGTGGAGGAGTCCAAGACCAGAGGATACAGATAGAGTGGATGTGGAGAGGATGTTTCCTATAGTGGGGAGTCTAGGACCAGAGGACACAGATAGAGTGGATGTGGAGAGGATGTTTCCTATAGTGGGGGAGGCTAAGACCAGAGGACACACCCTCAGAACAGAGTGGCGTCCATTTACAACAGGGATAAGGAGGAATTTCTTTTGCCAGAGAGTGGTGAATCTGTGGAATTCATTGCCTTAGGCAGCTGTGGAGGCCAAGTCATTGGGTATACTGAAGGCAGAGGTTGAAAAGTTCGTGATTAGTCAGGCATGAAGCAATATGGGAGAAGGTAGTAGATTGGGGCTGAGAGGGAAATTGGATCAGCCCTGATAAAATTGTGGAATAGACTCGATGGGCCAAATGGCCCAATTCTGCTCCTTTATCTTATGGTCTTATATTCTTTTCCAATTCTTGGGTTATTAATGTGTCCCCTAAATTAAGATACTGATCTCAAACTTAGCACCATTGTTAGTGATTAAACAGTCATTTTTCTGCTCTGTAAGCTGGGGACCTTATACTCCCTGTTAAGACCTGGAGTGGATCCAAACAATACCTCATTCTCAAAGGATATGAAGAAGCAACATTCTTCAAATAAATAATCTAACAGAACAAAAACAATGAAAGATTAACGCATAAGAATAAATGTTGCCTGACCTATTGAGTTCCTCCAGCTTTTTGTGTCTGTTGCTTAAGAATGACATTTTTACAGTTCAAAAATAAAAATTCTGGAAAGAATTTGCTCTAATCATTAACAATTTATTACCCAATTCAAGATATGTTACTTTTGCAGCAAGATTGTTTTTCTAGTTTACTGATCAAATGCTAGTATCAGAATATTGCAACATCTCGATGACAGATATAAAAACAAGATTTTTGCAAAGTTGCTCCAAACTCTCAACATGTCAGGCAGCATCTGGGGTGAGAGAATTTGTTTCAGCTCTGAGATAATTCATGGAACTGATGAAGAATTCTAGGCCTGAAAGGTTAACAGTTTTTTTCTCCGCAGATGCTGTCCCACCAGTCGAGTGTTTCCAGCATTTTCTATTTTTTAATTTCTATTGTTACGTATTCAGGCAACAATAAATATATGAGTTCGGCAAGGGTTTTTTATAACAAATGACACGTTTATTAAACACAGAAAACAAACCCCCAAAAAGTAAACAAACACTAACGTAACCGGAAACCAACTGCGGTGCAGCAGCCCAAACAGTTCTTAAAGCAATATTGCAAAAACAGTTCTTTAAAGTGGTATTGCCAAAAGTTCAATATGCTCACAGTCCATTTAAAAGGAGAGACTTTATAAGACGATTTAAATTCTCTTTCACGTCGCTTGGCTTTGATCCCCGACGTCGAACTTCCCACGAAGAATTTACGAAACAGAACGGCTTAAAGGCACTGCCCTTTCCTTCCTCACTACCTTCAATCCTTTCTGGTAAACCCAGGGATTAACACGAAGATAGTCAACAAAATCCTTCTGTATAAGGATCCAACAAAGGTTGAAACCCGTTTCACCGTAGAAAGCGATTCTCCTCGATCTTTAACACCCGAACTTCGATCTTCACTCTCCACTGTCTCGAACTAGCAGAATCGTAAAGAACCTGCTGGCAATGACCTTTTAAACTTTAGGCATTAGATAAAAACTTCATCCTTCAACTACACTGCGTCATCACTTAAAACACGCAGTGGCATGAAGTCAACTTGGCAAATCCAGCCACGAACTGCCCCTCCTCACAAGGTGGGGTCTACCTTTTATAACCTGTAAAGAAAACCTGTCACATGATCTCTACTGGCGGGAAAATGACGTCACTCCACCATCACAAGACCATTACCTCAAGTCCAGTATAGCTTCAACCCCAGTCACGTGACAAGGGCACCACTGTCATGTGTCACGAGTACGTAACACTATTTTATATTTATTTTACCCAACCCAACAAGAGAAGACCATCAAGGTGGGTATAATAACAATTCAGGTGGCAGCATGGAGATACATCTCTACCAAGGGAGGTGTAAGGCACTCCTTCCCTCTGCTAACATGCAGGTCACCCTTGTGAAAGGTGTAGCATCTGTTTAGCAGCACCCCGCCCCATCCCCGATCAGGGTCACATGAAACTATGGGAGCATGTGGTGGATGGTCGTATGAGCCGCTGGCACGTATCACAAGTCCTGGTTATACGACCTCTGACACCAGGCAGACAATCTCCAAAGGGTATTGATAATGGATGGGGTCACCCATCTTGTAAAGACACTGCCCAGAAGAAGGCAATGGCAAACCGCTTCTGTCGAAAAATTTTCCAAGAACAATCAAGGTCATGAAAAGACCACAATTCCCCATATCATACACCATGGCACGTAATGAACAAAAAGAATATTTTAAAGACATTTGGAAAAGTCTATTTGGAAAGGTTGAGAGGTATATGGACCAACTGCAAGAAAATGGGACTATCTTGGATGGACATCTTTGTTGGTATGGTCCAGCTAGTCTGCAAGACCTGTCTATGAATTTTAGGCTCTTTGTCCAGCATCTGCAGATTTTTTTTTGACTCTCAGATACAGATGAATTCTTACTTAACTTTCTACTTTGCATTTTTCCTACCCATGCCTGCTGACAGATATGGTGCTTGGGCAATGCGACGAGATTTCACATCAACCGGACAGTGGATGCAGCCATTCGCTCAGTGGTGATTGGTGGTCTTCTCCCAGGTGTCCAGTACCGTGTCCAGGTCGCGGCCAGCACAAGTGCAGGGGTTGGTGTGAAGAGCGAGCCACAGCCTATTGTCATCGGTAAGCTTTGGCCTGTGGCCACCAGTCTCACTGACCACCCACTGACCCACCCCCCACCATTTCTCAAACATTCCACTATTTTTCAACACCTCCATTGTTCCTCAATCCTTTACAACATTCCTCAAACTTTCTCACCATTCCCCAACCTCCTTCACCATTCCTCAATCTCTCCACTGTTCTTCAACCCCTCCTTCTTTCTCAATCCTTCTACCATTCTGAAACTCCTCCACCATCGCTTAACTCCTCCCCATTCCTGAACCCCTCCATCATCCCTTAAACCTTCCCTATTCCTCAAATTCTCCCCATCCTTAATCCCTTCATCTTCCTAACCCCTTCACTGTTCCCCAATCCCTCTACTGTCCCTCAGCCCTCTTCAGCATCCCTCAACCCTTCTACCGTTACTCAACCCCTTTCAATTGTTCCCAACTTGCTTACTTTTCCTTTGCCTATGACCATTCCTCACCCCTTCCCAACCCTCCCACCACTTTGATCCTCCCACAGTTCTTAGCATGTTTTCACCATTCCTCAGCCAAGTCCTCCTTCAGCCTGGTGATTTGTGTTCTCAGGCTTTCTGACCTTCTAAGCAGGGGTGGCTAGAAGCTTTATCATGACTGCTTTCCTGAGGTAGTTGCAAGTGCGCACAGAATCGATGGAGAGGTAGCCAGTTTGTATAATGGACTGACTGCATCCACAACTCTACAATCTTTTGTTGTCTTAGGTAGAGAACTTGCCATACCAAGTCATGGTGCATCAAGATAGGATTCTTTCCATACTGCATCTGTAAGCACTGGAGAGATTCAAACACTCTTCAGGTTCCCTGCGCTCCACCATTTCTGGATTAATGGTCAGACTCTACCTACCAATACCCTTGATTTCCCCAGACAACAATTTACTCATTCCCTAATCAACTCTTGATCAGTGGGTTCTGAACTTTCATGCCCTTTCTAGAACCACCCCCATGAGCTATGACTTTGGCCAATGGGATTGCAGCTCGGTTGACTATAAAACCAGCCTTCAGTCCATTTACCACTGCACTTGAAGTGAAGAATGTGGAGGTTGAGAGGTGACCTAGTGAGTGGTTTAGATTGAGTAAACACACATTTTTCTCTCAGTTCTGACACAATGCAAAATTAATGTCCATTAGTTTGATTAGTTAGGAGTACAAGACACACAGTTCTCCCTGGAGTGCAGTTGAAATAGGATCTCACTCCTACTCAAACAGTTGATATAAATAGCAATGCTGGCTTTCAGGGGAAGTTGGATAAAAGTGTGAGTTTGTCAAGGAAGATTGGAAAAATCTTCAGTGCTGTGGTCCTCTTTGTAAGCTACAGAAAGAAGAAGAGTGCCAACTTTCAAACTGCTACACTGACCATTGAAAAGAAGAGGCTCATTATGAAGAGCAACATGCACAAAACACTGGGGGAACTCAATGGGTCAGGCAGCATCCACAGTTGAATATTGGGCTGAGACGTTAACATATGTGTTAATTTGGAAGTCTTAAACCTGAAGGATTCTCGTTGTCTTCATATAGAGACACAAGGAATTCTGCAGATGGTGGAAATCTTGAGCAGCACACACAGAAAATGCTCGAGGAACTTGGGAGGTCAGACAGCATCTATGAAATCTGATGGGAGAGGAGAGTGGACCATTGGAGAAAGGCAAGGAGCAGGGGCATCAGAGGGAGATGATGGGCAGGTGAGAAGAGAAGGAGTAAGAGGGGAGCCAGAATAATTAATGGAAAAATAGAGGGAGAAATACCAGAGCTTCGCAAAATCATTGTTCATGCCGTTAGACTGGAGGGAGATTAATGGGAAGGTTGATAGGATAAGGGAATCATGGACAAAGTGAAGAGTGTGGGGGATGAAGATAGGTAAGGGAACACGATCCCCATTATGGCGATGGGAAGATGGAGAGAAGCCGAACATCTGGGAAAAAGGAGGAGATGCAGATGAGCACAGCATCGAAGGCCGAGGAAGGGAAACCCCGTTCATTGAAGAAGGAGGACAACTCTGTTTGAAGCCTCCCAGATGTTATTTGCAAAAGGCTCTGGAGATAAAGGTCACATCATTTCCCCAGTGAAGGCTCCGGCAGAGTAGATGTTACCATTATTAGATCAGCAGCCTATCTTCCAATCCCAGCACAACACTTGGGATATTTATTTCCTGGTAACTAAATAAATCCAGGATCAGTAAGCGTGAAAAAATTGTCAAGATCTTTTCACTTGGGGTAGGGTTATTAAATACAAGAGAGCATAAGAAGGTGAGAGGAAGGAGTTTTAAAGGTCTCTTCAGGATAGGTTTTCGTACAGAGACTGGAATACGCCTTCAGAGCTGGTGGTTAAATCAGGTATAATTACAAGGTCAACGTTGAGTTTACTGTCATCTGCACAAGTCCACGTATGCACAGGTGGAATGAAAAACTTACTCGCAGCAGCATCACTGGCACAGAGCATCAGATAAGTGGCATTCACAAGAAAAGCGAATTAAACATAAATTATGCACAATTTTTACGTGAGAGAATTAGAACAAAAAAAGAAGCAAACTGTAAATTGGCAGGGTGGTGAGAACTTATTGAGGTAGTGATCGGGGTTGTGCTGCTACGTTCAAGAACTGAATGTTTGAAGGAAAGTAGCTGTTCCTGAACCAGGTGGTGTGGGGCTTAAAGCTTCTGTACCTCCTGCCCAGTGGCAGCTGAGGGAAGGTGGCAATGCAGATCAATGAAGCTGGATTATAGGCATTCAAAAGGCACTTAGACAGACAGAAATAGGCATATCATAGATGGAAATAGTTCTAAAGAATGTAAAAGGAATTATTGTAGATGGGAAAATGTTGGCATGGATGAGGGCAGAAGGACCCCTTTCTGTGCTATCATAATTTTTGTCATCATCATTATGCGCCATGTTGTATGATATGGGCGATCATGGTCTTTCCATGACCATGATTGTTGTTGGCAAATTTTTCTACAGAAGTGGTTTGCTGTTGCCATCTGGACAGTGTCTTTACAAGATGGGTGACCCAGCCATTGTCAATACTCTTCAGGGATTGCCTCCCTGGCGTCAGTGGTCACATAACCAGGACTTGTGACATGCACTGGCTGCTCATACGACCATCCACCACCTGCTCCCATGGCTTCACATGATCCAGATCAGAGAGGTTAAGCAGTTTCAAGGGTAACCTGAAGGCTAGCGGAGAAAAGGAGCGACTTACCCCTCCTTTGTAGGGACCTAACTCCACCCCCCCGCCCATGCTATGCCAGTCTATAGAAGTCAATATAGAGTCCCCTCCTATTCTTCAGAACATGGATCGTAGAGCAGTAGAGCACAGCAAAGGCCATTCGGCTCCCTTCAATAACGCTAATCGATGCCGATTTATACTAAATATACTCCTCCTGAGTATCATCCATATCCCTCCATGCCCTTCATATTCACATGTCTGTCCAAAAGCGGCATGAGCTGCACCAAACTGTTTGTTTCCACTGCTACTGCTGTCCCTGGTAACCCGTTCCAGGCACTAAACAGTCTGCATTAAAAAGCTTGTCCCTTTATGTTGCCTTTAAACTACTCCCCTCCCCTGGCTGAAAAGCATGTTCTCTTGAGGTCTGACATTTTGAACCCTGGGAAAAAGATTCCATCTGGCTGTCTATGCCTCTTGTGCTCCAGTTTACTCTCACATTCCTGAGACGTATGGGTCAGATGTTAATTGGCCACATGGGTATAATTGGGCAGCAAGGGCTCATGGGACCAGAAGGACTTGTTACCAAGCTGGGTCTCCAAATAAAATAAATTAAAAATAATTTTAGAAGCCTCTTTCAGGCCTCCCTTCAGCCTCCGACCCTCTATGGAGAACAACCCAAGCTTGGCGGATCTCTCCTTACAGCTCATACCCTCTCAATTTTGTTCTCGCTCTCTGCCAAGCGTGCATGGTGTATGAACATGTGTCTCCCCTCGGCAGGGAATCGCGGCGATGACATTTTCGTGACAGGGCCCGGCGGCAATAACAGCATCACGGAACAGATCACAGATGTAGTGAAGCAGCCGGCCTTCATCGCAGGCATTGGTGGGGCCTGTTGGGTCATCCTGATGGGCTTCAGCATCTGGTTGTACTGGCGGAGGAAGAAGAGGAAGGGACTCAGCAACTATGCAGGTGAGGAGGGAAGCTTGTCTTTTATATGGCACAGTAACGGGCTCTTTGGCCCACCGAGTCTGTGGTGAATTGTTATTCTGTCTGGACCCATCAGCACCCCATTCTCCATGGATTTATAAAGTCATAGAGTCATCGAGTCACTACAGCACAGATGCAGGCCCTTCAGTCCATCTAGTCCTTAGTGAACTGTTATTCTGCCTAGTCCCATTGGTACTTCATACACCATAGATTTACAGAGAGATGGAACGCCACAACACAAAACCAAGCCCTTGGCCCATCTAGTCATAGAAACATAACCCTTAACCCATGGCCTCTAGCTATAGTCCCACCCATCTCAGTGTAAAAAGCTTGCTTGTATTTATTTTGTCTACCCCTCATAATTTTATATGCCTCTCTAATCTTACCCCATTCTCCTGTGCTCCAAGAAATAAAGTCCTAACCTATTCAACCTTTCCCTTTAATTCAGGTCTCCCAGTCTCAGCAAAGTCCTTGTAAATTTTCTCTGTATTTCAAAAATAAACTTTATTCCCTATAGGAAACACAAGAGACTGTGCAGATGCTGGAAATTTTGTGCAATACAGCCAAAATGCTACGGGAGCTCAACAAGTCAAACATTATCTATGGCAAGGATTGCCAACATTTTTCATGCCATGAACCCCCACCGTTAACTGAGGGGTCCATGGACTGCAGGCTGTAAACCTTATGGAGAGGAATAAACTGTCAATGCTTCAGGCCGTATTGGCAATGTCGGTATTGGTTTAATATTGTCGCACAGTGAAAACTTGTCTTGCATACTGCTCCTACTGATCAGATTCTTGCACAGTGCATTGAAGCAGAACAAGGTAGAAGAGTAACAGAATGCAAGAACAAAATGTACAAGCTACTGCAAAGTGCAGTGCAGGTAAACAATAAAGTGCGTGATCATTACAAGGTAGATTGTGAGGCCAAGAGCCCATCTGATCATATAGGAGATCAGGTCGAGAGGCGATAACAGTGGGGTAGAAGCTGTCCTTGAGCCTGGTGGGATGTGCTTTCAGGCTTTTTGTATCTTTTGTCCAATGGGAGAGGTGAGAGAGAGAATATCCAGAGTGAGTGGAGTCTTTGGTTATGCTGGCTGTTTACTGAAGTAGCAGGAATGTGTACAGTGACTGTCAGGTGAAGGCTGGTTTCTGTGGGGTGCTGTGCTGTGTCCACAACCGTCTGCAGTTTCTTGGGGCCACGTGAGGGCAATTTCCATACCAAGCCTTTATGCTTCCAGACAGAATGCCCTCTATGGTGCGTCAATAAAAATTGGTAAGGGACGATGGAGACTTTCCGAATTTCTTCAGTCTCCTGAGGAAACAGAGGCATTGGTGAACTCCCTTGGCTGTGATGTCTCAGTGAGTGGGAGATGACCATAATGGGGTGACCATGAGGAATTTATCAACAAGTACAATTTGAACGGCTGGTTCACAGTATAGAAGATCTTGGGATCAGAGAGGTAGTGTCAGCTTGGAGGAAGTATTGGTTTAAAATCAGAAAACACTGAGTCATATTTCTTCTTCGGACTGGAAGAGAGTTCCTCAATGGACTATTGCTTGTTTCATCGTAAAGAAGTGATTTGGCTATTAGAATATAGCGAAATTCTGAACTTTCTTTCCTTCACCGTGTGGGTTCACTCTGGATGCTCTGCTTTCCCCCAACATCCAAAAGATGCATGGGTTGGGGTCAGTCAGTTGTGGCACCAGAGCTTGGTGACACTTGTGGGCTGCCCAGCACAATCCTTGCTGATTTGATTTGATGCAAGTGAGGCATTTCACTGTATGTTTCAATGTACATGTGACAGATAAAACCAATCTAATCCCCTGAAGTGGAAGTTCCATATCCATACTTTGACCTCTGGCTTCATTTTTATGTAATTCTTTGCTCTTTATAATTGTTGAATGCTGTTTGTTGTTATTTGTTGCAAGTCGTGCTCTGACCACAGCAAATTTCTAATACGTGTTAATGTATTTGGTGAATACAGTTGTTCCTTGATTTAGACTGTGAGGTGTCAATGCCTGTATCTCTATGTTCAGTTATTAATGCCAGTATCCCCATGTTTGATTTAGATGCTTTTGTCGGTGTTCTTGGGTCTTATTGTCCCTGTCCTGGACTACTTGACACAAGTACCTGAACCAGCAGCATTGTGTGGATTTTTGCTGTAAAGGGTGTTGGCAATAAAAGGCATCATTGTGTGCCAAGCATGGCCCATCCCGAAGGGGAACTGTTGATGGCTTGGGCTTAGGACAATAGGCGGCCCAGGGAATGATCTGCTTTCCCCTTCCTATCTCTCTGGTTCTCAACTTACTCCTCTTTGCAACTGAGTCAAGCCCTCCTCTGATTGGTTCATCTGTTCCTCTTGGTTTATTTGTGAAGTGAATGATTGGTCCTCTGTTGACCTATGATGTGATGTCGGCCTTGTGGTTGGCCACTACTTCATTTCCATTTCTGCTTTCCATCTTACTTTTCTGTCTATGACTTACAATCTTCTCTTGTCTTCTTTTTGTTCTTTATTGCAGTCCAGTCTTTCACCTTTACTCCGGCAGGTACTGAACCACTCTCTGTCTCTTGCATGTCTTCAGCATGGACCGAGATAGCAACCGGCTTGCTGCCTCCCACCCTCTCCTGCACTTTCGCATGCTCCCCTCACCCCCAAGGCCCGCACGCCTCCCACACCCAGGAGAAGGGTGGGGCAGGGGCCACAGTGTGGGGAGGGCCTGCGGTGATGTCACTCATAGTAAGGGTGGGGTCATATCCATATCATCCAAGGAAGGGATGCAGCCACCTTGATGTCACCCAATCAGGTCACAAGGAGGAGGAGGTTGTTACCCAGAGAGTAGGAGGCTTTGTGGACCTGGTCAAAGTACAAAAGTTCAAAGTGCATTTATTATTGAAGTATGTGTATGTCAACATATACAACCCTGAGGTTCATTTTCTTGTGGGCTTTTACATGATTGCAGCAGCGAGAAGTGAGCTTGGCCAAGGTGGTGGGTGAGCCTGATGATGGATGCTACTTTCTTACGCCAGTATTCTTTGTTGATGTACTTAATGGTGGGGAAGGGTTTTCTTGTGATGGACTGGGCTGTATCCACCAATTTTGCAGACATTTTTCATGGATATCAGAGGAGGGGTGTGAGACGACAGGAAAGTGGTGCCAATCTTACACCCTTCCTCAGTCCATCAGTTACATCACAGTCCTTCATCACCACTCTCCTTCTCCTCTTTATGCTGGCCATCTCCCTCCCATCTTCCCCCAAACGTACTGATGCAATTCTACACTACCATCACGGAGAGCATGTTCACATCAGATCCTACTGTCTGGTGCAGTATCCTCTCACAACATACTAAAACTGCAGTGAACTGTCAGGACAGCAGGAAGGGTCACTGGCTGCACTCCACTATCACTGCAGGACTTCTATGTGTCAGGACAAAGAAGCAGGCAGGAAAAAATATTGCAAACACTGCCTTTTCCAAAAAAACTCACTTCTGGAAAGTGCTATGGGGCTAGTAAAACAAAAAAATCATGCCATTTTTAAAGTATCTTCCAGCAGGCTGTTAACTTGATCAGCCATTCTAGTTAGCCCTCTCCCACCTCAGTTACTGCACTGTAAGCACTTTAAACCACTTTCTACAATACTGTTTACATTGTAAATAAATGCTGGTATTAATGCATATTTTATTCCAAATGCATACTTTAACCTCTAAATTTATTCTTTATACAATTCTTTATTTTTATAATGGTTGAAAGTTGTCTCTTGCATGTCGTGCCCTGACCAACACACCACAGAAAATTCCTAGTACACGTAAATGTAAGTGTGAATAAAGTTGATTCTTGACCCATGACCCTCTCCACTCCTGGTTCCTGATGCAGAGTTTCTACCCTAAATGTTCACTGGCCCTTTCCTCCCACAGATGCTGATCACCATGTTAAGTTCCTCCAGCAAGTTGTTGGTTCACTCAGAATCCAGTGTCTCCCCCTTGGATCTCTTGGGTCCTATGAGGTTTTATATCTCTAGCATGGGGTGGCACTTCTCCGATTCACAGCTTGGCGATGGATGATGAGAGGTGACAACAGAGATGATGATGCATAGAGTAGACAGCAAGCGATTTCTTCCTAAGGTGGCAATGGCTGATACAGGAGGGCATCAAATCTTCTCCACCATTCCATCATAACTGATTTATTATCTCTCTCAACCAGTGGTTCCCAACCTTTCTTATGCCTTGGACGGCTACCATTAACCAAGGGCTCTGTGGGTCCCAGGTTGTTATCCCCTGCTTTCAACCCATTTTCTTGCTTTCTCCCCATAACCTTTGACACATGACTTATCAAAAAGCTATCAACCTCTTCATAGACGCTGCCTGACCTGTTGAGTTCCTCTAGTATTCTGTGTGTGTGCCTCTCATTATTTTTAAAACTTCTTTCATTTTCAATCACTCTTCATCTCATGTTCTTGATGTTTATTGCTTATTTATTTATTTTTAAATTACTTTACCTTTTTTGTATTTACACAAAAAAGTTATGTACCCTGTAACAGGTTAAAAAAAGACCAGCAGAAATGGACACACCTGGTACTTGACCTCCTTGCTGCATCCTATCCCTCTCAAACTCCCTCTGTTTGTCCACCTCTCTAGCCTCATGTACCCGCTGCTTTTCTGATTCATCAGCCTCGAGCTGTTCTAACCTCAATTCATGCTCATACTTCACTTTTGCTACCTGAAGCTGAACCTCAGCCTCAGTAAGTACTTTACCTTCAGCAAACATTTCCAACACCTCCTCTTCAAATGTTCCCTTGGTTACATAATGCTGTACTATTAATGTCTGCATCTGAGCCCTCTTCATTATAGTAGTCGCCTTAACTTTTAACTTGTGAGCAATTCCCAACAGCACATCCCTCTTAGCATCATCCAACGCCTCAGGGGTTGGTTCTGCCACAAACTTATTAACCTCAAACTCCATTTCTGCTAATATTCCACTCACACAAAGCAGAAGGAATTTTCCCCAACTAGATCAACTATTCAATCAAGCCCCCAACAATTTTCAGAATGGCACCCACCAATTTGTTCATATCCCAGATGAGCCCCCAATTTGTTAAGTACCCTGTAACAGCTTAAAAAGAACCAGCAGAAATGGACACACCTGGAGTCTGAGTCTTCCATTATAAACACTATTTTATTAGTAACTACATTGATAAAGTAATATAAAACAAGATAAGGCAAAACAGGTTAGCAGAGTATATGCATATATAAGTGAGGAAATAAAGTTCCCAAGCTTCTCCCAGCTCAGGTGATAAATGATACAGTTTTACGGTGGTATAGGTTTGAAGTCAGTTCAGTTCTGGATATTGAATTGAGTAGATTGGAGAAAGAGAGAGAGAGAGAGATGTTTTGTCTTCTCAGTGCTGATGACCTCGGATCTTCCATGTCGTCCTCCTGCTCCCAAAACTTATTAAAGTCACTGACTGTGACCACACAAAAGAGGATGCTGTTTTCACATGGTACAGCTATCAACCCAGGTGAGGGTTAAACACACCAATAGCTTTCCACCAGTCACCCCTTTGTCCACACTGTGAGCAAAAACCCCACCTTTGTCGTGGGCACACAAAGCTCAACCAGTGTCAGTGTCTTCCGTGTCTCATGTGTCAGATTACAAAGCCATTTGACCTTGTATATATTCCACAAGTGCTGAACACCAGCTGTCCACCATATAGCTCCACCTTGCCATTTCTAAGGCAACTCACAAGCTTTTTGTTGCTCTCTCTCATCACATACACTCTTCACTCTTTCTCTCTTTTTAAAGGAACAGTCCATATTTAATAATCCTTCAGATCTCATCAAAGCAGTTTGTTGTTGTGTGCACATTGGTTGTTTGTCCATCTTATCATGTATGGTTCTTCAAAAATTCTATTGTGAAATATACATAATAAAATGAAACTGAGGGTTGAACAAGCACAGTAACATAATGGATAGCACAATGCGTACAGTACCTGCAAACCTGGTTTAATTCCCTCTACTGACTACACAGAGTTTGTACGTTCTCCCCATGATGGCATGGGTTTCCTCCGGGTGCTCTAGTTCCTCCCACAGTCCAGAGACATACCAGTTAGTGGGTTAATTGGTTATTGTAAATTGTCCTGTGGTTAAGCCAGGATCAAATCAGGAGATTGCAGGGCAACATGACTTGAAGGATGGCAAGGGCTATTCTGTGTTGTAGCTCAATAAATATGGTGACATATATGTACATTGATAAGAAATTTACTTTGAACTTTGAAATTTAAGGTCTCCCCCTCATCTTGCAATGCTCTAGGGAGATAAGGAGAAAAACAACTATTTCCCAAATTAATGTGAAAATCTGGAGACGGAAGACTAAAGCCCATTGTGCAAAGTTCTGCAGATAGTGATTAGAAGATTGTAATGATATCATACCTTGTCCACATTGAACAAGGCACATATCCTTGCATAAAACGCCTTGTTCAAAGTTCCAAAGCTAATTGCCAGCTGAATCTAAGAGACAGGGACTGGCGTGGGAGGAAGCATCTCCATCTCCCCGGCAGTCATAAAGAAAACCAAACCAGCAGATTCCAATTTTAGATTATCTCTGGAACTTGTATCTGGTGAGCCAGATGGTTCTGTGGGACTCGTGCATTTTTATAATGCTTTGTTTTTGCCCCCCAGCTGACTACTCCATGAAAGAATCCAAAAATTATGTTCAGAAGACCCATCTCGGAATTTTTAAAGTTTCTGGGCACCAGCCCCTCACTGCTCTGAGGGGGTGAAGTATAGAATTTTCATTAAATTCACTTCCAGTGTTGTCTGCTTAGGAATTTTCTTCTGGCTGCAGCACAGATGACACTTGTTGCATAGAGAATTAACGACATGCATTCATCTCGATGTAAAACAGGATATGATAAACCAACTTTCTACTGTACCCCATGGTTAGTTCAAATAATATCTCTTGTGTTAGTTCATGAGAAGACAGATTACTACATCACTCCAGCAATGCAGACCTTCAAACGACAGCACAAAAATCAAACATTACTTTTTTAATCTGCCCTGGGCACGGGGAACAGGAGAGTGTACAGGGAACTTCACTCTGTATCTGACTGTCCCTGTCCTGGGAGTGTGTGATGGGACAGTGTAGAGGGAGCTTCACTCTGTATCTGACTGTCCCTGTCCTGGGAGTGTGTGATGAGACAGTGTAGAGGGAGCTTCACTCTGTATCTGACTGTCCCTGCTCTGGGAGTGTGTGATGGGACAGTGTAGAGGGACCTTCACTCTGTATCTAACTGTCCCTGTCCTGGGAGTGTATGATAGGACAGTGTAGAGGGAGCTTCACTCTGTATCTAACTGTCTCTGCCCCGGGAGAGTGTGACGGGACAGTGTAGAGGGAGCTTCACTCTGTATCTAAATGTCCCTGTCCTGGGAGTGTGTGATAGGACAGTGTAGAGGGAGCTTCACTCTGTATCTAACTGTCTCTGCCCTGGGAGTGTGTGATGGGACAGTGTAGAGGGAGCTTCAGTCTGTATCTAACCAACACTGCTCTGAGAGTGAGAGATGGGAGATTGTTGAAAGAGCTTCATGCTGTATGTAGTTTGTATTGTCCCTACTCTAGCTGTTAGTGAAGTGTAACTGGCATCTTGACAACTTGGGAAATCCCTCAGTTAAATGGGTGTAAAATGCATTTAAACAATGAATGTTTTGATTTTAATTTTGAATTTACTTTTGGAGTGGTGTCACAATTGCTTTGCAGTGTTATGTATCTCACAGCTTCAATAAATGTTTTCTCATAAGTGTTGTGTTAAGTCATTAAACCACTTATCATCTCTGTAACCATTCACTTTTTGCCATTTGATACTTTTTCAGTCCAGATTTTGGGCCATCAGTCTTAAGTCCCTGTACATACATTCCAAAGTTCCAAAAAAATCTCCTTGCCCAGTGAGCAATGGAAGTGTGTGGAAGTAGCTGAAGCTGGCGGCAGTGATGAACAATTGAGAGTATGAATGGAGGGATGTAGTGGCTGGGTGAGATGGAAGCATAACCAGAGTACCAGCACTGAATAGTTGGTCCAAATATCTTGTTGGCGAGTGTTCCCTTTTGGGTAATGGCACCCATAAGCAGGATAAATAGCTTGTCAATCGATAAGCACATCAATGTGGAATCAAATCTGTGGAAGCCATGTCAGTGCTACCTGTACTGTATCTCAAATTGCAAATTACTAATTTTTATTGAAGGAACAGTATAATTCAGGCAATTTGTCTTCTTAAATGTTGTCCAGTGTATTGTAATTTTTGATTTTGCAGGGATTTTCTGGGCATTCCAAAATCTCGGTGTCAAAGCCTAGTGCAGCAGGACACAAACTGGCCTTAGTGCAGCACAACAAACCTTGGGCCTAGTGCAACTCTATAAAGCCTGAGACTAGAGGAGCGCTACAAAGGCCAGGCCTAGAGGAGCACTTCAAAGCCTCAGATACTTGCTGTAGTTCAGCATGATTTGTTTTTTAACATGTTTACTTGAATTTCTTGCTGACTTATATCTTGGTGTGACAGATACCTCATAATGTGCTGATGAATATAAAAAACTGGTTTGTGGATGGAATATAATAGTAATGGTGAACTTTCTTTTGGAGCCGCAAAAATGATGTTCTGCTGAAGGGATATCTAACAGAGATCTGTTTTGTTCTCTTTCCCCTTTCACCCATCCTGTGGGAAAATCAGTGACATTCCAACGTGTTGATGGAGGAATGATGAGCAATGGAAGGTGAGTTCAAGAAAGTCAGAGCTTCAATTGTTCAATATTTAACTGAAGATTCAAAATTGTTTAATGTCATTTCCAGTACACAAGGGTACTGGAAAATGAAATCACTGTTACTCTGGATCTGATGCAGCACAAAAATCATAATCAGATAATAAATAAGAAAAACAATAAGTATGAATACTTAATATAGTTTGTAGACATAAATTGATTGTATGTACATATGGTGACACTGGGCATGGAGTGATTATACATAAGGTGACTGACAGGAATTGATAAAGTAGTGGTTGTGAGGGCTGTGGAGGGGTGGGTTAGTGGGTGGAGGTGTTAATCAGCATTTCTGCTTGGGGAAAGTAACTGGTTTTGAATCTGGTGGTCCTGGCTTAGCCTCCACCCTGACAGGCATGGGACTAACAGTCCATTAGCAGGGTGGGTGGGATCCTTCATGATGTTATTGGCCCATTTCTGTATTTATACGTCCTTCATGGTTGTTAGACTGATGCTGGTGACCTCAAACATTTAATGGCATTGTAGGATTCAAGACCTAATAATGTAAATACCCTCACTTTCAATCTGGAATTATCAAGGGGCCAGTCACACAATGATGGTGGCTGTACAAAAGAAGGTTCATTTACATTGATAGGGCCAGGCTATTGAGAAGTGGCTAATGGTTTGCTGAAAGTGGTGTCACTGGTAGACAGGGTGGTGAAGAAGGCCTTCGTCATTCAGTGGACTGAGTGTGTAGGTTACATTGCAGTTGTGCAAGGCATTAGTGAGTCTGCATGGGGTACTGTGTTGGATTTTGATCCCCCCGTTATAGAAAAGATGCCATTATCTGGAAAGAGAGCAAAAGAGGATTACTTGGATGTTTTAGGACTTGAGAAACTTATCTATGGAAAGAAGTTGAGAAGGCTAGGAGAATGACAGTGATCTTGTAGATTTGTATAAAATGAGGAGAAATATAGAAAGGGTGAATGCCGTCTTTTCCCAAAGGTTAGGATATTGGGAACAAAGGGCACTATTTTAAGGTGAGAGGGGAAAGATTTAGAAGGACCCTGAAAGGCAACTTTCTTCACCCAGCGGATGGGTCTTGTGTGGAATGAGCTACTGGAGGAAGTGGTCCATTAAAAACATTTGGGTAGAAAAGATTTAGAAGAATTTGAACCAAACCTGGGCAAATTAGGCTAACTTAGCTCATTTTCTTGGTCAGCATGGAACGTTAGGCTGACAGACCTGTTTCTTTGACCAGAGAGTAGAGAATCTGTGAAATTCAATGCTACAGGCAGCTGTGAAAGCCAAGCCATTGAGTATATTTAAGGCAGAGGTTGTTAGATTCTTGATTGATCAAGGCATGAAGGGAAACAGGGAGAAAGCAGGAGATTGAGGATGAGAAGGAAATAGATCATGATGAAATGGAGGAGCAGTTGATGGACCAAATGGCCTCATTCTGCTCCTATTGTATATCTTGTCTTGTGGTTTCCATGTCCTGTGACCCTTTGTAAGTCATTTAGCTGTAGGGAGAGGAACATGACATTGACATGCAATGATGGAATATTCCCACCTCACTCAGCCTATGCATACAGTCTGTGGTCCCATCTCCCAGTAAGATTCAGGAGCAGAGCAGCAAGTACTGAGAAAAGTTCCCAATATCTAATCCAGAGCGAAAGACAGGTAATGTTTAATGGCAGTTGGCCGAGCTGGAAATTATGGGCCAAAGCAACATTGGATGTTTAATCCCTTCCATGTATCATGAAAAGAACAGGTAACAAAGATAAAAATCTTCAAAAAAAAAGAAATCTACTGAATTCTTAGATAGATGTTGGCTGCATTAATTGGACATTATTACCATAAATGCTTTAAATGGCCACTTCTTATTGGCTGCTTCAAAATTGCTGTGAGTCTTCTGATTACACTGAATCGATCACATGGTAAATGACTCAGAGATGATGGATAGATTGGAGGCAGATCACCTGTCATTACCATACTGTGGGGACAGGCATTTCAGATTAATGTAGTGTACCTAGGGAACACGTTAAAAATGCATCAGGGCTCTCTGTTCTGACACAGCTTGCCCGCAAGCGAGGGTTGAACCGTGCAGTCATCCAGTTGGCCAATACGGCACATTATATTTTATTTAGAGATACAGTGTAGAACAGACCTTTCCAGTCCAAAGATGTGCACCACCCAGCAACCCAATCACAGGGCAACTTACAATGACCAATTAACCGCATAAATGGTAGAATCGACATGGAGAGGATCTTTCCTGTAGGGGGAGTCTAGCGCCAGGGGGCACAGCCTCAGAATGGAAGAACGTCCATTTAGAATAGAGATGAGGAGTGGTGCATTTGTGGAATTTGTTGCCACAGGCAACTTCGGAGGCCAAGTCATTGGATATATTTAAGGCAGAGGTTGATAGGTTCTTGATTAGTCCGGGCGTGAAAGGTTACGGGGAGAAAGCAGGAGAATGGGGTTGAGAGGAAAAATGGATCAGCCATGATGAAATGATAGAGCAGACTCAGTGGGCTGAATGGCCTAATTATGTGCCTTTATGTTATGGTCTAACTGGTATGTCTTTAGAATGTGGGAGGAAACTGGAGCAAGTGGAGGAAACCCGCACGTTCACAGGAAGGAACATACAACATCCTTACTGATGATGTCGGAATTGAACACCAAACTCCCCTGAGCTATAATAGCATTACACTAACCAGCTATGCTACCGTGGTACCCTATTCCCTTCACTCTGTCAGGACCAGCCATGCCCACATCTGTCTTGGCCTTGAGCAAACTGGGTCCAAGTCCATGACTGGGTCAGAGGAAACAGAGATGTTTACTTAACTGGGACAAGTCATAATTTGTTTATTACTGTCATATGCATCGAGATACAGAGAAAAACCTGTTTGCATGCTATCCAGACAGATCATTCCATTACAAATAATAGAATACAGGATATAAAGTCAAGTTTATTGTCATCGGGGCAAGTATTTGTATCAGAAGTGCAATGAAAAACTTACTTGCAGCAACATCACAGGCACAGAGCATCAGATATTCAATTTTCGCAAAAAGATCATACATTATATATGCAAAAGATTCTGCCGATGCTGGAAATCCAGAGCAACACACACAAAATGTAGGAGGATCTTTCTTCCTCTGTTTACTCCTCTCATTGATGCTGTCTGGCCTGCTGAGTTCCTCCAGCATTTTGTATGTTGCTCATAAATTATTCACAATTTTTACAAGTTGGAACGGAATTAAAAATAAAATAATAAATGAGGAACACACACAAAATGCTGGAGGAACTCAGCAGGTCTACAGAGATGAATAAAAAGTCGATGTTTCAGACTGAGACCCTTCATCGGGACAGGGAAGAAAGGGGAAGGACACAAGAATAAAAAGATGTGGGGGGCTGCTGTTAGAGAGGGGAAGGAACATTGCTAAAAGGTAATAGGTGAAGCTAGGTGGGTGGGAAAGGTAAGGGGCTGGAGAGAAGGAATCTGATGGGAGAAAGGGAAAGAGGAGGGATGCAGGGGGAAGTGATAGGCAGTTGAGAAGAGGTAATAGGCTGGAGTAGTGAATAGAAGAAGAGGGGAGACAGAGGGGAAAGAATACCAGAAGGAGAAATCAATGTTCCTGCCATCAGGTTGGAGGCTACCCAGAAAGAATACAAGGTGTTGCTCCTCCAACCTGAGAGTAGCCTCATCAAAGCACAAGAGGAGGCCATGAGTTGATATGTCGGAATGGGAATAGGAATCGGAATTATATTTTTTGACCATCAGGAAGTTTTGCTTTTTTGGCAAATGGCGTGGAGTTGCTCAACAAAATGGTACAACAGGTCACAGCAATGTCGAGGAGGTCAATGTAGGACATTGGTTTGGAAGTGTTACAGTTGTAGCGTTATAAATAGTTTTCCAGTTACAGAGAAACTACAGTTCAAGTAGACAAAAACTTCAAAGGCCCTGGCAAGGTAGATTGGGAGAATCAAGATTTCACCTTTACAGGAGAAGAGGTCCATGCAATTGACATAACAGTGGAATAGAAGCCTGATGGTACGTGTTCTCAAGCTGTTGTAGACCGCAGTATACCCAACAAGAAATGGGATAAGAGAAAATGTCTGGGGTAGGAGGAGTCCTTGGTTATGTTGGCTACTTTTATGAGGCAGCAGGAAATGTAGACAAAGTCAATGGGGGAGAGACTTGTCTGATGGACTGGGCTGTACTCCCTGTTATTTTGGGCACAGATTTAAAATGATGGTGAAGAGGCAGATGTGAGTAAGGACTTATTCTTTGCACAGATGTGGTGATGATGTGAAACTCACTGGCTGGTGGGAACACAATCTCAACCTTCAAAGAGGAATTCAGCATACTGTGGATGGAGAGTAATTTCTCGACCTACATGAGAAGTTGGAGAGTGAATTTATGGGAACCATCACAAAGTCACTCAAGACAGAAGATAGACTACCAAAGCTGGAATCTGAAGCAGCACATAGGAATCTTGAGTAACTCAATGGGTTAGGCAGCATTTACGGAGGGACATGATCAGTTGACATTTTGGGTTGAGAACCTTTAATGATAGAAGGAAGATGCATGGTATGAAGAGGTGACTGTATCTGGTAGGTGACAGGTGGATCCAGCTGAGGAGGAATAATAGGCAGGTAGAGGATGGGACAGTGGGAATAGTGACAGAAGCTGGGAAGTGAAGCATGGAAGTGACAAAGGTCTGCAAACTTAATGGGCCAAAATATCTCCTCATGCATCTTAACGGTGCTGTGATTTTAAGTTCTCAAACTCCTTCAGTTATAAAACACCAGTTGCTCTGACCAAATGATCAAATCCAGGAGTGGGAGAAATTTTCTTAGGGTCAGAAGATACCTATCAAGTTTTGAGTTCTCTACTGATAAATGACAGGGACCAGGCAAGGACAAAGGGAACCCTGCCAAACCCAGTAATCTTGATTGGGGCAAGTCAGTCATGGTGCCTCAGAGGGTAATTGTTTTTTGTTACATAGAAACATAGAAAACCTACAGCACAATACAGGCCCTTCAGCCCACAAAGCTGTGTCAAACATGTACTTACTTTAGAAATTACCTAGGGTTACCCATAGCCCTCTATTTTTCTAAGCTATTTTTCTATTGTTCTTGGTTTCTTCCAGTAGACCCGGCCTGCTTAACCCTGGTGAATCCAGCTACCCGTGGCTCGCAGACTCCTGGCCTGCCACCAGCCTTCCCGTCAACGGCAGCAGCAATGGCCCCAGCGACCTGGGAGGAGTTGGGAACTTCAGCCGTGGAGGTGAGTACAAGCCGAGGTTCGGTTCCATTTGGTGGACTCGGGACCTCTGCTGCAAGACCCCAAGGTCCCTAGCTAGGAGGGAAGGGAATGTGAAGATTTGGATCATGTGAAGACAGTTGAGTTTAGTATGCTGGATATGGATATAGTTGTATTGGTGCAGAACCAGAGATCAGAGTTCAGTCCCAGCATGGTAGCTGTGGAACTAACAATCTATAGCATAAGAAAAATTATTCATTTATAATGGTGACCATGAACACGACGAATGCCCCAGCTAGTTCACTGCAGTCATTCAACAGGTGACACCTGGCTAATCTGTCATCCTTAAAGATTTAAAGATCACCTTTATTTGGCACAGGAGTATTGAAGCATCGAAACATAGAGTGAGATATGTTGTTTGCGCCAATGACCAACACATCTGAGGATTCTGAAAGTGAAAGGGAGCCTGAAAGTGTCAGCATGCTTCTGGAGCCAACGTAGTGTGTCCATAACCTGCTAACCCTAACCCATACATCCAATACCTACCAATCTCTGCCTAAATGCATTGATGGGCCAACTTACCCGGTAAAGCCCCAGCGAACAGGTCTCCAGCATTGAATCTGGCTCTGTGGTTCTTAAGGGAAGTGGAGAGAAGCGGAGAGACTGGTAGGGATAGAGGATTCAGAATCAGGTTGAATATCACTGGCAAATGTTATGAAATTTTTTGCTTTCTAGTAGCAATACATTGTAATACACAATAATAGTAATAAAATGAAAATTACAATAAGTATATCTAAAAAAATAAATGAAATAAGTAGTGTACAAAGAGAAGAGAAATAATGAAGTAGAGTTCATGGGTTCATTGTCCATTCAGAAGCTTGATGGCGGAGGGGAAGAAGCTGTTCCTGAAACTCTGTCTGTGTGCCTTCAGGCTCCTGCACCTCATTCTTGATGGTAGTAATGAGAAGAGTTCATGTCCTGGATGATGGGGGTCCTTAATGGTGGATGCCACCTTTTAGAGGCATCACCTTTTGAAGGTGTCCTAGATGCAGGGGAAGCTAATGCCCATGATGTAGCTAGCTGAGTTTACAACTGTCTGCAGCTTTTTCTGATTCTGTGCCATGGCCCCTCCATACCAGATGGTGATACAACCAGTTAGAATGCTCCCCATGGTATATCTGTAGAAATTTGTGAGAATCATTGATGACATACCAATTCTCCTCAAACTCGTAATGAAATATAGCCACTGCTGTGCCTTCCTTGTAACTGCATCAATATGTTGAGCCCAAGATAGATCTTCAAAAGATGTTAAGATAGATGGATATTTTATTGATCCCAAAGGAAATTTCAGTGTTACAGTAGCATTACAATTGCGCAGATATACCAATATACAAATGTTAGAAGAAAATTAAAGAAGAATAAAAAATAAGTTATGTCAACCAGTCTATCAGGAGGGAGTCATTGCCACTCTCGCTAGAGGTTGTCTCATTATAGAGCCTAATGGCCGAGGGTAAGAATGACCTCATATAGCACTCTTTGGAGCAGCGCAGTTGCACCTAGGAACACCCAGGAACTTAAAACTGCTCATCCTTTCCACTTCTGATTTCTCTAAGAGGACTTGTGTGTGTTCCCCTGACTTCCCCTTCCTGAAGTTCACTATCAGTTCCTTGGTCTTGCTGTCATGAAGTGCCAGGTTGTTGCTGTAACACCACTCAACCAGCAGACCTACTTCACCCCTGTACACCTCCTCATCACTTTCTGAAATTCTGCCAACAATAGCTTTTCCTTCTGCAAATTCATAGATGGAATTTGAGCTATGCCTAGTCACACAGTGAGTGTACAGCGAATGGAGCAGAGGGCTAAGCACACATCTTTGACGTGCACCAGTGTTGATTGTCAGTGAGGATGCGATGTTATCTCCAACTTTCACTGACTGCAGTTTCCCAGTGACAATGTCAAGGATCCCCTTGCAGATGGAGGTACAGAGGCCCAAGTTTGGGAGTTTGTTGATTAGAACCTGAAGGTATTATTGCATTGAAAACAACAGCAGTCTGACATAAGTTTTACTTTTGTCCAGCAGAATGGAGAGCAGTGAGATTGCTTCCATTGTAGACCTATCGGGCAATAGAAAAATTATAGCAGGTCCAGATAATTGCTTAGGCGGGAATTATTTCTGGTCGTGACCAATGCCTCAAAGTGCTTCATCAAATTAGAGTGAGTGCAACTAGGCAATGGTCATTGAGGCAGTGGTATGAAGCAAGTGGGATATTACTTCCCAGAGCCAGGGTCTTCCACCAGTTCTTTAGTCAGACATTCAACCTCCTTATCATCCTGTTCTTATCCTCAATGGCGCAGGAATGCTATACATCCAATGATTTGGCTTCCATAGATTTGTGTAGCAACAGATTCCATAGTTTCACCACCCTCTGGTTGAAAAAAGATACCTGGACATCTCAGTTCTAAAGTGAAGTCCATCCGAGGCCGTACCACAGAAAGGGAATTACTCCAGTTCCCTTCCCGTCTCTCTACATGGCCTTTCGTTATTTGTTGAAGTATTTATCAAATTCATTACTAAAGTTCTTCACAATCTGCTCCCACTGCCCATTCAGGCAAATCCTTTGGAATCACAGTAACTCACTTATATTGATGTTTGTTTTCTTTTTTATGCTGCAAGGTTTCTAGGAAATATTTTACATTCAACGTGTTCAGTGAAAGGTTCATTTACCTCACACCTTAACTCAAGTAAACCCGGCTGACAGGTGGAAAATCTGATTGAGATGAGACACTAAAGTACACCAGGTATATTAGGAAAGGTGGCCGAGAAAATGGTGAAAGAGAGAGGTTTTAAAGCATGCCATGGACAAGGAAGGAAGGAGAGAGACTGAGGAAATGTTGGAGCCAGCAACCTGGGCACAGCCAGTGGTTGGGGCTGATTTAATACAAGTATGGTGATCTCAGAGTATTCGGATGAGACTGAAAAGGTAGTGAGGGCCAAAACTGTGCAGAGATTTTAACAGGAATTGGAAATTTTAAATGGAGGCCAGATGCTGAGCATCACGCTGTGTAATTCCTGCAATTTCTCGGTGTTGTTTTTATATATAAAGGATGGATTTAGTCAGTGGATTGTGAAGGGCATTGAGCATATCACAGATGGGGACTGTATATCATCTCCCCTCTGTTGGTTCATGGACTGCATCTGTTCCGAAACACTTACACTCAGGATGACATGTTTATTTTTCATGTCAGATGTGGTCGTTTGCAGACTTGCCTACGGATCACTGACTAGTTTTTTCTCTTTCCCTCTCTCCCTGCCTTTTATTTCCTAACTCTCTTGGGCACTCTCACTCTCTCTCCTTTTCTCCCCTTTCTCCCTCTTTCTGCTTCCCTGCCTCACTCCTCTTTCTCTTTTCCTCTGTTATCCCCTCCCCTCTTTTCTCTCCCTTCTCTAACTCTTTCTCGCCTCCCCTTCTCCTCTGTCCTTCACCCCCTTCCCCGTTCTCTTCTCCTCTTCTCTCTCTGTTTCCTCCATCCCCTACTCTCTTTTTGCCCTGCTTTTCAATTTTTCTCTTATTCCTTTCCATTTCTCTCATTCACTCTCTCTATCCCTCATGTTTTGCTTTTCTCATTCATACTCTCCCTTTCCCTCTTTTACTTGTTGTCTCTTTCTCTCTTCACCTGCTCTTCCTTTCCTTTTCTTTCTCCCCTTCCACTGCCCTCTCTCTCTCTACCACTCTATCTTCCCTCTCTCCCACACTCTCTCCCTCCCTCTCTTCACTCTCTTTTGTTCTTTCCACATTCTCTCTCTCACTCTCTCTTCCCTTGTTTCTGCCACTTTCTTTCTCTCCCTCCTCACACTGCCTCTCTTTCTCCCCTATCTCTCCCCTTTTCTCCCTTCTACACTTTCCACCATTCTCTCTCTTCTTCTCCCCCTTTCTCCCTTGCTTACTTTCACTGCCTCCCCCTCTCCCACTACCCTCTCCCCTCCCCCCCTCCTCTGCCCCCTCCCTTCAACCTCACCCCTTCCTCCTCTGCGCTCACACATCTTGCCCCCACACGTCCCTCAGGCCAGAGCGATAAACTGGGAACAATGCTTTCGGACAGCGCCATTTACAGCAGCATCGATGTCACCACCAAGGCTGGCTTCAGCAGCCCAGGACAGGTCACCCAGGCCACGCCATACGCCACCACCCAAATCCTCCACTCCAGCAGCATCCAGGAGCTGGCTGTTGACCTGCCCGACCCCCAGTGGAAGAACTCCGCCCAGCAGAAGTCTGACTCTTCTGGATGCACATACTCTCTGCCAGAGCAGAACAAGTTCAACAATGGTGAGTGGGAAAGGTGTACAACTTGGGGTAAGTTCAGTTAGAGTGCACAGACACTTCAAAGACAAATGAGAAGGCTTTCATTGTGCTTCAGACAAGGAGTTTCAGCATCATGGTTTCATGTTTTTGGCATCCTAGATGTATATGAGCCTAGACACGTGGAATTATGAAGAACTGGAACATAAATTTGAATTTACATCAGTCTGCACGAATCCACAACTTTTCCTTCCACCTTCTTCCCAAATCCCTCACCATCTTTTAACTATTTTCCACAATTCAATTCTGCACCCCAACCTCCTCCTCAATCCTCAAGCCCTCTGTATCCATCTACTTGTTCTTCCTCAAAACAATTGACATACCTTCATCTACGTTCTCCCCATATTTCTCAATACCACCAACCAACCTTCTCCCTAATCTTCAAGCCCTACACACCCACCATCCCCCTGCCCACCCTAAACCTACCGATATACTTTCTTCCCCAGTCCCATCTCCCGCATTCTCCCCATATTTCTCAACATCACTGACCAACCTTCTCCCCAATCTTCAACCCCTACACACCCAACTTCTCTCTGTTCACCCAAAACCCACCCACATATCTTCTTCCCCAGTCCTATCTCTCACATTCTGCTCATATTTCTCAATGCTACCGACCAACCTTCTCCCCCAATCTTCAACTCGTACACAGCTAGGAGTCCACGTGAAATCCTGTAGACTCTAGCCCAAAGATTGCATCTGCATCCTGGGATTAAACAAGCTAAAGTTTTATTGCAGTGAGTTTTGCACCCATTTTCCTTTTGTGCACCATTAAAATGGAACCAGATGCAAAAACAATGGTCCTGATGATGAGACTCATGTTTGCAAGTAGTTTTTGCTGTTTCCTTAGAACCTCCACTGCTTTTGCTTTAACTGCATGTACTTGCATGTGCTTGCACCATGACCTAATAACACCTGATGCCGCTGTGACTTCTACCCTTTGACCTTTAGCCCTGCTTATCATCCCTGACTACCGATTGGCTGAGGGATTGTCTAACAGAATGCCTCACAACCATTCTGAGGACTTCAGCACCTCCAGTTCCCACAACAGCTCAGAAAGAAGCCTCTCAGGTTTGTCCTCCATACTAACACTACCATCTGAATCCCATGAGAACAGAAGAAAATCTGCAGATGCTCGAAATTCAAGCAACACACACAAAATCATGGAGGAACTCAGCAGATCAGACAGCACCTATGTAAACGAGTAAATAGTTGACTTTTTGGGCTGAGACCCTTCATCAGGACCCTGAAGTGACTCAGCCCGAAACATTGACTATTCTCTTTTCCATAGATGCTACCTAGCCTGCTGAGTTCCTCCGGTATTTTGTCTGTGTTGCCCATGGAAGAAGGTCTGGCGATATATTAATGAAATGGGTCAATCTATGACAAGCAGTTTCCTTGTGCACTCTGTCTTGTTGGAAGCTAACAATGATGTACTCATGCTTGGAGATTAATTTCTTGTCCTTAACTCCAGCCTGAAGAAAAGGGAGAGACTTACAGTGTATCGAAGGGTCCCAGAGATGCAGTGGACTGGTCAATGGGATAAAGAATAAAATATGTCAAACGGCTAACCCATGCCAACTTCCTAGCAACCATGAGAGCACAGGGGACTGATCACTGAAGTTTGTTATGTTACCAAAGAATCTACAGGGGATCCCAACCCTATGTTATGGCATAGATCCCAGGTTGGGAACCCTTGCTTTACAGATGTACTGTGGAGAACTTTCAAACTGGTTGCTTCACCACCTGGTATGGAGGGACCAACGCACAGGATCGGAAAAAGACGTAGAGGATTGTAACCTCAGCCTGTTCCAACATGGACACTAGCTTCCCCACCAATGAGGACCTCTTCAAAAAACAATGCCTCAGAAAGGCAGCATCCATTGTTAAGGACCTCCATCATCCAAGACATGCCCTCTTCTCATCTCTACCATCAGGGAGGATATACAGGAGCCTAAAGACACACACTCAGTGTGTCAGGAACAGTTTCTTCCCCCCCACTATCAGATTTCTGAACGAATGATGAACCATGAACACTACCTCATTATTTTGTTCTCTTTTTTGCACTTCTGGTTTAATTTTTTTAAATTTTCTTATTATAATTTACAGTGTATTTTATGGATTGCACTGTACTGACATCACAAAGCAACTCGTCTTAACATATGTCGGTGACAATAAATCTGACCCAGACTCAGATACCTGGACTGATTCTAATATCAGGAGCTGTCCCTGTACTCCCGTAGCAGCCTGCACTTCCAGCATGGATGTTGGAATCAGAATCAGGTTTAAAATCATAAGACCATAAGACACAGGAGAAGAATTAGGCCGGTCGGCCAATAAGGTCTGGTCCGCCATTCCGTCATGGCTGATTATTATCACTCTCAATTCCATTTATCCTCTTTTCGCCCTGTAACCTTTCATGTACTGACCTAATATCTCCTCTTTAAATATATTCACTGACTTTGCCTCCGCAGCCACCTGTGGTGACAAATTCTACAGATTCACCACCCTCTGGCTAAAGAAAGTCCTCCTCAACTCCATTCCAAATGGACATCCCTCTAATCTGAGTCTGCACCCCCGATCCTCTGTTTGGCTGCAGCAGGACAGAGGAACAGAAAAAATCTGAGGTGGAAATCAAGAGGTAGTGAGGTAGTCTTCATGGGTTCATTGTCCATTCAGAAATCTGATGGTGGAGCGGAAGAAGCTGATCCTGAAACGGTTCCTCTTCCCCAATAGTAGCAATGAGAAAAGTCACATCTGGATAGTGAGGGTCCTTAGAGGTAGATGCTGCCTTCTCGAGGCAGCACCTTTTGAAGATGACCTCAATGGTGGGGAGGGTTGTGATCATGATGGAGCTGGCTGAGTTTACAAACCTCTACGGCTTTTTCAAATCCTTCACTCTGTATCTAACTGTCCCTGCCCTGGGAGTGTGTGATGGGACAGGGTAGAGGGAGCTTCACTCTGTATCTAACTGTCCCTGTCCTGGGAGTGTGTGATGGGACAGTGTAGAGGGAGCTTCACTCTGTATCTGACTGTCCCTGTCCTGGGAGTGTGTGATGGGACAGTGTAGAGGGAGCTTCACTCTGTATCTAACTGTCCCTGTCCTGGGAGTGTGTGATGGGACAGTGTAGAGGGAGCTTCACTCTGTATCTGACTGTCCCTGCCCTGGGAGTGTGTGATGGGACAGTGTAGAGGGAGCTTCACTCTGTATCTGACTGTCCCTGCCCTGGGAGTGTGTGATGGGACAGTGTAGAGGGAGCTTCACTCTGTGTCTAACTGTCCCTGCCCTGGGAGTGTGTGATGGGACAGTGTAGAGGAAGATTCACTATGCATGCCATTTGTACCTTTCCTATCCTGGGTGTGGTGATGGGACTGGGCAAACGCTGCTTAATTCTGCATGTAACCTATGTTGTGTCTGATCTGAGCACATCTGAAGTTAACTCAGTATCTGATGCAGTGTTAAATGTGTAATCCTCAGACCTACTGACAACTCCCTGGGAGTAGAATCAATAGTGCACATCATGTTTTTATACAGAGAGTGATGGGTATGTGGAACATCCACTCAGGGTGGTTGTAGAGGCAAATATATTAGGGACATGAACAGACTCTTAGGTAGGTGCATGGATGAAAGAATAATGGAGAGAATTGTTAGGTTGATCTTCGAACAGGTTAAAAGGTTGGCACAATATTGTGCGCCCAACGGCCTGTTCTATGTTTTTTGTTGTGAGGTATACCATCATCTGTCCTCTAAATCACTCATTTCCTCTAGCCATGGTAGTGTAGCGGTTGGAGTGATGATGTTACTGTTCAGGGTTTCAGACTTCAGAATTCAATCTGTTGCCCTCTGTAAGGAGTTTGTGTGTCCTCCCTGTGGAACACATGGGTTTTCTTCAAGTACTCTGGTTTCCTTGCACAATACAAAGGTATACCGGTTAATAGGTTAATTCGTCAATGGAAATTGTTCTGTGATTAGGCAAGAGTTAAATTGGGGGTTGTTGTACAGTGTGGCTCCAAGGTCTGGGAAAACCAATTCTGCACTCTTTCCCTACCCCTGCCTGTAACATTTCCTCATTGCTGTCTCATCCAGAATGGTCTGATGTTGTTATGTCCACATCACTTCATACTCCCGATATTCAAGTGCCTGTCATCCTGTCATGGAACATAGAACAGTACAGACAGGAACTGGCCCTTCATCCCACATGCTAATTTCACTAATGGCTCCTGATATATTCTGCTGGCTCACGATCCCGCGATAGAAGAGCTACCCTTTGAGAAGTAGTGGCTCAGGGCTTGTATTCACTGGAGTTGAGAAGAATGGAGGAGTGGTGAAGGGTGGGAAATCTCATTGAAACCTACTGAATACTGAAAGGGTTAAGTGGAGTGGATATGCAAAGGACTTTTCCAAAAGTGCAGAAATTTAGGACCAGAAGGGACAGCCTCAGAATAGAAGGATGTCCATTTAGAAGAGAAATGAGGAAGAACTCCTTTAACCAGAGGATTGTGAATCTGAGGAATTCATTACCGTAAATGGCAGTGGAGGTCAAATCACTGGGTATACTTAAAGTGGAGGCCCATAAGTTGTTGATTTAGATTATAAAACCATAAAATATATGAGCAGAATTAGGCCTTTTGGCCCATCAAGTCTGCTCCGCCATTCAGTCGTGGCTGATCTTTTCTTCCCCTCCTCAACCCCATTCCCTGGCCTTCTCCCTATAACCTTTGATGCCATGTCTAATCAAGGACCTATCAATTTTTACCATAAATATACCAAATGACCTGGCCTCCACAGCAGCCTATGGTAACACATTCTAGAAATTCACCACCCTTTGGCTAAAGAAACTTCCCACATCTTTTTTTTAAATGGATGTCCCTTAATCCTGAGGCTGCCTCTGTCATTACGGGAAACATCCCTTCCACATCTACTCTGTCTAGGCCTGTCAAAATTCAAAAGCTTTCAAAGAGATGGCCCCCTCATGCTTCTAAGTTCCAATGAGTTCATCTAACTTCCCTCATATGATAACCCTTTCATTCCAGAATCATTCTTTTAACCCCCTCTGGACCCTCTCCAATGCCAGCTCATCTTTTCTGAGACAAGGAGCCCTAAACTGTTCACGATACTCAAGGTGAGGCCTTATCAGTATCTTATAAAGCCTCAACTTCACATCCCTGCTCTTGTATTCTAGACCCCTTGAAACAAATGCTAACATTGCATTTGCCTTCCTCACCACCAAGTCTATGTACAAGTTAACGTTTAGGAAGTTCTGTACAAGGACTCCCAAGTCCCTCTGCATCTCAGATTCATGCAGTTTCTCTCCATTTAGAAAATAGTCTGCACATTTATTTTTACTACCAAATTTCATGGCCATGCATTTTACAACATTGTATTTCATTTGCCACTTTCTTGCCCATTCTCCTAATCTGTCTAATTCCTCCTGCAGCCTACCTGTTTCCTCAACACTATCTGCCCTTTCACCAATCTTTCAAGAATCAATAGATTCTGGCATTGTACTGGATGACTGGAAAATTGCAAATGTTACTCCGCTATTTAAGAAGGGTGGGAGGCAGCAGAAAGGAAACTATAGACCTGTTAGCCTGACATCAGTGGCTGGGAATTTATTGGAACCAATTGTTAGGGATGAGATTACAGAGTACCTGGAGGCACGTGACAAGATAAGCCAAGGCCAGCATTGTTTCCTGAAAGGAAGATCCTGCCTGACAAACCTACTGTAATTCTTTGAGGAAATTACAAGCAGGGTAGACAAAGGAGATGTAGTAGACGTGTACTTGGATTTTCAGGAGGCCTTTGACAAGGTGCCGCACATGAGGCTGCTTAGTAAGATAAGAGCCCATGGAATTACAGGGAAGTTACTAGTGTGGGTGGAACATTGGCTGCTCATCAGAAAACAGGGAGTGGGAATAAAGGGATCCTATTCTGGTTGGCTGACAGTTACCAGTGGAGTTCCACAAGGGTTGGTGTTGGAACCGCTGCTTTTTAAGATGTATGTCAATGATTTGGACTATGGGATTAATGGATTCGTAGCTAAATTTGCCGATGATACAAAGATAGGTGGAGGAGCGGGTATTGTTGAGGAAACAGAGACCCTACAGAGAGACTTAGATACTTCAGGGGAATGGGCAAAGAAGTGGCAAATGAAATACAATGTTGGAAAGTGTATTGTTATGCACTTTGGTGGAAGAAATAAATGGGCAGACTATTGTTTAGATGGGGAAAGAATTCAAAATGCAAAGATGAAAAGGAACTTGGGAGTCCTTGTGCAAGATACCCTAAAGGCTAATCTCCAGGTTGAGTCGGTTGTGAAGAAGGCGAATGCAATGTTGGCATTTATTTCTGGAGGTATAGAATATAAGAGCAGGGATGTGATATTGAGGCTCTATACAGCACTCGTGAGACCACACTTGGAGTATTGTGTGCAGTTTTGGGCTCCTTATTTTAGAAAGGATATACTGACGTTGGAGAGGGTTCAGTGAAGATTCACAAGAATGATTCCAGGAATGAAAGGTTTACCGTATGAGGAACATCTGGCAGCTCTTGGGCTGTATTCCCTGGAGTTCAGGAGAATGAGGAGAAGATCTCATAGAAACATTCCGAATGTTGAAAGGCTTGAACAGGTTAGATATGGCAAAATTATTTCTCATGGTAGGGGATTCTAGGACAAGAGGGCACGACTTCAGGATTGAAGGATGTTCTTTTAGAACTGAGATGCAGAGAAATTACCATTCAGAGGGTAGAAGATCTGTGGATTTTGTTGCCACAAGCGGCTGTGGAAGCCAAATCATTGGGTGTATTTAAGGCAGAGAAAGATAGGTTCTTGATTAGCCAGGGTATCAAAGGGTATGGGGTGAAAGCAGGGGAGCAGGGGAATTGGATCAGCCCATGATTGAATGGTGGAGTAGACTTGATGGGCCAAATGTCCTACTTCTGCTCCTATATCTTATGGTTTTATAATCTTCATATTGTCTGCAAACTTGGCAACAAAGCCATCTATTCCATCATCTACATTATTGATGTGCAGCATAAAAAGAAGTGGTCCCAACACCGACCCCTGCAGAATACTACTTGTTACTGGCAGCCAACCAGAAAAGGATGCTTTTATTCCCACTTGCTGCCTCCTACCAGTCAGCCAATGCTCTACCTATGCCAGTAACTCTAACACTATCTCCTTCAGATCCCTTGGGTGCAGTCCATCTGGACCACATGACCTATCTGTCCTGAGGTCTTTCAGCTTTTCGAGCACCTTCTCCCTTGTAGTAGTAACTGCACCCAATTCTCGTCCGTCTCGCATTACAGCATCTAGCACATTGCAAGTACCTTGCACTTTGAAGAATGATGCAAACTACTCATTTAGTTCATCTATCATCTCCTTGCCTCCATTATTATTTCTCCGGCCTCATTTTCTAGCGGTCCTATATCCATTATCATCTCTCTTTTATTTTTTACATACTTGAAAAAGCTTTTTCTATCCACCTTGATATTGTTTGCTAGCTTGCTTTCATATTTCATCTTTTCCCTTGAAATGATTCTTTTAGTTGCTTCCTGTAGGTTTTAAAAAACTTTCCAATCCTCTATCTTCCCACTAATTTTTGCTTTGTTTTATGCCCTCTCTTTTGTTTTTACATTAGCTTTGACTTCCATGTCTGCCATGCCACAGTCCAATACTATTTTGCCATTTGGCTATTTCTTCATTTTTATACCCTCCTGTACCCTGTACCCTCCCCATTTTTCCCAGAAACTCATGCCATTGCTGCTCTGTTGTCATCCCTTCCAGCAGCTCCTTCCCATTTATTTTGGCCAACTCCTCTCTCATACCACTGTAATTTCCCTTACTCCACTGAAATACTGTTACATCAGACTTTACTTTCACCCTATCAAATTTTAAGTTGAACTCAATCGCATTGTGATCACTGGCTCCTAAGGGCTCTTTTACCTTAAGCTCCCTAATTGCCTCAGGTTCATTACATAACACCCAATTCAGTATAGGTGATCCCCTAGTAGACTCTGTCACTGCTCTAAAAAGCTATCTTGTAGGCATTCAACAAACTCACTCTCTTGAGATCCCACAGATCTGTTGAAATTTGTAAAGATGCCCATGGTTACATGGAGAAGGCAGGAGAATGGGTTTAAGAGGGAATAGAAATCAGCCATGTTGAAATGGCGGAGATTCGATCGGCTGAATGGTGTAAATCTACTCTTGTGTCTTACGATCTGATGAAAATAGTGTGAGCCCCTGGATACAGGCTTTAGGCAACCAAAGGCCCCATTGAGTACTCTGCTTAGCTCTCATCCCAGTCGGCCAGACTTTGCTGTACCATCTGCCTTCTGTGATAGATCTCTCCCAAGGAAAGTTGAGGTTGATAAGTTCTTAATTAGCCAGGGCATCAAAGATTACAGGGAGAAGGATGGAGAATTGGGTTGAGAGAGGAATAAAATCTGCCATGATTAAATGGTGGAGCACTCGATGAGCCAAATATCTTAATTCAGCTCTAATGCCTGATGGTCCAACCCCATTCTGACTCTGATTCCCTGCACTTGTTCTGAACACACAGCCATTCCTCTGGTTAACAGGCCTATTCCTGGTCTGTCTGTTCCCGACACTGAACCCACGTCAACCCTCCTCCTCCTTCTCTCATCACCTTACCTTGTTTGAAGTATAATAATGTAAAATGATGAAAATAATGTAAAATGATGAAACCTACAGACAGTAGTTGGAACAGTCGATCTGTGCAGAGCAAGAGATAGACAGACAGATATGTTTCAAATGCATCTCTTGTCAAAACAGGCCATGCTTTATGCATCCTTTCCTCTGCTCTCTCGCAGATTGCTTCTATCGTCTTCCCTTTCCCGCTTCAGAATTCCTGAATGCTCATTATTTTGCCTCTATGCTTTGTGTCCCTCTCCAGCAGCGAGGAGATGCATTGGGGTTGGGGTAGGGTTTATCTCTTTTCCATCGGCACAGTTTTGTTCTCAGGAGAACAGAAGGCAGCTTTTCCAGCCCAATGCACCGAGGTCATCATCTGTGTCTGTCCACCCACCTGGACTCTAACTGTTAATAAGCAACGAAGTTAATTTCCAGTCACCACAATTTTTTTGAGAGAGTTCCAGATTTCCCTTTCTCCTTGCAAAAGAGCTGCTTCCTAAGAAATTGATGTGGTGCCATATGTGTACTTTGATAATAAATTTACTTTGAAATTTGTTCAATGTTGGCTCTCAATTTGAGGAACAAAGTTCCATTGAAAAGAAAACCCAGCCTGTCCAGTCCTCCCTAAAACTGAAATACTCCACTCCAGATGAAATTCTGGTAAATCTCCTCTGCTTCCTCTTTACTGCAATCAGATGCAGTGACCAGAACTGCACACAGTTCTCAAGCTATGGTCTAATTAATGTTAGAATCAGAATCAGAATTGGCACTGGAGTGAGTGACGCCACTTGTGGGCAGGTCCCAGCACACTCTTGGTATGTTTGCTAAAGCAAACAGTGTATTTCACTGTATATTTCAAACTATATGTGATAAATAACTCTGAATCTGCATAAATATGACTCAGAATCAGATTTATTGTCACAAATTTGTTGTTTTGCAGTAATAGTACACAACAAAACATTAAAAAATCGAAATAATTCGGTAGATGAGAGACACACCGCAGCTCTTTAAAGGATGCAGAGAAGAAACATCTCTTTGAAGTACTCGCAAAAAAAAGCTGCCCACATAGCTTCATATAAAGATGCCTACAAAGTCAACAATGCACCAACCACGCTGTGACTAAACGGGTTGTCCTTCTGTATATTGGAAGTCTCTCGGAAATTATGGCCCAATTGCTCCAAAAACAGAGACTTTTTGTCACACACAAGTTAACATCAATGTTGAGGACACTACTCTGCAGAAGAAAAGTACGAAACAAATGATTAGACTATTGAGTGGAATCCAGCATCAGCCAGGATGGAATGACGGAGCAGACTTAATGGGCTAATTCTGCTCGTTATGTCTTATGGTCTTATGGTCTAGGACCAATGTGGTCTAAAAAATTGAACGTGGGGACTGCAGCAAATAATACATCAGCCAAACTGGGAGAAAACTATCCACAAGGATCCATGAACATCAATTGGCTGTGAGGCGGCATGACAAACTCTCCCTCTTCTCTACCCATGAAGATCGAAGGGGGCACAAATGCGACTGGGCTTCAGAGAAAGTCATGGCACAAGCAAGCACGTGGCATGCAAGAAAATTTCTAGAAATGTGGTTTTCCACAAACAATTCTGTGAACAAACATTTAGAACATTTAGCCCTCGATTTTATTTAGACCACAAGACCATAAGACAAAGGAGCAGAAGTCGGCCATTTTGCTCGTCGAGTCTGCTCCACCATTTCATCATGAGCTGATCCAATCTCCCTTTTAGTCCCAATCCCCCGCCTTCTCACCATAACCTTTGATGCCCTGACTACTCAGATACCTATCAATCTCTGCCTTAAATGCACCCAATGACTTGGCCTCCATTGCCACACGTGGCAACAAATTCCATAGATTCACCACCCTCTGGCTAAAAAAATTCTTGCGCATCTCTGTTCTGAATGGGCGCCCTGCAATCCTCAAGTCATGTCCTCTCGTACTAGACTTCCCCACCATGAAAAACAACTTTGCCACATCCACTCTGTCCATGCCTTCCAACATTCGAAATGTTTCTATGAGGTCCCCTGCTCATTTTTCTAAACTCCAAAGAGCACAGTCCAAGAGCGGTCAAACGTTCCTCATATGTTAACCCTCTCATTCCTGGAATCATTCTAGTGAATCTTCTCTGAAGCCTCTCCAATGTCAGCACATCCTTTCTTAAATAAGGAGCCCAAAACTGCACACAGAATTTCAAGTGAGGTCTTACCAGTACCTTATAGATCCTCAACATCACATCCCTGCTCCTATACTCTATTCCTCTAGAAATGAATGCCAACATTGCATTCGCCTTCTTCACCACCGACTCAACCTGAAGGTTAACCTTAAGGGTATCCTGCACGAGGACTCCCAAGTCCCATTGTATCTCAGAACTTTGAATTCTCTCTCCACTTAAATAATAGTCTGCCCGTTTAATTCTTCTACCAAAGTGCATGACCGTACACTTTCTGACATTGTAATTCATTTGCCACTTCTTTGCCCATTCCTCCAATTCTCCAATCTATCCAAGTGAATTATGTGTTGTTGTGGACCAATACACGAATTTCACCACACAACCAACCAGCAACAAGATTTCCTCACTACATCGCAAATGAATTTCCGAAATGATGCCCAATCAGCAGATTGGAGGACACACCACAATCAACAGAGTACTAACAATGTCTTCTCGCATGGTGACGCAATGTTTGCAAATAAATTGCCAAGATTGGAGAGCAAGCCAACCCAACCACATAAAAAAATCAAATCAAATCAAATCAAGCTTAATTGTCATTCAGACCGTACATGGATATAGCCAAATGAGACAGCATTCCTCTAAGGCCTTGGTGCAAAAATTCAAAATAGTAAGAAAAGGGAAAAAAAGAACATGACAAGTGAGAAAACATATTTTTAGTCCTGAGCAACAGGCCCTGCAAGTTAATGGTTCCCAGCAGTCCACAGATCCAATACTGGAGGGCAGCACCAAAGGGAGAGGCTCCCACCACCCACTGGCCAAACTGAGCCCGGATGCCATGATACAATGCAAGCCCAAGGACTGAGGCCTTGATCAAGAAAAAATCTGCAGATGCTGGATATCCGAGCAAGACACACAAAATGCTGGAGGATCTCAGCAGGCCAGGTAGCATCTATGAAAAAAAAAATTACAGTTGACGTTTCGGCCCAAAACCTTTTGGCAAGGAAAGTCCTGCTGAAACGTCGACTGTGTTTTTTTCCGTAGATGCTGCCTGGCCAGCTGAGTTCCTTCAGCATTCTGTGTGTGTGACTGAGGCCTTGTCTTTTTTACAACTGAGGTAACACGGCTGCCTCGCCGCCTGTGTCACCGCCAGGCAAGGGAAGCAGGGCTGTGGCAATCAGTGTCCAGCGGGGTTTTGCAATTGTGAAAGTAGTGTCCAAGCCAGTCACTTACGGTTTCACTACTTGACACCTTAACACCAACACGAAGGCACCAACTGCTGTGCCTCCGAATAGCAGGCAGCAGCATGACCTCAACCCAAGCCAGCTCTTCTGAACCCAGTCTGTCTCCTGTGGCCAGACGGCCTAACACAAATGTTCCAGCCTGGCTCGGACCCCCAGGCCTGACAGCTCGGCTCGACCCCACCTGGCCCAACGGCCTAACATGACTCTCTTGGCCCAATGGGCTGAGTGGCCTTCTCTGAACCGCAGGCTAGCTCTTAAGGCACCCCGGCCGGCGACTCTGGATAATGAGCAGCTCGCTGATGCAGTGGACCTGCCATACAGTAGTTACTGGAGTCAAGAATAGTCTTACTATGTACAGAAACACATTTAACAAAGAAGAGAGCACCTTTGACTGGACCCTGAGAGGCCACTGTGTGTATATGTGCCACCATCTTATCTATAATTAATGATAAGAAATATAAAAATTAAATAAGAAGTGTAAAAAGAACAAAATAGTTGGGTAGTATTCATGAGCTACCATGCCTTGGAAATTATATCTTCTTCTTAATTAAATATCCCTCCAGTCAAACATGTTCCAAACAAAGATCTTGATTATCAGTACAGAGCTGATGGGCTGAAGGGCCCCTTTCATACTGTGGGACTTCTCTTTAAAGTTGAAGACTGAGAGATGATCTGACAGTTTTTCAAGATAATGCAGAAGTTTGACAAGTTTTGATGTGGAGGTGTTTTTAATTGCGTAGGAGACAGGTCCTGGGCTGCTGACAATGGAGGGTCAGTGGGATTTTAGAATAATCTCCTTCAAACAGCAGACAAGGAATAAGAGGCAGCTCACTCCAAAAGGGAGAGATCGCAAGGAAGAGCAAAGGTAAATCTGATGGGAAACTGGATAAACATACAAGGGGGAATGTAATACAGAGTTAAAGTGATTCAAAGAGAGGGTGGAGAGATCTGAGCAAGAAGAACTGTGAATAATGAGGTATGATTGGTGGTTGGTGTAGACTAAATGGTCGGCTTCCATTGCTGAATCTCTCTATTGCTCTAAGACCATAAGAAATAGGAGCAGAATGGGCATTTGGCCCATCAAGTCGCCTCTGCCAATCCGTTTACCCTCTCAACTCCATTCTCCTGCCTTCTCCCCAAAACCTTTGACTCCCTGACTAATCAAGAACCTATCAACCTCTGCTTTAAATATACACAATGACTTGGCTTCCATAGACTCACTACACTCTGGCTAAAGAAATTCCTCCTCAACTCTGTTCTAAAGGGATGTCCTTGGATTCTGAGACCAGAGCAGACCAGGCAGGCATAGTGAGCTGCTAGCATTTTGGAATACTCTGCAAGATTATTCAGCTGTTTATGTACCTGTTTATCTCTGAGCGAGCTGAACCAGAGAGCCATAATGTCTCGTGGTGTTTGCAGGTGGGAAAAGTGGGAAGAAGAAGAAAAACAAGAACAACATCAAACAACATAAGAACACGGGGTCCAACTGGTCGAATGTGCCTCTGCCACCTCCCCCAGTGCAGCCGCTGCCCGGCACAGAGCTGGACCACTACGCCATGGACCACCATGAGAATGGGTAAGGTTCTGCCTGCTTCTGGACAGTGTTTACTACATTGTCTGCTTCTCAGGGGCTGCCATCCTGAAGCTGTCCTCTTGGTGAAGGTGCACCCATGGTTTATTATCAACACAAGTGGCAATCCAGAACAACCCACGCCAAATGCTGCAGGAACTCAATAGATCAGGCAGCGCTATGGTGAGGGGAGTAAACAGCTGATGTTTTGGGCCAAGACCATTCATCAGGACTGAGAAGGAAGGGGGCGGCAGTCAGATTAAGAAGATGGGTGCAAGGGAGGAGTACAAACTGAGTCAGGATTAATAATAATAATACTACTACAATAAAGCCGATGGATGAATATGAAACGTGTAAGTATCTGGGATTTCAACGATCAAAGAAAATAGATCACAGTGTGATCAACATTACTTCAAGGCTTAAGAAAATCTACCAGAGCTCTGTAGTAAAAATGTAACAAAGACAATAAACACTTCACTACAGCTACATTAACATATTCTTTTGGTATAATATCTTGATCTGAAAATTTACAAAGTAAAATAAGCACTGAAATAACATATTATAGAAAACACTATGCACTCTCAAAAGCACTTATATTAACCCTACATAGGACAGAAGGAGGAAGAGGAACAGCAGACATAAAAAATTTACACAACAGTCAGATAAAACTTCGAAGGATATACTTTAATCAATGAAAACTGGATTCAGCACTCCATGCAAGCATATGCAATTCTGATAAGTAGTACACTCCACTGAACTTAAATGAAAGCACAACCCAGAAAAATGAAGACATTATCACTAGAGAAGAAAAGGTTAACCAATGGAAGAGCATGACCCTCGGTGGAAGACATCCCCATGATCTGAGCAGACTCGATGTCGACAAGGAGGCATCAATCGACTGGCTCAGAGTTGGATGACTCTTCCTAGCAGCAATACAGGACCAGGTGGTTAACTCAAAAAACGACAACAATACATAATTCAAGGTGATAAGTGCAAAAACAATCCAACAAATTGCAGGCTCCTGTAGCAGTTTAACTCAGTGATTACTTATACAGGCATAATCAAGTGGCTAACATTATTCACCAAAATCTTGCTTAAAATACAAACTCATAAAAGTCACTATATCTCACTGTAGATTCGAGCCCGATCCAGTGTCAAAGTCAGTGCCCCACAAATCATATTACAACCGATCCATTATTATAGATAGGACAATCCATAATAATCATCCGGATGTAATATCACTGGATAAAGAAGCAAGAACAACTTACTTAATAAATATATTCATTTCAAACACACACAACATACAGAAATCAGTAAAAAAAAGAGGAAATTGAAAGACTTTGAAACATGGACAAGGTATACATTGCCCCAATAGTAAGACCTACAACTGGTATCATCCCAAAGTCTCTACACAATAGCATTAAACAATTACACAGCAATGTTTATGTAAATATTCAGAAAGCCACAATACTAAATACCACTAGAATAGCCTGAAAGTTCCTCGCAATTGAGAAACGAATGAGTTTGGCTATGCTCATACCTCAGGATTTACCAGCTTATGCTGAGAATAAAATAATGATAGTATAAAATAACAGTATAAATGTTATTTATAGAACACTTCTCATACGGACGATGAAGTTTGAAGTGCTTCACAATGGGATAACGTACAAGCATGAAAATAAAAGACAAAAAGATATTAATTAAAAGCAGGGTTAAATAAATAGGTTTTAAGCTGTTGTTTAAAAGTGTCAACTGAGTCTGCATCCTTTATAGTTTTAGGTTTTGAGTTCCAAAGTTCAGGAACCTAGTTCAAAAAAGCTAACCTATTAATTATCTTTTGAGGGAGATGGTTTACATTTTTTGAGAGAGATTGTAAAAAGTGGCAAGATTGCTAACTAAGCATGGAAATCCTTGTGTTTTTTTCTGAGTTAGCCATGCTTGGTGAATATCTGGTATTGGGATTTTGTAAACAACCTGCGGGGTTTGATGAAGGGGGTTTCGAGATTTTAGAACATCTGGGTCTCAAATTCACAAGAAATTTGATGTAATCTGCTTTGATTTTAGAGTGTAAGCGTATGTCTTTCTCCAAGTCTCTATGGTGTAATATGTTCTTGATGTAACCGCACGGAGTGCATTAGTTGCCTTGGCAACTTCAGTTATTAAGGGGCTAATGTGATCAGAAAGATTGGCATAGAGCATCGGGCACACTGGGCAAACTTCCATCTCGGATCTTCGCGTTTATCATTGAAAAAATCGTCCCTTTCCAATAACTCTCTCGACCCAGCACAGTGGGGATTTAATTCATTGTCTCATCCATATAACAAAGCAAATCAGCTTCTCCCCCTTCCTGCCAAATCCCCTCCTTTTGTAAACAGTAGAGGAATTCTTTACCTCCTGCTGGTTTGAAGGTCTTTGCTGGATCACGTCTATCTTCCAAGCTCTCCAATAAAGACTAATAAAATTACCTTTCCCATCCCATGGGCAGCAGCCAATAAGCACCATCTGTGTCCTTGCTCTTCCTTTCCCATCCTATCTTCATGGAGGTGAGATCTTTCAGTGCAAAAGGGTGCAAGATTAACCTGGGAGGCTGTAACTTACTGGGGTAAAGAAGGCAAGTGTAACGTCAAGTGTTTGCTGCTATTAGTATGTAAATTAACCCAACAATTCATGCCAAGGCAGGGGACTCCCTGCAAGTTGCTGCAGGATTTTCTCTCTTCGTTATTGGCCCTGCAGCAGCCAGACCTCTCCCCCGACCTCCTGTGAATTAATCCATGCAGGATGTTGGGGCAAGCACCTAACTAGTTAAGGACTCACTTAAACATAGTCCTTAGTCATCCTGTCAGAATCAGAATGCCATCGGGGGATGCCGCAAGTCCATCACCACCAGGACTGCACGTCATTTCCAAAGCTTCTCTCTTGTAGCTATCCAGTTTCTCAACAAAACTCACTCAGGTGTAATACCCTTGTAGGATTTTGTGATAACAAATATGAGAGATATTTTATGTGCTTAACAGAAGCTGCAGCCATTTACTTCCATTACGAACAAACCATTACATCAGACACTGTCTCTCAAAGTGAACACATCTCAGTGACACTGTTTGTAAATTATACAGAACAGTTTCCATTATGAGCAATATGTGTCATCTATCACCCATTGCATTTCCCTACACCCTAACTTGCACAACATCCCTTAAATGGACTTTCCTGCCCTCCCTGTTCTCTTGATATTTACTGAGTCTGTTCATATGCTCACATTTATTGACATTTGCACATATGACCATTCTCTAGTTGTTGATTGCTCATGGATGTTTGCACTAGTGTCTTGTAAGTTGTTGGTTGCTATTGCGTTGTCTGTTATGGTATTGTCCTGTGTTAGATGCTTAGCACTGAACCATGATCAATTCTGGTATGTTTCACATACTGGCAAAAAAGTGATTCTGATTCTGATCAGAATTAGGTTTTATTTTCTCTGATATACATTTATCAAATCTGTTGTTTTATGGCAGCAGGATAGTGCAATACATAAAATTTACTATAAATTGCAGTAAGAATATATTAAAATAAATTAGTAACCCTAACCCTTATTCTTTTGGAAAACAGAGAGAAACTGCAACTTCCAAAAGAATCCTATGCAGTCACATGGAGAATATTGAAACTCCTTACAGACAGCAACAGGAATTGAACCTCGATTGTTGGTGCTTTAATAGTGTTACACTAATTATGCTGCTCCGGATCAGTAAAGGCATCAAAAGTTATTTAGATACAGCACGGAACAGGCCCTTCTGGAATTTCGAGCCACCTCATCCAGCAACCCCTATCCACGTATGTAACTCTCCCGTAATTCCGTGGGCTCTTATCTTGTTTAGCAGCCTCATGTGCAGCACCATGTCAAAGGCCTTCTGAAAATCCAAATGCACAACATCCACTGCATCTACCTTGTCTAGCCTACTTGTAATTTCCTCAAAAAATTGCACTAGGTTTGTCAGGGAGGATTTTCCTTTAACAAAACCATGCTGAGTTCTGCCTATCTTGTCATATGCCTCCAGGTACTCCGTAACCTCCTCCTTGACATTCAACTCCAACAACTTCCCAACCACCAATGTCAAGCTAACAGGTCTATAATTTCCTTTTTGCTTCCTTGCCCCCTTCTTAAATAGCGGAGTGACATTTGCAAACTTCCAGTCCTCCGGAACCAGGCCAGAATCTATGAACTTTTGAAAGATCATTGCTAATGCCTCCGCAATCTCCACAGCTACTTGCTTCAGAACACGAGGGTGCATTCCATCTGGTCCAGGAGATTTATCTACCCTTATACTATTCAGCTTCCCAAGTACTTTCTCTGTCTTAATTGTGACTGCACATATTTCTCTTCCCTAACACCCTTGAATGTCCGGTATATTGCTGGTGTCTTCCTCAGTGAAGACTGATGCAAAATACTCGTTCAGTTCCTCCACTATCTCCTTATCTCCCATTACAATTTCTCTAGCATCATTTTCTATCAGTCCTATATCTACTGTCACCTGTCTTTTACTCTTTATATACTTGAAAAAGCTTTTAGTATCCTCTTTGATATTATTTACTAGCTTCCTTTCATAGTTCATCTTTTCCCTCTTAATGACTTTCTTAGTTTCTTTTTGTAAGCTTTTAAAAGCTTCCCAATCCTCTGTCTTCCACTAATTTTTGCTTCCTTATATGCCCTCTGCTTTGCTTTTACTTTGGCTTTGACTTCTCTTGTCAGCCACGGTTGCAACCTTTTTCCATGCAAAAATTTCTTCTTTGGAATATACTTGTCTTGCACCTTCCTCACTTCTCGCATAAACTCCAGCCATTGCTGCTCTGCTGTCCTTCCCACTAATGTCCCTTTCCAGTCAACCTTGGCCAGTTCCTCTCTCATGTCACTGTAATTTCCTTTACCCCACTGAAATACCGACACATCAGATTTCAGCCTCTCTTTCTCAAATTTCACGGTGAACTCAATCATGTTGTGATCACTGCCTTGTAAGGGTTCCTTCACTTCCATCTCTCTTATCACCTCTGGTTCATTACACAATACCCAAACCAGTACAGCCGATCCCCTAGTGGGCTCAACAACAAGCTGTTCTAAAAAGCCATCACATAGACATTCTACAAATTCTCTCTCTTGAGATCCAGGGCCGACCTGATTTTCCCAATCCATTCGCATGTTAAAATCCCCCACAATTATCATAACACTGCCCTTCTGGCAAGCCTTTTCTATTTCATGTTGTAACTTGTAGTCCACATCACTGTAGCTGTTTGGAGGCCTGTAAATAACTGCCATCAGGGTCCTTTTACCCCTGCGATTTCTTAGCTCAACCCATAAAGATTCTGTACCTTCTGATCCTATGTCGCCTCTTTCTAATGATTTAATATAATTTCTTACCATTAAATCCACACCACCCCCTCTACCTACCTGCCTATCATTCCGATACACTGTGTATCCTTGGACGTTCAGCTCCCAGAGACATGCATCCTTTAGCCACGTCTCAGTGATGGCCACAATTTAATGGGAACTTTCAATCAGTCTTCACTGTGGAAGACACTAGCAGTGTGCCAGAGGTCCGTGAGTGTCAGGGAGCAGGAGTGAGTGCCATTGTTATTAAAAAGGGAAAAGTGCCAAGTAAACAGAAAGGTCTTAAAGTGGATTGGTCACCTGGGCCAGATGAACAACATCCCAGAGTCCTGAGAGAGGTTGCTGAAGAGTTAACGGATGCATTGTTCATGATCTTTCAAGAATCATTTGATTCTGACATGGGTCCAGAGGTCTGGAAGAATCAGAATCAGGTTTATTATCACCAGCATGTGATGCGAAATTTGTTAACATAGCAGCAGCAGTTCAATGCAATATGTAGTCTAGCAGAGAAAATAATAATCATAATAATAAATAAAACACAATAAATAAACAAGTAAATCAATTACGTATATTGAATAGATTATTTAAAAAATCTGCAAAAAACAGGAAAACTGTATACAGGATTCCTTTGCTATCCGAAAGTACAGCATTCCTATGAAATCTTTCGTAAGCCGAAACGGCGTAAAGTGAAGAAGCAATTACCATTCATTTATAAGAGAAAATTTTTTGAGTGTTCCCAGACTCAAAAAATAACCTACCAAATCAAACCAAATAACGCATAAAACCTAAAATAACTAGCATATAGTAAAAGCAGGAATGATATGAAAAATACACAGCTTATATAAGGTAGAAACCATGATCGAAATGCTTAATTACGTCTAGTTTTACGCTAAGCGTAACACCCGTACGAGATCTCTTAGACTTTTCTGATACCTTAGGACTCATCTTGCTGATGGATGCACAAAAGAAATCGGGATAAATCAGAGATGCTCACAGACACAATTCCAAGCTATGGTGGTTTGATGCTGAGTGTAGTTCCTGGGGAAGGCGCTTGGTGGCGCCACTCTCGCTGCCCGGGGTGTGCGCTATCTCTATAACGGCTCGCTGCAAAACAAACGCTGAATGCTATTTTCGCTTTTCGCCTTTTTTCGTAAAAGCGAAAATCCTCCGGATTTCTTTCAGTTTGTGAAAACAGGTACTAATGTGGATCTTTTGTAAAAGCGAAGTGGTGAAAAGCAAACTTTCGAAAAGCCTGTATTAAAAAAGTGAGGTTGTGTCCAAAGCTTCAATGTCCATTTAGGAATCGGATGGCAGAGGGGAAGAAGCTGTTCCTGAATCGCTGAGTGTGTGCCTTCAGGCTTCTGTATCTCCTACCTGATAGTAACAGTGAGAAAAGTGCATACCCTGGGTGCTGGAGGTCTTTAATAATGGACGCTGTCTTTCTGAGGCACCGCTCCATAAAGATCTCCTGGGTACTTTGTAGGCTTCGTCTTACCCTTCCTGAGATCCACAATCAGCTCTTTTGTCTTACTGGCATTGAGTGCCAGGTTGTTGCTGTGGCACCACTCCACCAGTTGGCATATCTCACTCCTGTATGCCCTCTCGTCACCACCTGAGATTCTACCAACAATGGTTGTATCGTCAGCAAATTTGCAGACAGTGTTTGAGCTAATATCATTCCACTCTTCAAGAAGGGAGGATGGCAAAAGAAGGGAAATTATAGTCCAGTTAGCCTAACTTCAGTGGTTGGGAAAGTGTTGGAGTCTATTATTAAGGATGAGGTTTCGAGGTACTCAGAGACTAACGATAAAAGAAGTCAAATTAAGCATGGTTTCTACAAAGGGAAATCTTGCCTGACAAATCCATTAGAGTTCTTTAAGGAAGTAATAAGCAAGGTGGACAAAGGATAGAAAGTGGATGTCATTTACTTGGATTTTCAGAAGTCATTTAATATGGTGCCACACATGAGGCTGCTTAACAAGATAAAATCCAATGGTGTTACAGGAAAGATTTTGACATGCATAGTGGAATGACTGACAGGCAGGAGGCAGCAAGTGGGAATAAAGGGGGTCTTTTCTGATTGGCTGCCAGTGACTAGTGGTGTTCCTCTGGGGTCAGTATAGGGACCACTACTTTTCACATTGTTTGTCAGTTTAGATAATGGAATTGAGGGCTTTGTGGCAAAGCTTGTGGATGGTATGAAGATAGGCAGAGGGGTAGGTAGTGCTGTGGAAACAATGTGATTGCAGCAGGACTTAGACAAATTGGAAGAATGGGCAAAAAAGTGGCAGATGGAATAGAGTGTTGGGAAATGTATGATAATGCATTTTAGTAAAAGAAACAATAGTGCAGACTATTAGCTAAACGGGGAGGAAATTCAAACATCAGTGGTGCAGGGGGACTTAGAAGTCTTCAGGTAAGACTCCCAGAAGGTTAATTTACAGGATAAGTCTGTGGTAAAGAAGGCAAATGCAGTGTTGGCATTTATTTCTGGGGAATCAAAAATAAAAGCCAGGAGATAATGGTGAGCCTTTATGAGACACTAGTCAGGCCGCTCTGGGAGTGTTGTCAAAAGTTTTAGGCCCCATATCTCAGATAGGACATGTTGTCATTGGAGAGACTCCAGAGGATGATTCCAGGAATGAAGGGGCTAACATATGAGGAGCGTTTGGCAGCTTTGGGCAAAGAGGCAAATTCCTGTACTCACTGGAATTTAGAATGCAGGGGGATCTCATTGAAGCCTATCAAATTTTGAAAGGACTATATAGGGTGGATGTGGAGAGGATATTTCCTATGGTGGGGGTATCCAGAACTGAAGAACTCATTTCAGAATTGAGGGGAAAACCTTTAGAACATTGGCAAGGAGGAATTTTTTTTAAGCCTGAAAATAGTAAATCCATGGAATGCTCTGCCACAGGTTGTGGTAGAGGTCAAGTCCATTCGTATATTTAAGGCAGAAGTTGATCTTTTTCTGATCAGTCAGGGCATCAAAGGATATGGTGAGAAGGTAGGTGTTTAGGGTTGAGTGGGATCTGGGAGCAGATATGATGTAATGGTGGAGCAGACTCGATTGGATGAATGGCCAAATTCTGCTCCTATGTCTTATGGTTTTATATCAGCCGCCGGACCCACTAAACTCTCTGTCCCTCTCTGTTTCTTTTATATTATCTGAGCACTGCCATTCCTCCATTAACTGAGATGGCAATTATTAAGGATGTTGGAGTTGATTATGAGGGATGAGGTCTCAGGGTACTTGGAGGCACATGATAAAATTGGCCATGGTCAGCATGGTTTTCTCAAGGGAAAATCTTGCCTGTCAAATCTGTTGGAATTCCTTGAAGAAATAATAAGCCCAGGATAGACAAAGGAGAATCGATTCTTGTTGTGTATTTGGATTTTCAGTAGGCCTTTGACAAGGTGCCACATGAGGCTGCTTAACAAGCCATGAGCCAATGGCATTACAGGAAAGAACCTAGCAAGGATAAAGCAGTTGCAGATTGGCAGGAGGCAAAGAGTAGGAATAAAAGGAGACTTTTCTGGTTGGCTGCTAGTAACTAGTGGTGTTCCACAGGGGTCTGTGTTGGGATCGATTGCTTTTGTGTCATATGTCAATTATTTGGCTAATAGAATTGATGGTTCTGTTGTAAAGTTTGCAGATGATATGAAGAGAGGCAGAGGGCAGGCAGTTTTGAGGAAGTAGAGAGGCTACAGAAGGACTTAGACACATTAGGAGAATGGGCAAAGAAATAGCAGATGGAATACTGTGTTAGAAAGTGTATGGTCATGCAGTTTGGTAGAAGAAATGAAAGGGTTGACTATTTTCTAAATGGAGAGTAAATACAAAAAACACTGAGGTGCAAAGGGAATTGGGAGTGCTTGTGCAGGATTCCCTAAAGGTTAATTTGCAGGTTGAATCTGTGGTGAGGAAAGCAGCTGTAATGTTAGCATTCATTTCAAGACAAGTAGAATATAAAAGCAAGGATGTAATTTTGAGACTTTATGAAGTACTGGTAAAGCCTCACTTGGAGTATTGTGAGCAGGTTTGAGCCCTTTATCTTAGAAAGGATGTGCTGAAACTGGAGAGAGTTCAAAGGAGGTTCATGAAAATGATTCCAGGATTGAATGGCTTATCATATGAAGGGCATATAATGGCTCAGGGCCTGTATTCACTGAAATTGAGAAGAATAAAGGGACAACCTTGTTTTAACCTTTTGAATGCTGAAAGGCCTTGACAGAGTGGATGTGGAGAGGATGTTTCATATGGCAGGAGAGTATAAGACCAGAGGACACAGCCTCTGAATAGGGGGGCATCAACAAAGATGAGGAAGAATGTCTTTTGCCAGAGGGTGTTCAGTCTGTGGAATTCTTTGTCACAGGCAGCTGTGGAGGCCAGTTCTTTCTGTATATTTAAGGCAGAGTTTGATAGGTTCTTGATTGGTCAGGGCGTGAAGGGATACAGGGAGAGGGCAGGAGATTGGGGCTGAGAGGAAATTTGGATCAGCCATGATGAAATGCCGGAGCAGACTCGATGGGCCAAATGGCCTAATTCTGCTCCTATATCTGATGGTCTTATCGTAACTAATCTATTTCTCGTTCCCTGCCCCCCTGCTAACTGGGCTATAATGCAGCCTGATGGCAAGAAGGATCCCTCTCAGATAGCGAATTGGTGTTGTAGCCTGGTACATCCCATGTACGAATGGTACATGGTCTCCTACACATTATCACACTGAGGATAAGAAACATCAAAGTTTATCTGATCAGAGCTTCACACCCCTGCCCATTCCCCTCCACTCTTAGAGGAAAAAATCCACCTCTTTCAAAGGAATAGGACAAGGACAGTGGGCTGAATGGCCTACTCCTGCACCACACAGTTCATTGGGACCATTGACTATCAAAGCGAAATGTTAAAAGATTAGCACGCCAGCCTCAACACTGTCACTCGGTCTGAGTGAGAAGAGGGTACTTTGATGATTGAATAACAACACTGAGAATGATTTGACACACTTTTCCAAATGAATCAATTATCCAAAGTGAAATTGTATTTAACCCTGCTAGTAAAGTGCAGAGAGGGGTCACCACCAAAACACCATTTAATATTCGGGAGGAGTGGAGAGAGGTCAGTGTCTGACGCATTCTGGTAATGATGTAATTATTCTTCATTCTGCAGTATCATCTCAACTTCACACACAGTTTAGTAAATTAGGATTCTATCATCTTGTAAATTTTAATTACTGCCATTGAGAATATTGCACAGGGCCCCGAGGGCTAAATCACTGCAAATGCTAGAAAACTAAATTAGCAATAGAAAATGCAAGCAGACATTAATCTACTTACAGAATGGTCAATCAATTGTCTGATGAATTTTAGCATCAGCATTTATGAGGAATGTTTACTTTACATTCAACCCAGTTACTTATGGCCTAAACTCCCACTTTTGCAAGGAGAGGGAGTATTTAAAAACAGTACACACACAAACTTAAAATAAAATAAATCTGTTCCACAGCATTTGTGGACAAAGGACTGAAGTTAACCTATCGGTTCTGAGAAATTGATGGGACCATGTCTAACATGTCCTGGGAATGTGTGATGGGACAGTGTAGAGGGAGCTTCACTCTGTATCTAACTGTCTCTGTCCTTTTTTTTATTACAAAATCCTTTATTACAAATATCGGTGCTATACAATATATACAAAACAGTGGCAAACACAATTACTGCACTACAAATAGACAATAGACATTACACCAGAATGTTGCCATCCCTATCCACGATGGCATTTACACCCCGCGGAGCCCAACGGTCACGAAACTCCTCCAAGGCCGCTGTGGACTGCGCGTGTTCCTTTTCAATAGTTACCCGGGCACGAACATACCCCTTAAACATTGCCAGGCAGTCTGCCCGGGGAGATCCTCCTGCCACCCGTTTCCAAGACCCACGGATGGCGGATTTCGCCAGCCCCAGGAGCAAGTTGACTAGGACATCCTCATCCCTCCTTGCCTCCTTCCTTACTGGATGACCATATATAAACAGGGTGGGACTGAAATGCAGCTAGGGAGTGTTTGATGGAACAGTGTAGAGGGAGCTTCACTCTGTGTCTAACTGTCCCTGCCCTGGGAGTGTGTGATGGGACAGTGTAGAGGGAGCTTCACTCTGTATCGGACTGTCCCTGTCCTGGGAGTGTGTGATGGGACAGTGTAGAGGGATCTTCACTCTGTATCTGACTGTCCCTGCCCTGGGAGTCTGTGATGGGACAGTGTAGAGGGAGCTTCACTCTGTATCTAACTGTCCCTGTCCTGGGAGTGTGTGATGGAAGAGTGTAGAGGGAGCTTCACTCTGTATCTAACTGTCCCTGCCCTGGGAGTGTGTGATGGGAGAGTGTAGAGGGAGCTTCACTCTGTATCTGACTGTCCCTGTCCTGGGAGTGTGTGATGGGACAGTGCAGAGGGAGATTCACTCTGTATCTGACTGTCCCTGCCCTGGGGGTGTGTGATGGGACAGTGTAGAGGGAGCTTCACTCTGTATCTAACTGTCCCTGCCCTGGGAGTGTGTGATGGGACAGTGTAGAGGGAGCTTCACTCTGTATCTAACTGTCCCTGCCCTGGGAGTGTGTGATGGGAGAGTGTAGAGGGAGCTTCACTCTGTATCTAACTGTCCCTGCCCTGGGACTGTGTGATGGGAGAGTGTAGAGGGAGCTTCACTCTGTATCGGACGGTCCCTGCCCTGGGAGTGTGTGATGGGACAGTGTAGAGGGAGCTTCACTCTGTATCTAACTGTCCCTGCCCTGGGAGTGTGTGATGGGACAGTGTAGAGGGAGCTTCACTCTGTATCTAACTGTCCCTGCCCTGGGAGTGTGTGATGGGACAGTGTAGAGAGAGCTTCACTCTGTATCTAACTGCGCCCTGTCTTCACTTTGTGTCTAGTATGTGTTTGCAGATTATAGGCTGTTAAATAAGGGTGTCTACAGTTTAAATTATGAGAATTTTATTACTAATCCCCATTCCCTCATTCTCTTCCGTTAAAACACACTGTAATCCTACTTTGAATGGTTTGTTTTCCACTAGCTATGTGCTGGTGGGTGTGCCTCCAGTGATTTGCCTCAGGATGTTCACTGTGTTTGAGGCAGAGTATAAATATAAGTCTCAGAAAAATAACAAATGTCTGAAAGACAGAGCGAGAAGCTTGTCTGGACGCAGTGTGTTGATCCGAAACACTCTGTTCCTTTACCTGCACAGATGCTGCTCCACCTGCTGAGTTCCTTCCGCAGATGCTTGTTGCTCCAGGTACCAGGCCAAGTCAATGATGACACCGTGGCATAGAGGTTCATCTTCTTCAGTCCATCACCCCCTGCTGAGGCAACGACTGCCGGCACCCGCTCGCCAGAGTCCCCTGTCCTGGGCCAATAGAAAGTTGATCTGTCCTGTGCCTTTCACTTTCACCACACAAGTTCATACATCTGCTAAGCAAAGATCCTTCCTTTCCCAGAAACTGTTCTCTTTAGTTTGTAATTCTTGTGCTGTGCAACTTCTTGCCAAGTGACAGCATGTGTACACTGAATAATATATGGAGGTAGTCAAAACAGTGTCAATAAGAACTTTGTCTCCTCCGCATTTGACCATTTTCACTCTCATCCATCTGCACTCCCATAAAGCATACAAAGCAGGCCTGCAGTAGGTATTGAAGGATTTTCCCGCTGGACCTTTTGCACACTGCCCATATATGATTTGCTTGCTAAATGACTCTTTTAAACGTCGAGTTTCCAAATATCACTCCACTTCTTCCTGCTTGCAAATTCTCTAGCCTCATTTGCATTTTGATAATATGCGCAGGTAACACCATTTTCTGTATTGTACATAAACATTTTGCACATCCTTGACCTCTTGAGCTTTCGGTGTAGCAGTTTCTACTGTTTCATTAAGCCTTTCAACCTTAAACAAATTAGCAGTTCTTTTGCACTTCACGCCATTTGCTTGTTTGGAATTCGATATTGTGAATCAATAATTTCTTCAATAAAAAACAGTATGAATATGCCCGTTCTAAAATCTGCAGTCAAATGACCGCAAACTCCATGTTGTCAACACAGTCCGCATCAGAAATTGCAACCGATCATGAAGTATACTTAACATGTCAACGAAGTAGAGGGTGACGACCTCTTGTGCGCAGTTTAAATTCCTTTGTGCGCCAGTAGCAAAAGATGTGTGTGTGTGCCCACATACGCACCTTGGAAGGAACATTTCTCCCGGGGATGAGCTCCTGCTGGTGTTTCTGTTGCTGTAGGTTTTTATGGGATAGTGTTGCTAAACCCCTGCTCAACCCTTCTCCTTTCACAGCTGGGTTTGGGACCATCCATGGCAGAGTTAGTGTGGGTTTCCTCCCATATTGCAAAGACGTATGGGCTCAAAGTGAAATGCAAAATAAATTTATTATCAAAGTACATATATGTCACCATATATATCCCTGAGATTCATCTTCATGCAGGCATTTACAGAAAAAATGAAAAGTATAAGAGGATTTATGAAAATCTATGCCCAAACAAAGATGGACAAACAACCGATGTGGTTCACATGGGTGTAATTGGGCAGTGTGGGCTCATTAGGCCAGTAGGACCTTATTACAGGAGGAAGATTGAAAGCTTAGCTAAGGAGTGTAATGACAACAACCTCTTACTCAATGTCAATAAGACCAAGGAACTGATAGTAGACTTCAGGAGAAAGCTCCATGAGCCAGTAATCATTAGAAGATCAGAGGCAGAGAGGGTCAGTAACTTTAAATTCCAGGGTGTCACTATCTGAGAAGACCTGTCCTGGACCCATCATATAAATATAATTGTGAAGAAAGCACGATGGCTCCTCTACTTCCTCAGGATTCTGTGGAGGTTTGGCATGTCATCAAAATCCTTGGCAAACTTATGTAGGTGTGTGGTGAGAAGTGTGCTGACTGGTTGTATTGCAGCCTAGTATGGGAACACCAATGCCTTTGAGCAGAAAATACTACAAAATGTTGTGGATTCAGCCCAGGTAAAGCCCTCCCAACCATTGAACACATCTACATGAAATGTTGCCGTAGAAAAGCAGCATACATCATCAAAGATCCTCACCACCCAGGCCATGCTGTCTTCTCACTGCTGCCATCAGGTAGAAGGTACAGGTGCCTCAGGACCCACACCACCAGGTTCAAAATCAGTTACTACCCCTCAACCATCAGGCTCTTGAACAAAAGGGGATAATCCCCCATTTAAGGACTCGTTTATCCTGTTATTTCATACTCATTATTTATTGATATTTCTTTATCATCTGCATTTGCATGTTCTTTTTACAGTTTACAGTTCCTGATGTTTACAATTTACCGATCCTGTTCACAGTTCCTGTTCTATAGATTTCCTAAGTGTGCCCTTAGATAAAGAATCTCGTGTGGTAACTTCTATGTACTCTGACAATAAATTTTACTTTGAACTTTGAGTTCCTCCAGCATTTGCGTGTGTTGCTTTGGATTCCCAGCATCGGCAGATTTTCTCACGACAGAGAAGAACTTGCTTGCATTAGCATCAGTCACATACACTCCAGGGTCTCTTTTTTATCTGGAGCCTCCTGAACCTAATTAAGTGACCACTGAGTGCATATTCATAGTCTTGTGCTACTGTAGCCCATCCAGTTCAAGGTTTAACGTGTTGTGCCTACAGAGCTGCTCTTCTGCACAACACTATTGTACCAAGTGGCTATTTGAGTTACTGTCACCTTCCTGTCAGTTTGAAATAGTCTAGCCATTCTCTATCCTCTCATGTTAACAAGGCATTTTTACCCACAGATCTGCCTCTCACTGGATTTTTTTTGTTTTTTCACACCTTTCCCTGTAAACTCTGGAGACAGTTGTGTGTGAAAATCCCAGGATGTCAGCAGTTTCTGAGATATTCAAACCACCCCATTTGGTACCAACCATCATTCCACATTTACAGTCACTGATATCACATTTCTTCCCCATTCTGATGTTTGGCCTGAACAACAACTGAACTTCTTGACCACGTCTGCATGCTTTTATGCCTTAAATTGCTGTCACGTGATTGGCTGATTAGATACTTGCATTAACAGGCAGGTGTACAGGTGTACCTGATAAACTGGCCATTAAATGTAGGTATAGACAACACACAGATTATTAATTATATTCGACAATAAAAAGAGTTTAAAAAACTATGGAAAATCAAGCAATCACAATCAGAGACGTCCCTCATGGTGCAAGAGGTGATATGCATTGTTCCATTGCAAGGGTAGAATGAATCTTGTACAGGTTGTTTCAGGAACCTAATGGTTGAAGGGAAATAGCTAGCTGGCTGTGAAATTTAAGTATTTCATGTGTCTGCAAACACTATAACTAGTTGTACAAGAAAATTACTAATTCTACCTTTTCTTTGTGCTCCTCCCCCTCATGGATTGTAGCTATGACAGTGATGGCTGGTGCCCGCCTCCACCTGTGAAGTCCTACCTGCACCAAGGCATGGAAGATGAGCTGGAAGAGGAGGAGGACCGGGTTCCTACACCCCCCATCCGAGGTGTGGCTTCCTCACCTGCCATATCCTTCGGGCAGCAAAGCACTGCCACACTCACCCCATCTCCTCGTGAAGAGCTGCAACCCATGCTCCAAGCCCACCTGGACGAGATTAGCCGGGCTTATCACTTTGACATCTCAAGACAAGCCTGGTAAGCATGGGGTACTCCATTCTGAGTTCAGGGCCTCGCTTTGAACATTCACGAGCAGTTACTTAGTAAAGGATGTTGCTGGGACTTGAGGGCCTGAGTTATAGGGAAAGGTTGAATAGGTTGGGACTTTATTCCCTGGAGCACAGAGAAATGAGCAGTGACCTTACAGAGGTATACGGGTTCCATTATCACAATTAAGAGAGGTTATATTGTGTGTTCTCCAAGAGGACCACAACCTTGTTGTGGTTCGGAGACCTGCATGCCTCAATGACCTGGAGAGCTATGCTGGCGGGAGTTAGTGCTTCATGCTTTGGGTCTTGGTAGGGTGACCCATGCCGAACAGGTCAAATGGTAGAGGACAGACTAAAACTGGTCCACTGGTCCTCCAGGTTCAGGGGTTGCACTCAGAGCTTACAACCCTGACAGTTGTTACGGAAACAGCAAAAACAATCGTTCTACATCTGAGTGCGGTGGTATTCCTGAATCTCCACCCAGAACTTGCATGACTGACAGTAGTGAAAAATGAACTACTGACATGTTGCAGGAAGCCCAGAACACCACCAGAGATGGAGGATCTTCATTGCTGCCGTAAATGGCGGTGTCGTGACGGACAGTAGAGGTATTGTAGGTTAAATTATTATGTTTAAGGGAAGTCTGATTAGGTACATGGATGGGAAGGGAATGGAGGACCAAGGCAGAAGACCAGATTATGAGAACTTCTGGCCCCTGAGCACTTTCCAGTTTACTTATCACTCAAATCGATCCACTAATGATGCAATAGCCTCTGCTCTCCACTCTGTCCTGATCCACCTGGAAAATGGGGTCTCATTGCCAGACTGCTGTTTATAGGCTTCAGTTCAGTATTCAACACCATCATAGTGGGTCTCAACACCTCCCTCTGCAATTGCATACTGGACTTCTTACCAGTAAGGCCACAGCCAGTCCGTGTGGGCAGCAACGTCTCTTGTCCCACTATGCTGAGCACTGGCGCTGCCCAAGGCTGTGTGCTCAGCCTGCTGCTATTCACACTGCTGACACGTGACTGTGTCACAGGATCCAGCTCAAAGCAGTGTCATCAAGTTTCCAGATGACACAACAGTGGTTGGCCTCGTCGAGAATGATGATGACGCAGAGTTATAGAGAGGAAGTGGAGCAGCTGGTGGATTGGTGTGAGAAGAACAAACTAAGCCTGAATGTGGAGGAGACAAATGAAATCATTGTGGGCTTCAGGAAGATACAAACTTTCTCCTCCATAGAGAGAGTTAAATGCACCAAGTTCCTGGGAGTTCACATCATGACGACCTGACCTGGTCCCTAAATATCACCTCCCTGAACATGAAAGCACAGCAGTGCCTCCACTTCCTGAGAAGATTGAGGCAAGCTAGGCTCCACCCCCACCAGCCACCTTAACTGCTTTTTACAGAGACACCATTGAGAGCATCCTGGCAAGTTGCATCTCCATCTGGTATAAGAATAATCGAGCATCAGACCAGAATTCCCTACAAAGGACTGAGAACAGCTGGGAGGATCTTGGGGTCTCCCTACCATCCATCTAGGACATTTATCAGGAGCGCTGCATACGCAGGGCCCTTAGTATATTAAGGATCCCATCCATACATCCAACATTGTCTTTGATTTTCTACCATCAAGCAGGAGACTATGATGCATAGAAAGAAGAACAGTCAGATTGAGAAACAGTTTCTTCCCCAGCCTTTAGGCTTCTGAACTCCCTACTGCGTCATATTCAAAGTGTCACCAGTTAATCTGTTCCATATCTTACAATATTTAATATTAATGAATTTCAGTTTGTTATTTATGTGTGGTTCATCTGTACCTTCATAAAATTATCGTAAGTTATGTGTGTTATGCGCACAGCTCTGCTTTATGCCCTGGTTCAGAGAAACATTGTCTCATTTCTTTATACATTATATGGTTATAGACATGTATGTAGTTAAATGACAATAAACTTGACTTGACTTGAGATAGAGTGAAAGCAGGCAAGCTTTTTTCACTGAGCTTGAGTGAAAGTAGAACTAGAGGTCATGGGGAATTGGAGGGGAACTTTTTCACTCAGAGCTGCCAGTGGAAATGGAGGAGGAGGGTTCAGTTGTAACGTTTAAGAGAAGTTTGAGTAGGTACATGGATGAGAGGTGTTTGGAGGGATATGATCCAGGTGCAGGTAAATGGGACTAGGCACAAGAGCAGGTTGGCCCAGACTAGATGGGCAAGGTTTGAGGATCTGAGTTGCAGGAAAGGTTGAATGGGCTAGGACTTTATTCTCTGGAGTGAGGGAGAAGGAGGGGAGATTTGATAGACGTAACAGAATTATGAGAGCTAAGTGCAAGCAGGATTTTTCCGCTGAGGTTGGGTGAGATTAGAATTAGCAGTCATAGTGTAAAGGTGAAAGGTGAAATAGTTAAGGGGAACCTAAGGGTGAGCTTCCTCGTTCTGAGGGTCATGCAAGTGTGGAGTGAGCTACCAGCAGAAGTGGTGGGTGCAGCACTTAGCGTGATGTTATTGGAGTGCCAGCGGCCTGGGTTCACTTCCTGCCGCTGTTTGTGAGGAACTTGTACATTCTCCCCATTACCGGATAGATTTCCTTTGGATGCTCTGGTTTCTTATCACATTCCGCACATATATAACCATAAAACCAAATAGCAATTACAGCACAGAAACAGGCCAGCTCGGCCCTTTCTAGTCTGTGCTGAATATTGACTCTCACCTAATCCCACCGACCTGCACGCAGCTCATAACCCATCATTCCTTTCCTGTCCATACACCTATCCAATTTTTTTTTAAAATTACAATATTGAACCTGCCTCTACCACTTTTGCTGGAAGCTCGTTCCACACTGCTACCACTCTCTGAGTAAAGAAGTTCCCCCTCGTGTTATCCCTAAACTTTTGGCCGCTAACTCTCAACTCATGTCCTCGTGTTTGAATCCTATTCTCAATGGAAAAAGCCTATCCATGTCAACTCTATCTATCCCCTCATAATTTTAAGTACCTCTATCAAGTCCCCCCTCAACCTTCTACACTCCAAAGAATAAAGTCTTAACTTGTTCAACCTTTCTCTGTGACTTACGTGCTGAAACCCAGGTAACATTCTACTAAATCTAATCTATACTCTATTATTTTGGACAATTTTCCTATAATTCAATGACCAGAACTGTCTACAATACTCCAGATTTGGCCTCACCAATGCCTTGTACAATTTTAACATTATATTCCAACTCCTATACTCAATGCTCTGATTTTTAAAGGCCAGCATACCAAAAGCTTTCTTTACTGCCCTATCCACGTGAGATTCCACCTTCAGGGAACTATGCACCATTATTCCTAGATCACTCTGTTCTACTGCATTCCTCAATGCCCTACCATTTACCATGTATGTCCTATTTTGATTAGTCCTACCAAAATGTAGCATCTCACACTTATCAGCATTAAATTCCATCTGCCATCTTTCAGCCCACTCTTCTAACCGGCATAAATCTCCCTGTAAGCTTTGAAAATCCACCTCATTATCCACAACACCTCCTACCTTAGTATCATCGGCATACTTACTAATCCAATTTACCACCCCATCATCCAGATCATTTATGTATATTACAAACAACATTGGGCCCAAAACAGATCCCTGCGGCACCCCGCTAGTCACTGGCCTCCATCCCGATAAACAATTATCCACCACTACTCTCTGGCATCTCCCATCTAGCCACCGTTGAATCCATTTTATTACTCCAGCATTAATACCTAATGACTGAACCTTCTTAACTATCCTTCCATTTGGAACTTTGTCAAAGGCTTTGCTGAAGTCCATATAGACTACATCCACTGCCTTACCCTCGTCAACATTCCTCGTAACTTCTTCAAAAAATTCAATAAGGTTTGTCAAACATGACCTTCCACGCATAAATCCATGTTGACTTTTCCTAATCAGACCCTGTCTATCCAGATAATTATATATACCATCTCTAAGAATACTTTCCATTAATTTACCCACCACTGACATCAAACTTACAAGCCAATAATTGCTAGGTTTACTCTTAGAACCCTTTTTAATTAATGGAAACACATGAGCAATACGCCAATCCTCCTGTACCATCCCCGTTTCTAATGACATTTGAAATATTTCTGTCAGAGCCCCTGCTATCTCTACACCAACTTCTCTCAAGGTCCTAGGGAAGATCCTGTCAGGACCCAGAGACTTATCCACTTTTATATTCTTTGAAAGCGCCAGTACTTTCTCTTCTTTAATCATCATAGTTTCCATAACTACCCTACTTGTTTCCCTTACCTTACACAATTCAATATCCTTCTCCTTAGTGAATACCGAAGAAAGGAAATTGTTCAAAATCTCCCCCATCTCTTTCGGCTCCACACATAGCTGTCTGCTCTGATTCCCTAAGGGACCAATTTTATCCCTCACTATCCTTTTGCTATTAATATAACTGTAGAAACCCTTTGGATTTATTTTCACCTTACTTGCCAAAGCAACTTCATAACATAGCTTTTCTAATTTCTTTCTTAAGATTCTTTTTACATTCTGTATATTCCTCAAGCACCTCATTTACTCCATGCTGCCTATATTTATTGTAGATCTCTCTCTTTTTCCGAACCAAGTTTCCAATATCCCTTGAAAACCATGGTTCTCTCAAACTTTTAACCTTCCAACCTAACAGGAACATAAAGATTCTGTACCCTCAAAATTTCACCTTTAAATGACCTCCTATTACATATTCCTTCTCTATTACATACTTCCCATAGAACAAATTGTTCCAATCCTTCTAAATGCTTTCACATCTCCTCAAAGTTAGCCTTTCTCCAATCAAAAATCTCAACCCTGGTTCCAGTCCTATCCTTCTTCATAATATAATGATATTTTGATCACTGGAGCCGAAGTGCTCCCCAACACATCCCTCCGTCACCTGACCTCTCTCATTCCCTAACAGGAGATCCCACACTGCCCCTTCTCTAGTTGGTACCTCTATGTATTGCTGCAAAAAGCTATCCTGCATACATTTTACAACCTCCAAACCATCCAGCCCTTTTACAGAATGGACTTCCCAGTCTATGTGTGGAAAATTAAAATCTCCCACAATCACGACCTTGTGCTTACTACAAATATCTGCTATCTCCTTACAGAGTTGCTCCTCCAATTCTCACTCCCCATTAGGTGGTCTATAATACACCCCTATTAGTGTTACTACATCTTTCCCATTCCTCAATTCCACCCAAATAGTCTCCCTAGCCGAGCCCTCTAATCTATCCTGCCAAAGTACTGCTGTAATATTTTCTCTAACAAGCAAGCAATACATGCCCCTCCGATTCTATCACACCTGAAGCAACGAAATCCAGGAATAATAAGTTGCCAATCACACCCCTCTTGCAACCATGTTTCACTAATAGCTACAGCATCATATTTCCAGGTATCAATCCATACTCTGAGCTCATCTACCTTTCTTACAATGCTCCTAGCATTAAAATAGATACATTTAAGAAATTCTCCACCTCTTACTCTCTGTTTATCCCTAATGGCGTAAACAACTTTACTATCTTCTTTTTCTTCCTTCTCCCCTACGTCTTCAGTCTGAGCACTCCCCTTCTTGATCACCTGCCTATCTTCCCTGACACAGTGTCTACAAGCTTTCTCTATTTGTGAGCTAACCTCCTTACTCCTAGTCTATTCAATTTGATTCCCACCCCCCAACCATTCTAGTTTAAAGTCTCCCCAGTAGCCTTAGCAAATCTCCCCTCCAGGATATTGGTCTCCCTAGGATTCACGTGCAACACATCCTTTTTGTACAGGTCACACCTACCCCAAAAGAGGTCCCAAAGATCCAGAAACTTAAATCCCTGCCTCTTGCTCCAATCCCTCAGCCACGCATTTATCCTCCACCTCATTCCATTCCTACTCTCACTGTCACATTGCACAGGCAGTAATCCCGAGATTACTACCTTTGCAGTCCTTCTTCTCAACTGCCTTCCTAACTCCCTATATTCTCCTTTTAGGACCTCTTCCCTTTTCCTACCTATGTCACTGGTACCTATATGTACCATGACCACTGGCTCCTCACCCTCCCTCCTCCTCTTCAATCTGTATAGGTTCCATGACCTCACTACTTGTTTGCCTTATTACCATTGACTCCATGCCAGTTTCCTTAGTAAATACAGACGCAAAAAAAACCCCACTTAAGATCCCCCCCACTTCTTTTGGTTCCATACATACATGTCAGGATATCTTGGACGTGATCAGAAACATCCTGGACCCTGGCACCAGGGAGGCAAACTACCATCTGGGTCTCCTGACTCCATCCACAGAATCGCCTATCTGACCCCCTAACTATCCTTCCCCTATTCTACTTCCTTTCCCTACCCTTCTGAGCTACAGGGCCAGACTCTGTACCGGAGACATGACCTCTGCCGTTTCCCCCAGGTAGGCTGTTCCCCCCCTCCCCCAACAGTACTCAAACAGGAGTACTTATTGTCAAGGGGTACAGCCACTAGGGTACTCTCCAGTACCTGACTCTTCCCCTTCCCCCTCCTGACCGTGACCCACCTGTCTGCCTCCCGTGGCCCCGGTGTGACCACCTGCCTGTAACTCCTCTCTATCAACTCCTCACTCTCCCTGACCAGGCGAAGGTCATTGAGCTGCAGCTCCAGTTCCCTAACATGGTCCCTTAGGAGCTGCAGCTCGGCACACCTGGGTCAGATATGTACGTCCAGGAAGCTAGGAGACTCCAGGACCACCCACATCCAACACCGAGAACAACAAGCTGCCCTCACACTCATAATTCCCCCTTTCCTCAAAAAATAGGAAAAATTGAAAACTAAACCAACCTTGCCTCGCCTGTTTCCGCCTATACCCATTGAGCCAAAGCCCTTAAGCCTTCACTCTGCTCCCGGCTCACTCTGCTGCCCGCTGTATAAGGTTGTGTTCCTTTTAAATTTTCCACACTTCACTGCCCAATGTCACACACCTGCCCAGTCCTCCCTCTCTTAACCCTGATGAGAAGAAAAAATCAAAATGGCTCCCGCAGTACTCCCGTTCTGATTCTCAGGTCAGAAGTAAAGGTCAGTAAATTAATTGAACACACGGGTGTAATTGGGCAGCATAGACTTGTTGGGCAGGAAGAGCTGTTACTCTGCTATATTTCTAAATTAAAATTAAGTTAAAAATTAGTAATGTGGTTTTGATTTAAAAGACTTTTGGAGAGGTACATGGATGGAAGGTGTATGGAGGGCTACGGTCCAGGTGCAGTTTGATGGGACGAGGCAGAATAACAGCTTGGCATGGACTAGATTGGCTGAATTGCCAGCTTCTGAGCTGCAGTGCTCTATGACCCTGTGATTCGGTGGCTCAGGTTCTCAGGCAGAGACCACAAGTGGCAGATCAAAAGCACAGATCGCAGTAGCATGGGCGTTAATTCACTAAAGCAGGCCATTAATTTTGATTGCCCATCATTACACTACCTGTGATTAGTTTATTTCGTGCACTGTAGTTTTTAGATTGCTCATTGCACACTGATAAAATTTTAGTGGCTTTGAGTTAAAAACCATATCAATGTCTATGGACTAGAACCAGTGTTGTTGCTACTCAGCAGCCTGTGTCCATGAAGTGAGGCTGTTAATAACTTACTTTGTATTGTCATAAAGGAATTAAAAAAAACTATTCAAGTTTGTTTAATGGAATTTCCAGTACACAAGTGTAAAGGAGAACAAAATAATTGTTACTCTGGTCCAATGCAGCAGAAAAAACACGATAAGATAAAGAACACAATAATAATAATAAAAGCACAGTAAATATAAACACATAAGATAGCTTGTATACATAGATTGATTGTGTGTCCATAAAGTGACGCTAGACACAGGCATGTCTGTACATAAAGTGACTCTGACAGGAAGTGATAAAGTAGTGGTGTTTGGGGGTATGGGGGGTGGATTAGTGGGTGGGGGTGTTGATCAGTCTTACTGCTTGGGTAAGTAACTGTTTCTGAGTCTGGTGGTCCTGGTGTGGATGCTACGTAGCCTCCTCCCTGATGGGAGTGGGAGTGTGACTAACAGTCCATGAACAGGGTGGGTGGGATCCTTCATGATTTTGCCAGCCCTTTCTGTATGTATGTATGTCCTTGATAGTGGGTAGGCTAGTGTCCAGTGATGTGTCAAGCAGGTTTGACTACCCATTGTAGAGCCTTCCTGTCCACCACAGTGCTGTTTCTGTACCACACCTGTCACACCTGCCCATTCACCTCCTCCATCACCTCCACCCAGGACCCCAAACCATCTTTCCATAAGAGCAGAATTAGGCCATTTGGCCCATTGAGTTGCTCCACCATTCAATCATGGCTGATCATTTTTTCTCCTCCTCAACCCCATTTCCCAATCTTCTCCCCGTAACCTTTGATGCCATGTCCAATTAAGAGCCTATCAATACATCCAACAAGCTGGCCTCCACAGCTGCACATGACAGCAATTTCCACAAATTCATGACTCTCTGGCTAAAGAAATTTCTCCCCATATCCATCTTAAATGGATGCCCCTGTATCCTGAGGCTGTGCCCTCTTGTCCTAGACTCTCCCACCATGAGAAACATCTACTCTGTCTAGTCCTCTCAACATTCAAAAGGTTTCAATGAGATCCCCCCTCATCCTTCTAAATTCCAACAAGTACAGACCCAAAGCCAACAAATGTTCCTCGTATGATAACACTTTCATTCCTTGAATAATCCTTGTGAACCTCCTTTGGACCATCTCCAATGCCAGTACATCTCTTCTAAAATGAGGAGCCTAAAACTGTTCACAATACTCAAGGTGAGGCGAAACTTCACCAGCAAATCTGCATGTGTCATCCATTGTTCCAGTGCTCTCGGTGCAGCTTCCCTATATTGGTGAGACCATTTGTAAATTGGGGGACCCATTTCATTGAGCACCTCCTCTGCACTTGCCAAAAGTGGACCTTCCTGGTGGCCCAACATTTTTATTCTGATTCCCATTCCCTTTCTGAAATGTCAGTCCATGGCCTCTTCTGGGTGGAGGAACAGCACTTTGTATTCTGCCTGAATAGCCTTTAATTTACTGGAATGAATATCAATTTCTCCTCCTGGTTAAAAAAAAATCTCTCTCCCTCCAATGGTCTTCTATTCCCCATTCTGGCCTCTTAACTCTTCTCACCTGCCTATCACCTCCCACCATGACCCTCCTCCTTCCCTTCTCACATCCACTGTATCTAGGCCTTTCAATATCCAGTAGGCTTTAACTTGGGTGGGAAGAAGTTTGTATTCTTTACCAGGATGCTGCCCGGATTAGAAGGCAAGAGCTATAAAGAGAGTTTGGCCAGATCAGGGTTGATTTCCTTTTCCGGAGGGGCCATGGCTGAAATTTGTAGAAGTTACTGAAATTTATAAAATTATGAAAAACATAGAGTGGACATTTATCTTCTTCCCCAGGTCAAAATGTTTAATACTGAGGGCATACGTTGAAGATCAGAGGGGAAAGTTCGAAGGAGATGAGTGAGGCAGGTTTTTCCACACAGAGAGTGGGGGGCTGCCTGGAATGTGCTCCCAAGGGTGGTGGTGAAGGCTGATATAATAGTGGTATTTGAGAGGCTCTTTAGGCAGGCAGATGAATATGCAGAGAATGGAGGGATAGGGTCCCGTTTAGTTCAACACATCCCCATGGGTGGTAGGGACTGTTCCTATGCTGCACTGTCCTATACTGTTCTTCTGTTGCAGAATTATAGTCAAGAGGACACTCAAACTCTTTGACCGTGGTCTAAGTTTCTATGGTTACATTTGATTTTTGGTTCCATAAAAATAATTTTCCAATGCTTTCCCATTGAAGGGACTTTGCTCAGTAAGGAAATATTGTGTTCTTCATGCAGGCAGATGCAGGCCAGCTCCCTCCCTCCACAGGCCCCGGCTCTACCCTTAGGCTACATCTCCGGAACGTTAATTTCAGACATAGAGACGGATGTACCCGAGGAGGAGGAGGAGGAGGAGGATGAGGAAGAGGCTTTGGAATTGGCCAGACCTCTGCGAGGAATGGGGCATACCCCAGGATCCAGCATAGATAACCTCGACAGCTCGGTCACAGGTAAGCAGGCCTTTGGATCTGGAGGGGTATGGGTGTGCAGACTGAGCCCATCATTAAATAATCTGAGCAATGGGAAGGAACAAACACTCATAAACTTGGATTTTGTGAGCCTCTAATTTATTTGTTCAGTGCATTATGAGCTGAACATCCATCAGGACTGGAAAGGACAGGGGAATCTCACAGGAGCAAGCATTAGACCATGGAATAAAAGAAAGGAGGAGGGGAACCAGATGGAAGTAAAGACCCGTCCTTTCAGGTTCCTTCTTCTTCAGCTCTTTACCTTTTCCACCTATCAGCTCCCAGCTTCGTACATCTGGTCCTCCCCACCTACATACCTCCCCTTCACCTGGACTCACATCACCTGCCAGCTTTCACTCCTCCTCATGGAACAGGGCAGTACAGTCCCTTTGGCCCATAATGTTCTGCCAACATTTTAGAAACCTAGAAACACAGAAAACCTACAGCACAATACAGGCCTTTCGGCCCACAAAGCTGTGCCAAACATGTCCCTACCTTAGAACTACCTGGGCTTTACCCACAGCCCTCTATTTTTCTAAGATCCATGTAGCCATTTAATTTAAGGTGGAGGGTTATATGGGGGGGGCAGGGTTTAAGGGTTGGCACAACATTGTGGGCCGAATGGCTTGTACAGTGATGTATTGTTCTTTGTTCTTTAGCCATTCGGGAGTCTCTTAAAAGACCCTATCTCTTCTGCCTTCACCACTGTTGCCGGCAGCCCATTCCACACACTCACCACTTTCTGTATAAAAAACTTACCCCTGATATCTCTTCTGTACCTACTCCCAAGCACCTTAAAACTATGCCCTCTTGTGCTAGCCAATTTAGCCCTGGGGAAAAGCCTCTGACTATTCACACGATCAATGCCTCTCATTATTTTGTATATCTCTATCAAGTCACCTCTCATTCTCTGACACTCCAAGGAGAAAAGGCCAAGTTCACTCAACCTATTCTCATAAGGCATACTCCCCAATCCAGGCAACATCCTTGTAAATCTCCTTTCTATGGTTTCCACATCCTTCCTGTAGTGAGGCAACCAGAATTGAGCACTGGTTTGACCTGCCCTAAGATCAATCTAATCCCTCCCATCCTGCACAGCCCTCCATTTCTCTATCATCCATGTGCCTATGTAAGAGTTTCTTAAATGCCCCTAATATATCTGCCTCTACCACCATGCTGGCAGCGTGTTCCATGCGCTCACCAATCTCTGTGTAAAAAACCTTCCTCTGACGTTCATGCATTTGTTATGTGCTGTGTTGTATGATGTGGGCAATCATGATCTTTCCATGACCATGATCGTACTTGCCAAATTTTTCTACGGAAGCGGTTTGCCCTTTCTTTCTTCTGGGCAGTGTCTTTACAAGACGGGTGACCCCAGCCATTATCAACACTCTTCAGAGATTGTCTGTCTGGTGTCAGTGGTCACATAACCGGGACTTGTGATATGCACCAGCTGCTCATACAACCATTCACCACCTGCTCCCATGGCTTCACATGACCCTGATCAGGGGATCTAAGTAGGTGCTACACCTTGCCCAAGGGTGACCTGCAGGCTAGCAGAGGGAAGTAGTGCTTTACTCCTTCTTTGGTGGAGACGCATCTCTATTTAGCCAACCAATACATCTGACATCTTCCGTACAATTTCCTCCAATCACCTCAAAATTATGTCCATTTTTATTAGCCATTTGCACCCTGGGAAAAACTCTCCTTCCCCTACCTTTTTATTATAGATTCTGCCCCCTTTCTTTCCAGTCCTGATGAAGGGTTTTGGCTTCATTATTTCTTTCCATAGATGCTGCCTGACCTACTCAGTTCCTTCAGTGTTTTGTGTGTGTGTGTGTTGTTCAATATTTACAGCATCTGCAGTTTCTTGTTTTTCAGTTATACACCTGTGTATTTTTCTATCGATGTTCATCTATCATCGACCACTGTACTTTAGCTTTCCGTGATTCTGTTCATTGTACCTACAGTACTGTGCAAAAGTCTTAGGCACATATCTATAGCTAGGGTCCCTAAGACCTTTGCACAGTATTGCGTTTGTCAACGTGGACCAGAGGGAGTCTGTAAATCTGGTGGGGGCTAAGGATGTTGAGATGGCAAGGGTGGAGTACTGTGGGAAGGGTGTGGGAAAGGTGACAGAGAAGGGGTGCTAGGGGCACGGATGGAAGTGGCGCGAGTGCAGACACATTCAGCCCTGAGACACCCTGAGAAGGTAATTTGTTTCAAAAGAATGTCTCTCTGGTGCTTCCCGCTCCCTCCCCTCTCCTTCCCCCTTTCCCCAACCATGATTCCCCTCACCCTGCCCCTCCACAATACAGACCCATATCAGAATCAGGTTTATCATCACTCACATGTTATGAATTTTTTTTCACAGCATCTGTGTAGCACAATACAAAAAATTACAACAGTACTGTGCAAAAGTTTCAGGCACCCTAGTAATAGCTATATATATATATATATATATATATATATATATAAGACCTGCACAATTCTGTATTACCTAATTATCACCTCTTTATCCATCTTCTTTCCATTGATTTATGTCCATTTGTTTTTAATTTCTCTCTCTCTCTCCCTCTTCCTCTCCCCCTCTCTCTCGCTCTCCCCATTTCATCATGACAATGTCAGTCTTGATTTAACGATTCAGACTTTTGTGCATTCAATCCTCGGACTGGAATTGGAGAATCAATGTGTGCTGACCAGTTGCCACACTGACATGTGCATAAGTCGTTGCCACAAGGCATTACATTTTGAAAGTTTCACTGATACCATTTGAAAAATTCAAAGTACGTTCATTATCAAAGTATGTCTACAGAATACAACTCTGAGATCTCCCACAAGCAGCCACAAAACAAAGAAACATCATAGAAGACATTCAAAGGAACGTCAAACACAAATGGCAGAAAGTCAGCGGAGAACGCATAGAATGACACACATCAAACCAGGGGTCCAGTAGTATTCATTTTAGTTCAGTTTAGTCCAGTTCAGCGCTGTGCCACTAGCCCACTACAGGGAACAGAGCCATTCTTCATTGCAGAGCCCCATTCGCTTCAATGACCCCGGTAAACCATTCAGAAACAGCAAAAACAAAGAGTGACTAGAGTTCAGAAACACATGCAACAAGAACCTCAAATATGTCCAAAGATGAGTCCACATCCATGAGCCTCTCTGATCAATCCTTGCAATGTGGAATCCAAGCCTTTCCTCCTGCAGCAGCGAGTGAGAGGCAGAGGAAGACCGGAGGAACACAGGCATACGGTGCCGAGCATCGAGCTGTCCTTCAGCCTTGCTCAGTGCCTCAGCTGGAGAGAAGCAATGGAGTCAATCGTGGGCTTGCTCCCTGTCTCTAGGCTTCCAGGCACTTTGCTCCAAATCTCACCGAATTCCCTTGGAGACAGCAAGGTGGAAGATCGCTCAATCACCCTGAAAACCCTCTGTAAAAATGTAACTGACAGGTCCCAATCACTCACAGCTTAGGAGCAGAGTCATGGTTGGAAGACGAAGAGGTAAAAGAAGTAGCTTTGTGAACTGGCAACAGCACATCACCATTGGTCGCTTTTTTTTACAGGACCATCTTTAGCCTCCTAGAACAGCATAAATTTAAACAAGAGGGATTCTGCAGATGCTGGAAAACCAGAGGAACACACACAAAATGCTGCAGGAACTCAGCAGCTGTGACAAAGGTTCTCAGCCAGAAACATTGACAGTTGATTCCTTTCCATAGCTGCTGCTGAGTTACTCCAGCATTTTGTGTGTGTTGCTCTGTTAAATCTTATGCCATTATATTTTATAGGATGAATATTGGCTCTTTATTCAATGATTAGGGGCATGGAAAGCGTTCAAACATTCTTACCATCAATACACTATTCAAATTCTCTCAGATTCCCAAAATTTCGGTAGTACAGCAGAAGTTTATTCCATATCTAACTGACCTAGAAGTGTGTGATGGGACAGTTTAGAGCAGGGGTTCCCAGTCTGGGGTCCACAGATCCCTTGCTTAATGGTATTGGTCCATGGCATAAAAAGAGTATTGAATCCCTGATGTAGAGGGAGGTTCTCTCTGTGTCTGGTGGTCCTCGTCCTGAGAGTATATAATGGAACAGTGTAGATAGAGCTTCACTCTGTATCTAACTGTCCTTGCCCTGGGAGTGTGTGATGGGACAGTGTAGAGGGAGTTTCACTCTGTATCTAACTGTCCCTGCCCTGGGAGTGTGTTATGGGACAGTGTAGAGGGAGCTTCAATCTGTATCTGACTGTCCCTGCCCTGGGAGTGTGTGATGGAACAGTGTGGAGGGAACTTCACTCTGTATCTGACTGTCCCCGCCCTGGGAGTTTGTGGTGGGACAGTGTAGAGGGAGCTTCACTCTGTATCTGACTGTCCCTGCCCTGGGAGTGTGTGATGGGACAGTATAGAGGGAGCTTCACTCTGTATCTAACTGTCCCTGCCCCGGGAGTGTGTGATGGGACAGTGTAGAGGGAGCTTCACTCTGTATCTAACTGTTCCTGCCCCGGGAGTGTGTTATGGGACAGTGTAGAGGGAGCTTCACTCTGTATCTGACTGTCCCTGCCCTGGGAGTGTGTGATGGGAGGGTGTAGAGGGAGCTTCAATCTGTATCTGACTGTCCCTGCCCTGGGAGTGTGTGATGGGACAGTGTAGAGGGAGCTTCACTCTGTATCTAACTATCCCTGCCCTGGGAGTGTGTGATGGGACAGTATAGAGGGAGCTTCACTCTGTATCTGACTGTCCTTGTCCTGGGAGTGTGTAATGGAACAGTGTAGAGGGAGCTTCACTCAGTATCTAATCTGTGCTGTCTGATCTTCAGATGTGCTTCTTGAGCATTGAAATGGAAACATTTTTTCTGCTTTTCTGAGATGCCTTTATGGAGAGAAGTTTACTGATGACTAAATCCAATTGACATTTTATCCAGTCCAACATCTTCCACAGATGTACTCTATAATTCTCCCCTTTAAAACTATCCTTAGATCTTTTCCTGTTGGGTTTGCAAGGTTCACAGTTTCACAGACTTCAAACAAGAATCATCCTCTTGTTAAGGAAGACATAGAGACCCTGTTTTAGCTCATAAAGATGTTAATACAGCAATTAGCTAAGTCATAATGGTCGATGTGCTCACTCCCCGTTGGTTTAAGGATCCCGGAGTACACGTTGAAGGACCAGGAGTTATCTGACACAAATAAGCCTATGGAAAATTTGACGAGCGATCATAAACTAATCTTTACATCAAAAGTGTAATCAAGTCTCAGGAAGACACTATATTATCTTGGAATTTTGCCTCTCAGGTATAGGCTGAAGGAAATGTTTAATATCCAAATTAAAATCCCCCTATTGAGACTGGAACTAATTTCAATGATAACGTGCATGCTTTGATTAGAGATAACCGCTTAAAGATCTAATGAGCTTTCCCGGCCACTCTGTCTTGTAGAGCTGATGTGAGCAAGCAGGGTTAGGAAGCCATGAATGATCTCCTTTGTGGTTCTCAAGACACTCCAGTGCACAATACCACACCAGTTGGTCAATGTGTCTATTTATTTATTTATAATTTATTTAGGGATACAGCACACAATAGACCCTTCTGGCCCAGCAACTCACCTATTTAACCCGGCCTAATCACAGAACGAGTTACAATGACCAATTAACCAACTAACTGGTATGTCTTTGGACTGTGGGAGGAAACCGGAGCACCTGGAGGAAACCCACGTGGTCACAGGGAGAATGTACAAACTCCTTATTGATGTTGTCGGAACTGAACTCTGAACACCAGAATGCCCCATGCTGTAATAGCATCTTATTAATCATGATTCTACCACGGTACCGTGGGTTGAATGAGTGATCATGGTAGGGCTGGCTGAGTTTCCAACCTTCTGCAGCTTTTTCTGATTCTAAGCATTGACCCCTCCATACCAGACGATGATGCAACCAGTCAGAAATATCTCCACAGTACATCTCTGGATATTTGTTAGAGTCTTTGGCGGCACACCAAATCTCCTCAAACCACTGATGAAATATAGCCACTAGCATGCCTTCTTTGAAATTTTAGCAATATGTTATGTCTAAGATATTTCCTCAGAGATATTGACACTCAGGAACTTGAAGCTGCTTACCCTTTCGACTACTGTCCCCTCAAACAGGACTGGCGTGAGTTCTCCCAACCTCCCCTTCCTGAAGTCTACAATTAATTCCTTGGTCTCATAGACAATGAGTGCAAGGTTATTGTTGTGATACCAAGGTTTCCTAAATCTGTTCATCTTGTCTATTATTCTGACAGAAATATACAAACTCTGTACTCTCAAAATTTGGCTTTTCAAGGCCTCCTGCTTACCAAACACACCTTTGCCAGAAAAAAACCTGTCCTAATCTACACTTGCCAGATCCTTTTAGATAACATCAAAATTGGCCTTTCTGTCAATTTAGAATCTCAGCCCAGGCATCAGACCTATCCTTTTCCACAATTATCTTAAAATGAATGGCATCATGATCAATAGATGCAAAGTGTTCGCCTGCATACACTTCTGTCACCAGCCCTACCTCGTTCCTAAATCCAGTGCCTTGTAAAACTCTTTGTTCACACAAATGAGTATTACGAACAGGAATTTTGATCAATTCAACTGAGAATGTTTTTCACAGTCAAGCCAAAAAAAAGGGAAAATTGTAAAGCATGAAAAATTAAAAATTTAGAAACTGTAATGTCAGCAGTTCAAAAATATTCATTCTGGCCTTTGACAAGGTTCTGCATGGAAGGTTAGTTAGGAAGGTTCAATCGTTAGGTATTAATATTGAAGTAGTAAAATGGATTCAACAGTGGCTGGATGGGAGATGCCAGAGAGTAGTGGTGGATAACTGCTTGTCAGGTTGGAGGCTGGTGACTAGTAGAGTGCCTCAGGGATCTGTACTGGGTCCAATGTTGTTTGTCATATACATTAATGATCTGGATGATGGGGTGGTAAATTGGATTAGTAAGTATGCAGATGATACTAAGATAGTGGTGTTGTGGATAATGAAGTAGGTTTTCAAAGCTTGCAGAGAGATTTAGGCCAGTTAGAAGAGTGGGCTGAATGATGGCAGATGGAGTTTAATGCTGATAAATGTGAGGTGCTACTTTTTGGTAGGAATAATCCAAATAGGACATGCATCGTAAATGGTAGGGCATTGAAGAATGCAGTAGAACAGAGTGATCTAGGAATAATGGTGCATAGTTCCCTGAAGATGGAATCTCATGTGGATAGGGTGATGAAGAAAGCTTTTCGTATGCTGGCCTTTATAAAATTGTACAAGGCATTGGTAAGGCCCAATTTGGAGTATTGTGTACAGTTCTGATCACCAAATTATAGGAAAGATATCAACAAAATAGAGAGAGTACAGAGAAGATTTACTAGAATGTTACCTGGGTTTCAGCACCTCAGTTACAGAGAAAGGCTGAACAAGTTAGGTCTTTATTCTTTGGAGCGTAGAAGGTTAAGGGGGGACTCGATAGATGTATTTAATATAATGAGGGGATAGATCGAGTTGATGTGGATAGGCTTTTTCCATTGAGAGTAGGGGAGATTCAAACACGAGGACATGAGTTGAGAGTTGGGGGCAAAAGTTTAGAGGTAACACAAGGGGGAATTTCTTTACTCAGAGAGTGGTAGCTGCGTGGAACGAGCATCCAGTAGAAGTGGTAGAGGCAGGTTCGGTATTGTCATTTAAAGTAAAATTGGATAGGTATATGGACAGGAAAGGAATGGAGGGTTATGGGCTGAGTGTGGGCCACTGGGACTAGGTGATTGTAAGCATCGGCATGGACTAGAAGGGCCAAGATGGCCTGTTTCTGTGCTGTAATTGTTATATGGTTATATGTTATTCCCCCTTTCTCAGTACTTAGTTGAACTACCTCTTGCAGTTATAGCTTCACACAATATGATGGAGCAAGGTTTGTCCATTCCTCTTTGCAAAGTTGCTCAAGCTGTGCCAGGTCAGTTGGGGATTGGGGAGAGGTGGTGGGCAGTAAACTTGAGGTCTTGCCAGAGATGTTAATTGGGGTTAATGTCAGGACTCTGACTGGGCCACTCACGGACAGCAATTTTCTTCATTTGAAACCACTTCATGATTGCTCTTGCTGTGTGCTTTGGGTCATTGTCCTGCTGAAAGACAAATTTCTTCCCCAGTTTAAGCTTTCTGGCAGAGGCTAGCAGGTTTTTATCCAGGATCTCTGTATTTAGCAACATTCATCTTCCAAGAAATCCTGACCAGATTTCCAGTCCCTGCTGCTGAAAAAGCATCCTTGTAGCATGATGCTGCCTCCACCATACTTTACACGAGGGATGATTACCTGGCTGATACACAGTATTGGATTTACGCCACACATACCCGTTAGTGTTGAGGTCAAAAAGTTTTTCTTTAGTGTCATCTATTCACAAGATCTTTACAATGTCTTCTAAGCAACTCTTTGCAAATCTTTATGGGCAAGGATATGCTTTCTTTTTTGCCAGGGCTTCTTCCTTGCCACTCTTCCACAAATACACTTCTTGTGCAAGGCCTCAGAATACATGGAGCCATGAACTTCATCTCAAGTTGCAGCCACTGACTTCTGCAGTTCACTCAGAGTGACTGTTGCCATCACAGTAGCCTCCCTTGCAAGTGCCATTCTTCTTCAATGACTAAGGGGCAGCCTGACCTAGCCAGTGTGGCTGGTGGTTTCATTTATTTTCCACTTTTTCATGATGGACTGCACTGAACTTCATGGTATGTTCAGTGCTTTTGAGATGGTCTTGTACCTTTCCCAAGATCTGTCTGTCTTCATTATTGATTTGCCTCTGATTTGCCTTGAGTCTTCATTTTGGTTTGGTTTGTTAAAAATCTACTATTGGACTTCACAGAAAGAGAGAGAGAGAGAGAGAGAGAGATTGGGTACTTATTCTTATGAATTCATTGAGAAAAGGATTTCTACATCAACAAATTGGGTATTGGTAAGGTAGTACTTGCATATTCCACCTGAAGAAAGTTGGTGTAGTAATTACAAAGGAGATGAATACTTCTTCAGCCTCACAATTTTGGTTTTTAATTTTTAGTAAATTGTTGACAGGTTCTGTAATTTTTTTCATTTCACATGATCCACAATGTTTTGTAGAACACAAAAAACTCTACTTCAATATATTTTAAATTTAGAAAATGAGACAGTAAAATATAAAAATAGTTGTGGGGGCTGATACTTTTTCAGGGCACTTTAGAAGTATTACACTATCTAGTTGGGACCTCTCTATATTGATTAAGAAAACTTCCCTGAAAACATTTGACAAATCTATCCTATTCAGCCCTTTTACAGTATGGGAATACCAGTCAATATGTGAAAAGGTAAAATCACCTACTATCACAACCAATGTTCATGCAACAGTCTGCGATCCCTCTACAAATTTGCTCCTTTAAATCCCTCTGACTATTGGGTGGTCTATAATATAACCTTATTAATGTGGTCATACCTTTCTTGTTGCTCAGAAGGTGAGCTCTTCAGTCTGTCCTGTCTGTGGACTGCTGTGTAATTTTCCCTAATTAGTATTGTACCTCCCCTTTAATCCCTCCTGCTCTGTCATGTCTAAATTAATGGAACCCCAGAATACTGAGCTACCAGTCCAGCCCCTCCTGCAACCAAGTCTCACTAGTGGCTAAAGTGTCATAATTCCATGTGCTGATCCAGGCGCTAAGCTCATCCACCTTTCCTACAATGCTCCTTGCATTGAAATATACACAGCTCAGAGCAGTAGTTCCTTCATGCACAACCCTTTAATTCCAGTCTTTGTATGTAGACTGAACAACTTCCTTTCCCACAACCAATCCACCATCTGCCCTGGCGCTTTCATTCCCATCCCTTCGCAACTCTCGTTTCATCTCCTTGTGCAGCATGAGCAAACCTTCACATGTATATTATTCCCCCTCCAGTTCAGGAGCAAATCATCCCATTTGCACAGGTCCCAGTTTCCCTGGAAGACAGTGTTCTCCCTTCGGCACCATCTCTTTATTGAAGTCCTCCATTAGTCAGGGTCATCCATGGATGTTGTGTCCCTATGTGATTCACAAGCCAGGGCAGAATAGTATGGAGAGCAAGTTGTTGCCCATGTAGCAGGCTCTTCCACAGGAATGGCAGAGACTGTCTCCTTGGCCACGTGTTGAACTGCATGACCTTCCTATTTCTGGCCTCGCTAGCACCAAGTGCAAGTGCAAGTTCCTAACCCACCCCCTCGGAGCTGAATTTTTTTTCTCTGCCTTTCGCCATCTGGTCCAGTAAGAAGGAGTGAAAATTGAAAAGCCAGAACTCAGCTTTGAAACCAGAGCCATGCACTGCTTGAGAAAGGAACACGCAGCTCAAAGGAGCGATCACACACTAGCCTCTGTGTCACGGCCTGGTGTGTCAGGCAGTGATCCATCTGAAGTTTGATATGTATTTTTTCAAACTGGGTAACCCATATCATATTAGGTTTTTTTGTTGAATTAAAATTCCCCAAAGCAATTGCACCACACATTATCTGTCACAGTGTACCAGGCAGTAGTCATTTCATGGTGCTTGGGTTTCAGCTTCATTTCTGTCTTGTGTTCTGCCGTATTAAATCCTTTTCTCCCTCTCCTTCTCTTAAAAACATCCATAATTAAGTGTGGCTGGATTTCTGAAAATGCACAGGCTCCCTTTCTATTCAGTTTGTTGCTTCTCAGTTTTTCAGTCATTTGGTTTCATGACTGGCCCCTCAATGTATAACCCTTGAAATGTGACCTTCCCAGTGGATTTAGCCTCAGTTTTCTCTCACCTCAGCCTCCTGCCCCTCATCTTACTATCCCCTAACACCCTGCACCTATCCCCACAATCTGTTAGCAAAGGGGGCATCTTGTTCATTCCCCTGCATCCAGGAATAAAGCATTTCTCATTCTTTGTTAGAAGGATTTAGATTGATTTGTCACAAGCACATTGAAACATCCATCGAAATATGTCATTTGCATTAACAACCAACACACTCGAGGTTGCGCTGGGGTAGCCCGCAATTGTTGCCACGCATTCCAGCACTAACGTAATTCCCACAATGCTCAACAGAACAACACAGAACACAACAAGCAACAGAACATCGTCAACAAATCAAACCCATTTCCTCCCTCCCACCTCCAGGACAGGCCTCCGAGCCCCTAGTCTCCAGGCGTTGGCCTCCAGTCTTCTGATCAACCTTTGGGCTTTGATCTTCAATATCAATCTCCAGACTAATCTCAAACTCCAGGCATACTGACTCATCACCCATTGTGCCTCTTGTTTGCACGGGCATCTGGTCCCAGGATCCCCTGACCTGGGGACAGCCCAACATCCACAATATCCTTCATCACCCATCCATGTTTTTGACCTTCAAGCGCAGAGTGGATTCCTGGACTTCTGATTGTCCTCTGTTCCACATCAACATTATTGGCCTTTGAGACTGAAGCGTGGAGCATCCCTGCCCCAAGCCTCACATTCTGTTGGGAAAGTGGATAAATCTTTCTTTCTGCTACATCCAGGAATAATGTTTTATAATAATAACAATAGTAAAAGTAATAATAGGGATCCCATAGCAGTTTAACTCAATTTGATGACTTACATAGACACAATCAACTGGCAAACATTATTCACCAAAATCCTGCTTTAAAATACAAACTCATAAATGAAATCACACCTTACAACAAATACAAGCCTGATCCAGTTTTAGAGCCAAAGTCTCACAACTTATATTACAACTGATCAGTTATTGACAGGACAATCAATAATAGCGATCTGAATGTAATAACACAGGATAGGCAAGCAAGAACAACTTACTTAACAGATATCGCCATTCCAAACACACAACATACAGAAATCAATATGTGAAAAACAACTGAAATACACTGAATTAAAAGAGGAAATTGAAAGACCATGGAACATTGTCTCAGTAGAAATATCTACAACTGGTGCAGAGTCCGAATCAGGTTTAATATCACCGGCATATATTGTGAATTTTCTCAACTTTATGCCAGCTGTTCAATTCAATATATAATATATTGAAAAAAATAAATTCATTACAGTAAGTAAATAAGACTATAAGACATAGGAGCAGAATTAGGCCATTCAGCCCATCAAGTCTGCTCCACTGTTCCATCATGGCAGATCCCGGAACTCACTCAACTCCATACACCTGCCTTCTTACCATATCGTTTGATGCCCTGACCAACCAGGAAACTATCAATTTTTGCTTTAAGTACACCCAAAGTCTCAGCCTCCACCACAGTCTATGGCAGAACATTCCACAGATTCACTTCTCTCTGGCTGAAGAAATTTCTTCATACCTCTGTTCTAAAAGGTCGCCCCTCAAATTTGACGCTGTGCCTTCCAGTTCTGAACACCCTGACCACAGGAAACATCCTCTCCACATCCACTTTATTTAGTCCTTTCAATATTTGGTAAATTTCAGTGAGATTTCCCCACATTCTTCTAAATTCCAGTGAGTACAGGCCAGGCCCAAAGCTGCCAAATGCTCCTCATATGTTAACCCCTTTATTCCCAGAATCATCCTCGTGAAACTCCTCTGGACTCTCTCCAACAATGACACATCCTTTCTGGGATATGGGGCCCAAAACTGTTGACAATATTCCAAGTGCGGCCTGACTAGTGTCATATAAAGTATTATCTCCTTGCTTTTATATTCTATTCCTCTCGAAATAAATACCAACATTGCATTTGGCTTCATGACTACAGACTCAACCTGTAAATTAATCCTCTGGGTGTCTTAGACAATGACTCCCAAGTCCCTTTACATCTCTGATGGTTGAATTTTTCCCCATTTAGATAATAGTCTGCACTATTGTTCCTGTTACCAAAATGCATTATCATACATTTCCCAACACAATATTCCATCTGCCACTTTTTTGCCCGTTTGTCTAAGTCCTGCAGTCACATTGCTTCCTCAGCATTACCTACCCTTCCTCCTATCTTTGGATCATCTGCAAATTTGGCCACAAAGCCATCAGTTCCATTATCTAAATCATTGACAAACAATGTGAAAAGTATTGGTTCCAATACCGACCCCTGTGGAAAACCACTAGTCACTGGCAGCTAATCAGAAAAGGCCCCCTTCATCCCCATTCTCTGCCTCTTGCCTGTCAGCCATTCCTCTATCCATGCCAGTATCTTGCCTGTAATGCCATGAGACTTTATCTTGTTAAGCAGCCTCATGTGTGGCTCATTATCAAATGCCTTCTGAAAATCCAAGTAAATGACATCTACTGCTTCTCTTTTGTCCACCCTACTTGTTACATCCTCAAAGAACTCTTAACAGATTTGTTAGGCAAGATTTCCCTTGACAGAAACCACTCTGATTTTGACTTATTTTATCATTAGTCTCCAAGTATCCTGAAACTCTATCCTTAATAATAGACTTCAACACTTACCCAACCACTGAGGCTTGGCTAACTGGCCTATAATTGCCTTTCTTTTGCCTTTCTCGCTTCTTAAAGAGTGGAGTGACATTTGCAATTTTCCAGTCTTCCAGAACCATGCCAGAATCAAGTGATTTTTGAAAAATCATAACCAATGCATTTGCTACCTCTTCAGCAACCTTTGGGATGTAGTCTCTCTCGTCCAGGTGACTTACCCACCTTAAAACCTTTCAGTTGGCCTTGCATAATGTATAAATGTATATTAAATACTTAGATTTTAAAAATACAGAAGCAAAAATAATAAAAGTGAGCTAGTGTTCACGGATTAAATGTCCATTTAGGAATTGGATGTAAGGGGAATAATCTGTTCCTGAACCACTGAGTGTGTGCCTTCATTCTTCTGGACCTCCTTCCTGATGGTAACAATGAAAACAAGGCATGTCCTGAGTGATGGAGATGTCTTAATAATGGACACCACCTCTCTGAGTTGACACTATGAAGGTTGGTACCCAAGATGGTGCTGACTAATTTTACAATTTTCTGTAGCTTGTTTCAATCCCGTGCAGTAAGCAGTTCCCCATACTAGACAGTGATGCAGCCAGTCAGAATGCTCTCCACTGAATATCTGTACAAGTTTTTGAATGCTTTGGGTAACAAATCAAATCTCAAATTCCTTATGAAATATAGCCTCTGTCTTGCTTTCTTTACAGTTGCATCAATATGTTGGGACCAGTTTAGAACCTTAGAGATCTTGACACCCAGAAACTTGAAATTGCTCACTCTCTCCACTTCTGATCCATCAGTGAGGATTAGTTCAGATTCCCTCATCCTCCCCTTTCTGAAGTATTAGCATACACAATACATTAAACAATTAGATCTACACAGCAATATCTCTGTTAATCTTCAGAAAGTCACAATATTAAACATCACCAGAATAGTTTGACAGTTCCTAGCATTTGAGAAATGAGTGTGCTTGGCTCAGGTTTTACCAGCTTGTGCTAAGAAAAAAATAAAAATACAATAATAACTGTATTTATAGGGCACTTTTCATGCAGACAATGTAGTTTAAAGTGATGTACAACGGGATCAAGTGCAAGCATGAAATACAGTAAAAAATAAAAGTAAACATGAAAATAAAAGACAAAATGATGTCAGTTAAAAGCAAGGTTAAATAAATAGATTTTGAGCTGTTGTTTAAAAGTGTCAACTGAGTCGGCATCCCTGATAGTTTTAGGTATTGAATTCCCCAGTTTAGGAATGTAGTTCAAAACAGCTGACCGGCCAAATATCTTTTGAGGGAGATTATAAACATTTAAGGGACCAACAAAAGACGACCTGAGAGCTCGAGTAGGATTATAAAACAGAAACGATTCTGTGATGTACTCCGGTCCCAGAATTTTGAGAGCTTTAAAAGCAAATTGTTGGTGGCATTCAGATGCAGTTTCAGATTCAGATTTATTTATCAAATACACTTCAACTATTGCTTGCATGAGACACATACACAATGCAGTAAGGACTCAGCAGGCCAGGCAGCATCCATGGAAAAGAGTGCAGTTGGCGTTTTAGGCCTAGACTGTTTTCCACAGATGCTGCCTGGCCTGCCGAGTTCCTCCAGCATCTTGTGCGTGTTGCTTGGTTTTCCGGCATCTGCAGATTTCCTCTTGTTTGCTATTGTTGCATGATTTCTTTTTCTCACTTCATATCGGGTGCATGGCCATCTTTTTTATATATGGGTTCTTTATGGTTTTTTGTTTTGTGACTACCTGTAAGGAGACAAATCTGAAGGCTGTATAATGTATACATGCTTTGATAATAAATGTATTTTGAACTTTGAACTTTGCGACATACGATAAAATGCACCAAGGAATCGCTGGGGACTAACCTACAAGTGTCACCATGAATTCTGGTGCCATCAGAGCATGTCTGCATTGGGGGAAGGGGTTGGTTTGAAAACACAGCAGCATAGTGGTTAGGTTAATCACTTCACAACAATCACTGATCACAGTTCAATTCCAGCCGCTGTCTGTAAAAAGTTTGTACATTCTCCCCATGATCTTGTGAAGTTCCTCCGGGTGCTCCAGTTTCCTCCCACGTTCCAAAGATGTGTGGGCTAGTGTTAGTAAATTGTGAACATGGTCTCTCATCTCAGATTCCTTCTTCTTCACCCCTTTACCTTTTCTACCTTTCACCTCCCAGCTTCCCACTTCATGATCCCACCACCTTCCCCTTCATCTGGTCTCACCGTTCTTTTTTTTAAATATTTATTTATAATTTTCTACAAAATACAACAAAGAAAAGAAAATCAATAATATATATAGAAGGATCATTACCATATAAACAAAAATAACAATAATACATGTCTTAACAAATGAGCAAGTCACCCATAGTAAAAAAGAAAGAAAAGCACCCAATCCATCACCTATCCAACTCCAAGCCAACCATTATATGAGATACACTTTTATTACCCCAGAACTACATATTGTAATTAAAAAAGTGGGGGGGGGCAGCCTGCTACCTGATCAGAAAAAAACAAAAGTTAAAAAAAGCTGGAAATGTAGGGTCAGATTATCAAGGGAAAAAAGAACAAACACCTGTCAATCTAGGTGAGAGTTATGAAAATATTCGAGAAAAGATCCCCACACCCTATGGCAGTTTATGTCCGAATTAGAAAGTGAGTAGTGAATCTTTTCGAAATCTAAACAAGACTTAATATCCCTAAGCCATTGAGCGTGGGTAGGGGGAACTACATCTCTCCATTTAAGGAGTACTGCTCGTCTGGCTAGAAGAGAGGCAAATTTCGTTGTTTAGCCGGGGTCAAATGCTTGTCAGGGTCTCAAAGAATATCAGAAAGAGCGATCGAAGGATCAGGTTCCAAATGACAATTTAATATAGAAGATAAAGTTAAAAAAACATCTTCCCAAAATTTTTCCAGAGTAGGACAGGCCCAATACCAATGAAAAAGGGAGGCTTCACCTCCTTTGCATTTTTCACACCAGGGACTAATATCAGGATAGAACTTCGCCAATTTGGTTTTGGACGTATGAGCCCTGTGGACGACTTTAAACTGCAGGAGACAATGACGAGCACATAAAGAGATTGAATTGACGGATTTAAGAATTGAATCCCAAACCTTGTCGGACAAAGAAAAACCTAAGTCATGCTCCCAAGCAGTTTTAATTTTATCACAAGGGGCTCATCTGAGAATCATAAATTTAACACGAATAGTAGAAATTACACCTTTGCCCAAGGGGTTCATTTGAAGAAACAAATCTACAACATTTTTAAACAATAACACACAAAATGCTGGTGGAACACAGCAGGCCAGGCAGCATCTGTAGGGAGAAGCACTGTCAACATTTCGGGCCGAGACCCTTCGTCAGGACTAACCGAAAGGAAAGATAGTAAGAGATTAAGTAGTGGGGGGAGGGGGAAATGCAAAATGATAAGAGAAGACCGGAAGGGGTGGGATGAAGCTAAGAGCTGGAAAGATGATTGGCGAAAGTGATACAGAGCTGGAGGAGGGAAAGGATCATGGGACGGGAGGCCTCGGGAGAAAGAAAGGAGGAGGGAAGCACCAGAGGGAGATGGAGAACAGGCAGACAACTAAATATGTCAGGGATGGGGTAAGAAGGGGAGGAGGAGCATTAACAGAAGTTAGAGAAGTCAATGTTCATGCCATCAGGTTGCAGGCTACCCAGCCGGTATATAAGGTGTTGTTCCTCCAACCTGAGTTTGGATTCATTTTGACAGTAGAGGAGGCCATGGATAGACATATCAGAATGGGAATGGGATGTGGAATTAAAATGTGTGGTCACTGGGAGATCCTGCCTTCTCTGGCGGATCAAGCGTAGGTGTTCAGCGAAACAACATTTTTATCAGGTTGTTCAGGAAAATGTGGTATTAAAGGGCTAATAAAATGTCTAATTTGAAGGCATCTAAAAAAATGAGTATTCGGTAAATTAAACTTTATAGACAACTATTCAAAAGATGCAAACCGATTGTCTATAAAAAAATCTTCAAAACGCCAGATACCTCTCCTACACCAGTCTTGGAACGTGGAATCCTGCATAGACGGTTGAAATAAATGATTGTATAGAATAGGACTAGAGAGGGAAAATCTATAAAGACCATGGTATTTTCCAAATTGAGCCCATATTCTCAGAGTATGCCTGATTACAGTATTGATAATAGATTTTGGCAATTGGCAAGGAAGAACAAATCCAAGTAAAGCTGGAATAGATAATTTCTTATAAGCGTTTAATTCCATTGCCACCCATGTTGGACAAACAGACTGGTTATAAAAGTAGGACCAACAGATAATATTACGAATATTGGCTGCCCAACGAAAATTAGGTAACACCAAGCCACCTTCTCTTTTAGGCTTTTGGAGATAATTTTTATTGAGTCTGGGCTGTTTACCCTTCCATAGGTATGACGAGATAATAGAATCTAAAGAATCAAAAAAAAACTTTAGGAATAAATATAGGTAAAGATTGAAATAAGTATAAAAATTTAGCAAGAATATACATTGTAATTACATTAATTCGCCCTATTAAAGACATGGACAGAGCTGACCACTGTGCTAATCTCTGTTTTGTAAAATTTAAAAGATTATTGAAATTCTCATCAAACAGTCGATTATAGTTCCTCATTACGATAATACCGAGATAAGTAAAACAATTGTTTACTACTTTAAAAGGGAGATTGTGAAATTCTAGTTATTGTCCTTCCTTATTTATCAGAAAAAGTTCACTCTTATGTAGATTAAGTTTGTATCCGGATAGCTGACTAAATTTATTGAGAATTGAAAACAACAAAGGTAAGGAGGTGGTCGGGTTTGATATAAAAAGTAACAAATCATCGGCGTACAGAGAGACTTGGTGTTCAAAACCACCCCTCCAGATCCCAGTCAGTTCAGTGCAACTGCGAAACGCAATTGCCAATGGCTCAATAGCCAGATCAATAACCCTGTCGGGTGCCACGTTTAAGATCAAACGGTTTGGATTGCTGGGAATTAGTCAAAACTGATGCAATTGGATGGGAATATAGGAACTTAATCCACTTAATAAAATTATATCCAAAATCAAATTTTTCTGAAACCGCAAATAAATAGTACCACTCCACCCGATCAAACGCCTTTTCGGCATCAAGAGAGATAACACATTCAGGAGTCCCTGATGAAGGTGAATATAGAATATTAAAAAGATGTCTAATATTGAAAAAGGGATTTTTAATCAAGCCAGATTGATCCTCAGAGATAATCAAGGGTAAAATAGTCTCCAGCCTACGGGCCAAAACTTTAGTTAAAATGTTAGCATCTACGTTTAATAGAGAAATCGGCCTCTGGTCTCACCTTTCACCTGCCAGCTTGTACTCCTTCCCCTCCCCCTACTTTCTTATTCTGGCTTCTGCCCCCTTCTTTTCCAGGCCAGATCTGATAAAGGATCTCAGTCTGAAACATTGACCATTTATTCCCCTCTGTAGATGGTGCTCGAAGGGCTGAGTTTTGTGTGTTTTGCTCTAGATTTCCAGTGTCTGCAGAACCTCCTGTGTTTATTCTGTATTCTTTTTTCGATATACTTATGTGTGGAATGATCTATCAAGATGTCACACAAATGAAAGCCTTTCACCATATCTCACATATGTTGCATGTAAAAAGGAAAAAATAGCAGAACGCAGAGGAAGTGCAGTGCAAGAAGACAATACGGTTTAAGTCCACAACGAGGTACTTTTGGAGATCAAGAGTTCATCTTTAAGTGAGGTCTGTTGAAGAATTTTATAACAGCGGACAGAGCTGCACCCCTCTCAAAGCCTGAATGGAAATGTATACAAAACGTAGTGAATACGGCCCCGTCCATCACAGGGAAAGCCCTCCCCACCATTGAGAACATCAGTAAGGAGCACTGTCACAAGAAAGCAACGTGCATTATCAAGGGTCCCCTCCATCCAGGCCATATCTCTTCCTGCTGCTGCCATCAGAAAGAAGGTACAGGAGTCTCAGGTCCCATACCACCAAGTTCGGGAACAGTTATTACCCCTCAGCCATCAGGCTGTTGACCCAGTGTGGATAACTTCACTCCCCTCAAGTCTGAACTGATTCCACAACCGATGGTTTTACTTTCAAGGACTCTACAATTCATTTCAATATTTAAGAGAAGATTGGGTAGGTACATGGATGGGAGGAGTACAGAGGGCTATGGTCTGGTGTGGACTAGATGGGCTGAAGGGCCTGTTCCTGTGCTGTATTTTTCTATGACTCTGTGACTATAACTCATGTTCTCAGTACTATTTGCTTATTTGTACCTGCATAGTTTGTCTGCTTTTGCATATCGGTTGCTCATCATCGTGTGTAGTTTTTCATTGCTTCTATTGGTCTGCAGTGAATGCCTGCAAGAAACTGAATCTCAGAGTAGTATATGGTGACATATATCTACTTTGATAATAAATTTCCTTTAAACTTTGAGCCTCCTTTCTAAAATGTGGTAGCCAGGGTTGGAGACTATCCTCCCACTGGGATTGAATGTGCTTCCTTTTCCAAAGCCAAGGAACCCATTTGTCTTTATGTTGAAGTGGCGATGTGTTGCTCTGGTTCCTCTGATCAACCTGCCCTACCTTTCCTTCCAGGTTCAATGGTCAATGGCTGGGGTTCTGCCTCAGAAGAGGAGCGTAATATGTCTAGCCGTCGACCTAGCGCGGCCAGCTCCTCTTCCGACTCCATCTTTACCGATGGCGACTTTACCCAGGCATTGGCCACTGCGGCAGACCGCGCCGGATACAAGATGGAGGGCACCAGTCTCGTAAAGACAGGTTTGTACCCAATGCTGCTCTGTGCCCAAGAGAGGCCTGGGAACTCTCCAATGACTCTTCACTCTGATCTCACTCTCCTCTTTCTCCTTCACTATACCTCCCTCATGTTGGAAATGGTCCTGAGGCTGTGCCCTCTTAGGGCTCCTCCTGCATGGCTTGACTCTGGGCTTTGGTCATCTTTACCTTGTTTCATGCTGTGGCGACTTGTTGAAGATAATCTGCATGGTCTTTTGCTGTCTGCTGTTGCACTCGTGATGCATCACAATCTTTGCTACCTCTGGTGCACTGGTGATCTTCTCTACAGCCTTCTCTGTTGGGACAGGTGTTACATCTTGATGTTGTACCAGATGGTGCACATGACCATCTTGGATATTTGACCAGGAGGACACTACTTGTCTACCCTGCTCCATCCAACGGTGAATACAGGATAACTGTCTGGAGCAGGATTCCCAGAAAATGTTGCCTCCTTCCAAGTCTTCCATCTCTTGCCTCTTGTTGCATCTCCTTGCATTCATCGTTCATCCCTGGATGTCTGTGTAATGAGCCGAAACAGTCACAAAAGTCAATCTCTGATACTGCGTTAGGTGTAAGGGGTTGGTTTCTTGTCACAAGGAAAGATGGCACGTACTATATTCTCAGCATTTGACTCTCTATGCATGCATGCATGGAGAAACCTCGGGCACTAAGACCTGATGTACTTCACAGGAGCAATGTCAAAGGTCCCATATTATTGCTTGTATGAAGACAGACTAGAGGCTAAGAAAGCAAAAACTTAATCAGAAGTTATAATTGTAAAACACTGCGGTTCATGCCAAACCGTTATTCTACCGATTCCCATTGACCTGCACCTGGACCATAGCCCTCCATACCCCTCCCATCCACAAATTTATCCAAATTTCTCTTAAATGTTGAAATCAAACCCACATCCACCACTTACACAGGCAACTCATTCCACACTCTCACCACTCTGAGTGAAGAAATTCCCCTTAATCAGTTAACCTTTCACCCTTAAAGCATAAGAACTTAGAAGATTGAGGGGGGATTTTATTGAAACGTATAAAATTCTAAAGGGATTGGACAAGCTAGATGCAGGAAGATTGTTTCGATGTTGGGGAAGTCCAGAACGGGGGTCATAGTTTAAGGATAAAGGGGAAGCCTTCTCGGACTGAGATGAGGAAAAACTTCTTCGCACAGAGAGTGGTAAATCTGTGGAATTCTCTGCCACAGGAAACAGTTGAGGCCGGTTCATTGGCTATGTTTAAGAGAAGGTTAGATATGGCCCTTGTGGCTAAAGGGATCAGGGGGTATGGAGAGAAAGCAGGTACAGGGTTCTGAGTTGGATGATCAGCCATGATCATACTGAATGGTAGTGCAGGCTCGAAGGGCCGAATGGCCTACTCCAGCACCTATTTTCTATGTTTCTATGATTCTATAACCTCTAGTTCTAGTCTCAGTGGAAAAGCCTGCCTGCATATACCCTATCTATACCCCTCAAATTCTGTACACTTCTGTCAAATTTCCCCTCATTTTCCTCCAGGGGATAAAGACCTAACCTATTCAACCTCACCCTATTCGATATGGAGAAGACTGACATAGATTGAGTGGACTGCCAGAATTTTTTTATTCCCAGTGTGTAAATGGCAATTTGAAGGAGCATAATTTTAAGGTGATTGGAGGCAAGTGTAGGGGGGATGGCAGAAGTAGACCTTTTACACAGAGAATGTGGTTTGTGCCTGGAGTGCACTGCCATTGATGGTGTTGGACAAGAGATACATAAGAGACATTTAAAAAATTCTCAGCTAGGCATATGGATGATAAAAAAATGGAGGATTATATGGGAGGGAAGGGTTAGATTGATCTTAGAGTAGGTTAAAAGATCAGCGCAATGTTGTGGGCCAAAGGGCCTATAATGTGCTGTAGTGTTCTATGTCCTATGTTCTAGAACAGAGGTTCCCATCCTGGGCTCCACAGACATTTTGTTCACTGGTATTGGTCCATGGCATATAAGAGGTTGGGAACCCTTGTTCTAGAAATAAAGAAGTTGCCATGTATTCCAGGAGAACTATCAGTTCCTGGGGAAAGGAGAGAATATGGGACTTGCCTCCCATAGGGATTGGCTGAGGAAAAGAGGAGAAATGTGTTAGAGGGGCAGTTGGATAAAAGTGTTAGGGAGAGAGGAAGTGAAAGATAAGGTGTTGGGATGGGATGAATGGGAATGGGAAGAGGCTCACATTGGGCAGGAGCACCAGTAGGGAACAGATGGACCGAATGGCTGTTCCTGCACTACAGATACTGTATAATTCTATGTGCAGCAGGACCCCCACCCATGCAAAACTGGTCTCTGCTTTGTCTCAAAGGGCTGCACGTTGCAGCAGAAAAACATTGGAGCTCCAACCCAAGCAAAGGACCATAAAAGCAGACCTGACCGAAACTGATGGGGAGCGAGTAGCCATGGAGGAGGGGATTTTCTCATAAATTAGTCAAAAAAAACAGCACACGAAAGGAAAGATAATTATCTGAAGAGATAGTCCCATTCAAATGAGTGACAAATACATCATTCCAAACCTTACGACTGGAACAATGGAAAAAATAGGAATGGGATTGAATGCTAGTCATATGATATCATTAGTGCCTCAATGACTGGTGTAACCGATCTGCCTTGGTTGATTTGATTTCTTATCTAGGAATTTTTTTGTCTGTCCAAGAAGTATCCTTATTGTCTGGCTCTGTGCTTGGAGTACTCCTCGTCGTCTGGCTCTTGCTGTTGGGCTCCCTTCAATCCTTTGTTTGTTTCTTCATATCTGTGTTACTTGTACTTCTCGTGAGCAGCAAGTATCTCCATCTCTCTTCACCCTACTTCTCAGGGTGTGCCTAAAATCTGTTGAAAGGGCTAGTCTTCACTCCAAGCTCTTCAGATGAGATTTACCGAGAACTTTGCTCCATTGTTGTGTGTGTGTGTGTGCCTGCCTGCCATGGTTACGTCCTCATAAATGCCTTCACTTCAAGATTCAAAGTCCAAAGTAAATTTATTATCAATTTATATTTTTGTCATCATATATAGATCTCTGAGATATATTTTCTTGTGGGCATACTCAGTAAGTGCAAGAAACACAATAGAATCAATGAAAGACTGCACCAACAGGGCAACAGCCAGTGAGTAGGAGACAACAAATGGTGCAAATACAAAAAAAAGAAAAAAAAAGAAATAATAATAATAAATAAATAAGTAGTAAATATCATGAGTATGAAATGAAAAGTCCTTCAAAGTGAGTCAATAGATGATCAGGTGCTGGAAATCCAGAATAACACACACGGAATACTGGAGAAATTCAGTACATCAGGCAGCAACTATGGAGTAGAATAAATAGTCAAAGTTTCAGGCCGAGACCTCTCATCAGGACTCATGAAGGGCCTCAGTCGGAAACATCGACTGTTTATTTATCTCCATAAATGCTGCCTGGCCTGCTGAGTTCTTCCAAATTTTGTGGTTGTTTTGTGAAAATTCTCATTACTATCAACTTTCATCAAAGACTCTGCAGATGATCATCAGAGGGAGCCATGTTGGATTGACTGTGTATGTTCAGTTTGGAAATGAACATTGTCTTTTATTTGGAGATGCAAAGAGGATACAGGGTGACTTGGATAGGTTAGGTGAGTGGGCAAATTCATGGCAGATGCAACTTAATGTGGATAAATGTGAGGTTATCCACTTTGGTTGCAAGAACAGGAAAATAGATTATTATCTGAACGGTGGCCGATTAGGAAAAGGGGAGGTACAACGAGACCTGGGTGTCATTGTACACCAGTCATTGAAGGTGGGCATGCAGGTACAGCAGGTGGTGAAAAAGGCAAATGGTATGTTGGCATTCATAGCAAAAGGATTTGACTACAGGAGCAGGGAGGTTCTACTGCAGTTGTATAACGCCTTGGTGAGACCACACCTAGAGTATTGTGTGCAGTTTTGGTCCCCTAATCTGAGGAAAGACATTCTTGCCACAGAGGGAGTACAAAGAAGGTTCACCAGATTGATTCCTGGGATGGCAGGACTTTCATATGAAGAAAGACTGGATCGACTAGGCTTATACTCACTGGAATTTAGAAGATTGAAGGGGGATCTTATTGAAACGTATAAAATTCTAAAGGGATTGGACAGGCTAGATGCAGGAAGATTGTTTCCAATGTTGGGGAAGTCCAGAACGAGAGGTCACAGTTTAAGGATAAAGGGGAAGCCTTTTAGGACCGAGATGAGGAAAAACTTCTTCACACAGAGAGTGGTGAATCTGTGGAATTCTCTGCCACAGGAATCAGTTGAGGCCGGTTCATTGGCTATATTTAAGAGGAAGTTCGATATGGCCCTTGTGGCTAAAGGGATCTGGGGGTATGGAGAGAAAGCAGGTACAGGGTTCTGAGTTGGATGATTAGCCATGATCATACTGAATGGCAGTGCAGGCTCGAAGGGCCGAATGGCCTACTCTGTGTTTCTATGTTTCTATAGCACAGTAAGAAACCTTCTGGCCCAGCTGTCCAATGACACCCATGTAAATCATTAACCTTCTAACCTGTATGTCCTTGGAACATGTGAAGAAACTAGAGACCTGGAGGAAACCCTCGTCGACATGGGGAGAATGAGCAAGTTCCTTACAGACGGTGATGGGAATTGAACTTGTATCACTGGTGTTGTAATAGCATTACCTTATCTGCTACACTAGTGCCACTAATTCAGGCAAACTTTTCCAATTGCTAATTTACCCGAGGGTGGTCCAGATGACAACAATCTGATTTCAGTGCAGAAAAGATTAAAACAGTACAGGGAAAATTTACAAGGATGTTGCTGGTACTTGAGGACTTGAGTTATAGCGAAATGTTGAATAGGTTAGGTCTTTATCCCTGGAGCAAAGAAGATTGAGGGGAGATTTGATAGAGGTATACAAAATCATGAGGGCTACAGTTAAAATGAATACTTGCAGACTTTTTCCACTGAAGTTGAGGGAAACTAGAACTGGAGGTCAAGTGTTGAGGGTGAAAAGTAAATTATACATAAG